>NC_059368.1:44852500-45472500 GCF_019703515.2 Myxocyprinus asiaticus | reverse complement strand
ACAAGGAAGGCTTAAGACTCGCTAGTAAATGAGAATAAGAAGCTTTTAACATTTATGCGAGCAGTAATAAAAGTTTACTTGTTTTTATGGAGTGCATTCACATCGTAAAACATTGATTTAGCAAACACTCGCATGATCAAAAAGAAAGTGAGGAACTTAAAGTCATTGCATGCTTTTGCTGTCATCAGAGGTTCTTTTTTCAATTAAACAGTCCAAGAGGTCAATAAAAATGGTTTGAAATGATGTTCAGTTCACCAACATTAACCTTCTCTGGTTAAGTTGAGCACATCGTCAGCGTCATTGGTGAAACTCCTCCCTTGCAACAGGAAAAATCTTTAAAGAAATTTTCATGAACTTCTGCTGGAAAAACGACAAGCAGAGTTGGGAGAAAACTATACTTTGTAAATTACTTTCTATAAAGGTAAGCAGCAAAGAAATTATGTTAAGGTTAATTTCACTCATTTAATTATTTGTTAAATTTTTCATGACATTTTATTTTAACTCCTTTAAAATGTAGTCATTGCAGTTTGTCTGAAAGAACACAACATGTTCGGATATATTACGCATGATTTACACATGGTTGGGAGCAGGTGTAAATTTTGTTCCTACCGACTAAAGTTTTGAAAATACAAAAACATTCATGAATCCAAAAATTTACGTTAGACCACCTTTACGAGTGATTTACACAAAAATGAGTTCTGCTCATGTTTCATGAATGAGGCCCAGTGTGTTTATTATGTATAACGTTTGCTCGATCTACTTTTCAGTACTGCCTCGTTTGCAAAGTTGGTTGTGGCTGGTTAGGACAAAAACTCTTATTAATATTGAAGACAGCTTTTATCACTTGTCACTTTATCACATTGCATGTGGTTAGGACACAGTGAGTGTGTTTGCATGTATGATCGTACACTGATTATGCTTAGCCTAATCAATGAGTCGATGATAACATGCACACCAATATGCTGGTTACTCCCAAAAAATCTGCTTATTTAAAAAATCTGAAAAATCAACAAAACCGTGTTTACATGAGATTTGAAATAATCTTGTTATTCTCTGCTTTTGATATCAAACCGTGAAGAGACGTGCGCACATTGGATAAGCCGGCGAGAACACCGGAAAAGATGTTTACATGCCACGTGAAAGTAGCGTAATGGGCAAAAATCTACCCGTATTGACTGATTTATTCATAAGCCGTTTATGGCCTTTACGCCGATAAAGGAATATGTGTGTGCTCATGTAAACACTTTAAATTATGTTTCTTTATCAGGGTAAGGTCATAAACCATTAAAGCAAAAACCGTTTAGCACACAGATTTTTGCCCATCACACTGATTTTTTACCAGCGTTCTTACCGGCTAATCCAAATGTGTGCGCATGCCAGTTTATATTTTGACATCAAAAACGAAGAGTAATACGATGATTTCAACACTCATGTAAACGTGTTTTTTTCTTGTGTTGTTGGATAGGAGAAGCACTCATGAAAATGTCCCTCATTAGAATTAGACCTTTGTCAAACTACTGTCAAATGTTGTTGATTCATCACTGTTGTTCTGAATGATAGAGAAGTGCTCACTTTAATGGCCTGCAGTGATCTGTGTGTCTATAAAGCCCAAAGTATACTTTGGTTTTAACACAAATGCTTGATGTACAGTCAAACGCTCGCCTTTAAAGTATACTGTAAAGTATATTTGGACTGTGCGCACATACACTGGCGGATGGCACATGGGCGCTACGATTGCTATGCGAAGCTGACAACTTCTCTTCAGGAGTTTAGACCCATAAAGACGTCTTTATATTCCTTCAGACTCGAGTTATTCAAATGCAGGTATCTCCTGACCTCCTCAAACATGCGCTCTTGACGTGCACATCCACTGTTGTTGTTTTTACATTCATCTCCTGTTGTTTAGCTGCAATTACATCTTCGTGACAGCTTGTGGACCCACTAATTGCTGCAAATAATTCCTGGTGCATGCACATACTGCACGTTCAGAATGCCTCGCGTTCGCGTCTGACCGAAATGTACTTTGGGCTTCAGATGGCAACCGAGCAGACCCGCCATTGTGTGCTGTATTGAATGATGGTTTGGAACATTAATGCTGGACTGCTTGAATGAAGCAAGTACTCTTTTCCAGCGGCTTTGTTTCAGGAAGTATTTTTCCCATTCATTTTCTCTATAGAAATGTCAAAAAATCTTTAATAAAGAGTTGTAAGCTTTAAACCAAAACAACTGAGATCAATCACAACACTACAAAGTTTGATTTGTAGACTGTGACTTTGATACAAGCTTCATGGGAGTGGGCGATCACTGCTGAGATCTTTTGGTGACATTCCCATTTTCGTGGTTACATTGACTCTGATTGGTGGATCTCACTTCAGGATTATGGGTAGAGTGGTTCTTCACCATGAATTTAGCAGTTAAATACATTTTATAAAAAAAAATTGAAATCCCTCCCAATTATTTTGGGTTCCCTTGCAATAAAATAACCACAGTTATACCATAGTTAACCATATTTTAACCATGATATTTGTGGTAAAACCATAGTAATACTACAGGAAAACCCTAAAATAAATAATAAAAACCATAATCATTCTGTCAAAAAAAAAAGGGTTACAGTTTTGCTATAGTAAAAAAACACGGTTTCTTTTGAGTAAACCTGTAGTAACCATTTCTTTGGTAAGAACCATGGTTTTAAAAACCATGGTACATGTACCACAGATTAACGATGGAGTAAATATAGTTTATAAACATACTAAATTTCTTGCCAAAATTATTGATTTTTATTACCATAGTTTGGGTTTTCCTGTAATATTACGTTGGTTTTTACTATGAAAATCATTGTTAAAATATTGTTACTTCAGTAAAAATATGGCAATTTTTGTGGTTATGGTGTAACTACAAATACCATAGTTGAACTGTAGTTACTGTAGTGAAACCTAGGGATGGGCATTTTAGATGAGTACTCTAACCCCACAAAAAATTATCAATTTCTCATAATTTAGAATAAAAAAATAAAATATTAAGTGACATGTAGATGAAAGTTATATTTTGTTTTATTCACAAACAAGCTTGTTTCAAAACAAGCTAACTTTAACAAAAAAAAGGTTTACATAAAAGCTATTTTTATAATTTCACATGTTATTATTAAGAAAAACAAGTGCTGAAAGTTTGCTTTTTATAAAATGTGCTCTGACAGTGTTCAGAGATTTTAACGCACAAACACATGTACTGCACTAGTTTGATTAGTATTCGAGTTTCTTGTACTGCTTCGCGTTTTCTTTCCTCCATAAAAGCAGATCCTCGTCCGCTGGTTTGATTGATTCCAACAAGAACTGAATACTTATACAGTATAATTCAATAAGAATCAAATTATTACAAGTACTGTATTGCCATATTACTTTTCACACTTGACTTCATAATGTCATCTCTCATCCTACACCTCGACGACACACATCCACAGCGCCCCCCAGTGGACTCCATCGTAACTGCCAGATTTGGTGAGAGATTTGAAGGGAAGTCGTGTAATTCAGCGTTGCTCATGGCAGGCAAATGCACAAAGGAGAATCAATTTGCGATATTCAAGTAGTGTTTTTAATAGTTGACTGGCTGGTGCAGAACCAACTAGTTGATTAGTCAAATACTCGTGCACATCCCTAGTAAAACCATGGTTAATTTATTGCTAGGGAACCCAAAACAAACTATTTCACAAAATATATTCCCTCCCTGTCCTCTAAAGGGGCTCTGTACAGTCTGTCTTTATATAAAAATTATATGTATATATTATCGTTAAAAAGCAATTTCTCTACAGCGATTTTTACTTCCTGACTGTAGTACTCTGTAGTATTTCTGTCTGATGATGTCTCTGTCCTCCCTCTGTTTCTGTTCACACAGCCGTAAAAGCGGTCAATATAATGTCCAGAAATGCAGACCACCTGCGGCTGCGGGTTCGAGCTTGGGGAAGGCCCCGTACCAGCGCTGCAGCTCTCAGGACTCTCTGGATGAGCAGGCAATGGTGGACTACTATAAAGAGCTAGAGATCATCCAGCGCAGTGGAGATGCAGAACTTCAGGAGGAAGTGCAGCTGAAGGTGGCCGATGGTAAACACACTTCCTGTCACTCATCTCACAACACGTCCTCTTTAACTTCACTTGATCCAACACATAAAATGCACTTTTGTGAAAAGGTGGTGTAAAAACCATATTCCGCAGCTGTGTGCACGTAACCAAAACTTGTTTATTAAAGTGAGTTATTTCTAAATGTGGTACTGTTCAGTAATGAATCTGTGAAGCATTAGTGATGGTAATAATGCTTGTTAAAGTTGGGTTGGCTGAGAGTCTTTAAAGACTGAAAACCCTGATCTACTGTAGATCCCCAGCAGTGCCAAACAACAGAATTTTTATTTTATTTTTTAAATATACTTAAATTCCTCCATGTGTTAATACAATGGGCTGAACTTACAGGAAGAGCGTACAATAAAAACCACTGAGCGAAATCATTCATGACATCAGCAGGCATTGTATACCCATACAGCAACATAAAGCTACGACTTCCTCCACTTCTTTGAGTGTCTAAATATCAAAGTCTCCGGAAAAAGGAAGACATTTCTGTTTCCCCCAAGATCTGAATTTAACACCTTCCTCCTCGCCACTACTGTAATGAAAATAACAGCTCACACAATCCGACTCAGATATGTCAGTATCCTGTGCTGGCTATATGATTGGCGAGAGGTCAGGAATAATGCTAAAGGCTAACGTTGAGGAGTTTGGATGACTTTAAAGGAATATTCTGGGTTCAATACAAGTTAATCTCAATCGACAGCATTTGTTACATAATGTTGATTACCACAAAAATTAATTTAGACTCATCCCTCCTTTTCTTAAAAAAAGCAAAAATCTGTGTTCAAGTGAGACACTTACAATGGAAATGTGAAACATAATTTTATAAAAACACATTAATGCTTCTGTTAAAACATTGTATGTATTATTAGAGCTGTAAAGTTGTTTAAATTATTGTTTATATGGTCGTTTCAGGGTTTGATGGTTTACGGTGTTACATTGTCATGGCAACAAAGTTGTAGTATTGGATATAACTTTAAGCAGAAAAGGTTAGTAAGTGATTTAATCACAGTAAAATCATGTTAACACACATATTGTTTATGTCTTGTATCTATACTTTTGAAACGGTGAGTATTTTAACATTTACAGTTTGACCCCATTGACTTCCATTGTATGTGCCTCACTGGAACCCAGTATTTATTGATTTTTTTAAGAGAAGGGACAAGTCGTAATTAATGTTTGTGGTAATCAACATTATGCCACAGATTCTGTCGACTGAGCTTAACTTGTGTTGAACCTAGAATTTTCCTTTAATGTAGTCTCAGCCTCACATGGACCGCCCACAGTCCATTCACTGACCGTCTCTGATGCATATTGCATATAAAACTGGAAGCACTTTCTAGATCTGGTAAGCTCCAATCTGATTGGCTGGTTTTATGCAACTTCCAGAAGCAAAGCCTCCTGTTCACTGCATCCAAAAAAACGATAGACAGTAAACTTGAACTCGTTCATTGCCGACGGTGTGTCACACAGGTGCTGCATGGAGTTCCTGCCATCTGCCAATGTGGAATTTTCAAATCCTATTTGAGTTACAGATGCGTGGAAATATTTCAACTCGTGCGACTAGACAACTGCCCAATGGGATGTGATGTACACATTCAAAACTTATGAGCAATGACAAATATCAGCAGTTTTTTCACAGTGGACTCCAGAGATAACGTAGAGTAAGTAATTCTCCAATGGCTCGCCAGACACTTACGTGATGCAGGCTTCAATTGCACACTGCAGTGGTACGTTTCAAATGAGAAGAATATTTAGCTCTGATGAATCATTGAACGCAAGATGAAAATCATTGAATTTGCCTCGCCGGTCAAAAATTTCGCTTGAGTGGCCGCAGGAAAATGTTCAATGCAGGAAATCCTTATATATACTGTATATACATAAAAACTAATATAATATAATAAATTACATTTTTTTAAAACTTTGGCCAATTTATCAGTTATCAGCTCTTTTTTTCTTCGACTTTCTATCTTGCTTCTAAACAACCACCTAAAGGCCTTTTCACACCAAACGCGATGCGATAACGAGAGGCGAATCACCGGTGAAAGTCTCTTTCCCATAGAAAGCGAAGCGAATGACCGCCGTTAGCACATTCACGCCTTTACAATAGGTGGCGCTAATCGACAAGCAATTTACCGCGGTACAGTAAGTGGCTCAGCGCACCTTTTGAGCTGGTCTGCCCTCCACCCATGACGGATGAGAAGAGGTACTTGACAAGCAGATGTAAAAAAGAAAACTGATTTCTCTACAAGCTGCAGAAGTGATGAAGAGTTTGTTGTTGATTCGCTCAACGAGAAAGAAAACATTCAAAACACTTAAACTATTTTAGAGTTGACTGGCAGTATTATCATGTGTACACAGTCTGAGGAGTAATTACAAAAAAATAATATTAATGGTTAAAACATGTTATCATTTGAAACAGGAGGTATTATATGCCACTGCCACGCAGTGATAGCATTTAAACGCTCAGAGAGTCTATTTAATGCAAGAAATACAACACCTCACCCTACAAAACCATCTTCAATCTGATCTATTATTAGATACTTTAATACTTAATATTAACAATCGCACAGAAATTAAGATTTTGAAGAGACAATGCCACACAAATGCTTTTTTTTTCTCCTCTTTTCTCCCCAAATTGACATGCCCAATTCCCAATGCACTCTAAGTCCTTGTGGTGGCGTAGTGACTTGCCTCAATCCGGGTGGCGGAGGACGAATCTCAGTTGCCTCCGCGTCTGAGACCATCAATCCGTGCATCTTATCACGTGGCTTGTTGAGCGCGTTACCGCGGAGACCTAGCACATTACCGCGTGGCTTCACGCTATTCTCCGCAACATCCACACACAACTCACCACGCTCCCCACTGAGAGCTAGAACCACATTATAGCGACCACGAGAAGGTTACCCCATGTGACTCTACCCTCCCTAGCAACCGGGCCAATTTGGTTGCTTAGGAGACCTGGCTGGAGTCACTCAGCACGCCCTGGATTCAAACTCGTGACTCCAGGGGTGGTAGTCAGCATCTTTACTAGCTGAGCTACCCAAGCCCCCTAAAACTCCATCTTTTTAACAAATAAGATAACTAATAAACATGAATTGGATTCATGGATGGTTATGCAGGTGCTTTAAATAGTCAGTTGTATAGAAAGGAGAACATACATCTCACACACAGCTTAGATTGCAAAATTCATTATATTTAAGAACACATGCTGTATGTATCACCAGGAGAATGAAAGATGCAATTTACAGTGTGCCAGATAGTATTACTTCTTTCCTGTCTTAATATTTTAAAGACTCGCAATAATTCTTTAATCCTCTTTAAATCAAAGATATCAAAGGTTTAATTTTAAGTTACTTTCATGAACGTACAACTTCCCCAAGAAAAAGTGTTCAGTAGAAACTGGATATGAGTGATTCCATGTCTAGTGAACCAATTATACACACATCACATTAAAGAGTGATATTATACATACAAGAAAAGCAAGAGATCTGTCGTTGAAAATAGAGAAAACAATGACTGAAATTAATATTAAATGAACCCTTTAAGCTCAGATGGGTGGGCCTGGAGAAAAAAAAATAATGATCAAAATATTAACAGTCTTGACCAACACAAAATAGGTATCGTTTTAAAGCTTAGAAGCTCTACTTTACAATGCATGTAGGCATTATGACCAAAACTGAATAAGTGCTTTGAAATTCATGAAAAAATCAGAAGTGTTATGTTTTGATAATTCATTCATAATTTTGCAATGTACATATTTTTGTAATCGGTAAAAACATCAAACTGATCAAATAGCCATGTATTATATATCTCTGGAAAGCTCTCAAAGGGTAGAATACAACCAGCCTATTTGTTTTACTCACAGACAAAAATATATCGAGTAATAACTACAAATATGTCTTCGACATATGAACAGATGTTGCTTGTAAGCCCCGTTTTCTCTTATAACTTCACAAAAAATAAACAGAACATAAAAGATAACATACCATTGTGAGGAGATTATCTTTCAAACGAGCCCACATACTAGGTAATCGAATGCATAGATGTACAATTATTATGTTATATTTGTTTAGAGAGGCTTTTTAAAAAACACTAGGATAAATTATTTTGTAATGCTATAACTTTTGATTGCTTTGACATATCAACGCAAATTTTTCACATATAGAGTCGACATGATTGGGAATAAAACAAAAGCAGTTTTTTTGGAGCCACCAGATTTACACCCTGATATATATAATGTCAAATAAAAAAAATACGAAAAAAAGTTCATTTTTGGCTCAAGTTTTTCAGCTGTTTCTTAGGCTGAGAGTCTCAGAATTTATCATAATCTATATCATTAAAAGATCTGAAAGTTTTCTTTAAAATGATAACAAACAATTGACCCTCTTTGTTTTTTTTTTGTCGAGTTATAAGCCTTTAATTTTAGGCATGCCACTGAAACAGGAATTCTTTAAAAACACCTTCAGAGCTTAAAGGGTTAAAATGAACTGTGGTTGGTCAGATGTTCTCATCTATAAGTGAGCGGTTCTTGGCCCGAATAAACTGCAATTTGGATCAGACTTTATGTTGATAGTCATGAGATTAACAGGAAGTGACCCAAAGGCCACTGTCGGTCTCAGAATTCATGTGTCTTTGTCTTCTGTTCTGCAGAAGGTGAGCAGGAAGAGGCGTGGCTGATGGAGGTGGGGCTAGCTACACTGTTTGATGAGTCTGCGTCAGACGGCGAGGATAGCATCGTACTGCTGTCTTCTCTGACCCGAACGCAAGCCGCAGCTGTGGAGAGGCGCGTGGAAACACTCAAACAGACACTACGCAAACGAAACAAACCATACAGCATCCCTGACGTCCGGGAGATCTTTAAACCATCACCTTCTTCAGATAGTAAAGTAAGCAATGACGTACCGCAGCTCTGAGCCAGTAGTGCTTCAGACTCTTTATACAATAATTAATCTCATGTACAGTAATGCATTTACAATGGAAGTCTATGGGGCGAGGGATCACACCGGAATAATTACACACTGTTTTTGTCTGTGTACAGTTTTATCCAGTTTATGAACTCCTGTCATGACCATGTAAAGGCAGTAATCATGGTAACTTTTGCATGATGTGCGCAGGGATACCAGAAAGGGACTGTTAACATATTACCCTTATTTTGCAATGTGGAAGTAAGCAAGCGTCTGTTTTTCCGGCAAGTGTGACAGTGTTCCGCTGTCATTGACCACAATGGAAATAACTAGTAGGATAATAAGACCATAATTTAGTGATATGGGCTTATAAACTATCACACAACCACAGGATGTACAACAGAATATTATGCCAATGTCAGATAATTTTCTTATGTCAGCATTTGAAGTAAAAATAATAAATAGATCATTCTGTTGTTGCTGTGTGTTGTTATTGAAGAGATGATAATAAAATCCTACTTTAGAGAGAACGTGACACTGCAGTTTTTTTTTGTTTTTTTTTAATTCTCCATGTAAACCTCCATTCTTATTTATCTGGCAAATTTCCGATGTTGCCTTTATTTATTTATTTATTTATTTATTTATTTCATAAGGTGATCAGCACCTGATCTCTCATTCATCCTGTCTGTGCAACAGTGTGTGATGAAACGATGGCAAAATGCGGTAAACGGTAAAACTATTTGTGCTACAAATCATGAGTCATGTGTTTATGAAAATAATGATTAATGATATTGATTTGATGACATATTGCCAGCCTGTAATATAAAGCACATAATGTAGTATTTTTGTACTGCTAAAACAGCTGGAGATGGCTAACACCAGAAGAGGTCCACATTTAAGGTGGGTAATGGCGGCACCCTACTCATGCTGAAAAATAAGGTGGATAGTGACAACATATAGAGTTCATCCTCCTAGAACAGTAGTCAAACCGATAAAAAAAGATGATTTAGACAACTTTACAGCTCAAATAACTATCAATTTTGTTTGATCTCAAGACTTCTATTGGATGCACATTACTGTAAATGTGAAAATGATGTTCTACTGTAATCAACAGCATGTTAGATACTGTCCATAGAGCTTACAAGTTGAGCCCAATTGACGGCATTTGTGGCACAATGTCCCTCCTTTTCTTGAAAAAAAGTACAATTCGAAGTTCTAGTGAGGCACTTACAATGAATGGGTCCAATCCATAAACGTTAAAAGTTTCAAAAGTATAGACACAAGATGTAAACAATATCTGTGTTAACGTGGTTTTAGTATGATAAAATCACTTACTAACTGCATCTGTGGAAAGTTATAGACAATTTTACAACTTCGTTACCATGAAGATGCAATGCCGTAAATCCTTAACCCTTTAACAATCTTAAAAATGATGGTTTAAACCTGGGGTTTTCAAACTTTTTGATGCCAAGGACCCCCAAATTTGATGATCCTCTTGCAAGGGACACCCAGACTGCTATCGGGTCCTTGAATAACGTATAACTAACATATATGGCATGATTATAAATGATAATCATGATTATTTTGCTCAAAATGTTAATCACAGTTATTAATCACAATTTTTCTGCCCTTTGAGAATTCTTTTTTTTTATTTTTTTATACAGGGCTGCAGGATTTGGACAAAAAATACAGTTGGCACTGCTCTGATATCAATTCTAAAAAAAAAATAAAAAATGTCAATGAACAGCAGCTCTCATGTTGAACAAGGTGTTAAAACTACAAACTAGTAAATGATTTGACCAAAATTAAGTCATGTTTTACCCATACTTTTCTTCCAGTATAAGAGTTACACTGTTGGGTTTTCACACTAAAGTTCTCTTTAAAAAATAATTATATTATTATCATTATTATTATATCAACATCTTAGACAGGCTCTGGTGCTCCATCCAAACATGGTAAAATGCTCCGATCTTGGTCCACAAAACCCTGGTGCCATGGGTTTATTTTAGGTTTTTTAAGCACTTGTAATGGCCAAACATACTTAATTACATTTGTGATTGAAGTAAATCTGAAGCGCATTTTAACACGGTCAGCGCAAGTTAACGGTGCAAACGAACCGAACTGAACTTCTGTAAAGTACATAATGAGAGATGGAATAAAACTGCTGTAACGTTGCATTCACACTGCAGCTGAATGTGGCCCAAATCTGATTTTTCATTCACATGTGACACAGATCTGTTAATTGGTTGCTCGTGTGAACAGCCAAAAGACATTTTCAAATCCGATCTGGGCCACCTTCATATGTTGAATAAAAGTTGGGTTCAGTGATTCGTTTGGCTTGCACATTAAATATGTGTATGAAAAGATACAGATGTAGATTTATATAACGGCGGTCTTTGCTTGTGTCACTCGCTCAGAAAACACAGTTTCTATATTTCTCAAACTGTATCAAAAGACGAATGCAATCCAATCAGTGGAAATATGAAATAAAGATAACTCTTCTTACCTTAAATATAATGCAGTTTTTCCTGCTGTCTTTCAATTTTATGGTGTGTTTCGCTCGTAGGTAATATTACACTTGAACTTTGATGATTATTAGAGTGGTGGTGGTGTAGTGGGCTAAAGCACAGAGCTGGTAAGCAGAAGGTTGCTGGTTCAATTCTCACAGCCACCTCCATTGTGTCCTTGAGCAAGCACTTATCTCCAGGATGCTCCGGGGGGGTTGTCCCTGTAATAAGTGCACTGCAAGTCGCTTTGGATAAAAGCGTCTGCCAAATGCATAAATGTAAATGAAAAATGATAAATTCTACCATACGAGCACAAATGACTACATAAAAATACTTTATCCATCAATGGTCTTTCACTCACAGACATATTATCAGATAGGCACGTGTCCTATCTGCATTAAAAATGGATAATTACATTTTGAATTATAATTCAATTAATTATTCATACTATAATGATGGACATGCTGGAGTTTGTTATACGCAAACAAGCCACGTGACAAGATGCGCGGATTGATGGTCTCAGACGCGGAGGCGACTGAGATTAGTCCTCCGCCACCCGGATTGAGGCGAGGTACTACGCCACCACGAGGACTTAGAGCACATTGGGAATTGGACATTCCAAATTGGGGAGAAACCACCCCCTCAAAAAAAAAAAAAGAGTGTCGGCTGCTCAGACCAGTGTCTGATATGGGCTATATGTCATGTGAACAACCTAAAAAAAAATCAGATTAGAGCAAAAAATCAGATCTGGGCCACATTCAGCTGCAGTGTGCACGTAGCCTAATACCGTGCTGCACACAATGTTTATTCAGCTTCCTTGCTGTCTAATCTTAATGGCTTTTAACCGACAGTGCTGTTGAATGTATGGAGCTCTTATGGAAATGGGTCTCAGAACAGTTTGAAAGACACCTAATTTTCATCCTACCTCCGTATACAATCTCCAAAGGCAGCATTTTCCATCTTTCTGATGCGAGCCTCGTGTAATCAAAGCGGCGCACATACGATACTGAAACTACTGTGACTGTATTTCAGCACGTACTCAAAAGTGAAACTGATTGGTTAGTTGAGTTAAAAATAGACTTCAGGGGGCCTGAGTAACTTAGCAAATAAAGACGCTGGCTACCACACCTGGAGTTGCAAGTTCGAATCCAGGGCGTGCTGAGTGACTCCATTCAGGCTTCCTAAGCAACTAATTGGCCGGTTGCTAGGGTGGGTAGGGTCACATGGGGTAACCTCCTTGTGGTTGCTATAATGTGTGGTTCTCGCGCTCGGTAAGTTGTGCATGGATGCCGCGGAGAATAGCGTGAAGCATCCACACGTGCTATGTCTCCATGGTAATGCACTCAACAAGCCACGTGATAAGATGGGCGGATTGACGGTCTCAGACGCGGAGGCAACTGAGATTCGTCCTCCGCCACCCGGATTGAGGCGAGTCACTACGCCACCAAGAGGACCTAGAGCGCATTGGGAATTGGGCATTCCAGATTGGGGAGAAAATCCCCACAAAAATAAAAAATAGACTTCAAAAGAGCTTGTGATTTGGTCTGTCATCCGTAGACACAGTCTATAATAAAAATTAGTAACAATTTGCAACTTCACCTGACTGATAACTTTTGTTTGCTAACTCACTAATATTGCAGAAGCTTATGCTTAATTAACCGCGAGAGGCAGAAACCGTGATCACAGTTAAAATACGATTAATTGTGCAGCCATATATAATGTGCTTTTTCCCCCACTTTTTTCAGGCAATTTTCTGTGGACCTCCTAGCACCCCCTTGCGGCCCCCTGGGGGTCTGCGGACCCCAGTTTGCTTTTATAAAATGATAAGCTTTGCATTTCTGCCTTTAAACCCTCCAAAAATTGGCCCCATTGACTTCCATTGTAAGTGTCTCACTGGAACAGATTTTTAATTTTTTTTTTAAAAAATTTCTTTGAAGAAAAATACATTTTTGTGGTTATCAACATTGTCACAAATGCTGTTGATTGAGCTTCACTTGTATTGAACCCGGAATATTTCTTTTAAGTAGTTTTTAACATGTATCCCTCCTTTAAACCAAGAATCTCTAATGATCATATTTAGATTTAAAATGTTCAGAAAAAGATCATTTCATGACCACTGCACTAGTTGAAATGGTGAAGAGCATTTTCAGTTCCATAAAGAGCATATGCAAGTGACTGGGGTGAATATAGTAAGAGTCTGTGACATTTCGAACCTCACTGTTTAGCTCATAGTAATAGAATTACTGATTAAGCTGTGATTATTAAAGGAAAATCTAATTAATCTTCACTCAGACGTCTAAACTGCATATCCTAGCATCAGTAGGGTTCATGCAGTACATCCAACAATTGAACAGAAGTTTCTGACATTCTTTTACAGGCTGTTAACATTGTCACCAATTAAATTTCATGTTAGTGAATATTTCAGCACAGTATAATGAGTGACTTAAAATGCAGTAGTGAGGGGTTATTTCCACTAACATAAGTTAATGTGTCATTCTGAGTGGTTTAAGCCATATGTGTCCTTTGATGCTACATATGAGTGCCTTAAATAATATATTTATGAATTTACAAAGGTATTCTACTGTCACATTCGTGGGATACAGAGTATGAAATGGTGTTTCCCACGAATGTGAGAATTCAATAAAGACATCTGGACCCCACTGCGTGTTTCTTGAACTTTGGGCACTGTCATGTCTAACGGGGTTTGATTGATGGGTTGATCAAAACAAACCGATTTCAGCATGTTTCTTTTTATTATATGAAGATCTCATTAAAACTGAATTGGAAATTTGTATCTTTTATGAGTAGATTTGACTGTTTAAGTCTTGTCCCAGACCCAGACTTTCAATATTAAACTATGGAAATCTATTATAAAAATACTAATTATTACTGTACATGTTTAAAATTATGATCATCTAAACAAAGAGTGAAATAAACACAAACCATTTCAATATTTATTGTGTGAAAATTATTTCTATCAGTTTGTCAAAAAATAAATAAATTACGACTGTCCCGCAGTTGTGACGCCATTTCCAGCACACCAAACAATTTTGCCCCTAATAAAGTTTTTTAGAAGTTAGTGTACTTGTTAATCAAGTGGACAAAAATATGAGACAAAACAAAGAAAAATCAAGGGAAATATCACTTTTTATTGGCCGTCATTTTCAATCAAGCTGTAATTTTGCCAAATTATGCATAAAAGTGTGAAAATTTTATTTAAATTGTGTGTATTTAGGATGCATCAAATGTTAGCTATGAAATTAGTCTTAGCAAGGCAAAGGAGTCGTCATTTTATTTGAAAAGCATTAAACATGTCATTTCCAGCACAGAATTCTGTTAAAAACAATACAGAATTTGAGATGCGCTGGAAATGAATTTTCATGACTTGAATGACATAAATCTCCTGTGGTGCATGTACACAAACTGTTGGACATTGTTAGTAGACAAATAAAATAACTAGTGAGAGTGTGAAAAATGTTTTACAGAGAATTTATTTTCTAGAAGTCCAAGTTGAAGAAACATAAATAGATACATTAGACATAAACTGATGTACAGCACTGAAATTAATTAGCTTATATTAATATAACATCACACTTTCCCATGGGTGCTCACACACATCGCTCACATGGATCCTGCAAGTGCCGAGCACTCGTTTAAGCAATGTGTGTGCAGTTTGGTGGTTATTATTATTCATATTCTTCTTTCTCTCTGTTTTACTATGACAGGAGCATGAGGTGGAATCCACAGAGAGAAGTGGGAGCAGTAATGAGGAAGTCAAAGCGCTGGGTACGTGTCACGAGTTGAAGAGTAATGCTGTGTATTCTGTTTTATTGCACTGAAAATGTAGACCTGTAAAGTTTGGCTGGCATTCACACAGTGAATCAGAACACCAAAGAAAGCAGCATTCAAGGTATTCGAATTGTCCTTCTGAAACTTAGCTTAATAGACCTATTTAATATCTCATCATTTCATCAAATCTCAGCATTGCTTGATCTGAACAGGGTTCCCACAGTCATGGAAAACCTGGAAATCTCAGGGAATACAATGCATCGATTCTGCGCGAGATGCTAAAAAAAAAAACAGCGCAGACAGATGGAAAAACATGTTTGGTGTGAAATGGCCCTAGAATTGTCTTGCAAGTCATAGTGATATCTGATTTGGGAGAGAATCATTCTTTTGGGTCAATGATGGATCAAAACGGCTCACAAATCATGATTCGTCCGAATGATCCTTTAGTGAATTGGTCTGAATCAAAATCATTTTTAAAACCCGAATCCAGTAATCATAAACACCTGGAAAGTTCATGGAAAAATCATGGAATTTCATTGGTCAAAAGGGGTGGGAACCCTGAAAGGCATCCAGAGATCCTCGTGTTGCTATAAAGGAGTTATTCATTCTCCTTAGAACACTGCAGACTGCATTACAAAACATGACACTCCATCCTTTGGTTACATAATTGTTTCTTTTTGTTGACTCTTTCCTTTGTCTGTAGAGAAACGTAAAATTCAATGATGCTCTTTAGAGTTTGTATACAGTGTGTCTCTGCTCATGGAAAATCAAGTATTCTTCTGTCTAATCATACACACATATACAGACAAAATATCAGACCGAGTGCCATTTCATTTGAAAGAAATATAGCAAAAACACACTTTTTATGCAAATCATTTCACAAAAATGTTTTATAAGGTGAACTCCACCTGCGTGAACCTGAGGGGATCTGACTTCAAACATCCACTAAAAAAATGACAATTTAAAACTAGGGATGTGCATTATTGAGAAATTTGTAAAACAATTAATCGATTACTTGTAAATTAAAATTTAATTTCAAAATAACAAATATAACACACACACAAAATTTATATTTTGTTTTATTCACAAATGTAACCAAGAATGATTTCAAAATAAGAAAGTCAACAAACTATGTTTTTCTTGAAAATAAATAAATAAATAAAAATAGTATAGCAAAATCATTTGCACTCACCCGGAGCTTACGTAGAAGCCAATACATACGGCATGAGGGTAATGGACATCTATAAACACTGAGTTTACTGAAATCACATTTTTATCATTTTACATGTTATTATTCAGAAAAACAAGTGGGGAAAGTTAGCTTTTATAAAATGCGCTCTGCCGATGTTTAGAGATTTAATGCATACACACACATACTGGTCTGATCAGCTTCCAAGTTTCTCGTACCGCTTCACATTTTCTTTCCTCCATAAAAGCAGATCCTCGTCCGCTGGTTTGCATGATTCCAGCAAGAATCGAATACTAACACAGTATAATTCAATAAGAATCAAAGTATTACAAGAACTGTATTGCCATATTTCTTTTCACATAATTCCATCTCTCATCCTACACCTCGACGACACACATCCACAGCGCCCCCCAGTGGACTCCATCGTAACTGCCAGATTTGGTGAAAAGTCGTGTAATTCAGCATTGCTTATGGCAGGCAAATGCACAAAGGAGAATACATTTGCGATATTCAAGTAGTGTTTTTAATAGTTGTCTAGCTGGTGCAGAACGATTAGTCGATTACTCCTGCACATCCCTATTTAAAGCCTAACAAACTTATTTTTATTAAATGTTTTGCTGGACAAGTGTGCTTGTCATTATCATTCTGTATAGAAATGACACTTGCTTTGATATTTTATAGTGTAATGCAGTGATATCAGACATTTTTCAGTGACTCAAGTGTCCATACTGTATACTGTAGATATAGACAGAGTGTAAACATTCCTTCAGTTTGACTGTAAATAACAGAATAGACCTTTAAAAAGAACAAAGATCTGCATTCATGTCCTGTTAACATAGACTGATTGTGCATATTGTGGGCTGCTTATTTGGGAGCAGAGGTGACTGATAAACGTAGCGTAACTGCGGAATAATGACGTCTTTATTTTGGTGGACTTTGACTAGTCTGATTTAGGCAACTGTTTAATCAGCAGAGAGTGATGTAAGATTGTGAAGTGTCAGACAAGTTCACAAAAAATTGTCATAATCAGTATTTGCCATGTTTTCCAGCAAAATATATACACATAAACATTGTCTATATAAAATGACAAATTTACTTGAGAAGCAAAATAGCATATGATATTAAGACTTGTTTTCAAATAATAGTTCTTGAATTAAGTTTATATTTCTTAACCCACTGGCAATTTCTTGTTTTAAGGGTGATTCTCATGTAACCCATCAAGAAAATATCCTGGGCCTATTTTTTTTTTCTTTTCCAAAATCAAAATAAACCAATTTTAGGGGTATAGTAAAGGTAAAACATTCAGATGTGTTACGGTATTGAGAACGCAAAATGTGCGTAAGTGTCCTGAAAAATAACGTCAATGCAAAAAATCTTAAAGGTTTTAAATGTAGGATTCAGTTTGGTAGTGCAAAATATAATTTAATATTTGTTTTGCATTGATTTGGGATGAAATATGACCATTACATTTTCTTGAAAGGTGTCGTGAGAATGAAACTCTCTGTACGAAATGATTTATGATTAAAACAAGAAAAACAATGGCAATGTAGTATGAAATATAAACTTAACTCTAGATAATAAACTAGATTTTTTTTAAAATATATTTACTATAATTTGAGACAAAAATACTGATTAATAAAATAATTTTTTGCAATGCTGTTCCTACTTTTACAGCATAAAATGTTATTGTGGATGTTTTTTTGTGTTGTCAGGTAATGGGGTGGGGCCTGATGCTCAGGGGGGCGGAGCTGAGACCGAGACGGACATTAACCTGGAGGTGTCGTTCTCCGAGCAAGCGCTTATCTACAAAGAAGGGTTGAAGGTGACCCAGCTCCAGAGTGAAGCTGACGACAGGTTACCCGTGAGTGAGGCATAACATTAACTCGTCGCAGGAAATAGATCAGTGCAAAGTTTCTACACATGTGATTGGTTACTTGAGGATAAAGGAATGTGAATATTTATATGGTTATGGTTCTAGAATAGAGGAGACCTTTGAGCTGGCAAAAATTGTCAGTTTATTTATGCTGCGTTCATGTCATGTAGGAATTCCTGTACTGATGTCTGGGAGATTGTACTTTGAGCTCTTTAAGTAGGCGGTGATGAACCATTAATTGTCGACTGATCAAGCGTATTAACTGTTGATTAATCAAGTTTTGCACAAATGTTTCTACATTATTTTTGTAAATGGATACTAAACAAATGCATTTTAAATGCATTGAACTTGGAGTGAAAATATATTACAAGATGAAAATACTAATACTTGCATTAACTGAGTGTATATATTACCGAATAATCTGTGCTGATTGTTGCATTTTAGAACAATTGGTTATGGGAAAACATCTATGGTGATAGTTGCCAATACAGTGTATATATATATATATATATATATATATATATATATATATATATATATATAATTTATTTATTTATTTATTTTTTTAAAGGGATAGTTCACCCCAAAATGTTAATTCTCTCACCTTTTACTCGCCTTCATGCCATCCCAGATGTGTATTTTTCTTTATTCTGTAAAACACAAATAAAGACTTTCCGAAAAATATTTCAGCTCTGTAGGTCCATACAATGCAAGTGAATGGTGACCAAAACTTTGAAGCTCCAAAAAGCACATAAAGGCATCATAAAAGTAATCCATAAGACCCCAGTGATTAAATCAATATCTTCATAAATGACATTATAGGTGTGGGTGAGAAACAAATCAATAGTTCAGTCATTTTTACTGTAAATCTCCACTTTCACTTTCACATTCAACCACCTACTAGTGGGGCTAGTTAAAGTGGTGATTTATGGTAAAAAAGCACTTAAATATTGATCTGTTTCTCACCCACACCTATCATATCACTTCTGAAGATATTGATTTAATCACTGGAGTCATATGGATTACTTTTATAATAACTTTATGTCCTTTTTGGAGCGTCAGAGTTCTGGTCACCATTCACTTGCATTGTATGGACCTACAGAGCTGAAATATTCTTCTAAAAATCTTCATTTGTGTTCTGCAGAAGAAAGAAAGTCATACACATCTGGGATGGCATGAGGGTGAACTATCCGTTTAATTCTTCTGTGGCCAACGTTTGAAGATTTTTCAGGTAGAACGGTTTGGATGTACAGTATAAAAGCGGCCTCTAGAGGTGAAATAAAAATAATCACTGACACCTTGAGGGGATTTGCTGTAAATCTTTCATCATTAAAAATATTCCTCCATATTTTTATTTTCACTTTAATGCATATTTTGTTACTTTGAGAAGTGTTCAAAATTGAAGCGAGGGCATGCAAAGAAAGAGTAACTTTACATAAACCTTAGTGCTCATTAAACCTTATCTGGTGAAATATATATATAAACACACAAAATCCTTCATCTTGTGAATATATAGGCTATAAAAAGTTTAATTTGGAAAATAATTTGGTAAATATAGAGCAAGTCTCTGTCATGTCTAAATAAGAGTCCCCTGTGTGTTTTGGGCTTGTTTATTGTTAAAAGTCCTGTGTTATGTGCCAAATAATATTTTTTTTCTGGTTATTATTGGCATTTTAGTTGATTAATAAACTGCCTCTGGGATTTTATTCCTTTTGGACTCTTGTAGCATCTATGTGTGTGCCCGTCACAGTATGGAAAGATAAAAAAAAAAATCTTTCTTTCTTTTTTTATGAGTATCGCCTATTAAACAGTTATCAGCCTTTCCTACCTTAGTTATCAGTATCTGCAAAATCCACTGTTGGTCGACCCATTGCCATTTTGGTTGTTTTTACAATACATCACAGCATGACATGGACATTTTTTTTCCTATTAGTGAACCCATAGTTCTGGTATGTTTGACTTGAGGTGAACGCAGTATTAAATGCATTAAAATTTAGATTTATTTGACTGCAGAAAGGTCAAATCAAAAAGGTAGGAGCTAGCTAAAATCTGTATACTTGTTTAGAGCTTTATAAATCTTCATGAAGACGACTTGGAGCTTTATAAAGATGTCATAAGTTAGCTCATTTAGATCATAATGCACACATAAGCTAAAGAAACTATAGCACCTGCTGTTGAGTGTGTGCAGTTGTGTGTTGCTCTTGTCTTCTCTTTCTTAGTCTCTTCCTCCTTCTGTTTCAGGATTTTAAAATGTCTCAGGATAAGACGGGTCAGACACGAGTAGGGGATCTCTCCTCTGAGGACATGAAGAAAGTTCGAAGGCTTGTTCTCATTGAGATGAGCGCTCTGTTTGACACGTGTGGAATAGAGCTGAAAGCTCATAAAGCTCTCAAGATCAAAGTGAGAGGTCCGTGACTCTCAGATCTGTGCCAATTAAAGCTACGAGCTGAAATGTTAGCGATTAAATTAGCTTTAGCAAGACAAAGGAGTTGGTCATTTTCTTTGAAAACCGTAAAAAATGTCCAATTTCCATCAGTGTCATTTCCAGCACATAATTCTATCAGACATTTTTGTAATTTCATAACGGTTTTAAAAAGACAAAAATCAAATAGTGTGAAATGTTTTTTATGATTCTGTACTGCTTAATTTCTAAATATCTACAGAGCTAAAAGTTCTGAATATGCAGAAAATCTGTCTAATTATGAAAAGTTTTGTGAGTGTATTTGATATGTTTTGATTGGTTGTGGCTGTGTTGCAATCAAGTTCATTTCTTCATTACGCTTTTTATCACGTTTTTGTAATTTCATAACATTATTCTAGATTTCAAAAAATGTATAGCATGTATTTAGGCTAACTGTGGAAGAAAAATTTTGATTTAATATTGGTAAGTTTTCTAGAGACGTGCACTAGGGTTATTTTTCTCTCTTTTTTCTCGATAACTCAGGAAAAACTCAAGAAATCCTGTTTTGTTGAGACAGAAAAACAACAATGCATGGTCTCTCTAGGCTTCCGTATGTTTTGAAACATTTCATTTTGAGTCATTATTTTGTTTATTCTTTTTGGTGCCACTGTGAACATGAAATCTTCGTACTGTTCTTGGATGTGGTCCCTATATTGCAAATTTATCAGCACTGCAAAATTTCAGTATGAGACTGAAAATCAGAGGACATTTTATTTCGCTTTGATCCAAGAAATCTCTTGCTTTTCCTCATATATTTACGAGTCATCTTTGCATATTTTTTTTAGTCTGTGCAGGAGCAACATCAGAAGTGTGTTTGAGGTGCATGCACAGTTACAGCGGACTTTGGTTGCGATTGGTGCTGTGTGTTATTCATGTGTTTTTATGGCTATAATTGAGGATGCCTTGTGATTTGCTGTGGTTATAACTGTATTTTTTTTGCCGTAGACTCAGTTTTGTTTGGTGTTCCTCTCTCTACACTACTGGAACAAGACCAACGGAGGGTCCAAGGAACCAGAGTGCCTCTCATACTGCAGCATGTAAGAGAGAGCAGGCCTTAAAACTCACACCATAACTCTACAGAGATGTCACAAATCCATTATACGTAAACTGTTTATCACACAAATTCTGTACTTGACTAAAGTACAGATACCCAGATGAAATATTTGTCCAATAAAAAAATGCTTGAATAAAAGTACCAAAGTAGTTACTTTTAAATGTACTTAAGTATTAAAGGTAAAAGTACTGATCTATTAGGACTATGATTTCTTATTTTGTAGAATCTGATTTATTAAAGGTTTTTAAATCAGAACCTACCATTTCATTGAAAAGAATCAGCTTAAAAGAATGAATCTTTCACTTTGAACCATTTCACGATGAATCGGACATCACTGTTATGTATATCTTAAGTTCAACATAATGTTTTTTTTTTTTTTTTTTTTTTTTTTTTTAATGTAGTGGAGAAAAAAAGTACAATATTATGCTTTGGAATGTAGTGGAGTAAAAGGTTCTCAAAAATGAAAATTGATAAAGTCCAGACACTTGGAAAAAACTTTGATATGGCTTAAAGCCTTTTCTGAAAGTTTTTGGTTGCACTTACAGTATTGTTCTACATTTACTTATTATATAATTACAACAACTACAGTAATTACTAGGTACTAATCCTAAACCTAACCTTAACCCATATTACATACATGTAGTTCCCTAATATTACTCAGTACTTTCTTGGGTAAGGACAATGATAGATAGATATATAGAAAAGACAGACAGATCAGATAGATAGATAGATAGATAGATAGATAGATAGATAGAAAAGACAGACAGACAGATAGAACAGATAGATAGAAAAGATAGATAGATAGAAAAGATAGATAGCTAGATAGATAGAAAAGACAGACAGACAGATAGAACAGATAGATAGAAAAGATAGATAGATAGATAGAAAAAACAGACAGACAGACAGATAGATAGAAAAGATAGATAGCTAGATAGATAGAAAAGACAGACAGACAGATAGAACAGATAGATAGAAAAGATAGATAGATAGATAGAAAAAACAGACAGACAGACAGATAGATAGATAGATAGATAGATAGATAGATAGATAGATAGAAAAGACAGACAGACAGATAGATAGAAAAGATAGATAGATACATAGATAGATAGAAAAGACAGATAGAGATAGACAGATAGATAGAAAAGATAGAAAGATAGATAGATAGAAAAGACAGACAGACAGATAGAACAGATAGATAGAAAAGACAGACAGACAGATAGATAGAAAAGATAGATAGATATGTAGATAGATAGAAAAGACAGACAGACAGACAGATAGATAGATAGAAAAGACAGACGAACAGATAGATAGAAAAGACAGATAGATGGATAGATAGATAGATAGATAGAAAAGACAGACAGATAGATAGATAGAAAAGACAGACAGACAGATAGAATTAGGATAGAATCTGCTAATTAGGAGCAACCAAGTGCAACAGTACAGGTCTTCTGTGATGCAAAAATCCTGGTATGTTTTGAGAACAGCTGCATGTGAAATATGAACTCCAGAACATTGAGTATGACTGTGAATCTTTGTGTGTGTTTTTTTAAGTTGGTCTCCCATATAGAAGAGCAGGGTTTAGACACAGAGGGTGTGCTTCGGATACCTGGAGCGGCTACTAGAGTGAAGGTAAGACACAAATGTTTGCTGAAGGTTTTTTTCTTCAGTGAAGACGAGACACAAAACGACGCATCATGATGATAATCAAACAGTTTTAATAAAAACATACTGTTGTCGAAAATATGAGAAAATAATAATAGAGTAAGACATTAATAATGAAAAAAAAATGAATTTTATTTTTTTAAATAAGTCATAGTATGTTGTGAACACCTGCACAATGAACTAACGCGTTAATTACCTCACTCAAACACAACCTATATATGTGACATACTGTAAATCATTCAAACCTGCTTTCATTTCGATTTCTTGGTGTTTTTAAGTGTGTGTGAGGAATGATGGTTTAGGAATCAGCACATACAAATGCTAAGTCTTTGTATCCTTCACATAGTAATCGGGTACATAAAGTTATGACATGACGTGTGACCTGCAAGTTTTCTGAAACATCTGCACTGTTCATGTCCTTTTTGTAATTGTCATTGTACGAGTGGATAAAAAGTAAATAAATATTACAAATGTATGTGTGTGTGTTTCCCAGGTAGTCTGTCAGGAGCTGGAACACAAGTTTTATGATGGGATGTTTCCATGGGAAAGACTTAAACAGCATGATGCAGCTAGCATCCTGAAACTATTCATTAGAGAGCTTCCTTATCCTCTACTGACTGTCGAATACTTCAACGCCTTCATCTCTGTATTGAGTGAGTCACTCAGACAGCAGCTCAAACACTTATGAAACCAAGTCTTTGTAGTCAGTCATCGTCTGCATGTTGTCTTTACTGCAACATGACTCTTAAACACTTGCAACTGAATTTGCCTGCTCGTTAAACACTTTAAGTGCTTTCCAATCAACCGTTAGGGTCCTGCAAAGTGGACTTCACACAGTATTCAGCCATCTTAAGTGAGATTCCAATCCAAAGGAACGTATATGCTTGAAAGGGCACTCCTAACAGCACAGAGAATAATTGAACTTCGATACATCACTTTACAGGAAATGGAGAGGGAAGTTTACCCACCAGTCATTGTGAACCATCAGAGTACTGTTGTAGATTGGTTAAAATAAACGCTAAAATCAAACAAACAAACAGGATTTGAGAGGCTGGTGTTTTAATTAAGCTTAATTCACCTCAGGTGTGCTTTCTGTGCAGTTGAGCACAGGTGCAGAGCGCACGAGATGCGGTAATTACAAACATTTTCATAACAATAGGTCATATGTTAAGAAGACACATATTATAAACAAATAATATTTTATATTTAACAGCAACAGTCATTTAACTTACAGGTTACAAGTCTGGAGAAATGTATTAATTTAAATACTGTATATAACAATACATTTTTAGGCAACACTTTACAATAAGGTTCCATTTGTTAATATTAGTACTTAACAACATAAGTTAACATGAACTAACAATGAACAATGCTTTTACAGCATTGAACAATTGTATTTTTATTAACAAAGATTAATGAATGCTGTAAAAAAATATGTTGTTCATTATTTGTGCATGAGACCTAATGCATTAAGTACAGTCAGACGGTTGTTATCGCAAAATAAACCCCGACAGGATGATCAGGTCCCCGACGTGAAGCGGACTACAACCAGCTGACTGTACATTATCCCGCTTATTACACGGCTACTAACCAACTAAATTAAAACATGAACAGAAAATATTGATTTGCATTGAAATGATGTAACTATGTGATGAATAAATCGCTGAACAGCTGAAATCCAGAGTTCTGTTGGTGTTTATTTTGTAATTAATGAACGTCTGACTCCTCATTATCCAGCTTATTACAAGACTGCTTGCCAAATAAATAAATAAATGCACATGAAACATTGATTTGAAATTATTTTATTATCTTACTTGTAGAGATCGCACAGTGATCTGAGAAGTAGTAAAGATGACTCTCAATACCCGGATGAGCGGTCTGATACGTGGATGTGCGGTTGTTACTGAGAAATATTACACCGCTAGATGGCGCCATTGACCAATCATAATCCAGTAGTCCAGAGAGCGTAATGTTAATGAATGGAACCTTATTGTAAAGTGTTACCCATTTTTAGAAGAATACACATGGATGTATTAAGTAAATGTAAATATATGGATGTATGGTAATATTTATTACATGTATATGCATTTACACGAGTACATATTGTGTCATCTTACTTGAACACCGTAATTAGTGCCCGACTCAAGCATTGTCTGTGTTTGATGACATTGCAGGGTATTCCAAATTAACCAGGTTTGTCAAGTGAAGTGAGCTTCAACAGATATCCCGTGCTCAGAGAGTAGGGAGCAGTGAAAACGGCATAGAGACCCTGCGAATTGAAACTCAGCTTATGTGTTAGATCACTGCTCTGGACAGTGAAGTTAAATGTTTATGTAATTTGTGTTTATGATGGTTTATTTTGTATGTAATTGATTGTATGATTTGTGTGATTGTGATGGTTTGCATTTTGGTTCTGTTTCAGAGTTGCCTACTAAGAAACAGCAGCTACAGGCACTCAATCTGCTGGTTCTCCTGTTACCAGAACCCAACAGAGACACCCTCAAGGTAGGAAACACACTTACTTCACATTCACTTCACTTTCACTTCACATTTACTCCACACTTATTCCACCTTCACCCCAGATTCACTCCATATTCAATTCACATTCACTTCAAATTCACTCCACTTTCATTCCAACTTCATTCCACCTTAAATTCACATCCACCTCATAGTCACATTTACTCCACCTTCACTCCACATTCTCAGCATGTTCACTCTAAATTCTCAGCACGTTCATCCCACATTTACCCCACATTCACTCCATATTCACTTCGCATTCATTCCACATTCACTACATAGTCACTCCACATTCCATTCACATTTACCCCATATGCACTCCACATTCACTCAATATTCACCCCACGTTTACTTCACATTCACCCCACATTCACTGAACATTCACTCCACACACACTCAACATACACTTCACATTCACTTCATTCACCCCATATTCACTCCATTTTCACTCAATATTCACTCCACATTCCATTCACATTTACCTACATTCGCTACATATTAACTCCACATTCGCTCAACATTTACCCCACATTCACTCCATTTTCACTTTACATTCACTCCATATTCACTCCACACTCATTCATCATTACCTCCACATTCCATTCACATTCACCCCACATTCACTACATTCACCCCACATTCACTCCATTTTCACTCCACATTCACTCTATATTCATTCCACATTCCATTCACTTTTACCCTACATTCGCTACATATTCACTCCACATTCACTCAACATTTACCCCACATTCACTTCACATTCACCCAACATTCACTCCATTTTCACCTTACATTCACTCCATATTCACTCCACACTCATTCAACATTACCTCCACATTCCATTCACATTTACCCCACATTCACTCCGCATTCACTCAACATAATTTCACATTCACCCCACTTTCACTACATTCACCCCACATTCACTCCACTTTCACTCCATATTCACTCTACATTCCATTCACATTTACCCTACATTCTCTACATATTCACTCAACATTACCTCCACATTCCATTCACATTTACCACACATTCACTCTGCATTCACTTAACATACACTTCACATTCACCCCACGTTCACTCCACATTCACTTCACATTCACTTCATTCACCCAACATTCACTCCATTTTCACCTTACATTCGCTACATATTCACTCCACATTCACTCAACATTTACCCCACATTCCATTCACATTTACCCCACATTCACTCCGCATTCACTCAACATAATTTCACATTCACCCCACTTTCACTACATTCACCCCACATTCACTCCACTTTCACTCCATATTCACTCTACATTCCATTCACATTTACCCTACATTCACTACATATTCACTCAACATTACCTCCACATTCCATTCACATTTACCACACATTCACTCTGCATTCACTTAACATACACTTCATATTCACCCCACGTTCACTCCACGTTCACTTCACACTCACTTAACATTACTCCACATTCCATTCACATTTACCCCACTTTCACTCTGCATTCACTCAACATACTCTTCACATTCACCCCACATTCACTCCATTTTCACTCCACATTCACTCTATATTCACTCCACATTCACCCCACATTCACTTCACATTTACCCCACATTCACTCCATTTTCACTTCACATTCACTCCATATTCACTCCACACTCACTCAACCTAACCTCCACATTCCATTCACATTCACTCCACATTCACTTCACATTCACTTCATTCACCCCACATTCACTCCATTTTCACTCCACATTCACTCTATATTCACTCCACATTCCATTCACTTTTACCCTACATTCGCTACATATTCACTCCACATTCACCCAACATTTACCCCACATTCACTTCACATTCACCCAACATTCACTCCATTTTCACCTTACATTCACTCCATATTCACTCCACACTCATTCAACATTACCTCCACATTCCATTCACATTTACCCCACATTCACTCCGCATTCACTCAGCATAATTTCACATTCAACCCACTTTCACTACATTCACCCCACATTCACTCCACTTTCACTCCATATTCACTCTACATTCCATTCACATTTACCCTACATTCTCTACATATTCACTCAACATTACCTCCACATTCCATTCACATTTACCACACATTCACTCTGCATTCACTTAACATACACTTCACATTCACCCCACGTTCACTCCACATTCACTTCACACTCACTTAACATTACTCCACATTCCATTCACATTTACCCCACTTTCACTCTGCATTCACTCAACATACTCTTCACATTCACCCCACATTCACTCCATTTTCACTCCACATTCACTCTATATTCACTCCACATTCACCCCACATTCACTTCACATTTACCCCACATTCACTCCATTTTCACTTCACATTCACTCCATAGTCACCCCACACTCACTCAACATAACCTCCATATTCCATTCACATTCACTCCACATTCACTCTATATTCACTCCACACTCACTCAACATAACCTCCACATTCCATTCACATTCACTCCACATTCACTTCACATTCACTTCATTCACCCCACATTCACTCATTTTCACTCCACATTCACTTCACATTCACTTCATTCACCCCACATTCACTCTATATTCACTCCACATTCACCCCACATTCACTTCACATTTACCCCACATTCACTCCATTTTCACTTCACATTCACTCCATATTCACTCCACACTCACTCAACATAACCTCCATATTCCATTCACATTCACTCCACATTCACTCTATATTCACTCCACACTCACTCAACATAACCTCCACATTCCATTCACATTCACTTCACATTCACTTCACATTCACTTCATTCACCCCACATTCACTCATTTTCACTCCACATTCACTTCACATTCACTTCATTCACCCCACATTCACTCAATTTTCACTCCACATTCACTCTATATTCACTCCACATTCACCCCACATTCACTTCACATTTACCCCACATTCACTCCATTTTCACTTCACATTCACTCCATATTCACCCCACATTCACTCATTTTCACTCCACATTCACTTCACATTCACTTCATTCACCCCACATTCACTCAATTTTCACTTCACATTCACTCCGCATTCACTTCACACTCACTCAACAGTCAACATTACTTCCACATTCCATTCACATTTACTCCACATTCACTCAACATACACTTCACATTCACCCCACATTCACTTCATTCACCCCACATTTACTCAATTTTCACTCCACATTCACTTCAAATTTACCCCACATTCACGCCGCATTCACTCCATATTCACTCCACATTAACTTCATATTCACCCCACATTGACTCTATATTCACCCAATATTCACTTCACATTTACCCCACATTCACACCGCATTCACTCAACATTCACCCCACATTCACTCAACATTCAACTCACATTTACTTCACATTCACCCCACATTCACTTCACATTCAACCTACATTCACTCCACATTCCATTCACATTTTCCCCACATTCATTCTGTATTCACTCCACATTCACCCTACATTTACTTCATATTCACCCCACATTTACTCCATATTCACTCCACATTCACTTTACAATCACTCCACATTCACTCCACCTTAATTCCACATTCACCCCACATTCATCCCAGATTAACATCAGTCCACCTTCACTTCACCACATCCCGCCTTCATTATACCTCCACTTCACATACACTCCACATTATCTCCACCATAATTTCACCCCATTTACTTCACATTCACTCAAGTCACACCACATCACTTCACAATCACTCCACGTCATTCCAAATATACTCAGCATTCACCCCAAAAAACTTCACATTCACTCCACATTTACTCTACCTCTATTTCACGTTCACCCCACATTCATCCCACATTAACATCAATCCACCTTCACTTCACCACATTCCACATTCACCCTATTCACTTCACATTCACTCAAGTCACACCACATCATTCCACATTCACTTCACAATCACTCCTCATTCATTCCATCTTCATTCCAAATTCACTTCGCATTCACCCCACATTCATCCCACATTAACATCAATCCACCTTCACTAAACCACATTTCATCTTCATTCTACCTTCATTATACCTCCACTTCTTCACATGCACTCCACATTATCTCCACGATCATTTCACATTCACCCCATTCACTTCACATTAACTCAAAAGTAACTCCACCTCATTCCACATTTACTCAACCTTCACTTCACAATCACTTCCCATTAATTTAATCTTCATTCCACATTCACTTCACATCCACCTCACATTCACATTTACTCCACCTTCACTCTACATTCAATGCATGTTCACTGAAAAGGAGGCAGGATAAAACACAAACATCCTCATAGTATTTCACTGCTAAACATCATAGCACTGTAACAGTGGAAGACACAATGAAGAGAGTTCACAGTAAGGATGTAGTTATTGCTAATGCTTGACATACAGCCCATGTACTTTACCAAATTCTTTTGAAATGTAGTCTTCATTTATATCGACGCTGCTTGACAGGAAATAAAACATATATTAGGACACAGGCTGTTCAGTAACCGGAGAAGAACCTCAGAATTAAACTGCACTTGACCCAGTCCACTAGCACTTTGCGCACGATTTCGCCAACTCACTTACGCCTAGACTTAGTGCATTTTTACACGAAAATGTCAAAACTTCATGGCCATGCCCACTGATTTTTTACGTATGATGTATCGCATAGCGGTGCACTTAAGACATAGCACTTTTTAAATAGGGCCCTACGTTCACTTCATATTTACTCAACAATCAATTCACCTCAGCTTCATTCCAGATTCAGTTCATATTTACTCTACATTAACTTAATGTAACATTCACTCCACCTTCACATCACAATAACTCATTATTCACATAAAGTCACTTCAATTCAATTCATATTGGTACTTGGATTGTTGTGTATTAAGCAGTGTTTATGTGTCTGTTTAGGCTCTGATGGAGTTCTTCCAGAGAGTGATTGATCATAAGGACAAGAATAAGATGACACTGAACAATGTTGCTGTGGTAATGGCTCCCAACTTCTTCATGTGTAAAGGCTTCCGCAATAAGATCAGTGAACAGCAAGAGTTTGCCATGGCAACTGGCACTGCCAACATTGTCAGGCTGCTCATCCGGTACCAGAACCTGCTTTGGACGGTATGACTCCTTACTGTACAGAAGTAGTGTTGGGGAGTCACTTACTAAAAGTAGTGTTGCTACTAACTTATAACTTACTATATTAAGTAGTGTGACAGTAGCCCAGGTGTTTTTAAATCTGTGCACCTTTATAAGATATTGTACATTTTTCGAAAGAGTAGTAGTGTAGCATGACAAAGTGCTGCATTGCTATTATTAAAACATATTGCGCCTGGGAAATTAGGTAATATTCAGACATGCTTGCTTAAAATGTCTGCTCTCTCATATGAAGATTTCATATTACAAAGAGAGAGTTCAATTCATTTTAGTGAATCTTTTCTTTCAGATGGCTTTTTTAAAATAATCTAGTTTGCTCATTCATTTGCATAGAAAGTTGTGCAATGTAAAATAACATTACAAAATTTAATAGAGGTAGACCGATATATCGGTTTTACCGATTAATTGGTGCCGATAGTTGCTTTTTGGAACTATCGTTAAAATCAAAAATCTATGGCGATTGTTACCAAAAGTTTTTTCATCATTTCAAAATAAGAGTCCCCAGTGTGTTTCAGGCTTGTATTTACTTTAAAAGTCCCACGTTAAGCACCAAATCTTAATTTGTTTCTGGTTATTTTGGGGATTTTGGTTGAACAATAAACTGCATCTAGGATTTTATTCATTTTGGACTCTTTGTCTGTGCTCGTCATAGTAAAGAAAGAATACGATATTTTTTTGACATTCTATAAATCAATTTAAAACTATCGTCCGATTAATCGGTTATCTGCCTTTCCCACCACCTTAGTTATCGGTATCGGCAAAATCCACTATCAGTCGACTTCTAATATTTATTGCAATGATTTTACAAAATGTTTTATTTCATTTTATTTGTGTTATTTAATGTAAATTGATCCCTTAAATGCTGTTTAATGCTGTCACAATAAATGAAATCCTTTGTTTTGTTCCAGATAAATACTGCTTTAAATGCAATAAAAAGACCAACACTAATGTGGGATCTTGGGGATCTGTTTATGTTTCAGATTCCCAAGTTCATCCTGAATCAGGTGCGCAAACAGAACACGGAGAAGCAGCGGAAGATGAACAGAGACAGAGCGGTTAAAAAACTACTGAAGAAAATGGCCTACGACCGTGAGAGAACTGCAGACAAACAGGAGAAAAACACTGAGGTGAGAGGAGATCACAGATTGAGAAACAGAACACTGTAGCAATGTACTACAGCAAGGAATAGTTCACCCAAAAATGAAACTGCTGCCATTATTTACTCCCCCTCATGTTGTTCCAAACCCGTATGCTGTTTTTATGTGTGTTTTTTTTTTTCTCACACAAAAGAGAACTGTTGATGAATTTTCATGCAGCTTTTTTACTTAAAACAACAGTTCATCAAAATCCAATAAGGACAAAAGGAAATTGTATTGCTGTATTTTTAGTTTTTTTTTTTTTTTGGAGCTTGACAGACATGGTCACTACAAACTGTCATTGTATGGACAAGAGTTGCGTAAAGATTCTTCGAAATTTCTCCTTTTGTGTTCCAAGAACAAAACAATATATGGCTTTTGAATGTCACGAGGGTGAGTAAATAACAGCAAAATTTTCATTCATTCACTCCTCCTCCATCTATCTCATATACAGAGATATAATGCAAACAAGAGAAATGAAAGAATACAGAAAATCAGTGTATGTGAATGTTAGCCACATAAAGGAATGAATCAGAATTTGAGAATGTGAGTGAGTCACACAAGACAGAACCAGATCCACTCTGACACCTAGTGGAAATGCAAAGCAACTGCATGTAGTGTTATTCCATAGTCCATTGGAGGGTCAAATCCAAGTCAATTTATTGTCCTTTCTGTGCTGCCTGGTTGGAGCAATACAATGTTATAGGCTATAATTGTATAGACAAGCTGAAATAATTTTAAGGGCTAAAATAAAATATGTTGTGTTATTTGAATTGTTATATTATTGCATTAGATAGTTTTAAAGAAAGATAACACCAGTTGTGTTTTGTGTATGTTCAGGCTGAAGGTGGCTTTATAAGAGTTCAGGCTCCTCAGTTCTCGATGGTCTCGATGGCCGTACAGCTGACAGAGGATTTAAAGGCCTCAGATGTGCTGACACGCTTTCTCAGTCAAGAGAGGTGAACACACACACAAACACACCTGATATTAAGATGCGTTTCGGGTGATCCGATCACACGTGGTCAGCACTAAATACAGGTGTAACGGGGTGCAAAACGTTTTATGATCGGGTAACAAAAACCACATACAGAGGTAGTCAAAAATGCATGTGACCACATCGCATTTGATGTGCAAACGTTAATCCGTCCTGTAAGTGCCACCCCTCGCCTGTCAATTAACCGCTGTGCTAAAACAAGAGTTGAAACTTTGCACGAGCATGAGAACTTCACATGTCTTCTTCAGTGTGTCTGAAATCAACACGCAGTGACTTATGAGAAGCACACACATCTGAAGCTCAGTAAATACAGGCGTTCCACTAAAACAACTGAGGGTTCTCCTTGTTTGTGCTTCGATTTCAACTGCATCTGGGAGAATCAGCGTGCCGTTTTTATTTGCGCTTTCTTTGTCTGTTCTGACTTTTTTGCAGTTTATTACTTATGTTCCAAAGAGCATCTTGTATGATTCAATACAGGGAAAAAAAGATCTGACCTTTTTGTTTCACATCATAACTCCTAATCATAATTCCTTCAAATTGGCGTGTTTCCAAGTTTAACTGAACCACACACACACAAAAAGAAAAAAACAATGAATGTGGGCTTAAGCTTTTAGATGTCACTGTTGACATTTCCAGAATTGTCTATAAATTACTTGAAGCTTATCCTGTTGAAGCACAATGACACGCACAGCTATTTAGTTATTTATGATGAATGGAACATGTAGCCGACGAAAAGACGATTCCAACGACATGTGGGTTGTTTTATTTTGCTCACAGATGGTAAAGTTTATTCATGCTCAACAGAAACTCATCATTCTGCTGCACCCTGTGATGCTATTTGATTGTGATTATTCGCACATTTTAATAAAGAGCACTATATTTACTCATTAATTTATGTGCAATATTGTATCATTCAAAAAATGTAAATTTTATTACAAGTGGGACGTGTAGAAGGACCTATAAGAGCTTTCTGTACCCCTAAGATTTAGTTACCCAAGAGGCCTTCTAAAGTCCCCAGTCAGCCATTTTTGGAAATAGATCTAGAAATGGGAGCCTCATTTTTTTGTGCTTCCTCAAATTTGAAACATAATATAGTTTGAGACTTGTGGCTTTTCTGGGTTGCTCTGGCACATTTTTTAATAATATTTCCTGCGCTAAACACTTGTGTGTTCCAGGTCTCTGTCTGTGAAAAGAGAAGATCTGTGTCTGTATGAGATGGGAGGGAACATTAGTGAGTATCTAATGAGCATTACAGTAATTAAAGTAAATGTGCTGTGAACTGATGCCTGTGTGTTTGTGTAGAGGAGAGATGTTTGGATGAAGAGACGTACATCAAAGCTCTGCTGGAGCTCAACCCCACTGCAGAGTGGATCATTAAATCTGCCCAGCACTGACCACAACAAAACATGCCAATCAACCAATCACACCTTAAACAAGAGGACAAACTCATGATTAAAGGGAAAGCAGTTCTTTACAACTGTACGACCGCTCGGAGTCCTCTGCTGCTGAGCGACACACCTCGCCCATCAACACTAGAATGACTGACTGCTTAACCATTACTAACCCGTGAGAAGTTTTAGATCAGATTGTTGAGTGGCAGGTTTAGGCACCGCATTTGTAGAAGAAACCAAACAGCTTGGAGTGTAATGGAAATAAGGGAAATTTGGCACTTTTCATTGCTTGCAAAGGAACGATTGTTTGAATGTTAGTGAATCTGATGAAAACATGTCTTGGTCACATTTCACCACAACATGAATGAAGAAATGAAAAAAATACAAACAAGAAGTTATATTTTGTGGAAACATTTTGCCCAAATATAAATATATTCTTTTTTTTTTTTTTTTTACTGCATTATAATAAAATACAATGATGTTTAAAATGAAATCAGCATAAATTAAAAACAACAAAACAACAAAAACTACCGTAATGTATAAATACTTTACAATTTAAGCATATGTTCTCATTGAATTTATGATTTATTGAGAATTTGGGAGGAATGTGCTTAACTGTCTTTCAAATAATGGTGCAAACAAAAAAAATCTATTGCTTTAAAACACTTTTTTAAAAGCTATTTTTTATGTGTTTGTTATATAGTTATTTAGATATACAGTGAATATATATAATTTATATATGGGTCAATGACGTGACGCTCATGTTTTTGTCCGCGTCTAATAAATGATTCAGAAATACATTACAAATGCAATTCACACATACACTTCTATGATGAACATGTTTTCAGTTACTGAGTTCAAAGTCATTTTGATATTTTTTTCTGGGGCTTAAAGTCAAAAATGTGATGCAACCGTCTGGAGACAGTGAAAAAAATTAAAGGTGTAATTAAAAGTTGAAAAAAGCAATGTCGGCATGAGTTGTGTTGAATAATCTTTTATCATTATTTCTTTAAAACAAATGCAGTGAAACTATTTTATTTTAAAATATATTTAACATTTAAAAAACTTTTGTCCACCAAATCAAAGTCAAGTGCGCAACCAACATGTAGGTAGAACTGTTGTTGTCATGTGACACAAATCCTAAAACAGAGAAGATCTCTTTAGACCCACAAGACATAAAAACAAATCATAATTTTGTCATATCATTAAATATCAATATTTTAATGAAAATGCACATTTGGTTCAGGTCATTTAGTGCAGCCATGAGAAAACCTCTTGATATTTTTGACTTAAAAATTCATGATATTTGTAAAAATATCTGTCACTTTGAAACGGATGTTTGAAAACTTCTTTAAATTAATGAAGTTGTGTACACTCTCATGTATTCAGTGTGTAAGGAAATTATTTTAATGCCTTTTGATGGTTGCACCACATAACATTTTTAAAATCATTAAATACATTTTTTGTACAAAATGCTATAAATGTTTTTCAACCAATTTGTGAAAACAACATGAACTCAAAGATTACATGTCTATGGACTTTTTAAATATTTCTAATTTGTATCACCTCGGACAACCTTATTTATCAATGACCCATATATAAATAACTATATACACACATGTTTGAAACAATATCTGGTAACACTTTATAATAAGGTTGTACTCATTAACATTGGGGGGGATGTTGTCATGATGGTAAATAGTCCTGTTTGTTCTCAAATACAGCCTTCATTACATGGATGATATTGTATATCTTTATAGAAATCATGACACAAAACAACAGAAATGAAGCTAAACGCTAAAGACCTCTTCTATGAAGCACTTCAATGAAGGGAACGCTGAACACTTAAACTGAGCATGTCTTTTTGTCATTATTAACAATGATGATGCAGATGTCATTTCAAATGAGTAGTTTTCAACTATGTGATTTATATATGTTTTATTATTACTACATCTATTGGCTTTTATTTTGTGCTGGAAACTGTGAACATGGCTGACAAGGACTGTTGTGTTTTAATGCTTCAGAAATAACCACTAAATGTTTTTGTAAATAAATGTTTAATTCCTCATGTCTGTCCACCTGTATTTTGTTGTGTCACTGATAATGCGGATGCTAATAATGTCAAACAAGTACATTCAGTTTGGGAAATTTCTGGAAATATTCAAGTCATTTTTCCTTCACTTGAACTTTCTCCTTCTGATTTTGGAGATTCAAATTCTCTGTGCATATCGCCACCTACTGGGCAGGGAGGAACATTTATGGCAAAAAAGGACTTAAATATTGATCTGCTTCTCACTCACGCCTATCATATCGCTTCTGAAGATCTAGACTAATCACTGGAGTCTTATGGATTTCTTTTATGTTCCCTTTATGTGGATTTTGGAGCTTCAAAGTCTGGTCACCATTCACTTGTGTTGTGAGGACCAACAGAGCTGAAATATTCTTCTAAATATCTTCATTTGTGTTGTGCAGAAAAATGAAAGTCATACACGTCTGGAATGGCATGAGGGTGAGTAAATGATGAGAGAATTTTCATTTTTGGGTAACTATCCCTTTAAACATCCTTTTGCATTTCACAAAGCTATTGCGTGTCTTCAAGTGGCTTTGAATAAAATGCACGAGTCATATGAATTATTTTAATGGTGCTTTTATGGTTATGTCATTTTTGGAGCTTGACAGTAACAAACATGACTGACACAGTATCGGATTTGGATCGCGCTCATCGGATCGATACCCAATCCGCATAAAAAAAGTCAGTATTGGAGCCGATACCGATCTAGGTACTGGATCAGTGCATCCCTAATATACTGTAATATATATATATATATCACATATCACGTTTATTGTTTACAAGCATAAATTGTACTATTTTCAAGTATTTAAATTGATCTTTAAGAACATCATCAGTTCAGTGAGCGTCTCAGAAGTGTTTCGGCTGAGAGTCGAATGGCTTCTTTACCTCATCTGTGCTATGAGTATTTTATTTTTTTTGTTTGTTTTTTTTTTTGTTTCTGATCAACAGCTGACTGTAAAGAACAGAAAGGATATTAAAAGAGACATTATTTAATAACACATGGATTGTGTGGATCTCATCTTTGGAGTTAAACCAAACTTTTACTCTCAAAGGATCTCACTGCTGAATAATTCACGATTAAACAACACAATCACTGTTGAGTGAAATATCAACATTTACCAGACAGTGGAGAGTTATTTTTAGTTGCATATGCAAGTGATTTTCTCACATTGAAGAGGGTTGCCCATAGTGTAAAAGATCAACCTTAGGATTTTCAGAATAAATATAGAGATCGTTCAAATGAAGATAGAAATTATTTGGAAAATGTATATTTTTACCCAGCCCAAGTGTAAAAGTCATACTCTGTTTTTGAGTCTACATGATAAGTACATGTTTGCAGCCATATGATTGCACAGTAGCTTGTAAAGCACGTGTGTACTGGTGAAAAGGTGTCTGGATGCAGTGTGTTGCGGAGAGATGTCCACCTCTCATGAGATCACACACTGAATCTAACATGATCTTCAGCTGAGCTTTATCTGCAACACATGATGTAGCATCATCACAACATGTTTTATGGTAATCCCCTGCCAATATCTGCTTTATATGACATGCAATACTGCAGTGCAAAGGCAAAATGCTGAAACTATTTTGTCCAAATTAAGTCTCTTAGACTGATGGATTTGTATGCACAGATGCAGTGAAAACAGTGAGACTATTCTAGAATCAACATCTAATCGGACAATAAATAAAAACAAACAAAATTTGAAGCCATTTTTTCTCAGTTTAGTTTCAGGTGTAGTATTTTGCCATTGTAGTGCAGAATAGCATTTAATATTTTCTTTGCTTGTTTACCGTTCCTGTGGTTTCTTTTCCACTGGGTCAGCCAGAAGCCTTTTAGAGTGATATTTTGGAATATAAAGGATTTCTGTATGAGAGGAAATTTAAATTTAGGAATTTAAATGTTCCGTTTTTTCTTAAGGCAGCAATATTAGCATGTATTTGCAAAGTCAAAATAAACTCACAGCAGGAATCTGCAGGGGTCTTTTGGCCATGCCTCCATATGTCACCATTGTGCCTCCAGAACTGATAGTAGAACTGGACAGTGGTCAGTCAAAATACTTTTATTGTAAATAGATAAATACAACTGTTAGGTAAAAGGAATTGATCATCTGAAAATGAAAATTCTGTCATCATTTACTCACCTACATGTCATTTCCAGCCTGTATGACTTTCTTTCAGGGGACACAAAAGAAGTTTAGAATGCACTTTTTCATACATAAAAGAAGTCTATATGACTTGTGCACTATATTTCAGTTCTTCTTTAGCCAAACAATAGCTTTATGTGAGGAACAGAACAATACTTAAGTTGTTAATTGGTGAAAATCGTGCCCTCATGCTCTGAAATCTCATTGGCGCCTCCATGTATTTAACCTAGTGAGACCCCGCATCCACATGCGTGGACATTACGTATTTGCTTCGCTATAGGCTATGCTTTATTTTTTTTGTTGCTTAAAACCAACTGATCTCAGTTCAGGAGACTCTAGGCTGTCATTAAAGGGTTAAACTTTCAGCGCACCGAGTCATGTGACAAAACAACATGGTGCCAATCTCAGCCGAGTTTGTCTTTTGGAGAAATGACAGTAAAACTACATCTGGTAAGAAACCAGCTTAACTTTTCACATTAAAACCTGTTGGAGTCTCTAGTTTCATCCGATATGCCATTTAAAAAAAATTGCATTGATTTATTGTGAAAGGACATGCTGGTAAACACAAAATCCACGTATGTGGACAACAGGACTAACATTCCATAAAAATCCTAATGGCTCCAGCAACTGGGAAAGCACTTCAGACTTGTTTGAAAAAAATTGTTCAGTCTCCTTTTACTAAAGAACTGACCAGACATCATGATCTGATCTAAACGTTTTCATCAGCGATCACACTCATCAGTAATAATTGTGGCACCAAGTGTTTTCTGGGGTTCCACTACAATAAAATGATTAATGAAATAAAAAGCAGAGGCAAAAGAATATGTTTTCATTAAACATCCTTTACTCACTGAAAGCTGCATATGGATGTACGCATTCTACTGTAAGCCCCGAGGGGATACATACACAATCACACATTCACAGGGTAAAGTAACTTCATGAATCACATCCTAAATCACTCTATTACAAGTGTTTATGTTCAAGCAGTACATGTGACAGGGAATCTGAGAGAAAGTTGGAAGGAGTTGGTTTGTCTGTCACACCTCATTCATTCTGGATCGGCTTGAGTGTCAAAGCTCCGACCGAAGAGTGCGAGATCTCAGCAAAACAGTTGGTAAAGTGTGACACCCTTGGCCAAAACCGTCTGGTTTGGAGCTGGCTAGTGAGACGTCGACTTAAGAACTGAAAATATTCCTTCAGAATTTATATGGGAATATAGATGTGCATCAAAAAAGTCACAAGACTTTGCCTCAACAAGCCATGTGAACACAAAATTTGCCCAGAGAATATCACGGTATAGCATCTGTGACAGACAAACTGTAAGACATCTGCCGCTGAAAACACGAAGTTCGTCCGAGTGTTTTGTCTGCTCACTCAAAACCGCAAGTCGTTTATTACATTTAATAAACGAGCCGCAGTGGCTTCAACTTCCATTTTAATTTCTATTACTGTATGTGCCAATTTTCCCAGAAGTGACGATTTTGTTCTCTTATGAGATGGAAACGCTGCTTTTTTGCAACATTCCAATTTTGTGCAGAAATGAAATTTGGAACTTGAATGGAAACATAGCTAGTGATGTCAAAACTGATGCAACGTGTCTTCATGTGTCATATTTGAATATGCATGACAAGAGCAACAACGGAGAGAAAGATTATCAGTGAATAATGACTTAAATTTCAGTCTGTTTCACACACAAAGCTATCGTATGACTTCGGAGACTTATATACAGTATAGCACATGAGTCATATGGACTAACTGAATGATACTTTAATGGGGATTTTTTTCTCTTTTAGGAGCTTGACAGCACCTGGTCACTGTTTGCTGAAAACAAGTCATACGAGTCATGAGGGTGAGTAAATGATGACAGAATTTAAAACTTTTAAAATATGCAACCTACTCAAGATTAGACAATACCAGTCCTCCACTTAAGCCCCCAACACAGTTCAAACCCAGTTTAGGTTTAGGGACCTCCTGTGAAACAAATAGTGTTTTAAATGAAGTGCTCCGTGTGTTGCATTTATTACTGTTGTGACAGAGTTTAAGCAATTCTGTAGGGAACTGCTACTTTCACTGTGATGTGGTTTGCCAAAGAACAGAATCCCCCACCTCAAAGATCTGATGAAGCCCTGATGACATCACTTCCTCTTCAGTGATGACATAATCAGCTCCCATTGATCGAAGCTCCTCAATCAACACTGCACAGTTTGGCCTGACTCAACAAATACATTAAATATCAATAATATATATATATATATATATATTTTTTTTTTTTTTTTTTTTTTTTTTTTTACAGATTTATTGCCTGTTTTAAATGCCCAATAACAATGAAATCAGATGGTGCTATGGATTTAGCAGGATTTATTATACTAATCTTATCTATAAAGCTATGTGAATGGATCTGTATTAGTCTTATGACAACATTATGAAGATTTTGTGGAAGTATTAGTTACTGTTTATAACGATATTGCATTATGTAACCTTAATGGAATTGGCATATAACACTGTGATATTTATCAGTGCTGTGCATATTGCATGTGTTATAAAGCTTTATAAAGGTGTTATGTACCTGTCTCTGATGATGTTAATTGTTTTCAGGCCCAGTGCTGCAGCGATCTGAATCACAGCCTGTCCAACTGCACTGTTAGAGCCATTCTGAATCACTGTACAGCCTACAAATAAAAGAGATTTAACAAAGCATAGTTATTCTAGTTTTGAATTTGAATTATGTTCAATTTGTCCTTTCAGATTAGTGCAAATTCATTCGTTTTCAATCTGTGACTGTTAGTTTTGTTTTTCAGCATATTTAGTTTCTATTTTAAGTTCATATACCCAAGTTTATTCATTAATTAAAATCATATTATTATTATAATTATATCATATTTAACAGCATTATATTTCTCAGGGCCATTCAGTGGCATTTTCATGTTTAATAAAGGCAGGTCGTAAAGGTTTCAGATTTTGTTACAGTATATATTGTATATTTTCATTTCTATACTTTTTTTTTTTATTTAATTTTGGAGTCCTAAAAATGTATTATAATTTATTTATTATTTAGTTGATATTTAGTTTATGTTCGTATGTTTTTTTTTCATTTACAGAAATGTTTTTAATTTTTATTTATTTATCAGTGAATTAATGTCATTTTACAAGGACCAATGATGACTTTTTGTTGATTGTGAAAAAAATATTGTAATAAAAATAGAAATTGTGAAATAAACATGTATGATTATTCTTACCAGGGCTGAGTGTTTGAAAGTCGTGCAGCATTCTGTACGCAGTGCAGGGGTTCACGAAAACCGTGGCGGCCCCCAGTAGAGAGATGTCTTTAGATACAGGGATCAGATCATCCTCTTCACACACTGCACCTGTCCTCCATGTACCTGACACACACACACACACACACGTTTGTGTGGCTATCATTATGAGGACTCTCCATAGACATATTGATTATTATACTGTATGAACTATAGATTCTATCCCCTAACCCTAACCCTACCCCTAAACCTAACCCTCACAAAAAACTTTCTGCATTTTTACATTTTCAATAAAACATCATTTAGTATATTTTTTATTTGAATTATGGGACACTAGAAATGTCCTCATAAACCACATTTATAGCATAATACCCTTGTAATTACCAGTTTATAACCTAAAAAAAATGTCCCTGTAAACCACCCAAACCTGCACACACACTCACACACACACACACACACACACACACACACTCACACACACTCACTCCTGCACACACATACACTCACACACACACACACACACACACACACACGCATCGCTGCTAATGTACTCTAAACACATGGCTTTAGTAATTTAACTATATGATGTGATGCGTCACTATAATGACATGATTTGTCTTTACCTCGTAATCTTATAGATGGTTTAAATTTTCAACATGATCTGACTTATATAATTAACAATGGTAAAAGGAAAAGTGCTTAAAAAAGTCCTATTACCTTTTCCTTATTTAAAAACCCTATTTACATTTTTTTATTATATTCCTGGTCAGTTTTGTCCTTTTGGACAGTTTGGTGCATATTATTTCAAAGGCTGATATCACCTAGCCCTCTTATATTTCAACCCCTCCCCTCCAAACTTCTGACCACTTTTCAAGATCAAGCCAATTCACAATGGATAAAATGAATTCAATTCTTACAATTCTTCTCATCAAGAATCCTTTTTTACTTAAAAATATGTCACATCACAGAGGTACACTGGTGAAGAATACGGTTTCATGTTGACTTTATTTTTTTCCCTGGAAATGACACAATGAATATATATTTCCTTACCAAAGCCAGCATCTATGGGCACAACCCAATCACCAGGCCTCAGTGTTGTGACATCACTGCCCACCTCTACCACCTCTGCCACACCCTCATTCCCCCCCACCGCAGGGAGGGGACACAAGATCGGGTATGTACCTATGGAGACATAATCCACTGTAGTCAGTTCACAATGTTTAGTCTCAATCACTCAACAGAGTAGAATAGAATAGAACAAAATATAATAGAATGGAATAAAACAGTGCAGAATAAATAGAATAGAATAGAACAGAACAAAACTGAGTAGAGAAGAATGAAGCAGAATAGATCCAAACTGAGTAGAGTGGAATAAAATGGAATGGAATAATGTGGAAAATAATGAAAAATAATAAGAACATAACAGAAAAGAGCAGAATAGAACCGAACAGCATAGAATAGGATATAATGGAACAGAACAGAATAGAATAGAATAGAATAGAATAGAATAGAACAGAACAGATTAGATTAGATTAAAAAAAGATCGGAACAGGGTAGAAAAAAATGGAGTGGAATAATGTGGGAAAGAATAAGAACAGAACAGAAAATAAAAGATCAGAAAAGAACCAAAAAGTGTAGAACAGGATAGAATAAAACAAAATAGAAAACAATAATAAACAAAGTATAATAGAATGGAGTGGAATAGAATGTGTAGAAAAGAATAAAAAAGAATAGAATCGAATGGAACAGAGTAGAATAGAAAAGAGTAAAACAGAATAAAACCCAACAGAGTAGAATAGAATAGAATTTCAGGGTTGTTCAATAAAATAATAAATGATATAAAGCAATAGTTCACCCAAAAATGAAAACTGCTTGAATGAAGCTATTGTGTGTTTTCAGAATATATAGTGCACAAATTATATGGACTACTCTGATGATACTTTCATGTTATTTATTTATTTTTGTCATGGTCATTTTTCCCATTCACTTTCATCATATGGAAAAGAATGGTGTGGTTATTTTTCAAAAAATTGTGTTCTGTGCAAGAAAATAAGTCATAAAGGTTTGGAGCAACATGAAGAATGACATACTTTAGAATTCTGGGTGAACCATTCCTTTAGGTAGCACTGTACTGTGGAAGAATATGAACAGATAGTGCTGTATGTGTGATGATTTCACCCTGGATCATGTTGATGTCTGCAGGATTGACTGGTGCTGCCAGCATGTGAACCCTCACACCACCATCTCCCACTGGAGGCATCAGCACCTGTTCCATCCTACAAACACATGTCAGGACAATGAGTGATATTCACAATGAGCATCACATCAAGCGGGCATGTGAGACTCATTTGAAAAACTTTGTTTTTGAGCTTTACTGTTGAGCTCCATGAACTTTCTAGAAGTATATGTTCATTCTGGACAGATGTTCATCAGTGAGTGTCTCCTGAGCTCTGAAACAGCAACATATTCCTCTGGGCTGTGTACATGCATTCAGCCTATGTGCTGAGGTATTGCTGTTGTAGTCTGTTATTAATTTATCCCAAAAAACATACATCACAAATATTTAACAAATGAAGCATCACTCTGCTGTGTTCATCATTTATCAAAGTTGAAGATATACCCTAATATGAAGTAACATGACTGATGAAATCAAGAATAAAGAAAATGAAATGTTCATACCTCACAGTGTTAATATCATGTGAGTGTTCTCTATAAACTAAAGCTGAGCAGTGGTGAATCATTCTCCAGATTCGAGAGCATCTCTTCTGTCGTTCCCTCAGTAGTGTGATCCCGGCGTGAGTGGCTCTGTACAGCACACATCTGATGACCATGACTGCTCCTCTTCAACTCTGAGTGCGTTAAACATCTACAGCCTGCTCAACAAAATGTGTACTTCCTTCAACTTGTTCACTGTTACAATCCTTACTGTGTGATGAGGAAACAGTTCGTCTCTCTTCAGTTTTTATCATTGAGCAAACATTCTCTCTTCCTGAATGTCAAAGATGTAAGAACTCATTGATCAGACCTGCAGTGAAACTCTGTGTGGCACGTTAGGCATCTTTGTATTTCTGCAGGAAACCACGCGCTGCTAACAGATTTTTACATTTCTAGGGGAGAGCGGGGCTAGCTGTCACACTTCTTATTCCAGTGAATATTTCTCAGGGTAGGTTTATTTTTTTTATTTTTTTATTTTTAAGTCAGTTCCTGTAGAAGCACATACATTAAAGTCTGAGCTACAAAAAAGCTGTGAACATTTCCACTGTTATTGCCCAGGAAAAAAGATACAGTTCACTGACCATTTGTAACAACTTGCCCCAATAGCAGGGTTGGAAATCAGACTAAAATTATTGACCCTCATACTCATCCTGTTTATGAACACACTTCCTCAATATCAGTGATTATTTCAACATAGTGTATAGGGAACATATTGTAACACAGTTGTATCAGAGGGGATATTTCTTTATTTTGAAACACTGTTCATTTACACACAACATGTAATCACTCCATGCAAAAATATACACCAGGACTTCATGAATGAAGGATTACATGTTTATAGCAAGTCAGGTTTATGTCAAGTTCATGTTTATGTTTATGTTTAGTTCACGTGTATAGTTAGGGCATTCACTTTTGTAAATAAACTGCACTTGGGTTCTTCATCTTCACGTCTTCGTCATTGCCAGTGCCAGCACACGTTACAGAATACTTGACCGAACCATGAACCCAGCAGTTCAGCTTCTGCGCCTACGTCAGGGGAATCGTCCCCTGGAGGACTATGTGGAGGACTTTTGCGATCTGGCCTTCCAGGTGGACTTTAATGAGGTTGCACTCAAAGACTGTTTCTGGTTTGGACTGAGTGAGCCAATCTCCATTCTGATGCCAGGCGGTAAGAGTACCCTTACCCTCGCTCAGTATATCGACCTCGCTCTGCAGATCATTGGTTCCGCGTTCACTGTGGGGGAGGCGGATGCCGAGCCAGAGGTCCACGACATGGCCGCTGCCGAGCCAGAGGTCCACGACATGGCCGCCGCCGAGCCAGAGGTCCACGTCATGGCCGGCGCCGAGCCAGAGGTCCACGTCATGGCCGGCGCCGAGCCAGAGGTCCACGTCATGGCCGCCGCCGAGCCAGAGTTCCACGTCATGGCCGCCAATCCAGAGTTCCTAGTCATGGTCGCTGAGCTAGCACCATCTTTTGCTCCATGCCACGTCACAGCAACGCCTCAGCCTGCTCCATGCCACGTCACAGCAACGCCTCAGCCTGCTCCATGCCACACCACAGCAACGCCTCAGCCTGCTCCATGCCACGTCACAGCAACGCCTCAGCCTGCTCCATGCCACGTCACAGCAACACCTCAGCCTGCTCCATGCCACGCCACAGCAACGCCTCAGCCTGCTCCATGCCACGCCACAGCAACGCCTCAGCCTGCTCCATGCCACGCCACAGCAACGCCTCAGCCTGCTCCATGCCACGTCACAGCAACGCCTCAGCCTGCTCCATGCCACGTCACAGCAACCCCTCAGCCTGCTCCATGCCACGTCACAGCAACGCCTCAGCCTGCTCCATGCCACGTCACAGCCACACCTGAGCAGTTGGACCTGGAGATGGTTCCCACCCTTATACCCACCCTTCGTTCTCCTGAGCAGGCAAGGGGAACTTTCGGCCCTCCGACCCCGCCTGGACCCTCCGAGCCCTGGACTTCGCCTTGGCCTGTCAGTCCCTCGACATTGCCTCAGCTCTGCGTTCCCTCGGCTCCACTGCGGTCCTTCAGCCTGTCGGCTTTGCCGGGGTCCCTCGTCCCTCCGGCTCCTCCTTGGTCTGTTGGTCACCTGGCTCCGCTTTAGCTCTCCGATCCTTTGGCTGTGCCTCGTCCCTCCGATCTGTCAGCTCTACCAGGGACCTCCTTCCCTACGGCTCCACCTTGGTCCTCAGTCCCACCGGCTCCACCTCAGTCTTCTGAACCCCCAGCTCCGCCTTGCTCCTCCGAGCCTCCAGCGCCGCCTTGGTCCTCCCTGCCATCAGCTCCACCCTGGCCTTTCGAGTCTTCGGCTACTCTCCGGGCACCAAGTTCCATGGCTCCGCCCCTTGAGCCTCTCACGGCTCCGCCTTCCATGGCTCCGCCCCTCGAGCCTCTCATGGCTCCACCCTCCACGGACTCTGCCACGCCCCACGCCTCAAGACACCCCCCCCCCCCCCCCCCGCTCCCTACAGAACTTTGAATTTATGTCATGTTTTACGTGTTTTGTTTATGTGTTGGGGTGTCGGGAGCCACCCCTTAGTGGGGGGGATATGTCATGTGTAGTTTGTTGATTCATGTCTTTTATTTTGAAATGTTTAGTTCCTGTTTCCCTTGTCATGTGATTTCTGTTTTCCCTCCATGTTCATGTGTCATGTTTTCATTGGTTTATTGTTTAATTAGCTTGTTATGAGTTCTGTTTGTTCATTGGTTTATGTTCTCCCATGTCCATGTATTTAAGCCTCATGTTTTCCATTGTGTTTTGTCAAGTATTGAATGTGAATGTGAGTATAGATGTTTATGTCAGGCCACGTTTATATCAAGTCAGGTTTATGTCAAGTTCATGTTTATGTTTATGTTTAGTTCACGTGTATAGTTAGGGCATTCACTTTTGTAAATAAACTGCACTTGGGTTCTTCATCTTCACGTCTTCGTCATTGCCAGTGCCAGCACACGTTACAGTTACACTGTAATTAGTACGAGATGGTGAAATTGTAAGAAACTGTACAAAAACATATGACTTTTACTGCCATTGTAAGTGAACCAACGAACAAGGTTCCTAAGTCCTAATGATCCTAAAACATTCCTAACATATCCTAAATTACCCCCTAATATAAGTCTAAACCAAACTGTAAAGTCTAACCCCCTTGCCTAAACCCTAAACTTAATTATGATTTCAACCCCTTACAACCTGAAGGCATTTTTTTAAAGATTTAATGCTTAAATGGCATATCCAAAAGTAAGAGCTTATAACTCTAAAAAATAGCAATGAGGTCCAGGTTGTGCTGAGTGACTCCAGCCAGGTCTCCTAAGCAACCAAACTGGCCCGGTTGCTAGGGAGGGTAGAGTCACATGGGATAACCTCCTCGTGGTCGCTATAATGTGGTTCTCGCTCTCGGTGGGGCGCCTGGCGAGTTGTGCGTGGATGCTGCGGAGAATAGCTTGAAGCCTCCACACGCGTTATGTCTCCGCAGTAACACGCTCAACAAGCCACATGATAAGATGCGCGGATTGACTGTCTCAGACGCGGAGGCAACTGAGATTCATCCTCCACCACCTGGATTGAGGCGAGTCACTACGCCACCATGAGGACTTAGAGCGCATTGGGAATTGGATATTCAAAAGTGGGGAGAAAAGGGGAGCAAAAAAATAAAAATAGCAAAGAGGGTCAACTGCATGGTATCAATTTATAGAAAACCTTTCAAAATGTGAAGAAAATATATTAGGATCAAGCTTGGAGACTCTGCTGACAAACCACAGAAAAAAATGACCGTTAAAAATAAACTTTCAGTTATTATTCATGTTTGACATTATACCTTTTAGACAGTAAAAATGGAAGGTCATCAAATTAACTTTGGTGTTGTTCTCCAACATGTCAACTATACCAGGAGAAAATTGTGTTGATAGTACAAAGCAATCCAAAGTTATAGCATATGGAAACATGTAGGCTATTGTGCCCTTTTATTGATCAAAAGTTCCCAAAAACCTCTCCAAGCAGGTATTCAGGTCCTTTATTGAACGTTAAAACAGAATAACTGAAAACTATGAAAAATACTTCACATTGTTCACATTGGCTTCTTATTCCATCACTCTGAAAACTGTGCATTGAACGCCCTCTTGTGCACAGTCTGTGTATGTGCGCTCTGGTTCTGCTGACCCATTTGGGGATCTGCCTGTTTCCAAAGATGGAATCTAACACTCTCTAGAGATCCAGTGAGAACGATCTGACACATCTATGATGTGAAGGATCATGTTTTAGTGAATCGATCCCAAAGAAACCACCGCTATCGAGATGTCATTAACGATACCCTGCATGGCTGTCATCAACATCTTAAAGGAATATTTCAGGATCTACACATCTTATGTTGAGTGAGGTCTTGTTTGATTAAGTTGTGATATGCCATTTTATATATAATGTTTATTTTTCACCAAAATGTGACGATAATTCTGTTTATCTGTTTATTATACATGTTGATTTCACACTTATTCTCACTGTAGTTTGGTCACTGAGTGGAACACATTTACTCGTTGTATTCTAATTAACAAGAGCTTTCCAAAGAAATATGATACATGGCTGTGTGATCTTTTTGATTTTTTACTGGTTCTAAATATGAATATTGCGATCACAAATTTGCAAATTGTGAAAAAGGAACAGTTCTAATTTTACCCTGGTACCAGGCCACTCCATGTTTAAGGGGTTAATTGGAAAATAACTCTTGTGTACCATGGAATAAAGAAAACGTCTGGGTTTGGAACAAGACGAGGGAATCGTGTTATAGGTTACTGACCTCCATCAGTCATTTGCATTGCATAAATAAATATGGAATGAGGAACCAAATGTGTTTCTTTCTCAAAATAAAATGTTGGATAGGAGGCTTCATAAAATGTCATGCCTGAATTGTATCGATCTGAAATTCTCACTGTTGAATAGTTGGTCTAAAAGTCGTACCTTTCCATACAAGCCAAGTCATACGATATCTTACGTTTTAGCCATCTCGTACAAATTATTCTCATGATGAGACTATGTTGTTTTATTCATATACCTGATCTGGGTTTTTTATATTTTTTGTAGCTTTAGGGTGGAATATTTGCAATTTTTATGTCAATCACACTCGACATTTGTCCTGATTGTGCACATACATCTTTAAAACTCTTGCACCAATTTATGAATTGCACCATATGAAGTATTGCACAGAAATGTGCAAAAATATGATTTAAATATATATTGACGTACAAAAGGTCTCAAATGTTGTGACACTTTTTTTGAATAGTGTTATTAGAAGTTAAAATGTTAATGCACAGATTTAAGTCCTTCTAATTTGATATAAAAAGATATGATATCATATTAAATGATATTATGTTATGGTGTAAATGTCAGGGTAGGTGTTTAACACTTGCGGGTCAGTTTAGGAGCATCACCTGTTTCAGACCAGTCTCTGATTTGAGCCACATTTTAAAGGTCATATGAACAACCTCATAGATTTGAGCAAAAATTCTGAATTGGCTGCTTTGCGGTGTGAACGTAGTTCATTGTCGATGCGTGTCTTAAGCAATTTGTTTTTGATTCCTCAAGGCCTTTCACTCTTTAAAATAAAGGTTCTTGTTATCCATAAAAAACATGTTTGGCTGTATAGGGTTCTTGAATTGATATACAGTTCTTTGGAGATGGAAAAAGTTCTCAATGTTTTATTTCCTCAGATCAGTGTATTGGTTTCTGGGTTCTTTAAAGCAGTATAGAGAATGTTTTCTCAAGAACTAGAGAATAAGAAGTTTGTGTGGAACTTCAGTAGGTTCTCCTGTGACGTCAGACTGTAAAAGCCTTGTTGGAACATTTCTTTTTAAGAGTGTTAGATTTAGTTTCATTGAAAAATGTCTGTGAGCCTAAAGTCTTTGGCTTGTTTAGGTGTTTGTTTCTATTTTTGTTATGAGTTATTTGGCTGTGAGTGCTAGAGCTTGAGATCCAGTCCATTCTCTGAATGTTTCTGTACTTTGTCTTGTAGATTTATTATTATTTTTGATTAATTCATTCACTGATAGGTGAGATTGTCTTTGTATCTGGTTAGAGGTGTGAGGAGTGTGTGTGTGTGTGTGTGTGTGTGTATGTATAGTTAGCGGGGCAGGTGACAGGTTGAACTCCTCTGAGCTCCAGGGCTTTGTTCATTTGGACCTCCAGAACCTTCCCAGCTTTAGTGATCTTCACATTTCTCCTTTAAACGCTGTGTTTATAGTCAGTCCAAACTGCTTCAGACCCTCTGCAACAAACACACAGGATTCAGTCATGTTTATGAAACCAGCCAAAAATATCAAAACTGATTCTCAACTGATGTCCTAAAACAGGTGATTCTTCTGTTAGGGGATCTTTTCAGTCCCTTGGGATCATTTTAAGGGGAAAAAATGCTGTTCATTATTATGTTAACAATGGATTATTAAAGCTTTAAACTTTTTAATTGTGTCTCTATAATTATTTTAAGTGATAAAATGTAACATTTGGCAGAATTTTACCATTTTGGAATGTCAATTACCCAGACTTTTTAAACATCACCACTTAATAAATGTGTAAAAAGTAGGACTAACATTTTCACATGTAATTAACATGTGATTAATAATATGAAAAACAAAAAAGCTTTAAAATATGTTACGCAATTTGACACGAGTACACGGACCATCAATTAAAAATAGCGCAAACAGAATTAGGCCAATAATAGCGTTCAGTGCAATGATATGGAAATAAAAGAAACACTATTTTGAATTAAACATACTTATTGAATTGTCCAAATACTTGTCTGTTGCCAAAATATTTGTATATGATGTAATGTATTTGAATTATCTGAATTGTAAGATTTATTAAATATTATATAATATTTATATTTATTTTTATTACTTTATTTGGGAGTCTTTTTCAGTAAATATTGATATATGTGATCAATCTAACAGCACTAAAAGTGTCAAAATGAGCAAAGTTAAGTTTTTCTAATTTTTCACATTTTTAGAAAAAAAATGTTTTTCTAAAAAATACAATATGTACAATTATATTTTCAATTTATGCAGTATTTGTGTGTACATTTTTAAATTGCTTTAGAACAAATAATTACTCTCCAATACTGCTGTAATGACCATCACACAGATTTCACAAAACTGACTGAAACTGACTTTCACCAAAGAGTTTTAGAAATATTTTTACATCATGATCTGAGAGTAGCTTCATTAATTGTCATTGCCAAACAGGTTATTATTTGAGAATTTTAATTTAGAAACAATTTATTTTCATATGTATAAATTCAAAGATAGTTGACTGTTGGGGGCCTGGGTAGCTCAGTGAGTAAAGATGCTGACTACCACACCTGAAGTCGCGAGTTTGAATCCAGGGCATGCTGAGTGACTTCAACCAGGTCTCCTAAGCGACCAAATTGGCCCGGTTGCTAGGGAGGGTAGAGTCACATGGGTTACCTCCTCATGGTTGCGATTAGTGGTTCTCGCTCTCAATGGGGCGTGGATCACGGAGAATAGCATGAGTCTCCACAGTGTCATGCACAACAAGTCACGTGATAAGATGCGCAGATTGACTGTCTCATAAGTGGAGGCAACTCAGACTTGTCCACCACCACCCGGATTGAGGTGAGTAACCGCACCACCATGAGGACCTACTAAGTAGTGGGAATTGGGCATTCCAAATTGGAGAGAAAATGTTTTTTTTAATGGTGGAATAAAAAAAGCATATTTTTATTCCAGGACGTGATAAATATTTTAACACAGTTTGAAGATGTTTCAGCAGTAAAAGTGACCCAACTGAAAAATCACCCAAGTATAGAAATCAAATAATACATTTATTTTCAGTGGATTAGCACCAAGCTGCTCCAATGAAAACTATGACACCACGGCAACAAAGTTTGATTGACGTACCGGGGTATCCTCCCACATACACAGGGTCATTGGCGTAGCTTAGACACCAAACAACACTTTTGCAAATTAATAAAAAATCAAATCATACTGGCTTTGGCATTAAAATAAGTTCCTTTTTCCGGGTTGGCAAAACAGGAGCCCACGAGGTAGCTGGATGTGGGGTTCTCCATGTCTAATGGCAGATTCAGCATCTTGAAGTTCCTGATGCAAGCGCTGATACTGTACAGCACCTACACAAGCACACCACGCACAGAGAACAATCGAAAACAATTACATTTTTATACAGATTAAAGTTAAAGAAGGTCTCATCACATTTTGTCTGATGGTCACTAAAAAGTATCTTATAAAATACTGTTAGCAATTCATTTGAAAAACTTGACGCTTTAGAAACTTTGTTCGCCAAGTACAAAACAAACAGGGAACTACATAAATAAAGAAATTATATGTACACTCTTAAAAATAAAGGTTCCAAAAGGGGGTTTCGCAGTTCTCAGCAATGTTGCAGAAGAACCACTTTTGGTTCCCCAAAGAACCTTTCAGAACGTGTCCTCGCAATACATTTACCATATTTTAACCTTGATATTCATAGTCAGACCATTGTAATAAAACAGGACAATGAAAACTATGATAATAAAAATAATACTTTTGTGGTTATGGTTTCACTACAAATAACATGGTAGGTATTTAAGCTTAAAAATAAATTACAATTGTGTAAAATAATTAATGCATTTAAGAGAATGTTTAAAATTGAGGTGTTTAATAAGTATGAAAGAATGGGTTGATAGGTACATTGTATTATGCAAATATGTGTATATGTTTGTATTAATGTATATGTGTCATCTATATAGAAATTAAGCAGTTAAAGCAAATGGTACATTTTGTTAAGTTTGATTAAAATTATGTATTTGTTAGGGTCAAGTCAAATTTCTAAATGTTATATTTTCCTTTTATTTTCTTTTTTTCTTACGAGTTGTGAATAGGATAGTAAATGGAAATATTTAAAGAGATAATATAGAGAGAATATAAAACTAGATAAACTAGGTAAAAAAGTGTAAACATAATAAGCTTTGGCTTCAGCCTAAATAAAGAAATAAATGAAATGAATGAAAATGAAAATTAAATGATACAGTATACTGTATTAAAAACATGGCTTCAGCAAAAAACAAAACATGGTTAGCCTACAACAGTCATGGTTACTACAATATTACTATAGAAAAATGATTTCCGGCAAAATCATTTCCGCACTTTATTGCGAGGGCAAGCAAAACAATTCCCGCCCTGTCATCTAAGGAGCTCCGTACAAGTGTGATCTGCATGTTTTAAATGCTTTTCTTCTTCTTTTTTTTTTTACTCAGAACTAACGACAATTCAATGACTTCTAATCAGCTGGTGTCAAGGTGATTTTTACTCTCACCTTTTCTTGACCTTTCTGTCATCAAACTCAAAGGCCATGTGACTGTTTCTGGACAGACCAAACTGTTTGGCCAATTCCAGGACAACAGGCTCTGCCTCCGCTGCACAGGAAACTTGCCACTGGACAGAGAAAATGCAAATCAAATGCTAAATATTGCATCATTTCTGACCCACCAAAACATTCTCAAGATTGTCGGTCACTAAACACAGTACAGAAATGATAAGACGTTTGACTTTTATTTTACAATAAAGTCAGTAGATGGCGCCAGAGAAAAGCTAATGGAGGTATCTTTGGCACAATTTAAATTCATATGAACACATGCACACACAAACACAAGAGCACATATAAAGGGGGTCATGTCACAAGAAATCACATTTTCTCTGATCTTTTGGGAAAGGCTTGTAACTTTCAGAACTTAAATGGATAATTCAAAGCTGCAGCAGGAAAAAACAGCAGTTTAATTGTCGTGACAAACTAAAATATGGACAAAAAAAAACAAACAAAAAAAACATGGAGCCTGTCTCAAATTGTTGGTAAGTAGGTCTGTCAATCTATTACAAATTTGAATTAAATTAATTACATAACATGCCAAATTAATAGCAACATCTGCTAACAAAGGCCCGAAAATAAAGATAATTCAATTTAAATAATACATAATAATTCAAATAATTATAAACATAAAATGTAGTACCTATAATAAATATAATAATTTGTATATTCAGATTGAAATATATTGCATTATTGAGGCATATGAGTAAAAGCTTGATATGACAAAACAAAAAGTGGCTTTAGAAGTCAGTATATTGTTTGTTTTATTCCCATATCATTGAACATAACCTCACAGTCAACAGATTTGTTCATCAGTCTGTCCTGTTCTCACAAGACGTGTTCTCACGTTCTATCTGCACTGTTTTCAAAGGAATATTCTGGGTTCAATACAAGTTAAGACCAATCGAAAGCATTTATGGCATAATGTTGATTACCACAAAAATGTATTTGGACTCATCCCTCCTTTTCTTTAAAAAAAAAAAAAAGCACAAATGTGTGTTCCAGTGAGACACTTACAATGGAAGTCAATGGGGTCAATCTGTAAACATTAAAATACTCACTGTTTCAAAAGTATAGACACAAGACATAAACAATATGTGTGTTAACATGATTTTACTGTGATAAAATCACTTATTAACCGCATCTGTGGAAAGTTATAGACAATTTTACAACTTTGTTACCAAGACAATGTAATGCAGCAAACCCTAAAACCCTTAAACGACCGTAAAAATCCAATATTTAAACAACTTTACAGCTCAAATAATACATGAGTTTTAACAGAAGAATTAATGTAAGTGCTTTTATAAAATGATAAGCTTCACACTTTAAACCCTCCAAAAATTGACCCCATTGACTTCCATTGTAAATGTCTCACTGTAACACAGATTTTTGCCTTTTTTTAAGAAAAGCAGAGACGAGTCGAAATTAATTTTTTGTGGTAATCAGCATTATGCCACAAATGCTATCGACTGAGATTAACTTGTATTGAACCCGGAATATTCCTTTAATTGTCAGTTTATATATCAATGTGTTTATGTGAGTCAGACTTTGAGAGTTTCACTAGTTTACAGTGTCATAAACGCCGCGTTTTTAGGACACTGTGTCCAGTAAACAGTAATTGAAACTCTGAAAATGGCATCTGGAGAACTCTGCATTCTGTTGTGTTTTGTCCAGCTGTCAAGAACACGTCCTGTGTGAATGGCTCTCATTCTGTGGCTGCACTGCTTGTGAGGTTTGTTGAGGCGTGCTGACTGCCCCCTGTTGACACACCTCGGAAAAACACAAACTTACATGTACTTCAAGCTTGAATTGCTCAGATGGTAGGAAAATATGTACTTTTATTACAGAATTTACCTAAGGGTCAGGGGGCATGTTTAATTGTGTTCTTTTTTCTTTTTTTTAAACGTTATGTTTTCAAATTCTTCATCTAATTATCAGTGGACTTCAGGGAACAAAATAAAATAAAATTAAGCATGATATGATCCCTTTAAAGAGACAGAGAAAAATCCAACTGAAACAGAAATGCTGATAAATGATAAAAGGCATGGGTACAAACCAGACCTCAAACCTCACTGCTCACTGTTAATCAAATATCAAAACAAAACCATATGAAATGTGCATCTGAAAAGAACAACCTGGATTTATGAACTTATGTAATATTCACGCTATGTAATATCCATGTATGTGCACACATGTGTTTGTGCGTGTGCTGGTGTGTGTAAAGTAGTTAATACCGCCGGTTCTTTGACCTCAGCGAGGGGCGTGGCCTGAGAGCAGCAGAGTGACAGCAGCAGAGAGAGAGATGATGAAGCTATAAAGACATCAGAGCTCAAGTACTGCAGGTAAAGCTTTTACAAACATCACACAAACTACAGAGAAATATGGTGTCGGTCATAATCAGAGCATGAAAGGATTATAGTGTACTAAATAAAAATACAAGTAAAATGATACATTTCTCAAAATTTTACCCAAATACTGTATGTTTTCAACTTTTTGATGCTTTTAGTGTAGGATCATCAGCCTAGCCACAGTCTAGCATCAGAATGTCGACTCTCTTGTGTGGATCACGACAGGAGTGCTATTTGCTTACCACAAGAGAGTGGCTATTAACGAAATTGCTGCCTATGAAGTGCATCTCAAATCAGACACTTATGAGGTTCCATTTGGGTCAGGATGCTGTTAATGTCGAAATTTGCTTATCTTGGCAACACAGCGAGTCAGCTAACTACATTTTGAGACATTACTTGTGTGTGTGCACACCTTACGAGTTGCTTAGGTAAGAAAGTGTTTGTCAAGAGCAGGTAGCTGTAATGGAATTAAATAAATTAATTTTATACCTGTGTGAATCAATTTTCAGGACATAATCCTATTTTTACATGCAGTGACCTCAAAAGTATTTGGACTCTTAAGGAACACTTAAAAATGTTTGAATGCCATTGCGTTAGAAAACAAAGTGTTATCTGCAAACAAATGATTCTAGAGCTTTTCACAGAACTATCTTTTTTCACTCAGTGACTTTTAATCAGCTGGTGTCAAGGCGATTTTTAATGGATGTATTTCATACAGGTGTCCTTGAAGAGTAACCGCTGGTGAAGTTCAGCACATAAACTGTCCAAACTCTTTTTGTCTGCATTTTGAACAGTATCGTTTTAGCATTTCAAACCTAAGAACAATATTTTGGTGAAATGTTTTACTTGAAAAGTGTGCATGTGCTATCTTTCTTTAAAAAGCGAGACTTCAGTTTCCAAACACTTTTTCAGGGTGCAGCGCATGAGACAGCAGCTGAAGGAGAGATTGGCAGTCATGCTAATGTTGTTAGCATTAGCTCTGTTAGACTCAGCTGAAGCTGCCAAACAGAATCTGTGATAAGAGGCAATCAGTACATAAACTACAGAAGCACAGCTAGAATAGATCTCTCTCTCTCTCTCTATCAATCTCTCTATAACTCTTGCCTTCACCTCATCTTTGAGGCTAATGGCCTGGAAAACTGCTCCATCTTTTACCGCAGCCCTTAATGTGCTTTCTTTCTCTCTCACTTCCTCTATCCTCTGTTCTCTCTGTCCTTCACTCCATTTTCTCTTCTCCTCTTTCTGGACCTAATGTAGTCATTGGTTTTGTCCTAAATAGTGTACGAGATTCAAATTCGCACATGCCAAAGTGAAAAATACGTATAAAGTAAATCTACATAAATAGTATATAAAAGGTGTTTGGGTGGTGTGCTAATGTGGGTGGATTTTCCAAGCGTGCATCTGTGCATGCTTTTCTCACCTGATATTGCCCACAACCCCTTTGTGCAAGTTTGTGATGATTCTCTTTCGACTTTTTCAGTGGTACAAAAGTGCATATGAATGCGAGGCCAAAGCTGTCACAGCACATTACAAATGTATTAACCTCCAGCTTAAACCAGCCTAAAATAGTTTGAGGGTCTTAGCCAGTCTATTAGACCAGCCAGTCTATTTAGCTGGTTTTACTGTGATTTTGGGCATTTGTCAGCTGGTCAGGCTGGAAGACCAGCTGGTTGACCAACTAAACCAGCTGAACACCAGTTTGTCCAGCCTGGTAAACCAGCTAGACCATTTTAAATCAGCCAAGACCAGCAAACAATCTTAGGCTGGTTTAAGATGCTTTTCAGCAGGTCTTAAAGTGAAGTACAAATTAATTTGAAAGTAAAGAATATCTTATCCTGCTGGAAAAAAAACAAAAACAAAAACATCTTAAACCAGCCTAATATGGCTTGATAGTCTTAGCTGGTCTACTAACCTGGTCAGGCCGTCAGCTGGTCACTTGTGAGCTGGTCAGGTTGGAAGACCAGCTGGATGACCAACTAAACCAGCTAAACACCAGCTTGGCAAGGCTGGGAGACAAGCTAGATCCTTTTAAACTGGCTAAGACCAGAAAACTATCTTAGGCTGGTTTAAGATGCTTTTCAGCAGGTCTAAAAGTGAGTAAAAATTAATTTGAAAGTATTGAATGTATTACCCTGCTGAAAAAAAAAAAAAAACAGCTTAAACCAGCTTAAGATGGTTTGATGGTCTTATCTGGTCTACTAGCCTAGTCAGGCTGTCAGCCAGTCAGGATGGAGGACCAGCTGGTTGAACTGCTAAACCAGCTGAACACCAGCTTGGCGAGGCTGGGAGACAAGCTAGACCCTCTTAAACCAGTTAAGACCAGCAAACTATATTAGGCTGATTTAAGCTGCTTCTCAGCAGGTCTAAAAGTACAATTGAATTTGAAAGTAATTAATGTCTTACCCTGCTGGAAAACAAAAAATAGCTTAAACCAACCTAAGATGGCTTGAAGGTCTTAACTGGTTTAGCTGATCTCCCAGCCTGGCCAAGCTGGTGTTCAGCTGATTTATTTGGTTGGGCAGCTGGTTTCCCAGCCTGACTAACTGACAAGTGCCCAAAACCTCTTTAAAAACATCAAACTAGACCAGCCTGACCAGCGGAAGCCACCTGTGAGCAGCAAACAACCTTGGCTGGTCTGAGCTGTTCATTTCAGTCGGGTACACACCCACCCACACAGTATATACTTTTAGTGCGTAATATAAATACAGTATGAGATTGGGACGCAGCCTGTGTTAAAATACAGGTGTTAGGTGGCACTCTCTACCCACAATGCCCCTGCCAAGACGTACAGTGTGGGGTGGAGGTGGCTTAGCTGGTTCTGGTATGAGCACTGGTTTGGGGTAAGCCTCTTCCTCCTCCTCTTCTTCAGGAATCTCAGCTGGGGGAGGGGGTGGAACCAAGTCAGGGCACTGACCAATCTCTGCATTCGGGTTAGGAGAAATCTACAGGGCTGTTTCATCAACAGACACAAGACACAGTCGTACGTGAGGGAATGATGACATACCGTGACTCCAATCAGGTGAATAATGAACACAGTTATGAGCAAGGACAGACTCATTTAAATTAGTGTGGTAGAGGGCAATGGGTTTTACTCTAGTGGAAAAGACACACAGCCCACTGACAGAGATTCATGCTCCTCATTAAGAGTTAGAAAAACTGTGATTATTAATGTCATACAGTGTTTAGCTTATGACTGCAACTCAAAACTGCACTGGAAGGAAAAGAAGACCTTTAATACTGCGCCACAGGAGGCTTGGGGAAAAATGGGTCAATGTTTACACCAGTCGCTGGTGTTTAATCCACTGGAAGAGTCAGTGTGGTACAGAGTTGTGACATATTACAGTGAATAGTATTCTGGAGGTGTGGACATTTTTCTTGAGCACTTAAAGGTGACTTTTAATCTCTTATAAGAGTTGCTAGCATCTTTTCCATGAGCTTATATGTATAACTGAGAGAGGTCAGACAGAACAAAACTTGATTTACGAACCAAGAGGATGCAATGTTTAAATCATTTGAATTTTTCAATATCTGATTCTAATAACATTACAAAATCGTTTTCAAAAAGTTTTTAAATCTTTTCTTCAGACTATATCTAAGCCATTCTAAGTGCTTTGAGGATGCCGTAGGAGAATCTTTTTAAAGGAAAGTTAAAATTTACAATATAACCATCATGGTCTCATAGATTCAAGGTACTATTCTTAGATTTTTGCACAATGATTTTATCGCAGCAGTTTTTTGGTGAAATGAACACTAGAGGTGCTACAACAACAATTACTTTTATACACTTTCACACAAATCACAAGTAAAATGGCAGATTATCAGTTCATAAACACTTACTTTTCACCCTGTTCCTCACACAATGCTATCTTATGACATCTAAACACTTTTACTATAGCATGAGACTCAATTTAACGTTTGCATTCCATACACCGATCAGCCACAACATTAAAACCACCTGCCTAATATTGTGTAGGTCCCCCTCGTGCCACCAAAACAGCGCCAACCTGCATCTCAGAATAGTATTCTGTACTATTATGGTTAGATAATAGATATTCTTCTCACCACAATTATACAGAGCGGTTATCTGAGTTACCGTAGACTTTGTCAGTTCGAACCAGTCTGGCCATTCTCTGTTGACCTCTCTCATTAACAATGAAAATCACAGGAGATCAACAGTTACAGAAATACTCAAGCCAGCCCATCTGACACCAACAATCATCCATGCGATTATCTAATCAGCCAATCATGTGGCAGCAGTGCAGTGCATAAAATCATGCAGATATGGGTCAGGAGCTTCAGTTAATGTTCACATCAACCATCAGAATGGGGAAATATGTGATCTCAGTGATTTGGACCGTGGTATGATTGTTGGTGCCAGATGGGCTGGTTTGAGTATTTCTGTAACTGTTGATCTCCTGTGATTACAATTGTGGTGAGAAGAATATCATCTCAGAATGCTATTCTGAGATTCAGGTTGGTGCTGTTTTGGTGGCACGAGGGGGACCTACACAATATTAGGCAGGTGGTCACAAACATTCTCGCACACATTTTTGGCTAGTAGATAGCTTCGTGATAAAGCTCAGCTTTGTCCCTAAGCTATCGTACAAGCGGATACACGCGGTAAACTGGTAGACGTCATTGACTGGTTTCTCTCCACCCACATTTGCGGACATACTCTCCATGAGAGTCACGTCCGCCATTTTGTGATATGATGCGTCCCTCCTCACACACACACACACACACACTCTCACACCTCATGTGTTATAGGATTATTTTTATTTCCATATCTAATCATATCACTGTTTAGTTTGTAGTTGTAAGTCGGAAGTTTATTGACTGCATTGTATTAATTATTAATTGATATTACTGAATAAATAAACTTTGTTATATTTCAAAGAGAAGTGTTTTGGTTTGTTTTGCATACACCTGTGTCACATGCAGATGGGATGTCAGTGCTCGGATTCAAGCCTTCATTCATTTTTTTTTTTCCGAAAATCGATATTCTTCGGATGTCGATTTTCCTAAGAAAACAATCTAATATTGAGACTGTTATACTATCTGGTTATTAGTCCCTGATTCCAGGGTGGTGCCCCATCAATATTAATCCTTATTAATATTCTATTGATTTTTGATAATTGATCATTATCTTTGATGATTGTTGAATTTGAAGGATCAATAAGCTAGTGTTAATTTTAATTAATGTTTCATCGATTATAATTAGTGATTATCTTTGATAATTGTTGATTTAAAGGATTAAAAAAAGCTAACATTGATTCTCATCAATATTCTATTGATTTTAATAATTAATAATTATCTTTTATAATTATTAATTATTGCTGATAACCAAACCTGCTCCTAAACGTAGCGCACTACATTTACTGGAGCCCCATATGAGGTTTTAATGAGTTAGATTCAATTAATTAATTTAAATATTAATTAATAACAAAATAAATAATTATCAGTTATTTCTGATAGTAACACTGATCTAAAAAACCAGTAAAGCCCTACAACGCAATCAAAGTGAGACGCCCCAAAAGCACCTGTATGACACATGTGTACAGTGACGCATTCTTAGAAAGCCCTTATAATAAATCTTGGACAGATTGACGAATTCAATTGCAAAATAGATTTACTGTAGACTGTAGGCCAATGACAGACTTATGTTCAATAATATGGAATTAAAAACATATATTGAATTCTACAGCCAATTTTTATATAGTCTTATCAATGCTTTACTCATCTGCCACAATAATCTAATGTAGTATTTTAATTTCATGAATTATTCTATTTATAATTAGTATTTACCTGTATAATTATTTAGTATGTACCTGTATAATTATAATTATTCAGATATTGCTCGGTAACTACCGCACATCCGGGGATTTAGACGTATCGGACCGCTCATCCGGGTTCTGCGAGCCGTCTCTCCTGCTTCTTGGCTCACTGTGCGATCTCTACAAGTAAGCTAATAAAATAATTTCAACTCTAAACAAAGTTTCATGTGCATTTATTTATTTATTTGGCAAGTAGTCTTGTAATAGGCTGGATATTGAGGAGTCAGACGGTCATTTTTACAAAATAAACACAAACATATAGTAATAGAGAAATAGTTGATGAGATTTATATCTGTTTTGTAGAAAGTATTAGAATGAAATGCACACACCCAATCGGACAGCAATCTGAACTGTCAAGATGCATGAATTACTCTGTGTCAATGGGCCCAAAGGAAGACAGAAGGGAGAGAAAGAGAGACTTACGCTCCATGGAGTCTCTGGATGCGCAGTGAGTGTTCTCGCCCATCATGCAGGATTCCCTTGTCTGGTTTTCTGAGAGCTCTGCGTGTTTTCCTGCTGCCAGTGAACACCAGCACCTCCAGAGCTCCATTATTCAGCTGTACAGACAGGAAGGGCTACAGACAGACAGAATGATGCTTAGAAACGGACCTCCTGAGATGCCCACGTTCTGTGTTCACGTGTTTTCATTGTCTTCTCATAGATAGATTTTAAAAGATTTTTTTTCTTTCTAAGGGGGCAACATTCCAAAAGCCTGTTTAAAAAGAAATTTAAAGGGATAGTTCACCCGAAAATGAAAATTCTGACATCATTTACTCATTCTCCTGTCTTTCTTTTCCACAAAAGTAGAATGAGATTTTTGCTCTCCACTGTTGTTCTGTGATCTCAATTGACACACGCAACAACCAGTGGTGTTGGGCATCACTGAATATCTGAATATGCACAAGCACGAATGAGACTTTAAAAGCTCTGGTGGAAGGAAAGATTTTCAGTCAATAACGACTTAAATTTGGGCCTATTCCTCACACAAATCTATTGCACAGCTTATAGCGCACGAGTCATATACACTCAATTTTTTTTTTTAAAGATTTACGCATTTCAATTTCATAACAAAATTCCATCAAATTGAGTTAAGTCAACTTTGATCAAATAATAATAATAAAAAAAGTTTATTTAATTTTTTTTTGTAGTAATCAATTTAATGGAATTTGGTAATGAAATGCATAAATCTTAAAATAAAAATAGGCTTCTTTTTTTTCTTTTTTCTTTGAGTGGGGACTACTTGTCATGATCCTGCCATTTTGGTCTGGTTTTATACGTTATGTGGCAGGATTGTGACAGTTTCCTCCACCTCTCTCTCAGGTTGTCTGTGAGCTTTTGTTTTCCTTCTTCCCTCGTGTTTCCCACGGGTGCTCTCAGCAGCACAATCAGCGTTGTCATGGCAGTGCTGATTTGTGCTGCATGTGATTATTGGCAGAACCTGTGTTCAATCTTCCCTTCCTCATTATATTTTCTCCTTTGTCTTGTCTTCCCTGTCAGAACGTTGTGTTATGTTCAGTCTCCAGGTCTGGTCGTGTTGTTTGTGTCATGTCCTGTTATCCAGTCTGTTCGTTCTCAGTTCCTTTTGTCTTGTTGTTTTGTTTTCTCTCCCTAGTGAGAGTTTTTGTTTCCTGTTTGGTTTAGTTTTCCTAGTCAGTTTATTTTCAGTTCTATTTTTGTCTTATCTTTTATTTCTACCTCATGAGAGTTTTGTTTGTATTTTGTTGGTTTTTCGTTTCAATAAAACACCTTTCATTACCATCCTGCATCTTGGGTCCTTCCTCAAATATATCGTGACAGAACGATCTGACCAACTTTGGACCCAGCGCAGGCATGAGGGGTGTTTTGTTGAACCCAGCTCCGACCCTTGAGGAATTGGTTGCCCGTTCCCTTGGCCTGCTTTCAGCACGGTCGTCGACACCTTTGCTGAGGAATTGGCCGAAGCAGCCTCTGGACGGGGTATTGATCAGACCATCCTCAAGAAAAACATTTTGTCAGGTCTGGACAAGCCCATCCGTCCAGAGGAGCTGGGTTAGATTTTTCATTTTTCCTTTTGGGATTTGGTGGACCACCTCTGCTGTGAGGGTGGAACACCAAGTCCCAAAATCCCCCACTGTCGGTGTCTTTGGAGAGGCCCGATGAGCCCATTATTGACCACCAGGAGGTGGCCAAGTCAACTGCAGCTCCTTCGGACGCCTCTCAGGCTTCTCAATGCCGTTGCCTGAGAAAACATGGTGCCGACCGCCTGGAGGCGGAGGCTGTTCCCGCTGCCAACCGCCTGGAGGTGGTGGCCGTTCCTGCTGCCGACTGCTAGGAGGTGGAGGAGCCCGTTGTTGACTGCCAGGACATGGGGGGGCCTGCTGTTGACCACCAGGACATGGGGGAGCCCGCGGCTGACCACCAGGAGGTGGCGGTTGTAACCACTGCTGTGCTTCTTACCGCCCGGAAGCGGAGGAGGAGGAGAAGGGCCCCTACTCTTCTGCCGCTGCCAGTGTCCATTGCCACTGAGGCTGTTCCCCTGTAACAGCCTGTGTTCACGGCCACGGAGTTCGTTCTCCAGTCTCTGCCAATGCCCATGGCCACGGAGGCTATTCCCCAGTCTTTGCCAGTGCTCACGACCATGGAGCCACCCTGGTCCATCCTGCCGGCATCTCCCTGGTCCATCTTGCCGGCATCGTCCTGGTTTGGCCTGCCGGTGCCGCCCTGGTCTGGCCTGCTGGTGCCACCCTGGTCCATCCCGCCGGTGCCAACCTGGTCTGTCCTGCCCTGGTCCTTGTTTGGACTTTTGCTTCTCTTTCTTATTTGTTATGTCTTTTGCAGCACCCCACTCCCTACCTGGACTAATTTCCCTGGCCACTAGACCCTGCTCCATTGTCTGTCCTGCTGGCACCACCCTGTCTGTCCTGCCAGTTCTGCCCTGGAAAATACCTTAGTTTTCTGTTTGTTTGGACCTTTGTTTCTTTTCCTTGTCTGTTCTGTGTGTTGTAGTGCTGTCCACCTGTTTCCCCCACCCTCCCTTCCTGTTGTCTGGTCTTTCGTCTAGTTTTGTCTTGTTCGTGGGATGCCCTCAAATATATCATGACACTCCTTTAAAGATGTTTTCTTGTCCTTTTTGGAGCTTGACAGCCTCAGTCACAAGTCACTTTCAATAAGAGCAGTGTGAACATTTTGATTCACTTCTTTTGTGTTTCACAGCAGAAACAAAACCATAAGGGTTTGGAATGACATGAGGGTGAGTAAATGACATAATTGTCATTTTGGGGGAACTATTTTTCCAAAGACCCCATGAAATTTCTTTTTACTGTGTTGATGTATTTCCTATACAGCGTAACAGTGCCCGACCACTTTTCAGCCATTTTGGTTCCGGAAGTATTTTTCCCATTAATTTCTTCCATAGGGATTTCATAAAATCCTTCCTAAACGAGTTGTAAGCCATGAACCAAAGAAACCAGCTCCATGGTAAATCACAACATTACAAACTTTGAGTGGAAAAAATATTTGAAATTCAAAGATACGAAACTGTGTACTTAATGCCTTTAATTAGGGAATGAACTACAATCCCATGAAGATTGCAAATGATCACATTAAAAATTATGGAGAATTTTAAAACTATTGCTATTAAGTTGTTGATTAAAAGTATAGAAACAATATATGGTAATTTTATGGAAAAATATTCAGATATTTACAAATAAATCAGTAGTTTGAGAATGTAGGGAGAGCGACTCGATTGCATCATTCACAGCGCATCATGGGAGTGGGCAGAGCTGCAGAGCTCTTTTGGTGTGCTTTGTTCGCTGCGATTCTCATCAGGATTGTGGGTATTGTAGTTTCTCACCAGGAATTCTGCAATTAAACAAGATTTCGAAATATCGCAAACTGATGGGTTCAACAGAAGCATATACCTACAATGAACAACCTAAGAGCTCACAGTAGGCCTGTCTTTAAAGGTTTATAAGTTATGGTTAATGATTAATTTGCCTACAGAAAAAAACTTATGTTATTGGCCAATTGGGGTAGGACATATTGAAGGGCTCATCCCTTTTTTAATAGCTATTTTTTAAAAACTGACATTATAGAGCACATTTTATTGGACAAGCATGTGCCCGTGAGTGCAAGATGATGTCATCAACATTTGTTTTGTCTATATTTCTGTATACGAAAGTCTGTTCATTTTAAATATGTATATCTATTAAGTTACTTATAGCAAATTTTTAATGTTTAGCTAACAGGCATGGACTACAAGCCCCAAAACTACAATTTTGATTTCACAGGGACTTTAAAGAGTAAAAGTACTATTGATATATATATTTAAAAAAAATAAAAAAAAAAAATAAAAAAAGTAAATTAAGATCTATTTGAATTCTAAATCCACGCACGCTAATATATTCAGCGGGAGTCAGCTGAGCTAGCTGTGCTGGACGTGAGCTGTGGCGAGAGAGCGTGCGATAGCAGAGACAGTAATCAGCCAGACGGTTTTGAGAGCACGTTCTACCCTCTCAACGCTGCACAGGAATTGAGTAGAGCAATGCAAGAACAGGGCTTCTCTCTCCACACCGATGGCAAGTTTCAGGCGGTGCGCTTGCAGCGCAGGTGACCCCGACCACACCATAAATTGGAGGAATGAATGAGGAGCAGCACAGAGAACCCTTGGCCTCTCCGAAGCCGCACTCCCACAAAATGACACCCACTTAATTTACGAGCGATAATGATTTTCAAAAGGTGGCGGTCCAAGACCCTCTCCCGGGAGGGTTATCGCAAATTGGATGCGATGCATCAAAAAGGCAGCTTGTAAATCTATTTTTACAAACGGAGTATCACGGGGAGGTTAGTGCGGTGATTGCCTACTACAGACACGCCACATAATTGATGTGCTGCCCCTGAGCTGAGCGAGAGAGAAATATGATGAAGACATTACTGACAAAGATGCAGAAAGTCATATTTTAATTAAAATGATCACCACGCCCCTGGCCTTTAGTCCACCCGGTAACAAAAATAAGATCAACTTTTGTTTGCTGAAGGGCAGAGGCAATTACAGTCCTGCCTGTATAATAAATCTCTTTTATGAGCTGTGAGACCCCTGTAACCCCATGGATTCATTATGATCCTGTATGGAAGGCCAAGGCTCTCTTGACTTCTACCATTACCCATAATCACCTTCCTGAGCTCTCTTACAAGCTGTAAGAATCACACATTGAACCGTCTAACTCAGACTTCTTGGCTAAAAGGAGTTTAATAAAGTTAAATAAATTAAAGACCCCATGAAATCAGAATTAGCTTTGAGGTCCTTTATATACTAGTGTACTCCTAAACATAGACAAAAATAACTTTTAGTAGATTTAGTGCATTTAAAATGTACAGTTTTTTCTCTTCTGGGAAAACAGACCAAAAACATTGATGACTCATCTTGCACTTCACAGATTTTTGTCCAATCAAATGTTCTCTAGAATGATAATGTCCCTCTCCCTAATGCCACCGGCAACCGACAACCAAGTAGCAAATTATGTTCATAGCTGTGACTTAAACTGAAGTTTATTGGCTATTTTTTTTAAAAAAAGGGATGAGGCCTTGAATATATCCTGCCCCAACCTGGGTCTTTAAGAGGTGCAAGGAGTGTGTGATTTTAAGGGAGTGATTATTGTGTGTATGAAGGTGTCAAACCTCTCCGGTCTGTCTGTGTTACCTGCGTGGGATATGGATGGGCATCAGGCCCTGCGACCTTGAGGTCACGCCTCCTCTGACTAACAGAATGATGCCATTTTCACTCTTAGTGCTGAAGGAGAATGTGATCTCTGACCCCACGTCAATCGACATGGGCTTCAGCTCTAAGTAGCCTGGTCTGGGGAAGCTCACAGTGTGAAGATTCTGAGTGAGAGACAAATTCATTGTTAAGTTTGAAGATGCACTATGTCCATATTTGAGATGCCACCCAAAACCTTTCTGAGGTTTCATTAGTCACAACAGAGTCCCTCACAAAGAAGTAGTGTGACAGTAGTTCAGATATATTCAAATAGTTTTCACCTAAACAGTCCTCTCTCTCTCTTGTGGCACTGGGAAAACTGAATCATTTAGGTGAATTGACTCTTTCACACAGTTCATGTAAATGAACCAGTTAAAATAAATGATTCACTTATATTTAGCACTGGGAACTCTGATTCATTTTATTAATTTGGTTCTTTTGGACAGTTCATATAAATTAACTAGTTCACATAAATGATTCACTGGTTCACTTGAACCCCACACAGCCTTTAAGGGACTTTGCCTTATTTTTATAAAGCGAAATATTTTGTGTATTGCTGCTGTTCATCACTATATTTCAGTTCAGTTATATAAAATACAGTGTTTTCTAGTTTATTAGTGTATATTAAGTATACATTGTGTATATAAATGAAAAAAGTACATTTATTTTCAATTTAATGTTTTTTAACCATTTCAACAATAAATCATGGTTTTACAATAGTAATAATGTAGTAAGCATGACTGTAGTAATAATGGGCATTACTTTTTTTTTAAAGTGGTGGGGACACTAAGTGACAAAACTTAGGTATATTAGTTAGCTTAAGTGCAGATAATGTCAAATTAGGGATGGGTATTGATACAGATTTACCGATTCAATTCCGATATCGATTCATATGGTGTATTTCAGTTCGAAAGTCCATTTTACTTTTACAGTTATGCTCAAAAGTTTGCATACCCTTGGAGAATTGGTAATATATGTACCATTTTTAAAGAAAACATGAGTGAGCAGGCAAAACACATTTCTTTTATTTCTTATGGGATTCAGATTCAACTGTAGGTTATAACAGAATGGCACAATCATAAAACAAAACATGGCAACAAAGAAAAAAAATGAAATGACACCTGGTCAAAGTCTGCATACCCTTAGTTCTTAATACTGTGTATTAGCATCAATCACAGCGTGCAGTCTTTTGTAATAGTTGTCTATGAGGCCCCAAATTCTTGCAGGTGGTATAGCTGCCCATTTGTCTTGGCAAAATGCCTCCAGGTCATGCAAAGTCTTTGGTCATCTTGCATGAACCGCACGTTTGAGATCTCCCCAGAGTGGCTCGATGATATTAAAGTCAGGAGACTGTGATGGCCACTCCAGAACCTGGAGTGTGCTTAGGCCTTGTGCTTAGGGTCATTGTCATGCTGGAAAGTCCAAGAGCGTCCCATGCGCAGCTTTCATGCAGAAGAATGCAAATTGTCTGGCAGTATTTTCGATAACATGCTGCATTCATCTTGCCATCAATTTTCTCAAGATTCCCCGTGCCTTTAGAGCTCACAACCCCCCAAAACATCAGTGAGCCACCACTATGCTTCACAGTGGGGATGGTATTCTTTTCACTATAGGCCTTGTGACCATAAAGCTCTATTTTGGTCTCGTCACTCCAAATTACAGTGTGCCAGAAGCTGTGAGGCGTGTCAAGGTGTTGTCGGGCATATTGTAACCGGGCTTTTTTGTGGCATTGTTGCAGTAAAGGCTTCTTTCTGGCAACTCGACCACGCAGCTCATTTTTGTTCAAGTATCGTCGTATTGTGCTCCTTGAAACAACCACACCGTCTTTTTCCAGAGCAGTTTGTATTTCTCCTGAGGTTACCTGTGGGTTTTTCTTTGTATCCCAAACAATTCTTCTGGCAGTTGTGGCTGAAATCTTTCTTGGTCTACCTGACCTTGGCTTGGTATCAAGAGATCCCCGAATTTTCCACTTCTTAATAAGTGATTGAACAGTACTGACTGGCATTTTCAAGGCTTTGGATATCTTTTTATATCCTTTTCCATCTTTATAAAGTTCCATTACCTTGTTACGCAGGTCTTTTGACAGTTCTTTTCTGCTCCCCATGGCTCAGTATCTAGCCTGTTCAGTGCATCCACATGAGAGCTAACAAACTCATTGATTATTTATACACAGGCACTAATTGCAATTTTAAAAGCCACAGGTGTGGGAAATTAACCTTTAATTGCCATTTAAACCTGTGTTTGTCACCTTGTGTATCTGTAACAAGGCCAAACATTCAAGGGTATGTAAACTTTTGATCAGGGCCATTTGGGTGATTTCTGTTATCATTATGATTTAAAAAGGAGCCAGACAACTATGTGATAATAAATGGCTTCATGTGATCACTATCCTTAAAATTGTTTTTTGCATGATCAGTCATATTTTCAAAATCAATGCCAAAATTTCACAATTTCTGCCAGGGTATGCAAACTTTTGGGCACAACTGTATATGAAAGAAATTCTCTTCCAGCTAATTCTGTTAATTATACAGGGGAGCTTCTAACTAGGTACATTATGAAAATATTAATATTACTAATTATATTTTATTCATTTTTCATCATTTTGGTCACATTTTAGCTTTTTAAAAATGCACAAATCCATCCATTAATAAACATGATATTATATTGCATAAATAATATTTTTTTTTACATGTTTATTGTTTACAAGTATTTACATTGATTTCTTGAACACATTCTAAAACCAGTACTGTCTCTTTAAGAAAACCGGCTGTGCTGTAAAGAGCGTCTGTAAATGAGCGCATGTTAATGAGACAGGACTCGAATGGCTTTATCTTATCTGTGCCATGCATGATTAGAATTAAATGTTTATTTATTTATTTTATCAACAACTGACTGTAAAGAACAGAAATGATATTAAAAGAGACAATGGATTGTGTGGATCTCATCTTTGGACACACAGAACGAATCAAACCAAACTTTTACTCAACACACAGTGAAAGGATCTCGCTGTATTACTCAATCACTGCTGAGAGAAATCTTAACATTTACCAGCCAGTGGCGAATCATAGACATTTTTGGTCACATAGCATGAAATTTGGTACAAAATGCAAGTGATTTCCTCTCATTGCAATACAAGGTTGCCCATAGAGTAAAAAAATGTATCTTGGGATTTAAGAATCGCTACCGAGATCGTTCAAATGAAGATAAATATTTCACAAAACTATTCAGATAACTTAATTCATACAGCTACTGTAACACTGTCAGTACTGGGATTTTGTTAGTCAGAGGATAAATACATGGATCAGAAAAGGGTTTAACCAGAATAACTGACTGGTCTCATGGTAACATTTTCGCCTCTAGTACAAAGATTTCCAGGTTCTAATCTGCTCTAATATAACTTTTTATTTTTATAAACGGAGATTGCATCTGTACGTTAGTGTATGTATATCATGAGTGCATCTGTTTGCATTTTGTTTTGTGATTTAACTGGAAAGGAGTGCGAGGTGCGGCGTGAGTAGAGCATGCATCTGTGTGCACGAGAGAACATCGCCGCCCACTGCCACTCAACGCCACTGATAACAGCCGAAACGAGCACACATTATAACAAACTCCACTGCTGGATCGCCACTTATTGTAACACACACGAACAAAATGGAAACTCCTGCTCAAGAACTGGAGATATTTTTTTCTGCATTACCTGATGAAAGCTATTTCAAAAAGTGGTGGGGATAAATATGGCCAATGCAAAAAGTGGTAGGGACATGTCCCACCTGTCCCACCCATAAATTACGCCTTTGTGTAGTAACCATGGCTATTTTTGTGGTTACTATGGTTTTACTACAAATACCATGGTTAAAATATTGCTACTATAGTAAATACATGGTTAATTTTCATAAGGGAATGTCACACTACTTTATTTCTGTATATATCAGGTTGATATGATTAAATTCTGCAGTCAGAACTGATTGTAGCAGTTGTAGCTTGACTGTAGTTTAACTAATTTATAGGGCTAGTTCCTTATCAGCAAATGTCTGAACAATCGTAAATTATTCTTTCAAAAGTCAATTCAGTGTACATTTTCATGCTCACAGCCTTAATAACTTGTAAAACTAAAAAAAAAATAGTCAAAATAGTATCTCAGAAACAGCTGTTTTGTCCAATATAGAATCACAAATAATGAATTCAACTAATTCACTAATTTGTGATCTTTGATAAGTACCATGGTTCCAAATTATTACCATATTCAAAAACCACTATTTGCTTCGAACTCCAAGCTATTTCAAAGAACTCAATAGATATTTACGGCCAAAAAGCATGGTAATAGCATGCTACTTTTCAGTTGGTGTTAATCATAATCCAACATGACATCACTGTAAATCCTCCAGAAACTATTACGTCAAATAGCTGCACACACATACAGTGATTTATTCCGATTTATGATAAGAGCATGACTCAAAAGTCAAAAGAATAAAAGCATGTATTATGGGTGATATCAGCAGACACACATGTACAGCCACAGCACTTATTCTCCATTCTCTCTTCTATTCTATTTCTCTCTTCCTCTCATTGTCCTTTTTAAAAAAGAGCACTCGCAGAGAAATGTTTCGTTTGATCCTTTAGTAAGAAGAGCAAAAAAGAGAGACAGGAAGGGATGAAAAAGCTTCTTTTGTCTCACCTCAATAGAGCAGCCCTTGATCAGTCCGGTGTAGTCTGGGCTGCTCAGTAAATTGTACGAAGTTCTGGAAACTTCTATGTCTTTCATACAGCCAGAGAGGCTCTTCAATGCCACCTCTGACCTGAGGAATCACATTTGGAAAGAAGGAGTAAGGCATGACTAATCCAACCATTCTTGAGAAATTGTGTCAGACAATGTGCGAATTATACAATGACGTTCAACTTTTGAATCTTTTTAATCCCTCCTTATGGGTCAATTTGACCCTTTTGAATTTTTAACACTGATTTACATCAACTTAACTTTAAGTTTTCTGTCTGATATTTCATGACAACCTCCACAGAGGTGATCTGAACTTGGAAAAATTGCATCTATTTATACACAAAGCTAAAACAAAAAAAAAAAAAAAGCTTGTAATAAAGGCTCTGTTTGTTCTCTCTCTCTACTTTTGGTCATAAATCGTTCATCTAGGTGCCGACTAACACTAGAAAAAAAAATGTGTATAAAAGGGGTCTTTATTTCCAACACATAGGTACATACTGTACACACAGACACCCACAAACACTCATTGACTATAGACACAAATGCAAGCACAAGATTTCTTTATATATACTGGATATGCATTTGTTCAAGTTATTTTACTGTTAATTCAGTGTTCATTATATGTTTATTAAATATTTGAAAAAGGAGAATAAATGCAAATTAAAGTTATTAGTTAGTGGATTATTTTGTTCAAATAATTTTCAATTTTCAATTTCAAAGTGAAATTGTGAATAATAATTAAATAAAAATCTCATGTCTGCTGATTCTGTAAGCCCCAAATAGTCACAAACTATATATCAACTCTTACCTTAGGTTGTTTTCTACAAAATGAGTCTATTTTTACTTGTTTCTCAGCTTGTCTGGATAAATAATCCACTGTTATGTCTCAAATGTCCAGGAAAAAATGCAGCTCAGCAAAAAAAAGGTATTATAAACAAATCATCGTTTGAATATATTGATGATAGAATGTTATACATCATTGCAAACCTGAGGTTCTTAGCTTTCAAATGACACTAAGTTCTCATTTGTAGTCCATTCAGAGGCCGATATATTCCACAAAACATGGAAAAGGTGTGGGGCTTCCCAAAAAAGACTGGATGTCTATGGGCGGAGTCACAAACCACGTTGGGGAGCCCCTTGCTTTTCAGATCTGCATGTTGTGATAGAAAGTGATAGAAAAAAATATATATTTTTCTAGTGTTTGCTGCCATCTAGTGGAATGATCTAAGAAAATTAGGGAGATCGAGCAAACAGAGCGTTTATAAAAAGCTTTTGAACCTTTTTTTAACAAGATTTTTGAAGTTGCACTGGGGCATCTCTTGACTTTCAGATATGTAAATTGTGATAGAGAAATTTTTTTTTTTTTTTTTTTACAAGTGTTAGCTGGCACCTAGATGAACGATTTAAGACCAAAAGTAAAGAGAGCAAACAGAGCCCTTAGTCAATTGGACCCTTAAGGACAAAATAGGGACTTGATTGTTAAGAACACGGCGTGGTTAAAGGAATTTCTATAGTTAGTCTTTGATGTGAGGTCTCATGCACGCCACATGGCGAGCACAGTTAGCCAAATGTCAACCATATTAAAGCTGCTGTTAAAATACTTCCTTGCATAAGTTTAGTGTGTAGAGTCAACTCTAAGTAAGCCATTGTTAGGTTGACTTCATCAAGAGTGTAAACACAGTACGTTTACATGCATTTTACATTAAACAAACTTTAAATGAAGTTCGATTTCAGTAAAACAAACAAATTCATGCACACTTCAACACTTTATTCTGACTAATATATTTTAATATTTTTTTTTTAAATTCAAACTAAAGTCGGACCAAGACAATGTGACCTTCAAGGACACACCTTAATCAGACCATAATTGGCCTCAGCATTGTGGAAGTGACGTTTCGAGCGCACGTGATGATACTCGTATTACACATTTTTTTTGCTCAATTGCTCATATCCACCTCGATCCAAAAGCCTCCTTTTTTGAAGAAGAGTATATTCCTATACCTGTAGTTTTCAGCTTTGGGTAAACCTCCAAAATACATCCTCTCATCTTCTCTCAGGTTAAGCCCTGTAGCACCACCTGGAGATGCCATGACCAACCGCTCATCTTCATTTGTATCAATGTTCACTATGGTAATGTTTGCTAAGAAAAGGGGAAAAGAGACTGTGAGGTCACAGAAGGCCATAGTGAGCTTCTTGTAAAGAAGTGATACTGGAAGAGACAACAGTGAATGCATTACTGGCTGGTTTATCAATAATGGTTGATTCCATCATTATTTCATTAATGCAGCGCAGCAGAATGAAAGGTTTTGAAGGTACACAACATCATTGTCTTGCTGTGTTGAGTGTAATCTGACTACAAAGTAACTAGTTACTGTAATATAATTACTTTTTAGTCACAAAGTAGTGTAATACATTACATTTTAAATTCTTGTTATCAGAATACAGTTTCAAACTTTCAATTAATTTAATTACTTTTAAGTATGTAGGGTTACACATATTGCTAAAATAATATTTTTATGTTGAATACAAGAATTATGTTCATAGGTTACTGAGTCACTGTAAAGAGACAAACGTGTGGTCCTTGATGTGTATGACTTGTGTGCAACAGTGAACAAGAGGAAACTTTGATATTATTTTGTATTCGTTGAGCAGAAGTGTTTTAGAAAGTAACATAAATGTAATTAGTAATCAGATTACTTTTCAATTAAGTAATCAGTCAAGTAAATGGACTAAAACTGTAGAGAAGTAATTAGTAGTGGATTACTTTAAGTAACTTATCCAACAAGGGCACTAAAATATATTTGAATATACGTGAACACGAATGAGATTTTAGGACTTCAGCGGAGAGCAAGATTGTCAGTCAATAAAGACTAAAATTTCAGTCGGATCCTCACACAAAGCTATTGTATGACTTCAGAAGACTTTGAATATAGCACATGAGTCAAGTGCACAACGTTTATGGTGTTTTATTTGGTCTTTTTGGAGCTTGAACAGAAAAGAGCTGCATAACATAACTATTATTATTATTATTGTTATTATTATTATTATTATTATTATTATTATTATTATTATTTTTGTTTGTTTTATACAAATTTGAAAGCTTTCCACAGCAAAAAAATTAACAGAATATGGGTTTGGAATGACAAAGGTGAGTCAATAATGACAGAAACTACTACATTTAAATGTCTGAACCTTCTTTCTTCATGTGGGAAATAGTGAACGATTTACATTTTCCATCGTTGTGCCGTCTGTTACTGGTGACGGAGCCGGTGCCTGATTACAGATCATAACTCACCTTCACCCTGCATCGCTCAGCTCTGCACTCATGAAATCTTTAGGCTCAAAGAGAGAGAGACAGGTTGAGTTTAGACTGTATCTGCGTGAAATCCTGTGAAAATGAAGTTGTTCTTTACATATAGGGAAGACCGGGGCTAGTTGTCACAGGGGCAAAATCTCAGTAACGATAAGATTTGTAGTCTAAAGTACAATTATAAAAATGTGTGTTTTGCATGTTGGTTTTAATCACCTAGTTCAAGACCCTCTTAAATTAGAATATTTTTGGTGAATTCTACCCTCCAAAGTAAATGTTCACTATCATTGTATTTTTGTTATTGCTCTTCAGTAAACAACTGCAAATAATCAAAGCACACTGGCAATTGTGTTCTTAGGACAAAGGTAGGTTTAGGGAAAGGGATAACATATTAGGGCACATTGTCACATTTTCATCAGGGCAGGTTGTCACGCGTTTTAAATGTGATCCATTTACATAATATATTAATTGCAATATTTGATATTGATATGTTTGTACATTACCTTTGCCAGTTTAGTTGTTTCATGAATGGTTTTGTCCCTTAGAATAGTTTTCCTTTTGCATTTTGTTTCAATACCTGTAATAGTTTAATGCAGGCATGCATTTAAAGAGACGTGTAGATTGTGTCGTGGTGGTAGTGATGGTGGCGTGATGGGGAACTTGTCCCTCTCAGTGTTTACATGAAACATATGCCATTGGTTTAACAGCAGGTTACACTGTGACAACTTACCCAATATAGTGTGACAACATGCCCCACTGTTGACAAAAGGTCAATGTATGTTCAATGAACTGTATCTTTTTTCCTGGGTCATAACAGTGAAAATGGTCAAAGCTTTTTTTGCAGCCAAGACTTTGAGGTATGAGGCTATGCAGAAACTGACTTTCAAAAATAAACCTACCCTGAGACAACTAGCCCTGGTCCTCCATATATATATATATATATATATATATATATATATATATATATATATATATATACACTATATTGCCAAAAGTATTCGCTCATCTGCCTTTAGACGCATATGAACTTAAGTGACATCCCATTCTTAATCCATAGGGTTTAATATGACGTCGGCCCACCCTTTGCAGCTATAACAGCTTCAACTCTTCTGGGAAGGCTTTCCACAAGGTTTAGGAGTGTGTTTATGGGAATTTTTGACCATTCTTCCAGAAGCACATTTGTGAGGCCAGACACTGATGTTGGACGAGAAGGCCTGGCTCGCAGTCTTCGCTCTAATTCATCCCAAAGGTGCTCTATCGGGTTGAGGTCAGGACTCTGTGCAGGACAGTCAAGTTCTTCCACACCAAACTCGCGCATCCATGTCTTTATGGACCTTGCTTTGTGCACTGGTGCGCAGTCATGTTGGAACAGGAAGGGGCCATCCCCAAACTGTTCCCACAAAGTTGGGAGCATGGAATTGTCCAAAATCTCTTGGTATGCTGAAGCATTCAGAGTTCCTTTCACTGGAACTAAGGGGCCAAGCCCAGCTCCTGAAAAACAACCCCACACCATAATCCCCCCTCCACCAAACTTCACAGTTGGCACAATGCAGTCAGACAAGTACCGTTCTCCTAGCAACCGCCAAACCCAGACTCGTCCATCAGATTGCCAGATGGAGAAGCGTGATTCGTCACTCCAGAGAACGCGTCTCCACTGCTCTAGAGTCCAGTGGCGGCGTGCTTTACACCACTGCATCTGATGCTTTGCATTGCACTTGGTGATGTATGGCTTGAATGCAGCTGCTCGGCCATGGAAACCCATTCCTTGAAGCTCTCTACGCACTGTTCTTGAGCTAATCTGAAGGCCACATGAACTTTGGAGGTCTGTAGCGATCGACTCTGCAGAAAGTTGGCGACCTCTGCGCACTATGCACCTCAGCATCCGCTGACCCCACTCTGTCATTTTACGTGGCCTACCACTTCGTGGCTGAGTTGCTGTCATTCCCAATCGCTTCCACTTTGTTATAATACCACTGACAGTTGACTGTGGAATATTTAGTAGCGAGGAAATTTCACGACTGGTCTTGTTGCACAGGTGGCATCCTATCACAGTACCATGCTGGAATTCACTGAGCTCCTGAGAGCGGCCCATTCTTTCACAAATGTTTGTAGAAGCAGTCTGCATGCCTAGGTGCTTCATTTTATACACCTGTGGCCATGGAAGTGATTGGAACACTTGAATTCAATCATTTGGATGGGTGAGCGAATACTTTTGGCAATATAGTGTATCTGCGTGCATGTGTGTGGGCTGTTACCATGTCCTTAGTGGCAAAGTACATCATTACAGCATCTGTGGAGAAGGTGCGGAACTTGAACATCACCGTGGAAATGTTGGGGTTCTATCTTGTGGGGCAGCTGACGGCTGCATAACCCTCTCCATGCAGCATGCCTTCAGTGTCAGCGGGCTGAGGACTAAACACATGGAAGTCAACTCAACATCAATATTTTAAGATGTTTTAAATGCAGTTTTAAGTTTCTCACCACTTTCAATCAGAGTTTGGATTTCACTTGATTTAATTTCAGTGGTGCAGTAGTGTGGCAAATGAATTCTTTAGTGATTCTGGACCTCATTCCACCCCCTGTACCTCATCTATTTTTTGGAGTTGTGCCCACACCTCTTAAGAATTCCTCAATCTATCTCTTATAAATAGTGTCACACAAAAAATAAATAAAAAATTAAAAAAGTGCAAAAATTACAAATAAATACAGGTGCATCTCAATAAATTAGAATGTCGTGGAAAAGTTCATTTATTGCAGTAATTCAACTCAAATTGTGAAACTCGTGTATTAAATAAATTCAGTGCACACAGACTGAAGTAGTTTAAGTCTTTGGTTCTTTTAATTGTGATGATTTTGGCTCACATTTAACAAAAACCCACCAATTCACTATCTCAAAAAATTAGAATATGGTGACATGCCAATCAGCTAATCAACTCAAAACACCTGCAAAGGTTTCCTGAGCCTTCAAAATGGTCTCTCAGTTTGGTTCACTAGGCTACACAATCATGGGGAAGACTGCTGATCTGACAGTTGTCCAGAAGACAATCATTGACACCCTTCACAAGGAGGGTAAGCCACAAACATTCATTGCCAAAGAAGCTGGCTGTTCACAGAGTGCTGTATCCAAGCATGTTAACAGAAAGTTGAGTGGCAGGAAAAAGTGTGGAAGAAAAAGATGCACAACCAACCGAGAGAACCGCAGCCTTATGATTGTCAAGCAAAATCGATTCAAGAATTTGGGTGAACTTCACAAGGAATGGACTGAGGCTGGGGTCAAGGCATCAAGAGCCACCACACACAGACATGTCAAGGAATTTGGCTACAGTTGTCGTATTCCTCTTGATAAGCCACTCCTGAACCACAGACAATGTCAGAGGCATCTTACCTGGATGATTACTATCACAGGACATCTGTTTCTTTGTTTATTAGTTGGGACTAAAACAAAATGTTTTTCATTTTGGTTCGTTCTGAGCAGAAACTGTATTTTTTCGTTCCGGTTCAGAAGTTCCGCAGTCTCCAAAAGGTAACTGGTTAGAATAAAATAAAAGAATGGTTAATAACGTTCTTTTTAAAATGACAGTACTCTGTACTAAGGGGTGTGTGAAATACCAGTTGCAGTGTTGCCAGATCTCACAAGAGAAACAAGCAACCTGGTCTGGAAAAACAAGCCCAAAATAAGTGAAAATAAGCAATAAAATGTTTTTATTGTGTGGTTGATTTATCAGCATAGAACGCTTAACAAGCAGTTAATTAACAGTTAAGTATAATTTAATTACAGATCTGCTTCTCGGTCAAAACACGACATCAAATCTATATTAATGCATCATATCTAACAATAATTCAGTGAAGACTTGGAATCAACTGAGAAACGTACTTTTTACCTCTAATAATGTTTGTCTTGTATCTGGATTAATCGTGCATGTATATGTAGTAATTATATATAGTTGTTAAAAAGTTCTTCATTCACAGAATGCTTCATCCACAATGGGAAATTAGGCAAAGAAATGTTCAGTTTCCTTCAGGAACAAAGCACATGTTTCATGAGGTGATGTAGTTCCAAAGATTTACTGTGATAAACATTTTGGCCTTTTAGTTTTATGAAAAAATTACTGGAACTAAATTAACCAGTTATGACTGGTTCCCAGCATTTAAAAATAACGTTTGCACTCCAGAACAGTTTATGTTTTCGTTCCTTGAACCGTTTTTAGTCCCTTTTTATTACAAGACAAATTAGTATTTAATTCATACAAATGACAGATGATTTCTGTGTGACAATGGTGAATTATCAATTTCCCATATGCATTTATACAAGCATATTATACAAGTTACAGTATTTGTTCCTTAAGGTGGCGCTGATATTTCAGTGATTGACTTGATTTACATTTAACATTGCTATTTGGCAAAGAGGCAACGTGGAAGTAAACTATAGCAAATGTAACACATGAACAGTATGAGTTTGATATTGTCAGTTGGGTGTTCTACTGAAATCCTGCAACTTGTATGTCTATTTAGTCTCAATAAGCACATGAGAAAATACTTATGTGTAGCTTATATGTTATGTGTAGCTCAATATGTGCTTGATAGCCAGTCTCATGAAATTTCATTGTGAAAATAATGAATTTTGTTCTAGATTTGTCCTGATTTGTTGCATCATCTCTTTGGTATTTGAAAAATCCTGGACAGTCACACTGAAGTACAATTTACACATTCTACTTGAAATTGCACAAAAAAAAAAGAATCATTAAAAGTATATCTGAACAGATACTTCTCTTTAACTTTTTTTTACTAGGATTTTCTTAATCTGAATAGATCATTTATAGACCTTAGTCAGGGTAGACACCATATTTAATTTTTCGCGATTGAAAATGAGGCTGTGATGGATAGATGTACAGTTTGTTCCGTGGATTGGACTGTATCTTCGTTTAAATTTTTCAGTTGAAGAAACACAAAGAAAAATATAGCTGCAAGTGGCAATTATTGGGGTCCAAGCACATGTGGAGAAGATGACCAAATTAATAACAACCAAATTTGAAAGAATAGATCCTATGGATGCTATGGAAACTGCTGTTTTGGTGAAAAACTGCACAGTTGCAAATAGAATTTTCTTAGGTTGTAGCACCACCTCTAATCAGAAATTGATGACATTTTGCATGTGTCCTCATAATGTTCTGTTGTTCATGTGTGCCAAGATTTGTTAAGTTTAAATGTTGCGCTCACAAGATACAGGCCAGTTAGTCATAATGGGCCACACTCAAAAGCGTAATAGCTTACATCTTCCGAACGACTTAGTGTTTTCAGGAGCACCTGTAGATGATATATACTAAATATCGTGTGAATCAGACAAACGGCCCAGGATGAGTTCGAAAAAGTACCTTTTAGACATATTTCAAAATGGCCGACGGGCAATATGGCCAACCAAGGTAAAATTGGTGTCCATGCACTCAGTATGTCCTTCGGCAGACCTGGGCAATTTACAGCCCAAATATTTTATCCTAAAAGTGTTTTTTTTTATTTTTTTGTATTGGATATTTCAGTTACAGTTGTGCTCAAAAGTTTGCATACCCTTGGAGAATTGGTAATATATGTACCATTTTTAAAGAAAACATGAGTGAGCAGGCAAAACACATTTCTTTTATTTCTTATGGGATTGAAATTCAACTGTAGGTTATAACAGAATGGCACAATCATAAAACAAAACATGGCAACAAAGAAAAAAAATGAAATGACCCCTGTTCAAAAGTCTGCATACCCTTAGTTCTTAATACTGTGTATTGCCCCCTTTAGCATCAATGACAGCATGCAGTCTTTTGTAATAGTTGCCTATGAGGCCCCAAATTCTTGCAGGTGGTATAGCTGCCCATTCGTCTTGGCAAATTGCCTCCAGGTCATGCAAAGTCTTTGGTCGTCTTGCATGAACCGCACGTTTGAGATCTCCACAGAGTGGCTCAATGATATTAAGGTCAGGAGACTGTGATGGCCACTCCAGAACCTTCACCTTTTTCTGCTGTAACCACTGGAGGGTCAACTTGGCCTTGTGCTTAGGGTCATTGTTGTGCTGGAAAGTCCAAGTGCGTCACATGCACAGCTTTAGTGCAGAAGAATGCATATTGTCTGCCATTATTTTCTGATAACATGCTGCATTCATCTTGCCATCAATTTTCACAAGATTCCCTGTGTCTTTAGAGCTCACACACCCCCAAAACATCAGTGAGCCACCACCATGCTTCACAGTGGGGATGGTATTCTTTTCACTATAGGCCTTGTTGAGCCCTCTCCAAACATAGTGCTTGTGGTTGTGACCATAAAGCTCTATTTTGGTCTCGTCACTCCAAATTACAGTGTGCCAGAAGCTGTGAGGTCAAGGTGTTGTTGGGCATATTGTAACCGAGCTTTTTTGTGGCATTGGCGCAGTAAAGACTTCTTTCTGGCAACTCGACCATGCAACTCAATATTGTTCAAGTATCGTCGTATTGTGCTCCTTGAAACAACCACACCATCTTTTTCCAGAGCAGCCTGTATTTATCCTGAGGTTACCTGTGGGTTTTTCTTTGTATCCCAAACAATTCTTCTGGCAGTTGTGGCTGAAATCTTTCTTGGTCTACCTGACCTTGGCTTGGTATCAAGAGATCCCTGAATTTTCCACTTCTTAATAAGTGATTGAACAGTACTGACTGGCATTTTCATGGCTTTGGATATCTTTTTATATCCTTTTCCATCTTTATAAAGTTCCATTACCTTGTTCCACAGGTCTTTTGACATTAATTTTCTGCTCTCCATGGCTCAGTATCTAGCCTGCTCAGTGCATCCACGTGAGAGCTAACAAACTCACTGACAATTTATACACAGGCACTAATTGCAATTTAAAAAGCCACAGGTGTGGGAAATTAACCTTTAATTGCCATTTAAACCTGTGTGTGTCACCTTGTGTGTCTGTAACAAGGCCAAACATTCAAGGGTATGTAAACTTTTGATCAGGGCCATTTGGGTGATTTCTGTTATCATTATGATTTAAAAAGGAGCCAAACAACTATGTAATGATAAATGGTTTCATATGATCACTGTCCTTAAATAAAAGACAGTTGTTTTGCATGATCAGTCATATTTTCAAAATCAATGCCAAAATTTCACAATTTCTGCCAGGGTATGCAAACTTTTGAGCACAACTGTATCATGCATTGGGACCTAACGTGCCTCCACAGCGTTTAACATGCTCAGGGTTGCCAGAAAAGAGATGCAACACCACTAATTTGAGATTTATACTTGCACAAATTGGAAATATTCTGACTAATGTTATACTTATGTTGTGCAATCTGGCAACCATGCACGTGAGTGCGCTCTTTATACCTCTCGCTTTCCCCTTTGAACACTTAGCTATCTCTAGTGCAATATTCTGCTCAAGGAAAAGTGTTATACGGCCACTCTGTATCCATTATTGAGGCTGCTTGTGATGTTTGATCTCAGCATCATTGACACGTGGAGGGGTAATCACTGACGTGAGCAAAAGCAAGCGAGAGACGAATATGTTATGTATTTTTTTATTTGTGCAATTTAGAAATGTTGAAGTCCCCTCGCACCTGTATGTTAATCTAACTCTTGCAGTAATCATTTATCATAGTCATGCAGCCTGTTTTATTCAGTTTTGTGCAGAATGAAAAGTCAAACCATTGAGGAGACCTGCATCATGACCCTTTAAGCGTATAAACAGGTAATGTTTTGAGAATAAAATAAGTAAACTCGCCTGCTTTGTGACAAACGTTAAAAGTTCTATAATTTAAAATATAAAAAATTAAAACAGACCCCTGAGTGTTAAATTGAATAATAAATGAACAGTGAAGCAGAGATGATAAAATAAATAATTTATAATAGGCTCAGCCTTTATTCAGTTTTTAATGCCTGATAGAAAAGTATCTACCTTTGTAAAGCAATACAATACTTTAGGCAATTTACGAATAGTCCCATTAGTCACATATACACTTCAGAAAATTGAGTACACAACTATTTCTGGGCAAAGTGTGCAAAGAAACATCCTCACTTCATGTTTGATGTCCTCACCGTCAGATTTGTTGATTTGTTACATGTAACGGTTTGATATATCAAATATGTGTGAGTATCATATGACCACCACTGTCTCAAGATTATTTGACCATAATTTGGGCATGATCTGATGAATGGTCTGTGACGAGTTCGAAAAAGTATGTTTTTCAAAACATTAAAAATAGCTGTTTTTTTTCTTGCGAAAATTAAGATCCATATAACCATTTGATTCAGAGGCACTAAAGGGTTAAAAAGAAACTTACATTTTTATTCTAGCCCTTATAGTACAGTTCCAGAGTTATTAGCAAAAATGTGAATTAGCTTATTGTAGTGTCACCTTGTGGTCTATTCTTACAAAATTTGGTAAGCAGCCTAGTTTTGGCAACCTGTAAGTGGATGGCAAATTTCATTATGATCAGCCATTCACAATGCAGGTTATTATCTGCTGAAATTCGATTGGCTGCCGGCGGCCATTTTTGTTGATTTTTCTAATCAATATTTTAAGGACAAGTTAGCAAAAACGTAAATAGCCTTATTATAGCACCACCTTGGGTCGGATGGGGATGTGTGTGCCTTCGGTGCTTGGACCCCTAAATATGTCATGCCAAAAGAAATCTAGTTGATCAAAAAACATCTGAAAACATGGCTTGTGACAATTAGACATGGCCTAGAACATTTATATTTAGGTAGACTGTACGTCTATCCCTCACAGCCTCATTTTGAATTGTGAAAAATTAATTACAGTATGCAGTTTACACTGACTAAGGTCTACGGACAAATTCAGTGTTCTTTGTTGTCCAGTTGAATGATGAAAATGAGAGAAATAATGAATGTGAGAACAGTAAAATCACACTGTCCACGTACCTGACCACACAACCAGCACAATCACCATCTCTCTCTCTGTAGTTCCACAGGCCGATGGGTTTTCCATGCAGAGATGTCTCGCCCATACAGCCAGAGAATGTAGTGGTTTTCACAGCATCTGCCTTCTACAAACACATACAGAGAGGACAATTAGTATGCATTTCAGATCCCACTTTATATTAGGTGTCTTTAACTACCATGTACTTCCTACCATGTAAGTACATTTGAAACATTGTACTTGTGTGCGTGTTACACACAAGCTAGATGGCAAGACTTGTTCTGCAAAAAGCCTCAAACCCTACTCCAAACCGGAAACTTGATAGCAGCAAATGTGAATCTCATTGAACTTTCGCAGAACATTGGGTATGTAAACAATAAGAGTATTGTATCAAATGCTTAATTTTGTTAATGTTTTGAAGTACATAGTAGTTAAAGACTAGAGATGTGCACACATAGTGGACATTCGCTTAACCGTTGGAAGCGGCACTATTCAAATACCAAAATCACTAGTCAGTTATTCTATATTTGCAATAGAGGTCTTCAACCCAACCCAAACTCGACACTTTGACACACCTTCTGGTTTTCCTGCCGGATTTGGGTCAGTTTTTCAAGTAGTGAGTTGGGGGCTGTTCAAACATGCTTGTGTGTGCATCTGTGCTGTTTTTCTATACTGTTGACAAGCACTGGTCAGATGTCGTTGACTGTTGCGCTGAATCTCACTGTTTTTTCTTTCAGCATCTCGCGCAGGATCACTGCATGTTTAGACACCAAGTAAAGTTAAAAAGAACCTTCATTTTCATAAACGCATCTCGAAACACCTGCGTTGTGTTTCATTCATTGTACTGCATTCTGAAGGAGTTCAGTTTGCAAAAAGTGACTTCATGTGACAGGATTCCAGATTTTTCACAGAGCAAAGTTTCAGCACCCCCCCCCCACCCCCACCCCCCCTTCTCTGATGTGCATATTTAAATAGAATAATTTGCCAATTTCAATGGCATTTTAAACCATTTAAAAATAAATACACCCCGAAGAGGCCATTTAAGCGCAGCAGTGTAACTCCACGCACATAACAATACTTGCGTTTGCTGCCTCACGAACCTGCCTGGGACAGAGCGCATATACTGCCATGACAGTTTGATTATTTTTGTTTGACTTTAAATGATATTTTATCATTTGAAGATGTATGTATTGTGCTATTTATTTTCATTACTCACTGTGCACTTTATTTGCTGCTATTTTGAGTAGCATTGAGTAACTTTCATTCTTGCGGCCTGACTATCAAAAAACCGATTAATCATTTGTAAAAACCAATATTATAAACGGTAACCGTGCACATCCTTATTTAAGACATGTTTTATAAAGTGGACCTATATATCAACAAAAGTGTAGTTTGCAGTGAAGTGATACAGTAATCCGTCTCACCTTCACAGATCCCAGCATGCCACCCACAAACAGGTAAGAGTTCTGGTCCACGTCCAGAACAGTGTAGCTCTTGGGTGACTTGGCACTGCTCAAGGTGGGTATGATGCCCGTCTTTGGCCCCTCCAGCGTGTGCACTGGGATACTGCCATTCAGCCCAATACTGGACACCAGCAATACAAGAATAAGCTTGGACCAATAATAATCATTTCAATTTCAATCATGTAAAAACTGATAGTATTGATGGATTTTACAACATTTAAAAAAATTATGCAAGACCAGCAAAACCTTTTGTTTACTTGTATGTTTTGTCTATAGTGCAGGTAGATTTTTCTAGCTGCATTTAAACATTGCATGCATATTAATGCTGTAAATAACTGTGTTACTACTGTAAAACATATCAAATCAATACATTCATTTATTATATTAAAATGCTGCACACAATGGTGCACTGGTATACACATTCGACAGACAATGTGTTAATGCTCAGAGACCATAGTTGCAGGGGAAAATTTAAAAGAAGGGAAGATTATAATGGCAGATGAAACAGCAGGGTGGTTTACATAATAGGCTAACTCAAGTAACAGCCATCTTAGAGAGTTACCCACTGTAATATATGTGTGCATTTGTCAAACAGAGTAAAATACTTTTATTATTTCCTTCTATTAGCTGTAGGCAAATTCTGTTTATTAGATGCATCAGGTGAATTCTGGACAACTAAGGTGCTCATAAGGAGCTATATTAATACAACAGCTTGTCAGCTCTGTTAGTGACACACATTTACATTTACAATTACAAGAGTGTGAATGTGAGGCTTAGGCCTAAACCAAGAGGTATAGCAGACCCCTATATGTCCTGAAGAAATACATAAAGAGAGTGGATCAATTTAAAACTCACATATCTGGCTAAGCCGAGGTAGAAGAGCAGGTTATCAGTGGCTAAGGTCTTCACATTCAGGATAATGGTGTTGTATCATCCTTTCTTTATCTCTGGGCGGTATGTACGGATACAGTCTCCACCGGACAACACAGACACTTTAATCTAGGTGTAAAACATTGAAAGCACATGAATGATCAAATTTCTTTTCTTGAAAAATGGCATACACTAGTGAAGTATTAATAATTAATAAAATAAAAGTAATTCATAAAAACTTCTTTAGGTTTAAAATGTTGCACAGTCATTCATTCAAAATTAACTGAATATGTGTGTTTATAGCAGAGTGTCATTTAAAATGTTGTAACTTATTTTTAAGAGTATAGTGACTGCAAGTTGTTTTCAGAAGTATAGTAAAGTACTGTTGTTGGTTTTAAGGAGTGTAGTGGATAATCCAGACTGCTTTCAGGAGTGAAGTGGATTGTGGATTATGCAAAACAAAATCTAGTTTAACCAGCATGTAATTCCCATGCTGGTATAAGATGGTTAATGCTGGTTAGTACTGGTTTGGTGCTGGTCTAGCTGGTGGACCAGCATAGCCATGCTTTTTACCAGCAAAGCCCAGCTGGTGAAGTTGGGTGACCAGCATCGTCTTTCAGGTGAAGCTTGTTTAGCTAATTAAAATCCTGGTAAGGTCACCGACACACCAACATGCCATGCTGGGGGGCCAGCACACAAGACACAACATAAGCTGGTGACCAGCAATGCTGGATTTTTTAGCAGGGATATAAGATATTTCCAAGAGTGTAGTTGAGTATAAGGGGTCACTCTTGGGAGCCCCAAACACCTCTGATTTTGAAAAAAGGCCAATGGGAATTGGTGAGTGGAATCTGCATGCCACTCCCCCAGACATACGGGTATAAAAGGAGCTGGCTTGCAACCACTCATTCAGATTTTCTCTTCGGAGCCGAGCAGTTGTTTAGTGAGCTGAAATCCTCCGCTGCCTGTACTCACCTCAATCTGCTGCATTTACGGCTTCGCCCCCCTCTGCACCCGTGGAGTGCAGAGAACGTTGGCCTGGTTGGCGACACCGTCGAGGACTTTGCCCAGAAGTTCTCGGCGGTGAAGCAGCAGACGGAGGCTATCCACATATCCTGCCCTGGCGCGGTTTAAGACCCTGCACCCTGTCTGCTCGTCACCAAGGGCGTCCTCCTGCAGCAACATCACCGGCTCTGCCACAGCCCGCCCTCGCGGCCCGGCCCCAGCGTGGAAGCCCACCGCAGGAAGCAGATGCCACCCGTCTCACGGCCGGCCGCCAAGAACCCGAGGAAGGTTTCGAAGCGCCCCTGAGACGGGTGACCCAGGGACGAGGAGACCCGCTGCCCTTCTGTAGAAGGGTGCGATAGAGCCTGTCCCTCCAGCCAAGATGAAGAAAGGGTTTTACAGCCCCTACTTAATCGTACTGAAGAAAGGTGGTGGGTTGCGGCCAATCTTGGACCTACGAGTACTGAACCGGGCTTTGCACAGACTCCCATTCAAGATGCTGACGCAAAAATGCATTCTAACGAGCGTCCGGCATCAAGATTGGTTCGCGGTGGTAGACCTGAAGGACGCGTACTTCCACATCTTGGTTTTACCTCAACACAGACCCTTCCTGTGGTTTGTTTTCGAGGGCTGGGTGTACCAGTACAAGGTCCTCCCCTTCGGCCTGTCCTTGTCCCCTCGTGTCTTCATGAACGTCGCAGAGGCAGCCCTTTCCCCGCTAAGGGAAGTGGGCGTCCGCATTCTCAACTGTCTCAATGACTGGCTAATCCTAGCTCACTCATGGGATGTGTTATGTGCGCACAGGGATCTGGTGCTCACGCACCTCAGCCGGCTGGGGCTTTGGGTCAACTGGGAAAAGAGCAAGCTCTCCCCGGTTCAGAGCATCTCTTTTCTTGGTTTGGAGTTGGACTCAGTCTCAATGACAGCGTGCCTCACGAACGAGCACGCACAGTCGGTTCCTGGGGCATATGGCATCCTCAGCAGTGGCCACACCGCTCAGGTTGATGCATACGAGACCGCTTCAGCACTGGCTTCAGACTAGAGTCCCGAGATGGGCATGGCGCCGCGGGACACATCGTGTGGTCATCACGCTGATCTGTCGCCGCTTCCTCAGCCCTTGGACCAACCTAGCGTTTCTACGGGCAGAGGTTCCCCTAGAGCAGGTCTCCAGGTGCGTCATGGTTACGACAGATGCTTCCAAGACGGGCTGGGGCACCGTATGCAACGGGCATGCAGCCGCCGGCTCTTGGACTGGCCCACGACTACGTTGGCACATCAACTGCCTTGAGTTGTTGGCAGTACTGCTCGCCCTGCGGAGGCTCCAGCCGTTGATCCAGGGCAAGTATGTGTTGGTCCAGACAGACAACACGGCAACGGTAGGGTACATCAACCGCCAAGGCAGCCTACGCTCCCGTTGCATGTCACAACTCGCCTGCCGTCTCCTCTGGAGTCAGCAGCGCCTCAAATCGCTGCGAGCCACTTACATCCCAGGCAACCTCAACACCGCAGCGGATGCTCTGTCATGGCAGGTTACACTCAGGGGAGAGTGGAAACTCCACCCCCAGGTGGTCCAGTTGATTTGGAGTCGATTCGGTCAAGCGCAAGTAGACCTGTTTGCTTCCCAGGAATCCTCCCAACGCCCGCTATGGTACGCCCTGACCAGTGAAACCCTGTGCAAGGTCAGGGAGGACGAGGAGCAGGTCGTCCTAGTAGCACCCTACTGGCCCACCCAGACGTGGTTCTCGGACCTCACGCTCCTCGCAACAGCCCCCTGGCGAATTCCCCTGAGGAAGGACCTTGTTTCTCAGGGATGGGGCACATCTGGCACCCGTGACCAGACCTCTGGAATCTCCATGTCTGGCCCTTGGACGGGACGCAGAAGACCTAAGTGGCCTACCACCCGTGATGGTAGATACGATCACTCAGGCTAGGGCTCCCTCTACGAGGCGTCTGTATGCCTAGAAGTGGCATCTGTTCACTAAGTGGTGTTCTTCTCGACGCGAAGACCCCCAGAGATGCGCAGTCAGATCAGTGCTTTCCTGCAGGAGAGGCTGGAGGGGCAGCTGTCCCCCTCCACCTTGAAGGTGTATGTAGCCGCCATTTCAGTTCATCAAAATGCAGTAGATGGTAAGTATTTCAGGAAGCACGACTTGATCATCAGATTCCTGAGAGGCACTAGGAGATTGAACCCCCCAGACTGCGCATCATCCCCTCGTGGGACCTCTCGGTAGTCCTTCGGGGTCTACGGGGAGCTCCCTTCATGCCCCTGGAGTCAGTTGAGCTAAAAGCACTCTCTTTGAAGACTGCCTTCCTGACTGCGCTCACTTTCATCAACAGAGTAGGGGACCTGCAGGCGTTCTCTGTCAGTGAAACGTGCCTTGAGTTCAGTTCGGGCTACTCTCACGTGATCCTGAGACCCCGACCGGGTTATGTGCCCAAGGTTCCCACGACCTCGTTTAGGGATCAGGTGGTGAACCTGCAAGCGCTGCCCCAGGAGGAGGCAGACCCAGCCTTGGTGTAGCTGTGTCTGGTGCATACTTTATGCATCTATTTGGATCGCACGCAGAGCTTTAAAAGCTCTGAGCAGCTCTTTGTCTGTTTCGGCGGTCAACGGAAAAGGAGCGCTGTCTCCAAACATAGGACCACCCACTGGGTCATTGACGCCATCATGATGGCATATCACACTCAGGACGTGCCGCCCCCGTGGTGCTACGAGCCCACTCTACTAGGAGTGTGGCAGCCTCCTGGGCCCTGACCAATGGTGCCTCTTTAGAAGACATCTGCAGAGCAGCGGGCTGGGCAACACCCAACACCTTTGCGAGGTTCTACAATCTCCGGGTTGAGTAGGTCTCGCCCCGTGTATTGTCAGGTACAAGCAGATAAGTTCCGGGACAGCTGGCCGGGTGTACCGCTTGCACAAATCACCTTTCCCCTCCCCTGAGGTGAAGACGTGCGCTTTGACTCCCAGTCGTGTTCACAAAGTTGTGATCCCTGGTTGATTTTCCTACTTAGCCCTGTAGCAGACGAGTTTGCGGAGAAACTCGCTGCCGGCCCAATATATGTGCTAACTAAGCCCTGTACTGGGGTAGGTGCTCCACATGTGCTGGTTCCCCATAGGTGACCCCATGTGATATATCTTCCACTAAATCGTTTCCCTGTCGGTAAACTGTATCTTCCTTGGGCAGAGGTTCCTCTGCCCCCGGTCACCGTGTTTGTAGAGCTCCTCCCCCCTTGGGTAGGACCTACCACGGGACTTCTCCACTTGACATACTTCCGACTGTGATGTATTTCCACTCAAAATACCCCCCCTGGGCGGGGTGTGGTCTCCGTGATGTCTTCCTCTTGGGAGTGACACCCCCCCGACAGACACTTATGGCCCCCAGTCAAGAGAGGTCAACAGAGAATGGCCAGACTGGTTCAAACTGACAAAGTCTATGGTAACTCAGATAATCGCTCTGTAAAATTGTGGTGAGAAGAATATCATCTCAGAATGCTATTCTGAGATGCGGATTGGCGCTGTTTCGGTGGCACGAGGGGGACCTACACAATAGTAGGCAGGTGGTTTTAATGTTGTGGCTGATCGGTGTAAGATGCTTTTAGGAGTATAGTGGTGTATATACCATGTTTTCGGGAGTGTAGTGGAGTATATACAATATTTTCAGGAGTGTAGTGAAGTATATACGATGTTTTCGGGAGTGTAGTGGAGTATATACAATGTTTTCGGGAGTGTAGTGGAGTATATACAATGTTTTCGGGAGTGTAGTGGAGTATATACGATGTTTTAGGGAGTGTAGTGGAGTATATACAATGTTTTCGGGAGTGTAGTGGAGTATATACGATGTTTTCTGGAGTGTAGTGAAGTATCTAAGATGTTTTCAGGAGTGTAGTGGAGTATATACAATGTTTTCGGGAGTGAAGTGGAGTATATATGATGTTTTCAGGAGTATAGTGGTGTATATATGGTGTTTTTGGGAGTTTAGTGAAGTATATACAATGTTTTCAGGAGTGTAGTGAAGTATCTAAGATGGTTTCAGGAGTGTAGTGGAGTATATATGATGTTTTCAGGAATATAGTGGTGTATATATGATGTTTTTGGGAGGTTAGTGAAGTATATCGTCATGGTTACTGGTGTAACCTCCGTTCCCTGATGGAGGGAACGAGACGTTGGTGTCGATGTAGTGACACTAGGGGTCACTCTTGGGAGCCCGAGACACCTCTGGTCTTTGATAAAAGGCCAATGAAAATTGGCGAGTGGTATTTGCATGCCACTCCCCCGAACATACGGGTATAAAAGGAGCTGGTATGCAACCACTCATTCAGGTTTTACGCTGAGGAGCCGATATAAGGTCCGGCCATTTCAGCGGGTAGTTCAGCGTTGTGGCAGGAGGGACCAACGTCTCGTTCCCTCCATCAGGGAACGGAGGTTACACCAGTAACCATGACATTCCCTATCTGTCACTCACTCGACGTTGGTGTCGATGTAGTGACACTAGGGGTCCCTATACAAAACGCCACAAGGCTGAACTGTGTTACGTGAACTGGCGGTGTGTGGTGGGCAGACTTGCTGTGTGCCTCATAGCCAGCACACCAGGTCGACACGTAACCTCCCCCAACACAGTTATGAGTGTCGAACGGCCCTTTTTGGGGACAAGTCGACTACCCAGAGATAGAGACAGGCTTAACCCAGTCATGGCCTCTTTCCCCTTCTCTTTTTCCACTCCCTAAAAAAAGAAGGGGGATTATCCGACTGGGCCGCCAGGTCTAGTCGGGGGTGTCCCTCCCAAGGGGAGGACACCGCGGAGACCACACCTCGCCCCAAGAGAGGGGGGATATTTAAGTGGAAGAATACATCACATGGTCTTTCCAACCATGTGGAGAGCCTTCAAGGTAGATCCTACCCAATGGGGGAGGAGTTACTACAACATGGAGACTGAGGGGCTCTGCCCAAGGAAGACGCAGTTTGCCAGTAGGGAAACGAACTAGCGGAAGATATAGATCGCATGGGGTTAGCCTTACAGGGAACCGCCACATGCGGAGCACCTACCCCAGAACCGGGCTCTTAGTTAGCGCGTGTACTGGGCCGGCAGCGAGTCTCTCCGAAAACTCGACTGCCACAGGGCTCGGAGGAAGTCAACCAGGGAACAACCTTTGTGAACACTACTGGGAATTAACAGCGCACATCTTCAGCTCAAAAGGAGGTGGAAGGCGCTATGTGCAAGCGATACACCCGGCCGGCTATCCCGGGCTTATCCGCTTGTGTTGCGTGCCACTACCTGGGACGAAACCGGTTCCACCCGGAGGTTGTAGAACCTTGCAAAGGTGTTGGGTGTTGCCCAGCCCGCTGCTCTGCAATGTCTGTTAGAGAGGCACCTCTGGCCAGGGCCCAAGAAGCCGCTACACCACGAGTAGAATGGGCTCGTAGCCCTACCGGGGGTGGCATGTTTTGGGCGAGACATGCCATAGTTATGGCGTCAATGAGCCAGTGGGCGATCCTCTGCTTGGAGACAGCGCTTCCTTTCCGCTGTGCACCGAAGCAGACAAAGAGCTGCTCAGAGAGTCTAAAGCTCTGCGTGCGATCCAAATAGATGCGCAAAGCGCGCACCGGACACAGCAACGCCAGGGCTGGGTCTGCCTCCTCCTGGGGCAGCGCTTGCAGGTTCACCACCTGGTCTCTAAAAGGAGTAGTGGGAACCTTGGGCACATAGCCCGGTCGGGGTCTCAGGATCACGTGAGAGTAGCCCGGACCGAACTCCAGACACGTTTCACTGACAGAGAACGCCTGCAGGTCCCCTACCCTCTTGATGGAAGTGAGCGCAGTCAGGAGGGCAGTCTTCAAGGAGAGTGCCTTAAGCCCGGCTGACTGCAAAACTCAAAGGGGGCTCTCTGTAGACCCTGAAAAACTACAGAGGTCCGATGAGGGAACAAGGCGTGGCCTGGAGGGATTCAGCCTCCTGGCGCCTCTTAGGAACCTGATGATCAGATCATGCTTCCCTAAGGACTCACCGTCGACTGCGTCATGGTGTGCTGCTATGGCAGCAATGTACACCTTCAAGGTGGAAGGGGACAGCCTCCCTTCCAACCTCTCTTGCAGGAAGGAAAGCACTGATCTGACTGCGCACCTCTGGGGGTCTTCCTGATGGGAAGAACACTACTTAGCGAACAGACACCACTTAAAGGCATACAGGCGCCTCGTAGAGGGAGCCCTAGCCTGAGTGAATGTGTCTACCAACGCAGGTGGGAGACAGCTTAGGTCTTCCGCGTCCCGTCCAGGGGCCAGACATGGAGATTCCAGAGGTCTGGGTGCGGGTGCCGGATGGTGCCCCTTCCCTGAGAAAGAAGGGCCTTTCTCAGGGGAATTTGCCCGGGGGAGCTGTCACGAGGAGCGTGAGGTCCGAGCACCACGTCTGGGCGGGCCAGTAGGGTGCTTACCAGGACGACCTTCTCCTCGTCCTCCCTGACCTTGCACAGGGTCTGTGCGAGCAGGCTCACTGGGGAAAACGCATATTTGCGAATGCCAGGGGACCAGCTGTGTGCCAGCGCGTCTATGCCGAGGAAGGCCTCAGTGAGGGCGTACCAGAGCGGGCAGTGGGAGGATTCTTGGGAGGCAAACAGGTGCACCTGTGCCTGACTGAATCGACTCCAAATCAGCTGGACCACCTGAAGGTGGAGTCTCCACTCCCCCTTGAGGGTAACCTGTTGTTACGGCGCGTCCGCCGAAGTGTTGAGGTTGCCCGGGATGTGAGTGGCTTGCAGCGACTTGGTGCTGCTAACTCCGTTGGAGGAGACGGCGGGCGAGTTATGACATACAGCGGGAGCGCAGACCGCCTTGGCGGTTGACATATGCTACCGCTGCCGTGCTGTCTGTCCGAACTAGCACGTGCTTGCCCTGGATCAACGGCCGGAACCTCCGCAGGGCGAGCAGTATTGCCAGTAACTCGAGGCAGTTGATGTGCCAACGCAGCTGCGGACCCGTCTAGAGGCCGGCAGCTGCGTGCCCGTTGCCAACAGCGACCCGGCCCATTTTGGAGGCGTCTGTCGTGACCACGACGCGCCTGGAGACCAGTTCTAGCGGAACACCTGCTCGTGGAAACGAGAGGTCGGTCCAAGGGCTGAAAAGACAGTGACAGACCGACGTAATGGCCACGCGGTGTGTCCCGTGGCGCCATGCCCGTCTCGGGACTCGAGTCTGGAGCCAGTGCTGAAGCGGCCTCATATGCATCAACCCGAGCGGGGTGGCCACCGCCGAGGACGCCATATGCCCCAGGAGCCTCTGAAAATGTTTCAGTGGAACCGCTGTTTTCTGTTTGAATGCCTTCAAACAGGCCAGCACCGACTGGGCGCTCGTTCGTAAGGTGCGCCGTCAAGGAGACTGAGTCCAACTCCAAACCGAGAAAAGAGATGCTCTGAACCGGGAGGAGCTTGCTCTTTTCCCAGCTGACCCGAAGCCCTAGTCGGCTGAGGTGTGAGAGCCCCAGGTCCCTGTGTGCGCATAACCCGTCTCGAGAGTGAGCTAGGATTAGCCAGTCATCGAGATAGTTGAGAATGCGAATGCCCACCTCCCTTAACGGGGCAAGGGCAGCCTCGCGATCTTCGTAAAGACGCGAGGAGACAGGGACAGGCCGAAAGGGAGGACTTGTACCGATACGCCTGACCCTCGAATGCAAACCGCAGGAAGGGTCTGTGTCGAGGAAGGATCGAGACGTGAAAGTACGCATCCTTCGGGTCTACCGCCGCGAACCAATCTTGATGCCGGACGCTCGCTAGAATGCGTCTTTGCGTCAGGATCTTGAACGGGAGTCTGTGTAAGGCCCGGTTCAGTACTCGCAGGTCCAAGATTGGCCGCAACCCACCGCCTTTTTTCCGGTACAATGAAGTAGGGGCTGTAAAACCCCCTCTTCATCTCGGCTGGAGGGACAGGTTCTATCGCGTCCTTCCGTAGGAGGGTAGCGATCTCCGCGCAAGGTAGCAGCGTTTCCATCTTTCACCAAGGTGAAGTGGACACCGCTGGACCTGGGCGGATGCCCAGCGAAGTGAATCGTGCAGCCGAGTCGGACGGTCCGGACCAGCCCTCGCGACGTACTGGAAAGCGCAAGCCATGCACCCGAGTTCCGCGCAAGGGGGACCAAAGGGACAACGTCATCGGATGTACCGGCAGGTGGGGCCTCGCGGCGGGGCGGAGCTTGAGGTGCCACACCACATCGTGGCCGTGCTGAGTCCGAGGACATCGAAGCACTTACCTGGCTCCTTGTGACCACCCCCGGAACAGCCTGGGACGGGGGAGGAAGAGGCCTGTCCTCATGACCCGTGGAGACTGTCACATCGGGGGCGGATTTGTGCCACAGCTGGGCGCTCAGGGCGGGAGACCGCCGCTGGAGCGCCAACCTGCCAAATGGAGTGGTGGACGGTGGTCGTGATGCCAGCCGTACACACCGAATATGTGACCCAGGGAACAAGGAAACCACTCTTGCGGAGCTCTTGAGTACTGCAGCCACTTGGGCATGCAGCGCAATTAAATGCAAAAGGTAACAAAAAGAAGATCTGCTTACCAGCTCCAGAGCAGCGGGTTTCGTTGTCCCTGGGTCGCCCGTCTCAGGGGCGCTTCGAAGACCTCCGTGGGTTCTTCGGTGCCGGCTGTGAGACGGGTGGCGTCGGCTTCCTGCGGTGGGCTCCACGCCGGGGCCGGGCCGGAGGGGCGGGCTGCGGCGGAGCCGGTGCAGTCACCGCAGGGGGACGCCCTTGGCGATGAGTAGATGGGGGGATCTTGAGCCACGCCGGGGCAGGACAAGCCGGCTAACATCCATCTACTGCTCTACCATCGAGAACTGCTGGGCAAAGTCCTCGACAGTGTCGCCGAATAGGCCCGCCTGGAAAATGGGGGCAGCAAGGAATTGTGTCCTGTCGGCCTCACCCATCTCGACCAGGTTGAGCCAAAGGTGGCGCTCCTGGACCGCTAGTGTGGCCATCGTCCACCCGGGAGACCGCGTCGTGACCTCCGTCGCTCGCCGAGCGCAGTTCCTGCATCAATCCCGGGGCGGAACTACCCTCGTGCAGTTCCTTTAGCGCCTTGGCGGACTTGCAGGAGAGCCATGGCGTGCAGGGCGGAGGCGGCTTGTCCAGCAGCGCCGTAGGCTTTGACCGTCAGAGACGACGTAAACCTACAGGCCTTGGACGGGGGCTTTGGGCACCCACGCCAGGTGGCGGCGCTCTGCGGGCATAGGTGCACCGCGAGCGCCTTTATCCACCGGGGGATTGCCGAATAACCCTTGGCCGCCCCACCATCGAGGGTAGTGAGAGCGGGGAAGCTGAAAAGATCGGGACCGGGCAGTAAAAGGTGCCTCCCGCGATCTTGTCAGCTCTTCATGCACTTCCGGGAAGAAAGGAACGGGGCGGGGCGTGGCTTTGAGCGGCGCCGCGAGCCCCGGAACCAATCACAGAGCCGCGAGGGTTCAGGGAAGAGCGGTGAAATCCACTCTAACCGACGCTCGCGGCTGTCCGGGAAAGCATGTCGTCACCTCCGCGTCAGCCTGTGACTGGGCGATCGACCCCGAAGGGAGGAGCCCAGCCGAGGCTTCCGACTGGACGAGCCCGCTCTCCGATGCTGCGCTCAAGAGCTCATCACTTTCGCGGGCTCCGAATAAGAGGTCGAACTCGCCGTGAGACGAGCCGGCGGACTCACCCGGAAGCCCGATCGGGGCAGACGAGCGTGCTGGGGAATGGGAGTTCCGCGGGGGGATACCCGGCGGAGGCGGTCCCATTGGGGTCCCCAAATCGCCCGCAGTGCTAGCCGCGCTGGCCTCAAACCCGTGGGTAAAAGGACCGAGGCGGGAGCCTCTGGGGTGGCTCGCTTCCTTACGAAGGCGAGCCGCGACCGCAACGTTGCCATGGACACATTCTCGCAATGAGAATGTGACCATCCACGAATGCTGTCTCCGCGTGAGCAGTGCCCAGACACGAAAGACAGTGATCGTGACCGTTAGAAGGCGAGAGATAACGAGCACAACCAGGAATAACACACAATCGGAAAAGCATCTTTAAAAAGACGCGTCTTTAAAAAGACGTTCCGTGTGTGCGCTCTTTTAGAGAAATATATACTCTTTTAGAGGGGAAAAATGCTCTTTCAGAAAATATACTCTCTAGTTTTTCTGCCGAAGCGCCCAGGGGCATTCTCTGCAGTGCACCAGTGCAGAGGAGGGAGAACCAAGAGTGACCCCTAGTGTCACTACATCGACACCAACGTCGAGTGAGTGACAGATAGGGAAAGAATGTTTTCAGGAGTGTAGTGAAGTATCTAAGATGGTTTCAGGAGTGTAGTGGAGTATATACGATGTTTTCAGGAATATAGTGGTGTATATATGATGTTTTCAGGAGTGTAGTGGAGTATATATGATGTTTTCAGGAGTGTAGTGGAGTATATATTATGTTTTCAGAGTGTAGTGGAGTATATATGATGTTTTCAGGAATGGAGTGGAGTATATACGATGTTTTCAGGAGTGTAGTGAAGTATCTAAGATGTTTTCAGGAGTGTAGTGGAGTATATATGATGTTTTCAGGAGTGTAGTGGAGTATATATAATGTTTTCTGGAGTGTAGTGGAGTATATATGATGTTTTCAGGAGTGTAGTGGAGTATATATAATGTTTTCAGGAATGGAGTGGAGTATATATGATGTTTTCAGGAGTGTAGTGGAGTATCTAAGATGTTTTCGGGAGTGTAGTGGAGTATCTAAGATGTTTTCAGGAGTGTAGTGGAGTATATATTATGTTTTCAGAGTGTGTTTTTGGGAGTCTAGTAGTGTCTGTAGGCTGCTTGTAGGAGTGAAGTGGAGTATACAGTGTAAGCTGTTTCCAAGAGTGTAATGGATTATATTGTATATGCTGCTTTCAGGAGTGTATCTGGAGTAAATAGGCTGCTTTTAGGAGTATAGTGGAGTATATACACTGGAAATTTGTTGGCTCAACAACCATAAAGTATGAAAATAAATAGCTTCTACTTAGAAATGTACATATTTATGACATATCTAGCATTATTCATTGCTTATTTTTCATTAATGTGTTCAACACAAAATATAAATTTTAAGATGAACTCAGAGTTATACAAGAAGTAAATGAATTCCTTTACCTTCTTTTGCTTAAAAATCCAAAAAATGAAGGTTTTAAGTACGACTAACTCAAACGATCAAGTTTAGAACTGAGGTCATATTGTAATTAGTTGTTTTGTGTACAGTCATTATTTGGGTGATTAGTGTTCTCTTTGGTCAAGTGGGATCCTGTTAAATCCATGTAATTTTTCCTTGTGTATGTGAATGTGCATGGCTGAAGTGCAGCTTTATGTGCATTTCTTGGGGAATCAAGTTTAATGATTTACCTCAGTCATTATTATCTTTAGAGTCCATTAAATTAAGTAGAAGCAATTATATTGCTCTATGTCTAAAATCGTATTTGTGTGACATACCTTTTTAAGCAAATATAGTATGAACTCATACATTTGTGTAGGCTATATACAACAAAGGTTCACCAAAAGCTGAATTTACTTAGAAAGCGTGAAGCAAAAATGCTAAATACATATTTTAAATAAATCCAACATATCATTTTTTTTTTCAGTGAGGCTGCTTTTGGGAGCATTGTGGATCATTTTAGAGGCTTTCAAGAGTGAAGGAAACGATATTGTATAGGATGCTTTCATGAGTGTAGTATTTAAGGCCGATTTGAGTGCCGTACTCACAGAGTTAGCCTGTTTGCGGGCCTGGTTGATGAGTTCTCTGATGTGTGAGATGTTTTTCTTCAGGTTGTCCTGAAGTTCTTGAATTGGCTTTAATTTCTCCAGCAACCTATCAGCCTCATTCTCTAGATCCTTCACTTTAGCACCGGCTGCATGAACTACAAACACAAACGAAGAGTAAAGTCACAAACATTAATACGTGAAACTGTAATGAAATAAAATAAACAAGACAGAAAACATGCTTCATAGCGTAGCCATCAGAAATGGAGAATGAAAGGGTCTATAAAAATAAATAGACTATGAAAGAACAAAAACAAAAGAGAAAAAAACAGAGAGAAGAAAGTGACATAATATATCTTTCATTTGCAGTGTAGGAAGCGTAAGACATGGAGCTGTTATTTCAAAAGAAAAGATGAGAAAAAATTGATTCCATCTGTAATTAGCTGAAGCGCTCATTAGGATAACGAGCTTAGTAAAGCTTTGAAAGGCTGCGTTTAATCCTGTTGAGCTGAAACAAAGAACGGAGAAATGGAGCGACGAGGAGTGGAGAGAACACACTCTCTGCACATGCAGCGCGATCTGAATAAAGGCACCATGGTAAAGCCTTGGGGAGTAGAGGGGTCTTAATGGGTTAAACTCAGTCCGCACAGATGAAAGAAGAAAATCATGTTTACATACTTATTGCTGTTGACGTTCAAAATCAAACAGGGAAAAATATGAAATATGCATTTAAGCGATCTTTTTACACAAACATTTCATTTCAGAAATCAAAAATTCATTTTCCGTTGTTATCTGTTCAAAGAAAGACTATTTGTGGAGTTTTAATGCATGTCGTACTGTTTTTCTCTAGGTCTTTGATGAGGTTGTTGGCTTTGCTGACATCATCCTCCAGTTTGCTGTAGTTCTTCTTCAAACGCATCAGGTTTAAGTTCATGTCCTTCAGATGATTCAGAACATCTAGAGATGTGTCATTGGCCTCTCCTGTCTTTACCTTTGTGGCTTGTATCTTATCTGCAAGATCTGCAATCATCCACAAAACAAAATTTTAAGTCAAATGTGCATCATTTTCACAGAGCTGCATAACAATATTTGTATTAGGGTGAATGTCACAAAAACAAGTCCGGGACGTGTTTCACCCCAAAAAAATAAAAAATAAAAAATAAAAGAGAGAAAATAAGAATATAGATTTTACATTAATAAAGCCTATTTTGGGACAGTTAGGATTTTTGCATTATGACATTATTATTATTATTATTTTTGACAGTTAAGCACACTTCCTTTCTAAATTACTGTATTAACATTTCCCCACAATACTGTAATGCAACTGGATGTTTTACTTTTGAGGAGTATTTTTAAAATATATTTATATATAATAAATATTATTCTCAATGAGGATTCTTATTAGATTCTCATTACTGTTATACTTTTTTGTATTGCAAAAAACAATGATACAATTTATTATACACATACGTAGATGTGTCCTTAGAAAAGCCTGTATAATAAGTCAACCTCAGACAGATTGATGAATTCAACTGCAAAATGTAATTTGAATCAGCAGGAGTTAAAAGCAGTACACAGAATACTACGAAATGTTATGCAGCAAATACTTTGTAAAAAAAAAAAAAAAAAAAATCGTTACAGTAATGAGAATTTCGAATGCATATTTGCACAAAAAAAAAAAAAAAGTCACATTGCAAACATTTTAATATTCCTAAAAAAGGCATATGTTTTAAAGCCATTATACAGTATACTTTTCTCATCTTACATTTTCAAATATTCAAAACATTTCCATTTTAAAACAATGATCTTTGACACACATCACATTTCTGCTGAAGATCATATCTTTGACACACTTGATATTGCACTGACGTGTCAGCTGTCAGCTCTCTCTCTCTCTCTCTCTCTCACACACACACACACACACACACACACACACACACACACACACACCCCGCCCCCTCGTCAGGGAGGGCGTTGAGCTTATCCATTGTATCATTCAGGCCTTTCTGCAGGTCTTTGTTCTTTTTGTTGGCTGCTTTCAGTCTGAACTGAAGAGCACCCAGATTCTCTCCATTTTCTGAAAACAAAACAGTTTCATTATTCAGTTTAGATCTACAGGGACAGTAGATTTTAATTAACATTTCTGTACATGTGCCAGTTTAGCTATTACAGCTCATTCTAAACTCTAGTCATTTGAGCAGGTATTACAAATGACACAGTAAAAATGATAAACAAAGGGATGAGAACATCTTTCCCAGAGTTTTAGGAGAATTTTAAGTGATATGGCAGGACACTGCTAATGAGAGTGTATTATTTCTGCTGAGGACAGATTATTATTTTTTCAGTGTCTGATGGTCTTTTTAACCTTTGACGTGGTTCTGCAGTTCTTTGGCCTCATTCCATAGACGATAGCTCTTCTGGACGGAACCCTTGGACTGATCTTGAAGCCTACAGACAGATCATAGCACAGATTACAGTTGATGCTGTGTGCGTATGTGCAATGGCCCCAACAAGTGTAACAGGAAAAATCAAGTTGTCTTAATTAAACGTTACTTGAAATTTCAAGTTTTAAGCTCATAACTCATCTAAGTTACTTGAATGTATTTTTCTTAAAAATCCAAAGACTTAAGTTCTAATAACTCAAACTATTGAGTACAACAGAGGCTATGAGGAATACCCACAATGCCTTGCACTTGAATTATTTAATTATGCTTCCTTGGTCAAAGGGAACTTATGGGGGCATTTATATAGTTGTTATTTTTGTTATCAAGAATTCATAGAGGATTTAGCTCTTTTGTCGTATTATTTATGTCGTTTTGTTGTGATGTCACCATTAGGGTGATCTGTGTCCTCTTTGGTCAAGTTGGACCCTGTTAACATTGTATCTGTTCTCCTTCTGTGTAGTAATAAGCGGGGCTCGTGTTGAGGGGGAATGCTTGGGGATGCCATCCCCCTTGTTGCAAGAAATACCAAAAACCATCCCCCCTTACAATCCCCTTTAGATCAATTGTGTCATGTATTACTTAGAAATAATCATGCAAGTAAAATGTTTAAATCTCTAAGTTTGATAAATACCAGACTTTAAATATTGGCGGTTTACCAATCAGAATTAGACTGACACGTTTGGGGTTGCCAGATTTCAAGAGGTAAAATCCCCCAATCAGATCTATACACTTGCACAGTTTGGAAATATTCTGCCAGTGTGACGTTTTAGTTGTGCAATCCGCGAACTATCTCCACTGTGAAAAGGCGGCTTTTTTTTTTCAAAACACCGGCAAACAGGTATGTCGGAGTTTAGTGACGATGGATTTACTTGTCCTTTCTAGTGTTCACATGAAACTTACGCCACTGAAGTTAATGCAAGTTTTCAAAAGTTTTATGGACTTTCAAAAATGGCCAAGAGAACAGTAGCCTATGAGGAAATCTTTTGTCAGAGAACAGAAGGTAAGATATTGCTATGACAGGTGTACAGTTACAATACTGTATTATGTTTTTAACAAACTATTTTCAGGGTTTCGCGCATAAAAGCTTTTTTTTTTTTTTTTTTTTTGAACAACTTCTTGCACCACTGTTTAAGGATCCTTCATAGAAATGGCCCAAACTTCTGTTACTAGTTCGGTTATTGGAGTAGAAAAAAAATGTGTGTGTGACAGTGAGCAAACGATAGAAGAGCAATCCTGTTTTATCATCATAAAATAAAATAACAGAGGGTAACAGGTGCATATTATGGCCACATGTAAGGGTCAATGACGTGATGCTCTTTTTTCTACATATATATTTTACACAACAAATGCAATTCACACAAAACATTTACTTGAATACACCTCTTCTATGAAGAATATATTTTTAATTTCTGAGTTTGAAGTAATTTTGATATTTTTTCTGGGGCTTAAAGTAAAAAATGTCATGTGGTGTCCAGAAACAAATAATAATTAAAACATTTAAAGTCTCATTAAAAGCTGAAATTCTTGAAAAAAATAAATGTTGGTTTGACTACTGCAGAATAATATTTTATTGTTATTTCATAAAAAAATAAGCAGTGAACAATTGTGTTTTAAAATATGATTAATTTTTAAAAACGCTTTTGTCCACCAAGTAAAAGTCATGTGGTGTAACCAACATGTATTTGATGTTTATGTTGAACATAAAAACCATAGAACAGAGCGGACACTGAGAATTTATCTATCTTTTTTTTATTTTAATTTTTATTTTTTAATGAAAAGACACATCTTGTGTAGGTCATGTGGTGTAACCCTGAGAAAACGTCTTGATATTTTTGACTCAAATTCATAATATTTATAAAAAAAAAATGTACCTAGAAAAATTTGTTTGGAGACATTTTTTTAATTAATGATTAAGTTGTTTATATTCTCATGTATTCAAGGTGCAAAGAAAGTACTTTTTACTTTATGGTTACACCACATGACATTTTTAAAGTTTAAAAATTTTTTTGTAGAGAATGCTATAAAGGTAATTCAAAAATATATGTAACCAAATTGGACACAAAGATTACATTTCTAAGAACTTGACACAAGTGTTTCAAACCATATGTTTAAAAGATTTCTTATTTTTAACACCTTGGACAACCTTATCTGTCAGTGACCCATAAGCTATTGGCACCAAACAGAAAAAAAAAAAAAAACTGTTTTCAAACACTCTGCCATTGGTTGATCAAACAAATAGTCCTACCTAGTGGAGTGAATCTTTGGGTTGAAAGCAAATCATTTCGATTCATGATTCATAGCTTTTCGATTTGATTCAGAAGCATTTTTTTTTTTTTTTTTTTTACAAATTCAGAACGATTCAATTCAATTTGATTCACAAAGAAATGAGATTAAATTCGACTAACGATCCAGTTCTGTATTTTTTCATATATTTATAGTATTTTTTTTTATATTTCCCCTAATGTGTCTTAAGAAAAAGATTGTTTATTGCACCAAAAGTAACTTAAAAGAAAACACATTAAATACATGTTCATACAGACGAGTGCAATTTGCAAATAAAATACTTTAGAGCAGAGCATAAATAGAAAAGTATTCAAAATTCCATATTTCACCATAAAAAGTCAGTGATTTTTAAAATTGTATTAATTTGCATGACTTTTCCAGGTCTGGAAATCACAATTTCAAAATTCCCTGATATTTCCAGGTTTGCCATGGGAACCCTGAATCAGTAAAACAACCCAAATGTTACAGCATTAAAGTAATATAATATGTAGTGTTGTCAAAAGTACCGGTCCTCCGGTACCAAGTCGATACTAAAATAAAAAATCTGACTCAATCCGGTACCAGCGTGCAGTGTGACTGACACACGACTGCTTTAAAATGCTCATTTTGAGCACGTGCTCTGTTACTACTTACACTGAAATGGACTATTAATCAAATTAAAATCGTGACATCCTAGTGTGATTTATTAAACCACTACAGGCTGCAATCTTACTGTGGACGAGCTGCGTACTTTAAATAAATCTGACTGCACATCCACTGGAAATTCCACAGACACTGAGAATCAAACACGTTGTATGAGATGACAGAGCAGAGCACTAATCCACTGTAAACTACGCAGCACATGTAAACTATATATTTATATAATTAAATCACAGCATTTGTGCTTTAATCTCAACTCTATTTTATTTATATAGCATTTAAAACAACAGAGTTGACAAGTGCTTCACAGTAATAAATGCTGCAATCTTACTGTGGACGAGCTGCGTACTTTAAATAAATCTGACTGCACATCCACTGGAAACTCCACAGACACTGAAAATCAAACACGTTGTATGAGATGACAGAGCAGAGCACTAATCCACTGTAAACCACACAGCACATGTAAACTATATATTTATATAATTAAATCACAGCATTTGTGCTTTAATCTCAACTCTATTTTATTTATATAGCATTTAAAACAACAGAGTTGACCAAAGTGCTTCACAATAATTCAATTAAAACATAACATTTAAAAATGACCATATACACAAACAGCAGACATCTAAAACACAAACACTCCAAAACTGTGTCCTACATTTCATTTGTCAGACTCAAAGGACAGAGTAAAAGTCTCTGAAAACCGTTTATCTGGAAAGTGAAGCTTCCGGCAAAAAATACACGTCATAATAAAAGCACGATTCAAAATAAAAGCTAGATGCCTGAAACTGAAGAAATTGTGACAGAGATATATTACAACTGTATAGTAAAATTTTATATTCACTGTAATAATAATAATAATAATAATAATAATAATAACGGAATATATCACAAGCAAGACTGCTGTTGAATAAAAGTTTGGCAAAAAATGCAATGACATGTTAAAAAGTTCTATTTTCAATTATTAAAAGTTTTAAGAATTCATTGAATAGACACCATTTTAATGATGAAATTAAATTAAACTTTAAAACATGGAGTTCTGGAAAATAATAATAATAACAAAAAGAAAAACATGAATTGGTAAAGAATAAAACAGATTTCAGTAGAGCACTACTTTAACACTTAAGCAATGCATCCTTGATTGAGAAACACTTGAAGGAAACGCATTTATTTTACTTTATTACTTACATTGAAATGTAACTTTTTAAATAGGCTAAACAGGATGTGTTCAATAGCACATTGTCATATTAGCATATTTATGCTGTGGTACCGAAACTGGTATCGAGAACCATGAAATTTCACTGGTATCGGTACAGACTACTGAAATTTTGGTACTGTGACAACACTAATCAATTATAATAATTACATTTATTTATCACACATTATACATTTGCACATATACAGTGAAATTCTTTTTTTTTTTCACATATCCCAGCTAAGCTGGGGTCAGAGTGCAGGGTCAGCCATGATACAGCACCCCTGGAGCTGATGGGGTCAAGGGCCTTGCTCAAGGGCCCAACAGTGGCATCTTGGCAGTGCTGGGGCTTGAACCCCCAACCTTCTGACCAGTAGCCTAGAGCCTTAACTGCTGAGCCACCACTGCCCCATATTCATATGCATTTAAGAAAAAGAGAAAAGCAATAACAACTGATGACTTCAACTTGAATGTTTTCTGCACGGCAAATCCCCAACTAAACAATGAAACCAGTAAAATGGCACTATTTATCTTATAGAAAATAATGGCTATGTTTCCCACAATGAAAGCATTTTATTTCAATAGTGACCAGTTGGCAGCTGTACTCTGCTTTAAACGTGTTTCACCCGAGACAAGAGCACGAGCTGTCGACTGCTTATGTGACGGTCACTGGCCATCCGGAGGAGAGATCAGAAATAAGTTTCAATGAGAGTTTCGGACAGAAATGAGAGCAGGCGTGATCCCATGAAGTGTGACAGAAGAGTGCATCGTGTGTCTGTGAGGGCGAGTGCTCCAAGATGCACTAGAGAACGATGCTGCACAAGTCTACTTTAAACCGCACATGTAACTAATAAAAAATTAATCTATTTAAAAATATTGGACATCGTTTTGTCGAATCATGATTCATTTTAAATCGATTATTGACCAACACTAACGATTATAAATGAAAAAAATCATACTTCAGGATTGACACAGGAATTTGCAGAATTAGTAATCGATGCATCGAGAAAACAAATGAATCGTTACACCCCTAGTCCCACCCCAAACTCCAGCTGAGCCAGTGTCAGGCTGGACAGGACAACAAACATAGCAATTTTTGATAGCGCCACATGCACACAGTGTTTACACTTTCAGGTAATTTAACCTACCAATAAAGTACTTACAGTTGACAGTGCATATTAAGATGCGACACAAGAAGGTATTTACCATTCAAAAATTACATTTCTGCTTTCAGAGAGAAAGAGTGGGAGAAAGAGAGCACATTTTGAAAATTGTTGCACTTTGTGGGGCTTGACACTCTTCTGTGAAGCACCACTGTTCAGTTTTAAACTTTTGACCTTCTGTTTGTACATCAGAGGTGAGAGATGAACGAGTGAGAGTGAACGACAGGACCGAGGGATGATAATGTGAGAAGTGGAAGAAAGCTTTGATCTCTGTAGCAGAACAAACAGAAATGAACTGAACAGCCGGAACAAATCAAAAGAGTGTAGCTCTGTTCCAGAACCTCGAGAGCTGCAACCTAGACAGCATATTTAGGCATTGAAGATGCTACCAATAAACAAACTGTTCCAAGCAGTAGGCAGCACATTTATAACTTATTTTTGATTAAATTTTAAGGCATTTCATCAAGATATTCACCTGAGATGGTGGGCTGAATCAAGGGAAATGTCAATTTTAAATGTCATTTTATTCCCTACTGAAGAGTATCGATTAAAAAAAAAGTTCCATCCAACTTAACATGCACTACTTAACCTAATATTTGTGTGTGTGTATATTTGTGAGAGTATTGTGTCGTTAGTTTAGCGAGTACAAATCGGCTTTGGTGAGCATATAAAAAATAAAAATGGTAAATTTATTATATAAAAACTGTCTGAAAACATGTGTCGCAACTCATGTGTCTTTTACCTCTGTCGAAAATGTACCTTCATAAGTTGCCTAAAGTTGTTTCTTCTCCAGAACTCCATGTGGCGACATGTGTATTCTCTTCAAGCCAATGTTCAAGGGATAGTTCATCTAAAATGAAAATTCTCTCATCATTTACTCACCCTCATGCCATCCCAGATGTGTATGACTTTTTCTTCTGCAGAACACAAATGAAGATTTTTAGAAGAATATTTCAGCTCTGTGGGTCCATACAATGCAAGTGAATTGTAAACAGAACTTTGAAGCTCCACAAAGAACATAATAGCAACATAAAAGTAATTCATATGACTCTATATGATTGGTTTAATCTATGTCTTCAGAAGTGATATGATAGGTGTGGGTGAGAAACAGATCAATATTTAAGTCCTTTTTTACTATAGATTCTGCTCCCTGCACAGTAGGTGGCAGCACGAAGAATGCGAATCGCCGAAAATAAAAGAATGTGAAAGTGGAGATTTATAGTAAAAAATGACTTATTGACCTGTTCCTCACCCACACCTATCATATAATTCTGAAGATATGGATTAAACCACTGGAGACTTATGGGTTTCTTTTATGCTGCCTTTATGTGCTTTTTGGAGCTTCAAAATCTGGTCACATTCACTTGCATTGTATGGACCAACAGAGCTGAAATATTCTTCTAAAAATCTTAACTTGTGTTCTGCAGAAGAAAGAAAGTCATACACATCTGGGATGGCATGAGGGTGAGTAACTGATGAGAGAATTTTCATTTTTGGATGAACTATGTAGGGATGGGATGATATGGTTCTCACGATTTGGTTCAATATTATCTTGATATGATAACACTTAAATGACAAAGTATGGCAGTGTTTATTTTTTGGAAAATGTTGAGCAAAATGCACATTATAATTTCTCATCAAAATAAAGTTATTTTATACACGGTATAAATCTTCAAAGTTTAAATAAAAGGAGTTTCTTATTTACCTCTCATAAGAAAAGATCACAAACAAATAAGCTATCAAAAATAGTGGGCAACATCAGACTGATCAGGTGCAGAACAAGCAATAGAACTGAACAGAACCTGTCCTGAAAAAAAGTATGTGAAAATGTATATTTATTTTTTTAATAATTAGTTTGTCTTGAATATTATAATCACATTTTAACTTTTTAAAAATATAAAAATTCTATTAATATTTTTTCATAAAATTATATGAGCTGTCAATGTTTGAAATAATGTGTACAATTTACAGGTAATAACATTCATTTGTATAACAAGCACTATAGTGGTGCTGTCACTTAAAGAGTTTAATGTGCATCTCACAGACTCATACAGGTGTTGTGGTTCATTTATTAACGAGAGAGAAGTCTCGGTTTTTTAACATCCATGCTGTTTGTGATTAAAATTAATAGTTCTTTTTACTTTTTTAACTGACTGTCAAGAACAGAGAGGATATTAAAAGACACATTATTCAATGAAAGTGAAGTGCGCCTCATCTGTGATGGACACACATTACACGGAAGAAATGGTCCGAAGCACTTCGAGGACCTTGTGTGAAAAATCAAGAGATAAGAGAGAGAATTATGTTTGATGGGTCATTTCATATATGATCACATGGACAGAAAACAATGTTTCAAAGTTCGAAATATCGAGTTTTGCTTCAATATGGTTAGCTGATTTTTTTGGTTTGCGATATATCAAAATCAATTTTCATACAGTTTTTTTTTTCTCTCTAAAATTTTGCTTTTTGACAAAAACGTCCTTTAAATTTAGTCATTATTTCATCATGTTATATTCATTCATTTTAGTCAATCAGCAAAGCCAAGATATTCAGCAGCAAATCTTAGATGGTGAAGCTGGCCAGCCCGCATGATCTTTCTAAAAAAGCTGATTGACTTGCTGGTCAAGCACACCAACATCCCCATGATGGAGAGCAGCATAAAAACACAACATATTCTGGTGGTATACTGGTCTTTTTAACAAGGCAAAGACAGCGATGCAACTCACTAAGTTTTAAAAAGTGCTTGTTTTGAATTTGTGTGTGTGTTCTCACCAGCTGTAAAGCCTCCATGCTGTTTTTTTAGCATCTTTGGCCACTTTATCTGCCTCGTCAATGTAGTTCTTGATGTTGGTGTATGCATTGAAGGCGGCAGTGGCATTGAAGGACAGGTTCTTCGCATCAGCATGAATACTGCAGAAACAACAAACATATGGTTCAGAATGGCGAAAGAAGACACACAGTTACACACATGCACACACACACACACACACACCTGTCGAGTATGCCGGCAGACTCGTTGAGCTGTGCGACGTGGTTCTCCACTCTTTGCAGCAGCTCGGGGACTGAATCCTCCAGACCGCGACCCAACTGCACCACCTTAAAATCCAGTTTATTATGCAGCGGACTCAACTCTCTAGCCATCTCCTCCAGCTCCTATAAACACCAGAATTGCAAAAAACTACAGTAACTACTCATTTATAGGTGTTTCTTCAACTACAGGCATTTTAACGTCCCAGGGATTGATTCTTATATAAACTAACAGATTTTTTTCTCCCCAATTTGGAATGTCCGTTTCCCAATGTGCGCTAAGTCCTCGTGGTGACGTAGTGACTCGCCTCAATCCAGGTGGCGGAGGACGAATCTCAGTTGCCTCCGCATCCGAGGCCATCAATCCGTGCATCTTATCACGTGGCTTGTTGAGTGCGTTACCGCGGAGACGTAGCGCATGTGGAGGCTTCAAGCTATTCTCCGCAGCATCCGTGCACAACTCACCACGCGCCCCACCAAGAGCGAGAACCACATTATAGCAACCATGAGGAGGTTACCCCATGTGACTCTACCCTCCCTAGCAACCGGGCCAATTGGGTGGAACTCATGTGCTTTGAGGTCAAAGATCAATAAAATGCACAATACCAGTAAGACAGCATGTCAGCTTCCTCGTCTAACTCAGGGTGATAAGCATGAAAGTATTAAAGAATAATTATTATTTTTTTAAACATGCAATGACTGTGACACTCTGGCAACTATAGCAAAACTTCATGAAATGTCAAACTACTTACCAGAGCCTCCTCACAGCTGCATGAGGATGAAGCGCACCTGGAGGTGTGCTGACTGTCACATGGCCAAGTGCTTGTGAGTTGATCTTAAAAATTCATGGAATTACTGCAACTTCACAACCACGCACTGCAACACTGCAAACAATGATTAAAACTGCATACCTTGTTGACATGTTACGCTTTATAATAAAGACCATTCAACGGCTGCAGGGCTGTGCGTCGGGGTGGAAGAAATACCAGTAGAAATGTGTTAAAGGAAAATTCTGAGTTCAATACAAGTTCAATTGACAGTATTTGTGGCATAATGTTGATTACCATTGAAAATAATTTTGACTTTCCCTTGTTTATTTAAAAATCTGTGTTCCAGTGAGACACTTACAATGGAAGTCAATGGGGTCAATCTGTAAACATTAAAATACTCACTGTTTCAAAGTATAGACACAAGACATAAACAATGTGTGTGTTAACATGATTTTAGTGTGATCAAATCACTTACTAACTGCATCTGTGTAAAGTTATAGACAATTTAACAACTTCGTTACCATTACGATGTAATGTCAACAAACCCTAAAACGGCTGTAAAAATGTCAATTTAAACAACTTTACAGCTCAATAATACATGAATTTTAACAGAAGAATTAATGTAAGTGCTTTTATAAATTTTATAAGCTTCACATTTCTGCCTTTAAACCCTCCAAAAATTGGCCACATTCACTTCCATTGTAAGTGCCTCATTGTAACCTCCATATTTAAGAAAAGGAGGAACGAGTTGAAAATTTTTTTTGTGGTAATCAATATTATGCCACAAATGCTGTGGATTGAGCTTAACTTGTACTGAACCTGGAATGTCCCTTTAACAGCAATAAATGTTAAAGCTGCAATATGGTGGGGGCCTGGGTAGCTCAGCGAGTATTGACGCTGACTACCACCCCTGGAGTCGCGAGTTCAAATCCAGGGTGTGCTGAGTGACTCTAGCCAGGTCTCTCAAGCAACCAAATTGGCCTGGTTGCTAGGGAGGGTAGAGTCACATGGGGTAACCTCCTCGTGGTCGCGAATTGTGGCTCTCACTCTCAATGCGTTGTAAGTTGTGCTTGGATCGCGAAGAATAGCATGGGCCAACTCACGCTGTGAGTCCCCGCGGTATCATGCACAACGAGCCACGTGATAATGCGTGGATTGACATCTCAGAAGTGGAGGCTACTGAGACTTGTCCTCCACCACCCAGATTGAGGTGAGTAACCGCGCCACCATGAGGACCTAGTAAGCAGTGGGAATTGGGCATTCCAAATTGGGGAGAAAAAGGGATAACATTTTTTTTTAAAAAGCTGCACTATGTAAGATTTTTTTAGTTAAAAATGAACAAATTGTCATTATTGATTGAGTACATCAGCAATCAGTGTTCAAATCAATGTCCTTACCTTTCCTCGATTCACAACGGTAAGCCTATAAAAATTATTTGGATTTTGAGCTGTCGGGTTCGATTTGGCACGAAATCGCTGGCTTATGACGTACATCCTTGTGTCACTACGTGATGTCCATGAACATAGGAAAGAAGAGCCAGCTGTCTCGTTCCCATGTAAACAGTAGATGGTGGTAATGCACTGTTTTAGTTTGCGAGTAGCCGTAAAAAATAAAAATAAAAAAAAACTACAGTTCAGTTCAGTCACACACACATTTCAGAACAGCATTGTTGCAGTCTGGATGGATGTTTATCTGTTATCCGTTTGGTGAAGCTGTTTACCTGCTATAATGCTTGGATATGTTTTCTGGTAGGGTTGCTGAAGCTTATATTGCTTGTCATGCTTGAGTTCTTTATGTAAAAGCGCTTTTGAGTGTAGTGTCAGAAAAGCGCTAGAAGTGTAAAATTAATTAATTCAAAATATGTGAATACGAGTGTTGTTTATCTTCATCAAATCAAGTAATATTTCAGTTTTAAATGTTTAATCGTATAACATTATATCAACATGAAAATAGCACGCTATGACTCCGGCTCTGAATATTTCCAGTCATGATCACACACAGGCGATGTCCAGGTAAGCTCAAATCATGAGATTCATCCGCCAGAAGAGCAGTGCTGAAACACGACTGACGTAATGTATTCTTCTGCAAATTGCTTTCAATTTTAAGTTTCAGCCACAGATGTCGCTAGAGAGCACAAAGTTACGTAGTGCAGCTTAAAATATCATGTCTTTTAAGCTGTCTATCGTGGTTATGCAAAATCACGCCACATGGCAAGGAATGCATGTTCCAAAAAATCATTTTATTTTTATCAGTTGTTATACTTGTGTTTTTTTTTTTTTTTTGTTTGTTTGTTTTTTAGATTTCTCACGGCCTTGGATGATAGCGTTCCCTCTCTCTCGCACACACACGCGACCTAATAGGACACAGGGAGAAAGAGAGATGAGATATGATAAATAAGCCCTGCTTCCCTTAGTTACTGATACCTTCCCGTTTTCCTGTCAGCATCTGTTTTGCCACAAAGCACGGAGAAGCGATCGAGTAAATTACCTCAGCAATTATTATATAACATTTGTCAACCATTATGTATATATGTATATACTGTATATATCAGTGGCGTGCAGTCAGCCCCTTCAAACCCTTCAGAGAAGGGGTGACGTAAATGGAGACAGAAAAAAAATGGTAAATTATGAAAAAAATTTTGTTTTGTTTTTTTTGCATGTATTTGCATTTAATAAATAAATACATTAAAATACAGTAACATACAGCTTCAAAAACAACTTAAAAATAACAGATATTTTTGTTGTTGAAGGGGTACCTGGTAAATGCACTGCATACCACTAATTGGGGTAAGTCATGGCATCATGTTACCCATCTGGCACCAACAATCATGCCACGCTCCAAATCACTAAAATAAAAACATTTCCTCATTGATGTGAACATTATTTGAAGCTCCTGACCTGTATCTGCATGATTTTATGCACTGCACTGCTGCCACATGATTGGCTGATTAGATAATCGCATGGATGATTGTTGGTGCCAGATGGACTGGTTTGAGTATTTCTGTAACTGCTGATCTCCTGGAATTTTCTCTAGAATTTACTAAGAATGGTGGCAAAAACAAAAAACATCCAGTGATGGGCAGTTCTGTGGACAGAAATGCCTTGTTGATGAGAGAGGTCAACAGAGAATGACCAGACTGGCCAAAATGTATAATATATATATTTTACATTTTATTATACATTATTATATAATATACTGTTTAATTATATAATACATTTATTATATAATTATGTTATTTTGATTATTATATATTGAATTATCTTTTTCTTGGGGACCTTTTTTTTTTTCTTTTTTTTTTGCAAATAATGATATGATTATTTGTGATTAATTTGATTAATTAATCTGCAAATCATGTAATTCATTTGATTTTAAATTTCAATCGATTGACAGCCCTATCTGTTTTGTTTGTATTTTCCAGTTGTCCTTGGTTACTAATGAGACAACAAAGTCGGTGAAGAGCATTCTTGATATGAAATACGAGATGTGTTAGATGTGAAGAAAACAAAGAAAAATCCAAGTAAATATCACTTGTGAACAGAATATTTTTATTGTGCATAATTTCCAATCAAGTTGTAATTTTGTCAAATGATGCAAAAATTTCCCTTTGCAAGAGAATCACACCATTTTATTCCAAAAATATGTAAAACATCATATCCACAGAATGCTTTTCAATACAATAAATAATTTGTGATGGAAATGACTTTTGTTTGTTCAGTTTTTGTCATCACATTTTGTCATCACTGTTGGACATCATTAGACAAATTAAATACACTAGTGAGAATGTGAAAAGAGTGTTTTAAAAGAGTATATTTTCTAAAAGTCCACAGTCCATTTATTTTAATTGTATCTTTTTTTTTTCTTCTTTTTTTTTTTTTTTTGGACATTTGAAAAGGAGAGGAAATTATTAGGAATCAGGACAAAACAAAAATTTGAACCCTCACTCCCATACAAGCACCAAGGCTCAACGTGTTAACGACTATGCCACAGCTCCAACTATTACCTATTCATTTATTTTGTGCCTCCAGCCTGATACTGACCTCTTTGCCCTGGCTGATGTTGTTTGAGAGAGCGTTGGCTTCAGCCAGCATCTTCTCTCCCACTGCCAGAATTCCCTCTGCTTCTTTTTTCTCTTTACTGGCTGCATCCCTCTTTCCCTGCTCAAACCCATAACAAAACCATGTCGACACGGCACATAGCATTTCATAAGTGTGTGTTTGTGGATGTGTGTGTACCTGCAGGCTGTTAAGGTTTTGTTGGTTGCTAACAGACAGCACTCCTGCCTCTCTGGTTTTGTTGTGAGCTTCCTGCAGCAGATCCTGAGCTTCATCCAGTTTCTTCCTGTAATTGTCCATCTTATCACTAACCTGCTTCTTCAGGTCTTCTGTGGCCTGGTGTGGATCTCCAAACAAACGCTTCACTTTAGCTAAAAGAGCCTCGGAGGCCCTATAAAGAGACAGATAGTTTGTATTATTTGCTCACTTATCTGGGACTCATGACCAAGAAAACCTCTTCACAGAACAGAGAGGAACACACACAGTATATTGTATAACTATATATTATTGCATGGCTCTGTGGAATACTTGATTCTGATTGGTTAATCATGGTATACTGTTGTTAAATAATTTTGTATAATGACTGCTCGACTGTATAATCGATTTTCAACTCTAAGTTGCAAATTTTATTTCTGCAAAATATCAGAATATCGCAAAAACAGTGTGCGAATAAAGCCGCGTTTCCACACATTGTGTTCAAAAGAACAAAATCGTTACTTCTAGGAAAACTGTAGCCACTGTGTTTCTTTTATTAATAAAATACTCACAGTTTAGAGCATGCAGACAAAACAAAAATGTCTGTCTCATGTCTGGATGTGACAACGCGTTCCCCCATTCCTATGACTTTACCGTGCGGATCTCTAAAATATTTTGGGCACAGTTCATGTTTCTATTCCACTTATTTGCTCTACAAACTCTATACAGTCTTTGGACTTTCAGGACTGTGATAAGTCTCTAGTTCTCTCATGAAGGAGGAAGCGGGAGCCGGATAAACAATCCACATGAGTCTTTATTTTTAACACACTTTTCAGTATTTTCACCGTTTGCTTTTCAGCACAACATGAACACACATGAACACTCTGCTGTGTGTGTCTCTCTCTCTCTCTCCCCTCCAGCAGTTTGGAGTGCCCCTTTATCCCCCTCCAGCTCTCACTGCAACACAATACAGCTATTAGAGGTGATTTCCCACAGGTGTCAATCCTTACCGTTCTTCCTCTCCTGGCCTCGCTCTCCATAGACGTCGCTCAGCCACGCCCATCACCACATACCTTCATTGCCCGACTCAGGCCGGGAAGCCATCTGGCCTGTCACTTACACCCCCCCCCCCCCACCATATTCTGGAGAGGAAATCCGCAACAGCCATCTGTGCCTCCAGCCTGTGGACCACCTTGAACTTAAAAGGCTGGAGAGCTAGATACCAATGGGTGACACCCTGTTCGATGCGTCCGTCTGCATGATAAAAGGGGACAGTGATGTCAGGACAGTGATGTCAGCCTGATTCACCTGCCTGTGGGGGAAAGCGGAGAGGGTTAGGGGAAACTGGCAGGTTGAGTGGCCCACGGGACTGGGGAACCAGTTTTGGGGTAGGAATTCCCCATTTCCAAGGAATAGGAACAGGATGAGGGGAAGGAGAGGGGAGGGAGGAGAGGGAGAGAGGGAGAGAGAGAGAGAGAGGAAGAAGAGGGCTCGCCGGCCCCTGAATATGCCGACATATGGTCCTCTGCCAGCTGGATCTCCTCATCCAGCGATGCCGGGCAGTGGCACTGGACCCATTCCGCCGTCCCTTTCGGTAGTCCATTGATCAGCTGCTCCAGCACCACCAGGTCAACTACAGCTGTGGCGTTGCATTCTGCTGCCAGCAGCCACCGCCGGCAGGAGTCATGGAGCTGTGGGACAAAGGCAAACAGGCAGCCAAGCTCACCAATCATCAGCAAGTGGAAGCGCAGGCAGTGCTGCTCTGCGCTGTGGCCGACCCATTGCAAGATGGCACGTTTCAAGTCCTGATACCCCAGAAGTTTGGTGACGGGTAGTTGTTGGGCTGCCAGTTGCGCTTCTTCCGATAGCAGCGGCAGCAGGCGGACCACCCACTGGGACTCTGGCCATCCCGCTGCTTTCGCTGCATGCTCAAACAGCTCCACGAACGCCTCTGGGTCGTCCTCTGGCCCCAAGTTGGTGAGCATAAAGTGGATCATGGTGGGGGCAGCAGCCAAGGTTACGCCAGTGGAAGCCCCCTGGGTATCAAGCTCTGTAGCACCTGCCAGTCCTCTGCTTTAGCTTGAAGGATGACCTGCAATCACTGCTCCTGGCGCAGCTCAAGTAGAGCTTGATGTTGCGTTTGGTGGATGCTGGCGAGGGTCTTGATCAGCTCGGCGAGGACTCCATGATGGCATAACTTCCTCCAAATTCCCGGGTTTCGGCACCACTGTGATAAGTCTCTGGTCCTCTTGTAAGGGAGTCTTTATTTTTAACACACTTTTCAGTATTTTCACCACTGTTTGCTTTTCAGCACAAAATGAACACACACGAACACTCTGCTGTGTGTCTCTCCCCTCCGGTGGTTTGGAGTGCCCTTTTATCCCCCTCCAGCTCTCACTGCAACACAAAACAGCTGTTAGAGGTGATTTCCCACAGGTGTTAATCCTTACCGTTCTTCCTCTCCCAGCCTCGCTCTCCACAGACGTTGCTTGGCCACATCACCACAAGGACATTGTTATTTCAGGATGTTCAGAGCAAGATTTCAGATGTGATGATTGGTCCGCTGGTCAGTCCAGTTATAAACAAATTTTTTTCTGTCACATGACTTTTTTTGATGTGCATTTTGTATTCCTAATAAATTGAAGGAATTTTTTGGGTAAATGTGTTTCTATCAATATTTGAGCATTTCTTATCAAATACAGAATGTTTCCACCTCAAACGAGCGTTTGAGCTTTTTATGCACATTATAGAGATTTTATTCGCATCTTGGTGTTTCCATCCAGCACTTTTTAATGCGATACCCCAAATGCAATAAAATGATAAATATATATATATATATATATATATATATATATATATATATATATATATATATATATATATATATATTAATAATTTCAAATTAATATTTCACATCTATTCATGAATTTATTTGGTATGTAGCCATGTAACAAGCAGAACAATGTATAGTCTAAAGACTGTTCATTATCCCTTACAAATCACTGACTATGTACACAATTAATAACCATAATGAAACCAGGGGCAACCATACATTTTAAAATTGAGTTATGATTGAAATCTGGTTCCTTGGACTATAAAAACACTTATTAGTTTAAGTGTTACTGTAGTTACTGTGCTTTGCCTTTGTAGAGAAGTATAGCTTTAAAAATCATTGTAACTAGTCATGTCCTGCCCAATTTTTTTACATTTCTATGTTTGTCCCCTACAATTTATTTTAACAATACATTCTATACCAAATATTAAATGAATTATTCATCTAAAATGAAAATTCTGCCATCATTTGCTTACTTTCCTGTTGTTCCAAACCAGGATGACTTTCTTCTGTGGAACACAAAAGGCGAGGTGATTGGCATTGTTAATCTCAGTCATCATTCACTTTCAATGCGTCTTTTTTCCCATACAATGACTGAGGCATTCTGCCTTACATCTCCTTTTGAGTTCTATGAAGAAAGTTGTAGAGGTTTGTAACAAAATGAGTGTGAGTAAATGATGACAGAATTTTCATTTGCACATGCAGGCTTCAAGCACTTCCACTGGCCGCCTCTAGGTGTCTCTCTCTATTCTCTCATGGCCATCCAGACTGAAGAATCCATTCCAGAAGTAATTTGATTAGGCTAGAATATATTCCTCCCCCCTCCCAACCTCAGGCAACTTTTAATTAGTTCCTTAATATTTTACATAAGAAAGAGAAACTTTCTTCCTTCGAGCTGGGATCCACTGCATCACAAAATACAACAGAGAAACAAAACGCCACCAAAACAATGATTTCAACCTGTGAACTTTAATGGCAGTCACACAAATGCATATTATTAGTTCTTTTTTCTTTTTTTTTTTTTTTTTTTTGCTCTTTGTGTAAGTGGTTTGTTGTGGTGCTCAAACTGATTAAAGGCACAGTTATTCATCTGTAACAGTATGCTGCATTATTTAGCTGTTGCTTTTGTATTGTGTGTTGGTTGGTTTGTGGATGTGTTTTACCAGAGTTCCTCCTCGGCTAAGTGTTTCTTTCCAGAGAGCTGGCATTTGCGTAATTCTGTGAGCACGGCTTGGATTTCATCGTTCATTTCATTTATGCTCTTCTCTGGAGCTCCGTTCCTCAAGCCCAGAGTTCAACTCACGAGCTTTCGTCCGTAAAGCTGGAACACACACACAAACACACACACGGTGCAGCTATCCTTATGAGGACTCTCCATAGACATAATGATTTTTATACTGTACAAACTATAGATTCTATACCCTAACCCTCACAAAAAAAAAAAAAAAAATAAAAAAAAAAAAAACTTTATCTAAACATCATTTAGTATGTTTTTTTAAGCGATTTGAATTATGGGGACACTAGAAATGTCCTCATAGACCACATTTATAGCATAATACCCTAGTAATTACCAGTTTGTAACCTAAAAAAAAATGTCCTCGTAAACCACCCAAGCCTGCCCACACACACACACACACACACACACACACACACACACACACTTGCATGAGTTTCAGCACAACCAGCAGGGATATACCACACATGATTCACAAATATACATTGACATCACACACCACATTCCCAAACATACACTTTTACCCCTAATTATAATTGCACCATATGATGGAACACTGACTCATTAAATACTAAAATGAGTTTTTATTTTAACTAGAGCTGTCAACTGATTAAAAAAAGCAAATGATCAAATGTTCAAATTAATAACTCAATACACTGATTAATAGAAATAATCACCAATAATAGCATACATTTCAAAGCCTTAAATTTAAAATCAAATATGTACATTACATGATTGTGGCAGAATAAACATTACAAAATGTGACTTTAAAAGTCAATATATTGTTTTATATTCATATCGTTGAGCACATTTACGTGCACAGCGATACGCTGATAACTATCACACATCATTTTATATACAGTATATGAAAAAAAATGACATCAGAAACCCGTGTTTACATGGGACTTCAAATCATATGGTTATTGATAGGCCGGTAAGAACGGTGGTAAAGGTGTTTACATGCAACGCAAAATCAGCGTAATGGGCGAAAATCTAGGTTTATGACCTGATCCCGAGTAAAGAACATGATTAAAGGCATTTACAAGACTATATACGTGACTTAAGCATAACTGGAAAATCGTACATGCAAATGCGTTCACTGAACATAAGACTATCACTGGCCTACAGTCCACAGTGAGGTTGAGAGTTTGTCATTTTGTCCGAGGTAGACTAAGGGGCAGTTCTTGCGGTCCTTCTGCATTAATTTTTAATCATTGGTCTATGTACACTTGCATCAAATGCCATCTTTGGCCATTGCATTTGCATGTTTTTCCAGTGTCTCATCCAATAAGCACCACATTATAAGACACCATGTCAAACTAAAAGTAGTTCAGCTTTGAAAAACACCCCTATGTTCGGATACATCCTTTTTGTGCTTTCAATTTGTCAAGGTGTTTTTAAAATTGAAGAGTGTAATTTCTGCACCAAATGGAATTACAAAATAAATAAATAAATAAATAAACAAAAAATAGCCATCCGAATACATGTTCCATACAGGCTGTCAGTCTGTGCGTTGCTCTGCGACATTACATTTGATCTTGCTTTGGTCTGACTTGGAACTGTTTTCTATAACAGAGCAAAAATAGACAAAATCAATTGCCCTATTGTGTCTAAAATGTAAGTTACTTGATATTAAATTTTGGTTTTAAGAACTGTTGTCTAAAAGCAATATAACACTCGCAATTAAGCCATGCAGATATTCAGTAAAACAGTATTCTTGTTCATGTGACACTGCTTAATTATACTAAATTTACATTAAATTGACAGTCTTAAAGCAAACAACCGACACAAAGTAATGTCACTTCTCTGATTTCTTTTCACTTCTTTTCCTTCAGGTGATTTTAAATTAGTTCAAACTTTACACAGCAGAGTAAATGTTCTTTAATTAAATTAAATTAATCTCTGAAATAAAAATGAAAAACAAAAAAGAGAGAGCGAGCATGCTTCTCTGCACATTCTAATTTAAAAATCATTAAATTGAGATGAAAATGAGCTATAATTAGATGCATTTCCAAAATTCCCAGAGAGTTCAAACATAAACATTTGATAGAACTACAAAAAACTGAGTATAAACCTGCCAGCCGAATCTGAAATAATTGCATTGTGAGTTTCAAACGCAACGCAGGTCTTTGGGGTGGACGGAATCATTTGATTCCTACTCGTTTAGTGTGCGAGAGAGGATGAGAGATGAGACAGTTTACTGGAGCAGGGAGCCCATGCACAGAAAGAATAATGACGCTCTTCCACTCACACTGACTGATGTCTCCTCTGAATTCCATGACTGTTATCAGCTTTTTGGAAACAGTTTTTGGCAGTTTATCAAAAATGAGAGGACCAAAGTGCATTGTACTGGCTTTAAGTGCCAAACATGTTTCCAAGAAAATAAATTAACAGCTTTTTGAAGCTATGGCTTTAATCTGCATGCATTGAGTGGGTGAGATGGTCCATGTGTCTGATGTTTAGATGCCCAGAGATGATACCATCTGCTGTATGAACACCTCTCAGGTACATTCTGCATATGCATATAATCAAACACGCACACACGTTGGTGCAGCTATCATTATGAGGACTCTCCACAGACATAATGATTTTTATACTGTATGAACTATAGATTCTGTCCCCTAACCCTACCCCTAAACTAAACCCTCACAAAAAACTTTCTGCATTTTTACATTTTCAATAAAACATCGTTTATTACGTTTAAGCGATTTAAATGATGGGGACACTAGAAATATCTTCATAAACCACATTTATAACATAATACCCTTGTAATTACCAGTTTGTAACCTAAAAAAAAAAATCCTTGTAAACCACTTAAACCTGCACTCCCCCCCCCCACACACCCTTTGAACAACTGGAGGGTTCTTTCAGATGTGATTGTTTTTCAAATATTTAATTTTGTCTGTTGTAATTAAGGCATTGCATAGTCTTAGCAGAACCTTCATTAACTAAATAAGCTTCTCATTTAAAGCCATGAACAATGTCACACACACATTGTGACATGCACATGCACACACTCATTTGGTGCTACACAGTATCAGGGCCTCTCTTGCTCTCTGTCCCTCTATCTCTCAAACATACACAACCTGATAATAAAGCAACACAAATGTATTCCTTAGCTCTTACCATGAGAGTATCACAAATGGAACCACTGAGAAATCTTACTGCACGCTATTCTCTATTGTCACACGAACAAAACATTCAACTCAACCTCTTAACTCTCAGCTCATCCTCAGCTACCATCATACTAATCCCAGCCCATCAAAACCTCAAACTCTGAGCTCAACTTCACCCATTCCACCAAACTTCAACCCTCAGCTCAACCTCAGCCAAACCCTCAGCTCAACCTCACCCAAACATCACCTAAACCTAACTCCTTAGCTCAACCTCACCCAACCCTCAGCTCAACCTCACCTCAACCTCACCAAACCATCACCTAACCCTAACTCCTTAGCTCAACCTCACCCAACCCTCAGATTAACCTCGCCTCAACCTTACCAAACTCTCAGCTCAACCTCACCCAATCCTCAGCTCAACCTTACTCAACTCTCGGTTTAACCTCTACCAACTTTCAGCTCAACCTTGCCCCAACCCTCAGCTCTATCTCATCCAACCATCACCCAACCCCAACCCTCAACTCAACCTCAACCTACCATCACATAACCCTAACTCATTAGCTCAACCTCACCCAACTCTCAGCTCAACCTTGCTCAAACCTCAACTCAACCTTGCCCAATGCTCAGCTCAAGCTCACCCAAACTCTCAGCTCAAGCTCACCCAACTGTCACTTCAATCCCACCACAGCCCTCAGCTTAAGCTCACCACAACCCTCAGTTCAAGCTCACCCAAATCTCAGCGCAACCTCACCCAATATCACCTAATCTCAACTCTAAAATCAACCTCATCCAACTCTTAGCTCAACCTCACCCAACCCTCACCTCATCCTCACCCCTACACTCACCTCAACCTTACCCAATATGGAGGGTGCATAGAAGGATCGTGTCTGTAGCTACAGACAGGCACTAAAAGCTGCCAGGTCAGCATATTATAGCAAACTCATAGAAAATAACCACAGCACAATAGTAATGACTTCATGAATTTATTTACTGATAAAATAGAAATCATCAGAAATAAAATTGGAATTATGCAATCAACTGTCACTGCACCTCAGAAAACAGTGTCTCATAAATGTTCTCATGAGCAACTTCAATCCTTCGCTGTCATAGGTCATGAAGAGCTAACAAAACTTATAAAAAAATTCAAAAGCTAAAACATGTTAGATCCAATACCAACTAAGCTCTTACAAGAGGTATTCCCTGTAATCTCAGAACCTCTTCTTAATATTGTTAACTCCTCGCTATCCTTAGGACATGTCTCTAAGAAACTTTAAAATGGCTGTTATCAAACCCCTTATTAAGAAGCCACAGCTTGATCCAGGAGAATTAGCTAATTATAGACAGATTTCAAATCTCCCATTTATGTTGAAAATTCTAGAAAAGGTAGTGTCATCCCAACTATGTTCATTTCTACAGAGAAATGGAATATATGAACAATTTCAGTCAGGATTTAGCCCCCATCACAGTACAGAGACTGCACTTATCAGTTTTACAAATGACTTGCTCTTATCATCTGATTATGGCAGTATTTCTCTTCTAGTACTTTTAGATCTTAGTGCTGCCTTCGACACCATAAATCAAGACATTTTCTTGAATATGCTGGAGAATTATTTTGGCATTAGTGGACTTGCATTAGCATGGTTTAGGTCCTATTAATCAGACCACTACCACTTTGTCTGTGTAAAAGAGGAATTGTCAAATCAAACAAAAGTTAAGTATGGAGTGCTACAGGGATCAGTTTTAAGGCCTCTGTTTTTCCCCTTATCTATGCTTCCCTTGGGAGATATTATCAGGAATCATGGAATAAAAGTTTCCACTGTTATGCCGACAATACCCAATGAAATTTCACAATTCTCCAAATTTGCAGAGTGTATCAATGAAATCAAAGATTGGATGGCCAGAAATTCCCTTCCACTCAATTCCGACAAAACAGAAGTACTAATTATTGGACCAAAAACCTCTAAAAATAAGCTGCTAAAACATAATTTGACTCTCGATGGATGTACAGTTACATCGTCTTCTACAGCGAAGAACTTAGGTGTTATTGATACCAATCTGTCCTTTGAAAATCACATTTCCAATGTTTGTAGAACAGCATTCTGCTACCTCAGAAATATATTTGTAATTATTTTGTAATACATTTTACAATTAACATGCTCTTTGTTGCTGATGCCAAAAAACTAATTCATGCTTTCATGACCTCAAGACTAGATTATTGGAATGCATTACTGGGAGGATGTACTGCAAGTACTTGCAAGCATTTGGTTCAAAATGCAGCTGCCAGAGTGCTGACTAGAACAAAGAAATATGATCATATTAGCCCCATTCTATCGTCGTTACATTGGCTACCTGTTCAATTTCGTATACATTTTAAAATTCTGTTAACTACATACAAAGTTTTGAATGGCATAGCTCCACAGAACTTAAGTGACCTTCTGTCATGCTATATTCTATCACGTTCATTATGATCACAAAATTCTGGCCTGTTAATAGTTCCTAGAATATCAAAATCCACAAAAGGAGGAATATTCTTTTCCTATTTGGCTCCCAACTATGGAATAGTCTCCCTAACGCTGTTTGGGATAAAGACACACTCACTCAGTTTAAGTCTAGACAAAAGACTCATCTATTTAGCCAAGCATACACCTAATCTATCAATCAATTCAAAATCAGGCTGCTTTAGTTAGGTCTGCCGGAACCAGAAACATTTCTCAAAAACATTTCTCATAATCTATATTAATCTGCAATAAATTGAATGGCATCTACACAAATATTATTCAATTTACTTCCCTCTCAACCTTGGCATTCATATCCCGAGGTTACCAGATCTGGCCAGATCCACCTCAGTTCCTGCTTGGTGTCGGACTCCACTGCTATGTGTCGCTAAGTGATGACGACAAACTACAGCCTGTGCTAGCCAGACATCATTTCAGTCTTTAACGATGGACTTCAGAGGATGAACTCCAACTGTAAGACATCAGATACTTCATATGCCACTGCCTGAAACTTGGATTTAGGATGGACTCCAACGAACCTCACCGAAATGACCTGTAGGTTGCACCTCATTGATCTCTGCCTGCATCACCTTTGCCTATTGATGGACTACACACTTGAAATGGAATAGACTATCAATTAACTGCCAACAAGAGCCTTCATCAGCCAACTAACATAGGACAATGCATCTATGTGAACTTCTGCAGTTAATCCAGAATGGACTTTGAAGACATTAGTCATTAATCTTAAAGTTCATATAAAATCCGTGTTTAAACTACTAATTTACTCATTTTAAATCATGACTTGCACTGCATACAAATAACTAATATTGGAACTATATTCATGTTGTTTAGCCAGAGGGGAAATGGCCCCCACAGTGAGTCTGGTTTCTCCCAAGGTAATTTTTCTCCATTAACCAACATCTTATGGAATTTTGTGTTCCTTGCCACAGTAGCCTTCGGATTGCTCACTGGGGTTCTAAATACATTATTATTAATTATTTAATGATTTATTTTTATACACAATTTACAATCATATTTAATCAAATTCCGCAATGATGACTCTAAGACTTTATAGATATTACAGTTTCATTGTCTGTTAAAGTATGATTTTCTGTAAAGCTGCTTTGAAATTATGTGTTGTGAAAAGCACTATAAAAATAACTTGACCCAACTCTCAGCTCAAGCTCACTATAAACCTAAGCTCAACCTCACCCAACTCTCAATGCAATCTCACCACAACCATTAGCTCAAGCTCACCACAACCTTCAGCTCAAACTCACCCAAACCCTCAGTGCAACCTCACCCCAACATTCAGCTCAACTTTACCCATCATCACCTAACCCCAATTCTCAATCAAGCTCACTCAACCATTAAATAACCTAAACCCTCAGCTCAACCTCACCCCAACTCTCAGCTCAACCTCACCCCGACCCTTACCTCAACCATCATCTAACCCTAAATCCACACCTTAACCTCACCCAACCCTCAGCTCAACCTTACTCCAACTCTCACCTCAGCCTTACCCAACCCTTAGCTCAACCTATGCTACAATCACCTATGCCCAGCCCTCAGCAGATTCTACCCCATCAAAACCTCATCCAACATTCACCTGGACCAACTGAAAATGCCAGCTTGCAGTTTATTGTTTGCTGGTACCTTCAGCAACCAAGAGTGTGTTCCTCACGTAGTGCTCCAGGTCCTCTGCTCCTTTGCGGCTTCTCTCTGCATCCGCTGCTGTCTGCTCCCCATCAGCAGACATTTTATTGGCCTAAATGTATTAAGAAAACAACAACAACAACCTATAAAAACTCAACACTTTTTAATTGAACACACCAGAGCGGAGAGTCGTAGAGCTGCCTTACACTGACATAACACTTCATCCAAGTTGTATGAATAGGAACAAAAAAAAACACAAGTCAACCCAACCTCTTCTTCATGCAAAGAATAAAACAACGAGAAACATTACATCTGACATCTCTGGGGCAATATGAACAAATCTAAAATAAATAAAACCTACAGTATTTCCAGCTTGGCAAGAATATTTTAAAGGTCAAGGTTTCATGAACCAAAAGGAGAGAGAAAGGGTGTAAGAGGTCTCTTGAACTTTTGTTTTATGAAAAGACTGCTTCTCTCACTTTTGACTTTAAATATATCAAGTTTACAAGGACATCTATTCAGATGATGATGAAAAGTTCCTTTCAACAGAACTGAGCAGCACTTCAAGCAATAAACAAGTTAATGTTCTAGCCTTTTTTCATGTAATAAAACAAAAAACAAAAAAACAAGCCAACAATGTCAGCAGCTTACAGAGCAGTTATTCATGACTTGTGTACTATGCAAAGTACAGTTCAAACCAAACATACTTTGGTTCAAAGAAAAGAATGGTGCATTTTTGATAGAAAGCATAATTAAAAACAATGTCCCATTAGTGTTGTTCTGTAAATTTGAGTGCTACTTGAGGATCAAGAGTGGGAGTGAAAAAAGGTCTGTGTTAATAAGGATCCCCAGACACTAAAGTAACCAATTAAGTTAATGGGCTAATATATTAGTCAGTTTTACTAACAGTTGAGATAGTTGCTAAGCCAAACATAACAATCACTGTTTTTCATACTTTGGCATTTGAACTAACCCCTCACCTTAATTATTAAACTTGGGCATGTAACTCATCCCGCACTGTTTGTGCTACAGACATGAATAATACTGTACCTCATATAATTCTGCTTGTTCAGTAAAATTGTGCTATTACTTTTCTAAATGATCCGGCATATAATTTCTGTAAAAAGTCCTCAGTCCGTGTGGCGGTGGACAAGTCTCAGTTGCCTCCGCTTCTGAGATCGTCAATCTGTGCATCTTATCACGTGACTCGCTGTGCATGACACCATGGAGACTCGCAGCATGTGGAGGCTCATGCTACTCTCCGTGATCCACGCACAACTTAACACACGCCCCACTGAGAGCGAAAACCACTAATCGCAACCATGAGGAGGTTACCCCATGTGACTCTACCCTCCCTAGCAATCGAGCCAATTTCGTTGCTTAGAAGACATGGCTGTTGTCACTCAGCACACCCTGGATTCAAACTCCAAGAGTGGTAGTCAGCGTCAATACATGCTGAGTTACTCAGGCCCCCTTAAGCTTACATTAAAGGATGGAACCAAGCCATATCTAGAGAATCCATATCTAGAAACTGTAAAAATCTAGTAATCTATACTAACTATATTATTTTAATTACATGAATTATAAAGCAGTATCCAGTCAACCAGGGCTCCAGACTGTGACTTAATTGTCTTTAAATCACATTTTGCAATCATTTTTCATGCAGGTGTGACAATTTTGTGAAAGAATGCAATTGACTACAAAGATGGCCAACTCTCTTTGATTATACACTGCTGTTTTTTGTTGCATATGAGAAACTTCAAATACAGCGCAATCCCCTACCCGGATCATTTATCAGCACAGCTCATTGGACAGCGCAGGTGCAGAGCAATCTTGAACCTAAATCAAAGTTTATGTGATAATTCTGTTGCACCAAACTTTAAAACTTGTTTAAAAAAATTCAGGGTTACATATAAACCATCATCAAACGTCAGAATATTTCAATTTAACACTATATAAATAAGGTGTATATAAAATAACTTTTTACAAATGTTACTGTTTTTAATAGTAGTAAGGTAAAATCTGCATCCCACAACATTGTTTTACTTTCGAATGTGCACAAAATATTCAACCTTTGTAACTGCACTTATTAGTACAATGCAATAATATTATCACTGTTTCTGTCTGTAATTTTTTTAAACCTTTTGACCGGGTGCTACCAAATCAGGTGCTAGTGCCACCATCTCTAGAACTCGGTGGCACAGGTGCCAGTGCTCTCAAATGTTAGTCTAAAGCCCTGTAAACCAGCCAAAACTTATATTTTACACAATTTTACCTTATATTCTTTGCTTTCATCAGCTGATATGTGCCAATGGCAGACTGTGGTACAACTTGTTTGGACATATGACAGTGTGTCACATTCACTAATCGTACATGGACATGTATTTGTATGTAAAACCTGTGTGTGAATTTTCACGCATCTTTATCATAATTCATCAAGCATCATGAATCATGATTCATCAATAAGTTTTAACTGACATATCGGGCCCTATTTTAAGAGTGCTAAGTGCAGCGCTATGCTTTAAGTCATACACGCAAAGTCAGTGAACATGACCATGAAATTTTGGTATTTTCGTGCAAGCATGCACTAAGTCTAGGTGGGCAAGTGGGTTCAGCGGAAATGCACGCACAAAGAGCTAATGGGCTGGGTCAAATGCTGTGTAATTCTGAGGTTCTTCTCTGGTTATTGCACCGTCTGCATCCTGTTATATAGTCCATTCCCTGTCAAGCACCAGAGGTATAAACAAAGACAGCACATTCATAAAATACATTTTATTAAGTGGTCAAAAAAATCCTATATAACGACCTCCCCAAATGCAAATATTTTACCCTCTTCAATTTCTTGCACTGGCCCCTTTTGCAGTGACTTAATCACTCTCTGACAACAGGTGTAAAACTATCAATACAAATTAGATCATAAATACAATTGTAAATATAAACATAATAATAATGATAATAATAGAAAAATAAACAATGACCTATAGGTTATAGTTTAACACAAATGCCATAAATGATTGTTTCATAAAACAGCCACAACAGTGACTGTGAGAGACATAATTTGATGTTCCACTATATTTTCAGAGTTTGGACATGAACTTTATTACCACCTGCTGGTGGAATCTCAAAACTGCAAAAGTAGGAACTGAGTTTAGACTTAGACGGCCGTGCTTCTGAAACATCTTAGTGTAATGACCTATTTCACAGGAAAATAGCTAATTGCGCTTTGCGGCACTTAATTAACATACAATAAACTCACAGTTTGTGCACATACACCCACAATAGCGCTCACACTCCCATCCATGCCCACTTGCGCTTTGAACTGGCACGAAAATTGTGCTTAGTATTAGCGCTCTCATGAATATTAGATAAGACGATGTGCATGGTCGTTGCGCATAGCGCTGTGCTTAGTGCGGCCACAGAAATAGAGCCTTTCATCTACATTTAGGATGAATTTTAGAACCAACTTTTAAATTATTAACTTGAATAACTAAGTGACCCTTCAATGAGCTTTACTTATTTCCATAAAGAGTAACATTTTAAAGCCCTTATTAGCAAATTACTAACTGTGGCAACACTTTGACTCCTTTAGAATAATCAGGATTCATTAACATTAGAATGAGCGTCAGAACAAGTTTGTGCGTACACACCAAAACTTTTGTGTGAGAACTTTTTCTGTGCGCATGAGCAGGCAACTTGCAATTTTTAGCGAACAAGACCCCCTGTGTGTACGTGAGAGTGCACGAGTATGCATGACCCACCCTGCTGAGCAGTTTGTCCATCTCGGTGACCAGGCTGCCCAGGTTACTGTCGGCCAGCTGTAACAGCCTCTCTGGCGCCCTCTGTGGAGAAAGCATGTGCTGCAAAAGACAGAACAAGGGATATATTTATCGTGTACGTATGAATGATGGGTATAGTTGTGTCACCATGTAAACAAAAGGAATCTCATTTAGCCTGCAGCCTTCGATGTTTCTTTAAAATCTCTGAATACTTAATTATTTGATGAACAATTTCAGAAGATCTATAAATGATCAGTGAGCACCGCAGTGCTATACTGTTTTCTAATAAGTATTTATAAACAACACCAATATAGATGCAAGACAGCAGGTGATCGGTTCGCTTTATGTGATTAGAGTTTCATTCAGTTCAGTGAATCAGAGCTCGTGAGTTGAACTGACCATGTAACTGCAGGCATACTGGTGATCCAAGAGGTGACTTAACAGGAAATGACTGTATCCTGCATGTCAAAAAATCCCAAATGATCAATTTGAATCATTCTAACAAATCCTTCACTGAATCCGTCATGAGGTTACTGAATTAACATCTCACTCATGAGAACTGTTTCCAGGTTATATCTATGACTTTGAACACTTTTTGGGGCCGCCTAATATAAAAATTTGTCCTCTCCGAGCCCCTATATGCCCCCTTCACAGTTATTAGCTAGTAAGGAGCAGAGCTCTGTTCCTCAATCTCACTTTGAGCTCCTCAGTCATGTTCTTGAATTGATAGAGCACTTTATACAGCAGGGGGAGGGGCAGAGTGAGATTGACACTGCCAATCAAACACAGCAGATGCTCCATGTCACGGATTCACATGCTGCAAAACACACAAACACAAAATGACAAGATATCAAACTCATTTAACACACACACACACCCACAGGCAAAATGCTAATATTCACTGCAGACAGCACGTGCATTGAGACTACAAAGACTGCACACCCTATGGGTGATCTTCTATAGCCGCTTGCCCAGTGCAGGGTTGTGGGTAATAATCTGCATATTTTATCTTATTCTGGCCAAAAACTGTTCATTCCGATATTTAGGGACTGTCTGACTAATGTGTTAAACCACCATCTCAATCCACCTGTTACAAAGGTGCTACATTTTGGGGGGTGTATTTCACCGGCGTGCATGTATTTTGCAACGTGCATGCATAGATAGCTTTTTTTATTTGCAACACTCTGCCTAAAACACAGTTTTAAATACCTTTAAAAGAAACAATGCCACGGACCTCGTAAATTTGGCCAGGTTCATTATCATAATCATGTTTTGGAGTTTAATAGATTAATTGTAAGGGACTCGACATGGAGGTGAAGGTAGAATCCATATGCAAGAAGTTTTACAATCAGCAAACAAATCCAAGACACAAGGCAGAGACGTAATCGTTGAAGCAGGCAAAGTAGTCGTTACACAGGTAATCAGTCCAACCAGGCAAACAGAGCAAAACACTAATCCAAAATCGGTAATCCAGTAAAGCAGGCACAATGGTCATAACAAGTCCGCAATGAAACAGACAATGAGAATAACGCTTGGTAAGGCAGTTAAACTGGCAATACTTCGCAAAATCACAATGGAGAAGCATGGCTATTTATATAGTACAAACAGGAAGTCACCATAGAAGATACGGTATAGTGTCAGTATTCGGGAGAGGGCTCCCTCTGGTGGTCGGCTGAAGGAATACCAGCCTCATTCGTTACATTAATAACCTATCAGTTTCTTAATTTGATGAAATTTGCTTGATAATATAACCTTTATGTATTGATTTTCAAAATGTAATGCATCTATTCTTAATCCAGCAAGTCTCTTAAAACCTGTTGAGGCAAACCCACTTTTGGAGCACATATCATGAGAATGGCATACTTTATCAAAAACGGTTGTTTGGGCTATAGGTGTAATTTTGGTTGATATGTTTTACAATTCTGAACGGACCAACATACCTGGGGCTGAGTTTCTTGCAGGGTAGCCGCAACTTGAGGTCTCGTGTAGATAGCCAGACTCTCTGGCCAGGTTGATAGTCAGGGTGGGGACGCCTCCGTCGATCAGATTGGATCTGTTGGGCCCGGACGGCCCGTTGCAATCTGACGTGCACACTGTCCCACACTTGCTCGCTCCACCTGATCCAATCATCCACCCCTGGCACAGTAGAGGGTTCACCTGACCAAGGGAACATAGGAGGTTGGTAGCCCAGCACACATTGGAAGGGCGTGAGTCCAGCAGATGAGTGCGTGAGGGAGTTCTGGGCATATTCATCCCATGGGAGGAAGTCGCTCCACCTCTGTTGTTCTCGACTGCAGTAAGATCTGAGGTATCTGCTGATTTCCTGGTTTAGTCTCTCTACCTGTCCATTTGTCTGAGGATGATAACCAGACGTGAGGCTGATGTTGATGTCCAGCTGTTTACAGAAAGCCTGCCAGACTCTGGAAGTGAACTGTGGTCCCCAGTCAGACACTATGTCTTCTGGCAGACCATAGATCCTGAAAACTTGGTGGAACAGAGCATTAGCGTTTTCCTTGGCAGTGGGTAGAACTTTCATGGAGATTAGTCTGCATGACTTGGAGAAACGATCAATGATAACAAAGATGGTTGTATACCCGTTGGAGTTTGGCAGATCAGTGATGAAGTCAAAGGACAGGTGGGACCAGGGTCTTTGAGGGATAGACAGTGGCTGTAGCAGGCTGGCTGGCAGTTCTCTGGGGGTTTTAGACTTTGCACAAACTTGACATGTTTTAATGTATGCAGTGACGTCATTAATGACTGAAGGTCACCAAAATGAGTTATGTACCAGGCTTATAGTTGTCTGGATGCCAGGGTGTCCAGTTCTGAGGGAGTTATGGATCCATTGGATTGTTCTTTGGCGTAGAGCATGTTTTTGTTGGAGGGCATTCAGGTGGTGCAGGGTCTGCTTGTTGGGCTCTTTGGATCTCTTCCATGATGTCCCAGCTTATGGATGCGATGATGACAGAAGGGAGTATAGATTCGTTTTGAGGTATGTTGTGAAGGGGATCATGACGACAGGAGAGAGCATCAGCTTTGCAATTCTTACTGCCAGGGCAGTAGGTGACTGTGAATTGGAACCTTGTGAATAAGAGTGACCATCGGGCTTGTTGTGGATTCAGACTTTTTGCTCCCTTGATGTATTCGAGGTTCTTATGGTAGGTGATTACTTGGAATGGATGGACAGAACCTTCAAGCCAGTGGTGCAACTCTTCTAGCGCAGACTTCATGGAGAGTAGTTCTTTATTTCTAACATCATCGTTCCTTTCATCTGAGTTCAGTTTGCAGGAAAAGAAAGCAGAGGGATAACGTTTACCAGGGTTACCATGGCATTGAGGGCACCACCCCTATGCCACAGTCTGAAGCATCCATTTCCACAATGAACAGTTGGTTAAGATCTGGGTGCTTGAGAATGGGGTGGTCATGAAACTTGTCTTGAGAGTGTTGAAGGCCTTTTGAGCAGAGTCACTCCATGGTAGCTTGGGTGGTTTTCCCTTGAGTAATGACGTTAAAGGGGCAGAGATGAGACTGTAGTTGCGGATAAACTGCCTGTAGAAGTACGCAAAACCCAGGAAATGTTGTAGCTTCTTAACAGTGTTAAGTCTTGGCCACTCTGTGACTACCAGGATCTTGGAGTCATTCATCTCAACGCCTTTATGACTGATGATATACCCTAAGAATGTTGTATGGGTAACGTGGAACTCACTTCTCTGCTTTCATGTAGAGTTGGTGTTTTAGAAGGCGGGAGAGGACCATTTTAATGTCTTTGTGTTGTGCTTTATCTTGGGAGTATATGAGTATGTCGTCAATGTAGGCGATGATACATCTGTTGAGGAGGTCTCTGAAGATCTCATTGATGAATGACTGGAACACAGCTGGTGCGTTGGCCAGGCCATAAGGCATCACCTGGTATTATAATTATATTTATTTATCACACATTATAAATATTTTGCACATATACAGTGAAATTATTTTTTTCACATATCCCAGCTAAGCTGGGGTCAGAGTGCAGGGTCAGCCATGATATGGCACCCCTGGAACAGATGGGGTCAAGGGCCTTGCTCAAGGGCCCAACAGTGGCATGTTGGCAGTGCTGGGGCTTGAACCTCCAACCTTCTGATCAGTAACCCAGAGCCTTAACCGCTGAGCCACCACATGACAATTGTATTCATAGTGCCCCCTAGTGGTGATAAATGCGGTTTCAAGTTGTATGCACTTCTCAAATCCAGTTTTGTGTAGATGCGTGCTTCACGTAGTTGTTCTAGGGCAGACGGAACAAGAGGGAGTGGGTACCTGTACTTATGGGTGGGTACCGTGTGTTCAATCCATGGTAGTCAATGCATGGATAGAGCCCTCCATCTTTCTTCTCAACAAAGAAGCAGTCTGCTGGAGCTGGTGAGGTGGAAGGAGTAATGAACCCTGAAGCTAAAGCCTCTTCGACGTAAGTCTCCATGGCCATGGTTTCAGGTCTTGACAATGGATAGGCTTTGCTCCTAGGAGGTGCCATATTGGGTAGTAACTCAACAGCGCAGTCCCATGGATGATGAGGGGGTAATTGTGTAGCCTTGATTTTGCCGAATACCTCGGAGAATTCAGAATATTCCCTCGGGACCTGGACTTGAGCTTGGTTCTCAGGACTTTCAATGATGGTATTCAAACATGGCATGGTGACTGTGACATGAAGACAATTAGACTGACAATAATCTGACCATTGTTTTAACTCACCCTGGTTCCAGGAGATGATGGGATCATGGATAGCCAGCCATGGGTGACCCAGGATGAGATGATACTTGGGCGAGTTGATGACATAGAGAGATATGATCTCAGTGTGAAACAATTCAACCCGTAGTGTCACTGGAACAGTTTGGTGAGTGATGCCTGTGCCTATAGGTACATTAGTCACAGCAGTAATGTAAATGGTGGGTATACAAGGTACTGTAGGGATATGTAGGGATTAAATTCACAGCAGCCCCTGAGTCGACGAGCGCAGAAACAGATTTCAGTTTATCATCAAAGGAGCGCACAATGGGAAGAGAGAAACTGTGGTGTGTGGGAGATGAAATGTTCATGGTACTCACGATAGTTCTGGATTCTTGATATTTCTTGCCTTTGTGAGGGCATGTGGAGTTTCGATGATTCCTTTCACCACAGTAATAACACAGTCGCTCCCGATGAAGATGATCGTGTTCTTCATCAGAAACTCTGGTATAGGTGATCTGCATCAGTTCAGGAGCTTCGGGGCATGCCTGGACTTGACTATGGACTGATGGTTGTGACTTGGAGATAATCTTTGAGCATGGTGAATTGCGCAGTAAATTATCAATCCTTACTGCCAACGAAATGAATTCAATGAGTGTTGAATCCTCACCCTTACATGAGAGTTCGGCCTGCAAATTGTAGTTCAGTCCCTTTCTGAACACAGTCTTGAGTGCAATCTCATTCCATTCACTTTGGGCTGCTAATGTCCTGAAGTGTATGGCAAAGTCAGCTGCAGAACGTGAACACTGGCGTACATGAAGCAGCTGAACAGAGACATCTTTACCTCCCTCTGTGTATTCAAACACTTCATAGATCTGGGAAGCAAAGTAATCAAATGACGTTTGAATCCGATTATCACTCTCCCAAACAGCTGAGGCCCAGTCTAGTGCTATACCGGTAAGTAATGTCATTATAAATGCACATTTCTTGGACTCCTGACTGAATGACTCTTGTTGATTGGAGAAATATACTTGACATTGATGTAAAAATCCCTTACATTTCTCTGGCGAGCCATCAAACTTATCAGGAAGAGCGAATCTTACTGGTGTAGCTTGTGGAGATGGAAGAGAACGGATATAGCAGGTGAGGTTCTTATTTTCAGCTCTTAGGTGGTTCAGTTGTTCCTGGAAACTTTTGAGCAGTTCACTCTGATGAGCGAATGCAGCCTGGAGCTGAGAAACTTCTGATGGAATCATTGGTGGCGAAGTATTCTGTAAGGGACTCGACATGGAGGCGAAGGTAGAATCCATATGCAAGAAGTTTATTACAATCAGCAAACAAATCCAAGACACAAGGCAGAGACATAATCGTTGAAGCAGGCAAAGTAGTCATTACACAGGTAATCAGTCCAACCAGGCAAACAGAGCAAAACAGTAATCCAAAATCGGTATATATATATATATATATATATATATATATATATATATATATATATATATATATATATATATATATATATATATATACAGTGGCAATTTCTCAGGGCCAGCAAAGCCTTCTCTGCTGGCGTAACATGCCTAATAAACAAATATTGTTTCATCCTTTCATTCTCATTGACCTTTTTGCATATGTATTTTCAATCACTTCCCACTCCTAATTCATCTACAAACAAATAGCAAAAAACTAAAAGTTTATCCAATCAGAATTTATTCCTCTATGCTTACAAGCAAAGTGTGACAACTCGCATGTCCGAAGCGTGCTCCTTAGCCGAAGCAGCGTGTGAGTCTGAGCTCTACCCCGTCAGGCCTTCAGAATTTCCACAGAATCCCTCAACACTGCAGTGAATAGGCATTTAAAGTCAGACTGTCAGATTCATCAGCCAATCAGACTGATTGATTTGTTCTTGGTGGGTGTGATCTTTAGGATATGTCCCAGCTGAGGCCTTCTAGCTGGCCTTGAGTGACGCAATCATGCTTTAAGTGATGTACGTAATCTGAAAGTGAAGAGCACGAGATCTTGCTGATGAGTCGGCTGTCATCACTGCTGTTATTGCCGCTGAGAAAGAGATCCTTATGGATTTAAAAACCAAAGATGTTCTGCATGATTGTGCGATTGATTAATTAAACAGGAAAGGAGGACTGATTTTCACTTCAAGCAAATTTAAGTGCTTTTTGCATTGTTGTAGCAACATCAGGGGTTTTCTAAGTGTAAATTAGGCTGCTGGAGCATTCAGTGTCGGATCAAGTTTTGAAAAGTAACCATGTACCCTGACGAAACAAAATTTATTGCAAGCAAAATGTAAAATCGCAAATATTATTAGAGAGCTTTTTCTTGGTATTAGACCTCCTTGGTTCTGGCTTTTGTGCGTGGATGTGTTTTTAAAATGTCAACTGGTAATATTAGTTGACTGCAACAGAATGAATGATAGTCATACGGCATCTTATTCATTGTGAAACTGTGTTTTCTTAATGGCATGAATCGCATTGAAGGCCTATACTTAAAATGCACGGGCCGCGGCTGCATATATACATATATATATATATATATATATATATATATATATATATATATATATATATATATACACACACAGTTGTGCTCAAAAGTTTGCATACCCTGGCAAAAATTGTGAAATTTTGGCATTGATTTTGAAAATATGACTGATCATGCAAAAAACTTTTATTTAGGGGTAGTGATCATATTAAGCCATTTATTATCACATAGTTGTTTGGCTCCTTTTTAAATCATAATGATAACAGAAATCACCCAAATGGCCCTGATCAAAAGTTTACATACCCTTGAATGTTTGGCTTTGTTACAGACACACAAGGTGACACACACAGGTATAAATGGCAATTAAAGGTTAATTTCCCACACCTGTGGCTTTTTAAATTGCAATTAGTGTCTGTCTATAAACAGTCATAAACAGTGTATAAAGAGTTTGTAGGTTCTCACGTGGATGCACTGAGCAGGCTAGATACTGAGCCATGGGGAGCAGAAAAGAACTGTTAAAAGACCTGCGTAACAAGGTAATGGAACTTTATAAAGATGGAAAAGGATATAAAAAGATATCCAAAGCCTTGAAAATGCCAGTCTGGCACACTGTAATTTGGAGTGACGAGACCAAAATAGAGCTTTATGGTCACAACCATAAGCGCTATGTTTGGAGGGGGCTCAACAAGGCCTATAGTGAAAAGAATACCATCCCCACTGTGAAGCATGGTGGTGGCTCACTGATGTTTTGGGGGTGTGTGAGCCCTAAAGGCATGGGGAATCTTGTGAAAATTGATGGCAAGATGAATGCAGCATGTTATCAGAAAACAGTGGCAGGCAATTTGCATTCTTCTGCACAAAAGCTGCGCATGGGATGCTCTTGGACTTTCCAGCACAACAATGACGCTAAGCACAAGGCCAAGTTGACACTCCAGAAAAAGGTGAAGGTTCTGGAGTGGCCATCACAGTCTCCTGACCTTAATATCATCGAGCCACTCTGGGGAGATCTCAAAAGTGCGGTTCATGCAAGACGACCGAAGACTTTGCATGAGCTGGAGGCATTTTGCCAAGACAAATGGGCAGCTATACCACCTGCAAGAATTTGGGGCCTCATAGGCAACTATTACAAAAGACTGCACGCTGTCATTGATGCTAAAGGGGGCAATACATAGTATTAAGAACTAAGGGTATGCAAACTTTTGAACAGGGGTCATTTCATTTTTTGCTTTGTTGCCATGTTTTGTTTTATGATTGTGCCATTCTGTTATAACCTACAGTTGAATTTCAATCCCATAAGAAATAAAAGAAATGTGTTTTGCCTGCTCACTCATGTTTTCTTTAAAAATGGTACATATACTACCAATTCTCCAAGGGTATGCAAACTTTTGAGCACAACTGTACATACACACACACACACACACACACACACATAAACTCAGCAAAAAAAGAAACGTCCTTTCACTTTCAACTGCTTTTATGTGTAAATATTTGTATGAACATAAAAAGATTCAACAACTAAGACATAAACTGAACAAGTTTCAGGGTCAAAATCAAAAGTAACAGTCAGTATCTGGTGTGGTTACAAGCTGCATTAAGTACTGCAGTGCATCTCCTCCTCATGGACTGCACCAGATTTGCCAGTTCTTGCTGTGAGATGTTACCCCACTCTTCCACGAAGGCACTTGCAAGTTCCCGGACATTTCTGGGGGGAATGGCCCTAGACCTCACCCTCTGATCCAACAGGTCTCAGATGTGCTCAATGAGACTGAGATCCGGGCTCTTCTCTGGCCATGGCAGAACACTGACATGCCTGTCTTGCAGGAAATCATGCACAGAATGAGCAGTATGGCTGGTGGCATTGTCATGCTGGAGGGTCATGTCAGGATGAGCCTGCAGGAAGGGTACCACATGAGGGAGGAGGATGTCTTCCCTGTAACACACAGCAGTGACAACAAGCTCAGTCCGATGATGCTGTGACACACCACCCCAGACCATGACAGACCCTCCACCTCCAAATCAATCCCGCTCCAGAGAACAGGCCTCAGTGTAACGCTCATTTCTTCGACGATAAATGCGAGTCCGACCATCACCCCTGGTGAGACAAAACCGCGACTTGTCAATGAAGAGCACGTTTTGCCAGTCCTGTCTGGTCCAACGAAGGTGGGTTTATGCCCATAGGCGATGTTGTTGCCGGTGATGTCTGGTAAGGGCCTGCCTTACAACAGGCCTACAAGCCCTCAGTCCAGCCTCTCTCAGCCTATTGCGGACAGTCGGAGCACTGATGGGGGGATTGTGCGTTCCTGGTGTAACTCAGGCAGTTGTTGTTGCCATCCTGTACCTGTCCCGCAGGTGTGATATTTGGATGTACCAATCCTGTGCAGGTGTTGTTACATGTGGTCTGCCACTGCGAGGATGATCAGCTGTCCTTCCTGTCTCTCTGTAGCGCTGTCTTAGGTGTCTCACAGTACAGACATTGCAATTTATTGCCCTGGCCACATCTGCAATCATCATGCCTCCATGCAGCATGCCTAAGCACGTTCACACAGATGAGCAGGGACCCTGGGCATCTTTATTTTGGTGTTTTTCAGAGTCAGTAGAAAGGTCTCTTTAGTGTCCTAAGTTTTTATAACTGTGACCTTAATTGCCTACCGTCTGTAAGCTGTTAGTGTCTTAACGACCGTTCCACAGGTGCATGTTCATTAATTGTTTATGGTTAATTGGAAAACATTGTTTAAACCCTTTCACAATAAAGATCTGTAAAGTTATTTGGATTTTTACAAAATTATCTTTAAAATACAATGTCCTGAAAAAGGGATGTTTCTTTTTTTGCTGAGTTTATATACAGTGCTGTGTAGTAACTGATTACATGTAATCTGTATTACATAATCAGATTACAAAATCAAGTACTTAATTAAATTAAGTACTAAGTAGATTAAATTAAATTTTTAAATTCTCATAATCAGATTACATTTGATTTTTTATGGATTACATAATTACGTATTAATCGGGCAAAGGCAGTAAATTGCTCTTAATTTATTAATTCCTTTAATTCTTCTTTATAATATTTTTTCATTGCACACGCAGACTTGATACTAGCCACCAGCCATAATTACACTGAAGTTGGAGTGGTAATCCACACATACATGCTGAACCAGTTGCATTAATGTATTTAAGTTGGTTTTAGTTTCGCGAATTGCTTTTGAACTCAGCTTCAAAAATGTAAATAAATGCACTTTTGCAACAACTTTTAAGACTGGTCTGATATGTTACTACACATGAATGGTGTATGTAATGCAAAAAATTCCAGAGTAAGAACATTTTAAGTGCCTTTTTGATTTACTCAGAAACAGACAAATAGTGAGTAAAACACACCCACAAAAAATCATATCAATTCTCATATTTTAATCCATTAAGTTTTATTTAATGTATTTAAACAACATTATGTCAAAATGGTACAAGCTTATCTTGCTTAAATGCATGTGAAATTAAATAAACAAGAATTAGTAATCCAAAAGAAATCCAAAAGCAATCAGACTAGATTACTTTTAAAATGTAATCCAAAAGATTCTATTTACATTTAAAATTAAATCAATTTGTCTGTCAATTTAACGTGTTAAATCAGTGTGATTAATGATAACTTATTTAAAAATGTAACGGAATTAATCACTCCCCCGGACCGTAATATTTATTTTCCTACCATCGGATCATTTCAAGCTTGAAGTACCACCTTAATGTTTTTGTGAGTCTCAGTCAGCAGGGGTCTGTAAGCGCAACTCCAGCTGTACAGACAACAAACACACTTAATGACAGCAGACACACAAGATGAGGATGCGTTCTTACGATCAAACACAGCTGGACGAAGTGCAACTCCCAATGCAAGGGTCTCCAGGTGTGTTGACACATGGCTGTATATAAGGACTGCAATGGTTGTCTGCTTCATTAACAGTTTATACACTTGTCGAATGAAGTGTAATTAAGCAGACAGCTGCTGTAGTCTTTACGTAGAAATTTGTTAGCAACGCATGTTTGGTCTGTGTTAGTGAACATTCAGTGAAAACATGGAGTTTCCAGAGTAGACAGACTCAAGCCGTTTCACCACTATGTGACGCAACACATTACTGGTCACTTACATTGTCTGCCAGTGCTTGTTGCATGCATTTACAGTGTCGTGTGTGTGAACAAGCATGTTAATGTCCAAGGATGGACAGATCCTGAGGCAAGAATGCCTTTTGTCTCCCATCCTCCCCTATCAAAACATCACTTCCACTCATCCAATATTCCTCCCTCATCATCATCTACCTGTTCTGAGGAAGCACACTTGGAAGTAGCCATGTCCCCGAGCACCTCTCTCTTTCTCTCACTGTCTCTCTAGATTAAATGCGAGCGAGGCGGAAACTCCGGGGAGCAGGACTTCTCAAGCGTGAAATTTAACACAGAGTGTGAAACAGCTCCTGGCAGCCTATTATGAGTGTTTGATATGCCACGAGCGATAGTGGGAGTAAAAAAAAAAAGAAAAAAAAAAAAAAAACACCAAGCAGAGTGTGTGGCTTTCACCACGGACAGAAATCAGTGCTCGATTTAACCTCTTAAAAAAATTTAGCTATTAAGATTTCCTGCGAAGGTGTTTTCACACGAAAAACTGAACGAGTAAAGGTGTGAAAAAGACATGAAAAGATAAATACAATACAAGCAAAAATATGAAGCTTGTATTATAAGTACTTATATTATTATTCCATTGGTCATTGACAAATAAGGTTGTCCAAGGTGATACAAATTATAAATATTTTAAAAATGTAGTTTAAAACATGTGTTAAGTTTGTAGAAATATAATCTTTGAGTCCATGATTTTGAGTCCATGAGTTCAAATTGTTTTTTTAAAGATTTATAGTATTTTTTACAAGAAAAAATAAAAATTATATATATATATATATATATATATATATATATATATATATATATATATATATATATGTGGTAGTAAAAGGTATTAAAAAACATTTAAACGAAAACATTTATAGCATTTTTTACAATAAAAAAATAACTAAAATTATGTAAATACACCACAAAAAAGTTGCACTGCTTTTTTTAAAAAAAAGAAATAATAATTATAAAAAACACCCTGCACTAGTGTCATGCCAACATGTCTTTTTTATTATTTATTTCAGCTTTTTAATGAATTTATTTTTTATTTATTATTTCCTGACGGTTACACCATATCACATTTTCGATATAAAAAAAAAAAAAAAATGACTGAACTCAGTAGTTTAAAATATGTTCATCAAAGTAGATGTGTATTCAAGCCATTGTTTTGTGTTAATTACCTTTGTAATGTATTTTTGAATAATTTAATAGTTTAAAAAATGAGCATCATGTCATCGATCGAATTAACGTTTATTCCGATACAATGCCTTGCCCCATAGACTTCCACTGTAAGTGTTTTATGGTAAACATATTTTTTGTTTTGTTTCAACAAACTAAGGGATGAGTCTAAATTATTTTCGGTGTCATTATTTAACAAACCATTATGTTCTCTAAATTATTTAGGTCAATGTTTAAGTGCTTAAGCTGTTGGTGGCCTTTGACACCCCGAGATGCTTGTCAAAGCCCGTTACACACTTATATGCATGATACAGAGAGCTGAACATACTGTACATGTTGGATGTAGGATAGTGGAATTTCACAACAGAAGTCACAGAGAGAGAGAAAAAAAACAAAACATAGACACATGCATAATTATTAAATCTGCCCAGTCAAACAACACAATCATCCTAAAACACATAACTGCTTAAAGACATCATTTCAAACACAGTTGTGAGGAGCAGATGCCTACCACAGACATCACAGCAATGAAGTTTGATCTTTCCTAGTCGAGAAAATTAGCAGTCAACAATTATACGAAAAGTAAACAGTAATTTTGTGTCAGGAAATCTGTCTATTTATTTGTTTTGGCTGCATCTCTTCTTCATTATTAGTGTCGTTTTTTGGTAGAATAAAAAACAACAACAACAACAAAAAAACAAAAAAAACGGATAAACTTAGTCAAACATAAAAGTCATTTACATATAGAAGTCTTAAAGGTACAGTAGCAAAAACTGCCTGTTTAATTGTAATTATCAGAGAGAGACTGGAATTTTGTTGTGAAAAACTAAACTCTGACTGTTTGTGATGCAAGAAACCTTCACTGACATCATAACTTCAGGGGGAAAAAGGGTCATCAAAGTTGTCTATCCGACTTATGGCTTCGGAAGGTTTGAAATATAATGCATGATACCTTTATCACACTTTAATGGTGCTTTGTTTGTCATTTTAGTACCCTTTCACTTTAATTATGTGGAATAGACCGGCCTGTACATTCTTCACCATTTATCCTTTTGTGTTCCATAGAAGAAAGTCGTATATTTTCGAATTTTCATTTTTGGGTGTACTGTTCCTTTAAGATGGCCCCTTTAAAAGCACTTGAATCTTGAACTGCATGTTAAAGTGAGTGTGTTAGTGCAGTTGCCATACGTACACACGATGCCCTCAGGGCCACACACATGCCTCTCCATGCACTGGTCACACTTGAGTCCACTGGCACCAGGACAACACTGGCACTGCCCAGAGCGTGTGTCACACGGCGTGGGAAATGCACCATAAGTGTCACACTTACACTCCTCACAACAGCCTCCCACCACGTTCGGATTACCATGGAAACCAGGAGAGCACCTGCGGAGAGGAGAATAGAATAAAGTACACTATAAAGGCTACTGCAATTTAAAAACTTTATTAAGAGGATAGTTCCAGTCCTAGATGCTAAATGGTCAATAATTGATAATGAAAATAATCAACAACAAATTTAATTAGAGATTAGTTGAATATGTGCATGCACAGAGACGCTGTCAATGATCATGCCACTTTATAATAGTGAATTTTTATTTTTTTTGCATGATAAACTTGTTTGAAAAATACCGGATACAAGTTGAAGCGAAAAAACATGATGCATGAGAGCACTTTATAAACACTTCAAAGAAGATCATAAGCATTCAGTTTAATGTGGACCAATTGCCGCATCAGGTGTTTAATGCGCTTCAGAGTTGTTTCGCTCCAGCATATACATTACACGTTACTGTTATTTTCTATAAACTGTAAAAAAAAAAAAAAAAAAAAGAAAAAAGAATCAGTTAAATTGACCATAGAATACTGGCAAAATACCGTGACCATGTTTCAGGCTCTACAGGATGTAATTTTGATGCCTGTATGTTTTATGGTTCACTACTGTTTAGATTATTAAATGATATAAACTTGATTTACTAACCTTCTGGAACTATATATGTCTTCTTTTCACTTTATAATGTATTGTAAATCACCGTAGTAACTACAAAAGGCCACATGATGACAAAGTTTATCAAGAGTGACTTTTCCAAGAGTAATAATTAATACACATGTAGAGACAAACACGAACACAAAACACCATCAGAGTAACACATGTGACACCAAAATAATGCAATAAACATGAACTAAACTACATAAACACAGAACAACCCAATGTACATAACTGATATTAAAAATAAGAAGAAACATAACTATTCCCATAAAATATACTGAAATGTGTGATGGGTCACGTAGGGACTTCTGGGAATGCCCGATTATTGTTTTTCACCATATTGAAAAAATTGTTTACTGTAGTACATGTATTTTCTTGTTAAACATAGTATAGATTTTTACTTTTAATTATACAGTAAAATTATACTTTTTACATTAAAAAAATCAAATTTGTGAATATTTTATTGTTAAATTACATGTATGTTTTTTACAGTTTATTTTAAGGTAACTACACTTTAACCAATTCACATTTTTTTACTGTAGCATTAAAAAAAAGAAAAGAAAAAAATATGTAAAAAATACGGACGTTTACATTTATTTTATAATAGTTAATAATTCCTATAGTTATGAATTCAAAATCAGGCGCATATTTCTATTTGTGAAACTGTCTTTACCACTTATAATGCAAGAAATAATATTTTAGATGAACAGTAACTGCACAGTCCCTTATATTTATTGAATAAAGACATTGCAACTGTGTAACTTTTGCCAGTCAACACTTACAATTTTTTTTTTCTTTATTATAATTTATAATTGAGTTGTTTAAATTGTCCTGCTGCTTCCAAACTTTCTATCATACTATTTATATTTAAAAAAAAAAAAATTTGTACACAAAATATTTTGTACAGCATAATCAGTTATATTTTTATAAACTGTTAATAAATTACAGGAAATAAAATCTGACTTTTTATTTGATAAATTGATTCATCAAAGAAATAATCAAAGATTAATCGTTATCAAGTAATTTTTGGATATTGCACAAAAATGCTGAATGGAAAAACCAAGATGCAAATAAAATCTCTAAAATGTGCATAAAAAACGTGCCAAATGTTGCCTGGGTTATTCACACATGCCAAAGTCTGTCATCAAAATGATTGTCTACTTTCACCTCCCAGAACTGTGTGACATACTTTCACTTCCAGACATAAGACATGTGCCGCTGAATGCTAGAAAACAAGAAGTTTGTCAGAGGGTTTTGTCTGCACACTCTGAAACACAAGTCATTTATTACATTTAATAAAAGTGCCACAGTGGCCTCAATTTCTATTTTGTGCCAGTTTCCTCAGAAGTGATGGTTTTGTTTTCTTAAACACATGGGATGGAAACACTGTTTTATTTGCAAATTGTTTTTGTGATATTCAGATTTTTATATGCATAAATTAAATTCACAAATTGCCTAATGACTAAACCAGTGGTGTGAGTTTGTCCAAACAAGGCAGACGGGAGGAATGTTCTGTATGCCTGATTTACACACTTTACCTTAAACATAACAGCTGTACATTTGCACCTTTTTACAGTGTACTTTTAATTTGCATCAAATTAAACAGTGCAGATGACAGTGAAAGCGCACGCTTATTGACAGAATGGACTCAGCTATGTAAATAATAGCATGTTTTACATCATTTATAAACTTTATTTATTTACCTTTCACAGTGTTTTCCCTCATAGCCTTCAGGACAGGCAGTGCAGTGGTATTCATTAAAACCCTCTGTCTGACAGCTGGGACTGAAACTGAGAGAGAGAACGAGAGGAAAAGTTTCAGTGTGTGGACTTAACAGTGGTAAAATGTGTGTGTGTGTGTGTGTGTGTGTGTGTGTGTGTGTGTGTGTGTGTGATCAGCTCTGCTGAACAGCAAGGGATGTTCATCCCCTTACAAAAAAAATCTAAACTAGCTGCAAACTTGCTGCAAATATTTTCACATGCAAATGTTATGTCACCACAAATGTTTGCCAGAAGTTTGCATCTTTTTAACAGTAGTGGTGAACATCCAGCAAACCTTTGGCAACAATGGACAATTTGCCGTAAGTTTGCAGCAAAACTCATTTGCATGTGAAAATGATCTGTAGCGAATTTGTGGCAAGTTTGCAGCAAATTTGCAGTGAACTCACAATTTTTGTAAGGGTCTGTGTCACACATACATACTTGTTCTCGGGGTTGAGGAGTGGGCACGCACAGAGTTTGCAGTTGTCTGGAAAGCCACGCACCACTCCATAAAACCCTGGAGCACATCTCTCACACTTGTCGCCTACTGTGTTATGCTGGCAATTCTAGTTACAACAGAATGGCATAATAACACTATTAATGCTATATGATATGTAATTATACTGTCATAACATGCATTAAAGTGGTTTCACATGGGACGCGGTCACCCCATGTTCCCTATTTATTTTCAATAAGAGAGAGGTGACAGCCGGCAAAATGGATGCAGCAGTCGAAGTGAAACTAGCTGTTGCTGAATTTCTTGACCTTTGTAATGATTCTTTGAGCATTTATAAATAGTTTCATGGGAAGCTGTGAGTGGACAAGTCGGTGAACCAGGTGAAAATAGACTATGGAAACATGTATAGCTTATGTTTGGAAGATAGACAACTGTGCGATGTATACAAACAGGCCATGGACCATCTATATTAATATAAAAAATAGCGTATTAAAATATTTATAGTTATAAAACATTTTCTTATATGAAAAGTAATACAATATTTACATTAATCGCCTCAGAGACACAGTATCTGATATGAAGCAGTAAGGAGCAGTCATAATTGCACTTCTATTGGCGTGTTTCGCACCGCTTCTCGTTTGAATGGAAAACACCTGCACATGAGAGAGGTGGCAAGAACATAAGCAAAGCCTGCCACCCACCACTTCCTGTGTAAAACTGCCTTAGTCATGTTAAATCAAAGGAATAGTTCACACAAAAATTGTTCCAAACCAAAGACATTGCAATATTCTAAGTCTTCTGAAGCCATGTGATAGCTTTGTGAGGAGCACACAGAAAATTACAAATTGCAAAGGTCTGAAATCTCATTCACACCTGAGTTCAGGTTCACAAATAATGCAATGATGATTATGCAGAATGTAGTATGAGATGTCAGAGCAGTATGTTCCTCACACAGAGCTATCATATGGCTCAAGAAGACTTGGATTATAGAGTCACATGGACTACTTTTATTATACTTTTTTGGAGCTTGACAGACATGGTCACTGTGCACTGTAGAGGAATGTAAAAGAGTTGCGTGAAGATTCTTTAAAAAAAAAAAAAGCAATTCATAAAGGTTTGGAATTACATGAGAGTGAATAAGCAGTATTTTTTTTTCTTTTTCTTTTTTTTTTTTTTTTTTGTGGTGAACTTACCCTGCAAAACAAGACAACAGTTGATATTTATTTCAGACAGAATGAAAAACAATACATAATAACTTAAAATCAATCAGAACTCTGGCTTAAAAACCATGTCCACATCTTGCCCTCCTCTGCCTTCTATTTTGTATTTCCTAGTAATATAAACGGACATCTTAGCTTGTCCAATTAAAAAGTTTAACAATTGACTTCATCTTATGAGCTGCCTTATAATGTGGGCCAAGAATACAATTCTTAAAGGAAAACATCTCTCCAAAGCTCAAAAATAATAATTTAAGAACACTGAACAAATAATTTAATCTTAAACACTCTAAAAAAAAACAAACAAAAAAAAAAAACAGTGAAAAATTGAGCAACACCCAAACGTGATGCCACTGCCTGAGCGTTGTTTAACTCAGGACCACTGATATCCACTAACTGATATAGCTTCAGCATTTTAAAACCGCAGAGAATATGAGACAGTCCAGGTGTGACTTCACAAACCACATCAAAGCGAGATCCATAAACAAGAGATTCTTCAAGCAGCCAATACAGAGAAAATGTGCCCCACCTCTGCTTTTTGAATAATTTCCAAACAATAAAAAGTCCTTTATAAAATTGAGTTAATCCATTTGTCTGCAGCTTGTTTAAGTCCATTAAAAATAGAGCATTGTTCAAGTTCAATCCACCAGCTTGATTTAAAATGATATCAGCTGCTTTTTCTCCAGACTAGATCAACTGGTCCTGTTAAGAATCTCTGTATAAACAAAAGTCGAAAAGCAGCTCCTTTGCTGGCCAGATGTACGAGTCCTTGTCCTCCCTCTTCTCTGGGAAGAAAAAGTACACTCTGGGGTATCCAGTGAAATCCGTTCCAAAAAAAGTCCACTAAAATGGCTTGTATTTTTGCTAGGAGTCCACTGGGAGGATCAACACAAGCCAAACGATGCCATAATGTTGATGCCACCAGATTGTTAATAACTATAACTCTCCCTCTAAAGGACATTTTTGGCAAAAGCCACTTCCACTTTTGCAATCTTCCTTTTAGCTTTTTCTAAAATAACCTCCCATTTTTTGTAATTTCCAAGATAATCTCCCAAGTACTTTATGCCATCTCTTTTCTAAGACAAACATCCTGTAATTTAAGGAGACCCTGAACCCATTTACCACATGCTATGGCTTCACTTTTTGACCAATTTACCTTGGCAGATGAAATAAAACCAAAATCTTTAAAAATTCTCTTTAAAATGTCTACATCATTTTGACCTTTAAAAATTAAAACAATAATATCATCAGCATAAGCAGACAAATGAAAATTAACACCCAAGTGTGGTATGGTCCAGCCTTCAATATTACTTCTAATTTTCACCAACAGAGGTTCTATGGCTAGAGCATATAAGCACACCTTGTCTAATTCCTCTAATTTTTAGCACACTCTCAATGTCCTGGTGCAAGACCCTGATCATCGCGATAAAACCAGATCTGAACCCAAACTCCTCTAGTGTGTGCCAGAGATACAGTAGCTGTGCTCAACCTGGTCAAATGTCTTTTCCTGATCTATGGGAATAAGACAAGGATCTAAGTCCAATAGCCTAGAAACTTCCAAAACATCCCAAATTAGATATACATGATCAAAAATGGACCTGTTAGGTACACAGTAGGTCTGATCCTGATGAATGTCCTGACCAACCGTCTCCCTCAGCCTAACGGCCAAAGCCTTTGACAGGAGTTTCAGATCGGAACACAGAAGTGAAACAGGTCGCCAGTTCCTTATATCTTTCAAATCTCCCTTTTTTGGCAATAGAGTTATGACTGCTCTCCTGCAACTCAAAGGCAAAGGTAAGACTTTCATTGAGTACAGCAAGCAAGTCTTCCCCCATTACAGACCAAAAAGCCTTTTAAAAATCAATGGGGAGATCATGTATTCCAGGGGCTCTGCCATATTCCATGCTCTGCAGAGCAGTATGCAGTTCCACTGCTAAAAGTGGCCTCTCAAGCTTAGAGTTAGCCTCATTTGGCACTTTCGGCAACCCTGTGTAAAAAGTACTGGCTGACTTGTCCACTTCTGTACACTCACTACTAAATAACTCTGAATACAAGAGCACTGCTCTTTTCCTAATTTATTTAGGGTCTGTTATTCTTGCCCTGTGGGTGAATGTAATGAATGAATGTATCGGGTTTGACCATTTTTTGTTTTTCCAGGCCAAAGAAGGACCATCCAACTGTGCAGCACTCTGGAAACATGAGCAGACCAGAGCCTCCTGTACTGGTCATCTAAAACCATCTTTTCGGACTAAAGAAAGAAAACAAGAACAGAGTGAGAGTGAGAGAGCTATGACAGAGGAGTGGCAGGTTTCAGTGTGGAGTGTAATCAGACTGCTGAAGTTGCGGTTTACTGGTCTGTGTCGCTCTGAAACTTTCATTAACTTCCTGTGTACCTCAATTACTCAAATTACCCCCCTACACACTCGTTTACCATTTTCAATTTGTGAAAACCCGTAAAATGCAAATTATATTGTTATTAGCATGCAAGCAATTGAAAGAAAAGGGCTGGCTGCTCGCTGCAGAGTTGCGTGTAAAACTCCAAGACTCGAAGACAAAAGTGAAATGGTGACATAATAGCTGTTTCTATTTTTAAAACTAGTGCACTACGTATCTAGACAAAATCGTAAGGCATCATAGGCAATGTTCCAAAAGACAGGATTTAAAGATAGCTATTGTACATTTGGCAGTGTAAAAGAGAGGGAAAACACAGGGCACAGAGAGTAGCACTGTGACATAGGTGAAAGCTCTATCGAGTTTTGAATCAACAAAACCTCCCTACACTAAACCTTAAACCTAAACCTAACCAATAGTGTCAGAAAAAGCAAATGTGAGATGAAAAACACGACCACGTCATTTTGTAGTGCTTCTATGACACTTTGGGTTCGCGTGAGGACTCGCATGCTCTTCAGGACTTGTACCCCACTCCTTTACATCACAAGTGCAACACTCTATCAGTCGAGCTACCGCACAATTCGATCACACTTAAACAAGCTTGTAAATGTAGTTGGTTATGTGAGGCCGGATTCACATATACACGTGAGTGGGGCATGAGGAGGGTGTTTTCGTTTCGCCGCCCATATTAACAGATTACAGCTTTCACATTGTGAGTGGGAGCCGCGAGGTGTAGTGTCCCAGATGCGGCAGTGAGTTATAGTTTTGCCGTTGAGCCTATTTTTGCCATGCAGCTCGCGCTGAACTCAGGGCACTGGGTGTTGTAGAAAACTAAAATAATCAGGAGATTATAGAAAAGATGCAAAAGCAAATGAAAAATATTTAAACCGAACCTACAATACACTACAATTTCTAGGTCTGCATACAAACAAACACAAATTAACTTGATAAAGTAAAGAATAAATAAACTGCAGGACTTTTGCCTGTTTATGTATATGTAGGGATATAGTACAGGCAACATTAACCAATCACGACTAAGTACACTGATAAACATTCAAGTGCACATGACTGCCCACCGTTGTCGTTGAAGCAACAAGTTACCTCATTCAGATTTCCAAGGCCACAACAATAGATGAAACCCGACTGATTGTAGAGGTTGAGAATTACAAAGTGCTGAACAACCCTCAGCATTTATTATACAAGGATTTATTAGCAAAGGAAAAGGTGTGGGATGCAGTAGCAGTTTTGTGCAGAAAGTTAATGTTTCAATTTACTGCTATGCGTGTCATGCCTTCATGTCTTAAAAAATAGTCTATCTAACACAGTTTTGTCAGGTGTTTTAACAAAGTAATGCTTTAATGAATTTATTTTTTTACTTATTTAATAATTTTTGAGTTGTCTGGCTGGATGCAAACTCTCGACGCAGGGACACACAATGCAGACGATTAACGAGACGAGAAGCACCCAATACTGTATGGGTTGGGGGTCTATGTACAGTAAATTATTTAACATTGTGATGTAAATGTGGTCCTACTCATATACATACGATTTCATGAAGACCAAATTTGTTATATTTATCAAAAACCCCCTCTTAAAATATTATATAAGTTATGGCCATTTTAAAGAAATTATTTGGCGTAGGAATTACGTTTATTTTCAGCACAGAGCTGCAGCACTGTCTCGCAGAGAAGCGACCACTGTGAAAGCCCACCGCGACTGCGCTGCTCATGCTCCACTCAGGGAGTGTACAGTATGTGAATCAGGTGTAATGCAAACATTAAAATGTATCACCTTATAAATCATGCCCTATGGTAAAAGTGTTTAGATGAGAAACAGGGCGATAAGTAAGTGTTTATGCTGTTTTACTTGTGATTTGAGTGAAAGTGAATAAAAGTCATTGTTGTTGCAGCTCTAGTGATTTAAAATCCTTTTTTAAAAAATGTAGGTATAGTAACGTGATTCTGTGGGCCCTAGGTTGGAAAAGTATTTATGATAAAAATGTACTATTTTACTCAATATTTGTGTGTGCTATGTATTTTTATTAGGGCTGTCAATCGATTCAAATTTTTTATCAAATTAATTACACAATCGAATTAATTGATTATTTAAAGAATATTTACTGAGAAAGGCCCAAAAATATATTAATTTGAATGATTAAAATAATTATAAATATAATATACAGGCCTGATAAATATTATAATTCAGATAATTAAAATACATTACATCATATACATATTTTGTGGCAACAGACAAGCTTTAGCCAATAGAAAAAGTGACTTGAAGTCAAAATATTGTTTTATTTCTATATCATTAAACATAACTTGTTGACTTGTTGGTCTATGAACTCGTGTGTCAGATGGACACTTTTGCAGTGTCTCACTTTGGTTGTGTCGCGTCTCACTAGTTTTCAGTCTCTCTAGTCATAACTGCTGTGTTTTAAAGATGCTTTGACAAGGTAAACGTAGTTTGAAACTTTAAAAACACTTCTCGAGATTCCTGCATTCTTTTGTGCTCGGTCCAGCTGTCTCTAAATGCAAGAGTGCATCTTCTGTGGAATGTCACTGGTTTGAAGAGGCGTGTTGCCTATATAGCTGGAGTCGGGCTGACTGTCCTTTACTGCATTAAGGTGGTACATCAAACTTGAATTTCTCCGATGGTAGAAAACATTCCTATTTACATTATTTATGTACAGTCCAGGGACATGAATTGCGTACATTTTTAAATAAATTTTGTTTAAATTTAAATAAAAAACTTTTTAACTGTAAGTGCTATATACAGTATACCAAGAACGTTCTTCCTTGTGGTTAAATTGTACTTGTTAAACAAAACCAGAGTAACTTATTTTCACAGTTGTTATTACATAATATATTTAGGTCACTAGACAATGCCCATGTTCCCAGATGAAGTATGTCTGGGAATGTATTTATACCTCTCACCTGCATACCTAAAGAATGTACTTTGTTCCAGAAGTATTTTTCACATTAATTTTCTTCATAGGGATTTCATAAAAACCTTCAAAAAAAGAGTTGTGCACCATGAACCAAACCAACCAGCTCCGAGGTGAATCACAATATTACAAACTTTGAAATGAAGCAGAAATTGACTTGGAAATCAGACAAAAAGATAGAGATATAAGGCCGTGTACTTGACGTCTTTCACGAGGGAATTAACTACAATTCCATGAAGCATTGCAAATGACATAACAGAATAAAAAATTACAGATGAATATAAAATACTGATATAAAGTTGTTGATTATAAGTATGCATCATGTGGAGTGGGCGGTCACTGCAAATCTCATTTAGCACACCTTGTTAGCTGCGATTCTCTGATTGGCCGATTATTTCCTCAGGATCATGGGTAGTGTAGTTCTCTCAGAGGACTCGAAAGTATAAGAATAACATGAGTTTAGTGAAAGAATCGTTTCCTTTGGTGCAAGACCTGTCCTATTAGGGCTGCACGATTATGAAGAAAAAATGTTTAATTATTGATTATTTCCCTTGATATTGTAATCATGATTATTAATTTTAAATTAATAGAATTTACAGTAAATTCTTTTTTTTTTTTTTTTCTTTTTTTTTGTGTGTGTGTGGGGCAAATTACAATCCAGATTTATTATGTAAGCTACACCTCCAAAAACAAGCTTAGAACTTTGTTCCATAATTATCGCTGTTATATCGTTATATTATAATGGGAGCATTCTAGTTTTGTTGCACCATTACTTATAGGCTTACTGTACGTACTCAACACACATTGGTTACAATGATAAAAAAAAAAAAAAAAATGTAAATATAACATTTTAATTCAACGGGAGCAGATCTAAATGTAATGCTATAATTGACAGTTTTCACGATTAGTTAATTGGAGCAGGCGTAATGTAATCTCGATTATTTCTTTAATTAATTGTGTAGCCCTATTGTGGTTCAGTGTTAGGATTCTCGCTCAAACCGTCAGATCCTGCCAGTACGCGATGACGGCTGGGAAGAGGAGCTTAGCCCTTACAACAGGACGGGACCTTAACTGGTGGTGTTGTGGAGGAGTGGGGTTAGAGCGACACTGTATAATGTGTGAAGAGGGACAGTTATGTTTGCTTACAAAGGTGAGGCTGGATCATGATTCGATGAGATGCCTTATTTGAATAAATGATGATGTATTACTCTCTATGAGTCCTCTGCCAGAACTATCACATAGGCTTCAATTTTGTCCATGTAGTGAGTCCCAGACCTGAACCCCACTGAACACCTTTGGGATGAATTGGATGTCGACTGCACGCCAGGGTCTATCACCCAACATCAGTGTCTGACCTCAGTGATGCTCTTGTGTCTGAATGGGAGCAAATGCATTCTGCCATACTCCAACATAAAGTGGAGCCTTTCCAGAAGAGTGGAAGATGTTGTAGCGGCAAAGAGTGGAATTAATCCCTATGGTTTTGAAATTAAATGTTCAAAAAGCACATATGAATGTTGGTGTTCAGGTGTCCACCAACTTTTGACCATATAGTGGATATATCTTTTGAGCTGTTTGGACTCTTAGATGAGAATACATGTTCACTGAACTGATGGACTGATGAATTCAACTGACCTGCTGCTTGTCTTCCAAAGACCTGGAAGATGTGGCTTCCTTGGCTTCCTTGCCAAGTTGATACGTTTCATGAAAAATGTGCATATTTTCGTTTCTTAGCTGGTAGATACAGTATAGGTACAGTAGGTGTAATTTGTTGGATTCAGGTTCTTCAGGTTCTTCAAACGTGATACAGTATAGGTACAGGCTCTTCAAACATGACTTCAAACTGACCCGTGACAAATTAGGTGTCATTTGTTGGGTTCAGGTTCTTCAAATGTGACTTACATTTTCCAAAAATATCGTTTGGAAAACAGAAGTCATGTTTGAAGAACCTGAACCCGACAAATTACTCCTACTGTACCTATTGTCATCTACAAAGGCCTATTAGTCATAGTTTTCCTGAGAACTTCTGACAGCAAGCCTGACAATGAAACAATTCAACTCTTGCTCCCTCTTAACCACCCTTTCAAAAAATCTTAACTTGCCGCAAATTTGCCTCTCATTATTTTCGCATGCAGATGAGCTTGTGATTCGCTGCAAATGTTTGGCAGAAGTTTACAGCTCTTCACCGGTAGTGGTGAACCTCCAGCAAACCTTTGGCAACAATGGACATTTTGCTGCAAGCTTTCCGCAAAGCTCATTTGGAAGGAAATGGTCCAATCAGAGGACTGCTGCTCAAAAATGATTTGTTTATGGGTGTACCTGGCAGACAGATGTTTCAGGGTTGCACAAGTCATTGTGTCCATTACACTGGCACTGAACACAGCAGCCAACGCCCGCTCTGGACGCAACACCACCAGTGTGCACCAACAGTCTGTAGAACCTGGCCGCACATTCCTGGACACACAAACACACACCTTGACAAGCATGCTCATACAGGAAAAAAATAGTCCTCTGTTGAAACCATAGCAACACTCCCTCTCAGTCTCTCTCTTCCAAATTAATCATGTCAATTTAGAACACCATCTGTTCAGGGTGAACTTGCTAAATGCCTGTTTAAAAATACTTTATTAACCACAGTATGTGGCGTTTCAGAGTTATGGCCATCTGTCTCCATGCAAACCCGTCCAGCCTGAATGTGAACAACTGTCACTTGCTGATCTGTAATCTGAGTTTAACACACTCTAGCTTCTTAAAGATCTAACACAGGCAGTTTGTGGGTGGAGACTGACAGTGAGATTCTTAAGACATTAAGACTCGGAAAAGCAGAAAACACTTTGATAATGTGTATGGTGCAATGATCTACACAGCTGTTCATACTTTGACATGTGGGCTGTTTTTCCAAGAGCTGTTGTTTTTCTATAAGAGCACATCAGCACCTATTAAAAGCAGTTTAATTATTGTGACAAGGACATCTCTGTACATCTATGTGGAAATTTCATTTCTTTAACTGTTTTATAGTTGTTTTTCTAGGCAATATTATGAACAACAGATGTGAGAAATCTTTGTGTGCTTTAATTCAGCTATAAAGTACAAAAGGTTGCACTGTACTGTGAATACAGGCATGGCTAAAGGCTGTTGTTAGGCACGACATTTAAAAGGCTAACTGGTCACCAGTTCTTTTAAGTTTTTCACCACTCTCAATCAATGTTTTTGTCATCACTATTTCATTTCAATAGTCCTGAAGTGTGACAAATGTATTTTTAAGAGTACAAACTTTCCATTGCAGTCTCTCAGGCCACATCTACACTAATCCTTTTAGTTGAAAACATGTTTTCAGTTTCATAAAATTTTCACAAGAATGCACAAAAGGAGATTGTTTTAGAAAACGTTCCATTTATGGTGGAGGAAAACGACATTCTAGTTTGGATGAGAAGCACAAATGCAGAGAAATTAATGTGTTTTTAAAACGAAAACACATGAGTGTGGACGTGGCCTCAAATTGGTCAATGGAAACTGCATGAAAAACATTTCCAATAAAATTTGAATAATGCTGTTTAAAGTAGTTAAAGATTGAGTTTTAATGTTTCTCTATTTCACAGTTCATGATGAAGAAAGACCATAGTGCAATTTCCACACTTTACTTGAAATTGCTAAAAACACAATTTGAATAGATTTTTTAATGCTTATGGACAGACAAATGAGGAAAATATATAAGAGAAAAAATGATTGGCCTTTGTCTTTGAGGACAGTAAAATTGCATGTCCCGTCAACTGCCGAATACCAATAAAATAATGTAGAAATATTACATTTACGTTGTTGATCACAACCTTCTGGCACATAACAAGCTCTTAAACGTCATATATAGTATATTGTGTAAATAATTCATTACCTCACAGGAGAGACCCGCGTATCCCAGAGGACAGTCACATTTCTTGATCTGATGGGCTATTTCACTGTCCTGTGAAGGTGTACCCACTTCTGCCACCTCCACAGAGATCTCAGAAATTCTGCTCGTCATCAACACACAAACTGAACCCATTTATACACAGGTGAGGTTTCTTTAATAGGTTCTGTTCCTCTATTGAACTTATTTAGAAATTTTTTGAGTATCCTGAGCAACCTGAAATGGTAGCATTTGCCTAACAAATGGCATGAGTCTGGGGGCGGGACTATCAGTCTGACCAATGCTAGTCAGGGGGAGTGTTCAGGTAACCTGTCTGAAAATAATCATTATTCATGCTATTCCGTTTGGTGACACTAAAGCCCAAAGTATACTTCAGAAAGACATGTACAGGACTCATGACGCAAATCTCGTTATCAGCAGAGTGTGCTAGCAGAGATTTTTCTAATTGTGCCTGGAATTATTTGCACGAATTAGTGGATCCACAAGGTGGCAATACTCACATTTGAGGGGGCCTGGGTAGCTCAGTGGTAAAATACACTGGCTACCACCCCTCATTTACTTTTAGATTACTATTGGTTAGATTTAGGTTAAAGTTTTAGGTTAGGGAGGAAGATTTTACTCATTAAGACCTCCATCTAATTTTCACTTTAAAAACCTCGTCTGATAACGACACCATTTCACTCGCTTTTGGCGCCCCTCGCTAATTTCAGAGTAAAACTGCAGCGAAACATGTAATAAAGCACGTAGTTTAGTATTGCAAAAATGTTGCCGCAGTCACGTAATGTTCATGAGACCAGGCTGGGATAATAAGACCATGTGAATGACTACACATGCTAAAAATTTCTGTAAACTATAAAACATAATCTGTCAGGTAACCAAAACTGTTTATGTGGTAACATCTAAATTAACTTGTTTTATTAAAGTCAAACATTATTTAATATGACTTCCTCAATCTGACTACATTAGTTTACACCAATGAAAGCAATTATGCACAGTTCACGTTTTGTACAGCGATTTGTTTTGTTTCAGTAAGAGAGAGAGAAAGCTGGAATCCCATTTCTGACTCTCCACTCTGATTGGCTCACCTCTCTCATGTCAGTCTCATGACGGGTCAGCTGGCCAATCTGAAGTGCTGGCATGTGGCGCATCATGACCTTGTCTCTCTTGGGGCCGCCCTTGATGATGACCTGGGGCTCATAGGAGGTGCGACCCATCTCATCGCGTGCCTCGTAATAAATCGCATACTTCAACTTGCCTCCATAAGCTGTTATCTGAAACACAAACCAACATCGAGCCTTGATGGATGAGACGGAAAGACAGTACTTTGTAAAGGTATACAGACCTTTAATTTCTCTCTGTGACATTTTGAGAGTTTACAATACATATCCAGTGTTCGGATGTGACAGGTGGCTGGTGTCCCTAAAAGCTTGTGGAGCAAATGGGGCAAAATCACATCAGAATAGTGTGTGGAACTGGTACATGCTTGCCTTAAAAATCTGCTATTGATACTAAAAGGTGCTCAAAATATTAAAACTGGGGTTACAAACAGCATATACATTTTTTTTTATTATTATGTTTTTTTATTCTTGTTAAAATACACTATATTGCCAAAAGTATTCGCTCATCTGCCTTTAGACACATATGAACTTAAGTGACATCCCATTCTTAATCCATAGGGTTTAATATGACGTCGGCCCACCCTTTGCAGCTATAACAGCTTCAACTCTTCTGGGAAGGCTTTCCACAAGGTTTAGGAGTGTGTTTATGGGAATTTTTGACCATTCTTCCAGAAGCGCATTTGTGAGGTCAGACACTGATGTTGGACGAGAAGGCCTGGCTCGCAGTCTTCGCTCTAATTCATCCCAAAGGTGCTCTATCGGGTTGAGGTCAGGACTCTGTGCAGGCCAGTCAAGTTCTTCTACACCAAACTCGCTCATCCATGTCTTTATGGACCTTGCTTTGTGCACTGGTGCGCAGTCATGTTGGAACAGGAAGGGGCCATCCCCAAACTGTTCCCACAAAGTTGGGAGCATGGAATTGTCCAAAATCTCTTGGTATGCTGAAGCATTCAGAGTTCCTTTCACTGGAACTAAGGGGCCAAGCCCAGCTCCTGAAAAACAACCCCACACCATAATCCCCCCTCCACCAAACTTCACAGTTGGCACAATGCAGTCAGACAAGTACTGTTCTCCTGGCAACCGCCAAACCCAGACTCGTCCATCAGATTGCCAGATGGAGAAGCGTGATTCGTCACTCCAGAGAACGCGTCTCCACTGCTCTAGAGTCCAGTGGCGGCGTGCTTTACACCACTGCATCCGACGCTTTGCATTGCACTTGGTGATGTATGGCTTGGATGCAGCTGCTCGGCCATGGAAACCCATTCCATGAAACTCTCTACGTACTGTTCTTGAGCTAATCTGAAGGCCACATGAACTTCGGAGGTCTGTAGTGATTGACTCTGCAGAAAGTTGGCGACCTCTGCGCACTATGCGCCTCAGCATCCGCTGACCCCGCTCTGTCATTTTACGTGGCCTACCACTTCGTGGCTGAGTTGCTGTCATTCCCAATCGCTTCCACTTTGTTTTAATACCACTGACAGTTGACTGTGGAATATTTAGTAGCGAGGAAATTTCCCGACTGGACTATAGTGTATGTTGATTTATATTAACAGAGATAGGTATGTATTTTAAAGAAGGATAGCACAAGGAAACTTTTTAAGCAAAGCATTTCCCAAAATAAGGTTTCAATTTATAAAACAATAAATACACTGTTTAAAATAAAGGCAAAAAGTATTTAAAGCATTTTCTGGTTCTCAAGCATTAGTTGAACATGTTCATAGTTCATGAGATTAACTACTTCCAGATATTTTTCAGTGTGGTTCCAGTGTCAATTTCACTGTCAAATACTTCTGAGGCCACTCTGTAATATTATAAATATATGCATAATAATTTATGTGTACAGGAAAGTTGTCATACACGGTTTACTCCAGCGAATATTTCTTAGAGGTTTATTTTTGAGAGTCATTTTGGCATTGCCACAAAATCTTGGCTACAAAAATGCTTTTGAACATACTGACCATTCTTGCACAGGTAAAAAGATACCGTTCATTGAACACACCTTGACCTTCTGTGACAACAAGCCCCAACAGCACACACATTGTCACACTACATGGGGCAAGTTGTCACAATGGAACCTGCCACTAAACAGTGGTGTAGATTTCATGCAATCACTGGGGGTTGACGCCAGCATTTAACAACCTATTGTACACTTTTCAGCTAAATTTAAAAGTAAAACAATTATGAAGTACAAAATGATTGATGAAACAACACAACTGAATAGGTAATACACAAAAATATGTAGGTCTAAAGTTTTTAAGTAAACAACAAATATTGTAATTGATAAATTGTATTTTGTATATAAATTATATAAAATGTATATTGTAAATTGTAAGGGTGGAATTCACAAAAATGACTGTAATTTAAGACATTAGGTGTTTGAAATCAAGTTGGACTTTGGACTCCAAATCTTATCGTTACTGAACCTTTGTGACAACTTCCCCACATGACATCTTGCTCAGGTCCCCTCTATATAAAATGTTGAATGATTTTTTAATTGTAAATTTAAATATATTAACATTTTACAATAAGGTTCCATTAACATTAGTTAACAGCATTAGTTAACATGAACTAACAATGAACAATTCTTAATGTTAATGTTAAACATATACAAATACATTTTAAAATAAATACAAATTATTATCTAATATTAATAGTTAATGCACTATGAACTAACATTAACTAATAATGGCAATTGTGATTTTATTAACTAACATTAACAAAGATTAATTAATGCTGTAAAAAATATATATTATATATATTACATATATATGTTCATGATACCTAATGCATTAACTAATGTTAACGAATGAAACCTTACTGTAAAGTGTTACCAATATATTGTATAAATAATACAAATATACTTTATTTTTAATATTTTTAATATTTAAATATTAAAGAAATTATGTTTCTTGATATGCAGAATGAGGTATAACAGAGAAAGAATGGCAATCTAACCATGAATCCTATGAATTCTTTGGGAAGTCTCCAGTAGTACAGCCCACTCAGATGCTGACGGACCACATCAGCGTTAGCGATGATATCCGGATGCTGGAATCTCATGCCTGCTGTGCTCTCCTGTGCATTGCTTTTGTCCACTAGAGGAAGAACTGTCTGCTCCGGCATCAGAGTCAACTACAGGAGAAGAGCAGAACACATCTCAATGCAAAAAACAAAACAAAAAAAAAAACAAAAATGGAAGCGTAGCAGTAGTTCGGTGAGGAAGACTCATAGTAGCGTTATACTATTCTTTAAATTCAGGCATCCCATCCAATCATAATCCAGTATCTGTTTTCTGTGAGGAAGACACATAGTAGCATTAAACTATTCTTTCAATTCAGGCATCTCATTCAATCATAATCCAGCATCTGTTTTTAGTGAGGAAGACTCATAGTAGCATTATACTATTCTTTCAATTCAGGCATCTCATCCAATCATAATCCAGCATCTGTTTTCTGCGAGGAAGACTCATTGTATCATTATACTATTCTTTCAATTCAGGCATCTCATCCAATCATAATCCAGCATCTGCTTTATAAACTCTGCAGCAGTCTTTCATCGCTCGTTATGTGCATTGCTTTCACACTCACATGTGAGCGAAACACACAATCATGGTACATGCTATGCCTTCGCTTTCCACGCAAACAGTCGCTTCATATTTTGATTATACATCACTTGGTTTACTCACCACAATGTTCACGCTCAGTGCAGTTGGTCTGAATCACCGAGATACTCAAGTCCTCTGGTTATTCTTTATTTTTTTGGGTGGGGGGGTGGGCACAATTGTCAATGCATCTAGCTGGTGGTTACTGGGGTTTAGGCTTTTCTGCTATAGTTCTCAATTCACTAGTCTGTTCATCATATTCCTTATACTACATCAGTATCGCTTTTCAAGCAGCAATGTTTCATTTTACAAGTGTACTCAGTGTACACCCATATCATGTTAAAGTAAGTGAGAACACTGCACGTTCTGTTAGCTGTGGTGGCCGCGTCACACAGTTAGCCGAGCTCAGGTTCACATTGTTCATCTGTTTACAACAGTGTTTGCATGCCCGAGTATACTCATGCACTGGGGAATCAGAATTCAATTCATGCACATTGATTATGCATAGTACTTCAGTGTACGTGGTCTGATTATCTCCATTAAGTTAAGATGATACTTCTTGTGTTCTGCTTGTCACTCCTAATGCAAATTGCCAAAAACATTTTCGTTGTATGTCTACATTCACTGTTCTCTTTTAAAGGGAAAGTATCATCTGTTGCTGTTTCCATTTGGTGGGCTATTGCACAAAAACATTACTGAATTACAGTCAAATAACAGGAAAGTATGCATGGGTCATTATCAAATATCAAACATATCCCTTGCCTTTCAGTCATGATAAAAGTCTACACGCTGCGAGGTGGTAATCGGATGTGGTGCAAGCTGCAAGGCAGTTGTCTGTGTTCTGCGATGGTCATTGAATAACATATAACATGTGATGAAGGGGCATTTCTAGTGACCCCCTAGGGTAAGAAGGTGCCCACCTTGGGAGTTGTTGCCCTACGCAGACTGTGTAATATGTATGTTCAGAGAGAGGCGGTACAGTTGCTATGTCATGTGAACATTTTACAGCAAATAATTATTTTATGATTTGATTGATTTAGTTTGATCAGTGGAGTGTGTTGTTATGCTTTTTACACAATCTTACAATGAATATTTTAGAGAATTTGTCATTGCTGTTCCTCACTATTGTTTCAACAGAGTTTTACCCTCTGCCTTTGTGGAGAAAATGGAACTGAATTGTAGGATCAGTATTTTGTAAATTGGGAACTCATCTATTTTGAGTATGACCTTGCTTATTTTCCTCAACACATCAATAACCAAATTTAACAGGGGTGTTATACATTTTTTATATTGCTATTGTTCTCTAAGCTCTGTACCTGGTTCAGTTACTTACATCTGCTGGTCAAACATTAAATGCTCCTACTAAATACTTCTACTATGTACACTGACAACATCTCATTATTAGATAAGTGATGGTATTTTTTGCTACTGTTTTGGCATAATACTGTTTTGGGATTTGCACTTCTTTCAAAGCAGTTACCGAATATTCAGTTGATAAAGCTTCATGTCATGGATCATGCAAATATGTTGTTGGTTTTGACACAGGCTTCAACAATGTTATTCTTTTCATGGGTATTGCACAATGTTCACCCTATTCAGGGATCAGACACATCATAAGCATTGTTGTCCTTATCAAGGGTATTTCACAAACAATGCTCCCCTTTTCAAGGGCTTGAACGCATTCTGTAGCTAAGCACTGGTTATCCTTTTCAAGGATATTGCACAACCAGTGCTTGCCCTATTCAGGGCTCAGACGTGTCATAAGCATTGCTATCCTTTTCAAGGGGATGGAGTGCAACTCCCAATGCAGGGGTCTCCAGACGCATTTTTCTAAGTGTCAAACTACTTTTAACTTGACACAGCTTTAACTTGTAAAACGGTGCGTTTATGATGCAGCACAACCAAAGTGAGACACTCTGCCTGACACATGTGTACATTGACGTGTCCTTAGAATAGCCCTTTTAATAAATCTATCATCTATAGATTAACAATAACAGATTGATGGATTTAATTGCAAAATTGATTGCTGTGGACTGTAGGCCTATAATAGATTTATGTTCAATGATATGGAAAAAACAATATATTGCCTTCTTAACCACCTGAGACCCGAGCAGGACTGCTGTGTTCATTTTCCATTCACTTTTCTTTTTTTTTTGGAAGAGCATATTGTTGTTTTTTTACATTTATGTCCTCATATGGGGACAGCGGGACTAAATTGTGAAATTTGAAATAATACCAAGCTATAGAAAGTCAGATTTTCTAAAAAAAAATCATATTGTTTATTTTGTTTACAGGAGTGTTGGTTATTCATGTTTTTGAGATGTTACAGACATTATAGCTGATTTTCTGTAAAGCTGTTTGGTAACAATGTGTATTGGAAAGAGCAAAATAAAAAACGGTACAAATAAAAATGATTTTACTTGATTTGACATTTATGTTACAATGTTTTTTTCTACTTTGGAAACAAAATCTCAATGTTCCCTCTTTGCACTGTCAAACAAACAAGTGATAGCCAGTGCTAATTATTTATGCTAAAGGTTTAAATGAAGAGTTTAATTTATGATAATTCCTTTAAAGATATGTTTGTATATAAATCGAACATGGTATTTGTTTGTTCTTGAACAAAGACTTGATATTTGCCAAAAAAATTATTAAAATTTCAATTGTGTTAAAATATTTCTACATAAGAAGATGTAAATATGATATGATATGCATTGCATGTTGAAACAGAATGTTTTGAAATATGTGTTGCACACCCTTTATATAATGTAACATATATGATTTAGCAGAGATGATATACAGTATATTGATGTGTTATATATGTTTTTATTGATGGTATTTATGTACAGCACACTCAGTATTGGTGTAGTTTGATCAGGTGACTAATGTGATATCATGTGATCTACACTATTTAAGATGGCGGTTTTGTGATTGTGTTTTAAGTCTCAGGAAGAGCAATATGCTTGAAACATCACTTCTTGTCCATTAAAGATCCTGTGTATAGGAGCTGTTCAGGTGTGCATTTCCTTTTTTTTTTTTCTGTTTTGGATCATTTGTTTTTTACCCAAACCTATCATATTTCTTCTAAAGACATGGATATATGAATGAATGAACGTTAAATGTATATAGTGCTTTTCTGACACTACACTCAAAGCACAGTGAACAGGGGACTCTCCTCAACCACAACCAGTGTGCAGCATCCACCTGGATGATGCTACGGCAGCCATAATGCGCAAGTACTCTCAACACACACCACACACTAGTTGTTGGTGGAGAGGAGAGAGTGGAGTGATAGAGCCAATTAATAGATGGGGATTATTAGGAAGCCATGATTGATAAGGGCCAATGGGAGGAATTTGGCCAGGACACCAGGGTTACACCCCTACTCTATTCGAGAAGTGTCCTGGGATTTTTAATGACCACAGGGGGTGTGTCTCGTTTGGAAGGCTGCATGCTAGGTAGGACGCATCCTTTGAAGGCTGTGGTATACCGAGCGTTCTCCTTTAAACAAGTCTTGTTTAAACGAGATGGCCTTTGTAGGACAAACAGAAACGGAACGTAACATGGTTGCTATGACAGCACGCCACACTTTAACAAGCGCCAGCGCTTTGAGTGAGAAGGGAACAAAGTCCCTTTAGAAGGGAATGTATGAGGTAAAATTTAGGAGAGTTATAATGATGTAAAGAGAAAAGAAAATAGATTTTACAGGTGTACAGTGGCATGCAAAAGTTTGGGCACCCCTGATCAAAATTTCTGTTGCTGTGAATAGCTAAGCGAGCAAAAGATGGCCTGATTTCCAAAAGGCTTAAAGTTAAAGAAGCAATCCTCTTTTCATCATCAGCTTTTTGACAGATGGTGTGATGTTTGCTTCCAGAATTTGCTGGTATTTAATTTAATCCATTCTTTCCTCTATCAGTGAAATGTTCCCCTGTGCCACTGGCATCAACACAAGCCCAAAGCAAGATCGATCCACCCCCGTGCTTAACATTTGGAGAGGTGTTCTTTTCATGAAATTCTGCACCCATTTTTCTCCAAACATACCTTTGCTCATTGCGGCCAAAAAGTTATATTTTAACTTCATCAGTCTGCAGGACTTGTTTCCAAAATGCATCGGGCTTGTTTAGATGTTCATTTGCAAACTTCTGACGCTGAAATTTGTGGTGAGGATGCAGGAAATGTTTTCTTCTCATGACTCTTCCATGAAGGTCAGCACGTCCTGCTGGATTTTTTCCTCATAACAGTGGAAACAATTTAAAATACTCTGTCATTTTTGGGCATACAGATAAGTGTAAGACATCATTAGAGACTATAAAGGGTCTACTTTTATTTGTTACACTCACAATAACAACAAAATCTTGTGCTTTTGTAAAATAAAGAAAATAAACAGGGTGCGCTTTCAGCCATCTCTGTCTCTGCGAGCACCTTTCTGAAACACGTCACAAAAATGAACTGAAACTCTGTGAATACTTATCAGACAAACATGAAACATATGTCTAAAGAAAGCTTAAAATGTCTACTTTTAAATAAAACAATTCAAATTTAAAACAAATATTCTCCTGCAATGTAATCTGTATGAAACAAAGCGATGTACAGTTTCTCCTTGCTCAGCTAATTATCGCTAATGTGATCACACCCACCAGCAGAGCGCGCTATTCATACGGTAATGTGCTGAGGCAATCAAATGGTAAACGCCCCCAATAATGCCTTAAAAAGCATCAAATTCATTCATTTTCTGCACGTTTGGAAGATGGAACGCTACACAGGTGAGGAAGTGTTCACATTTTCCTCAGAAGGAGAGCGGGACTCCGATGAACGTTTGTATTTTGAAGAGAGACTTGATCCAGCCGTGGATACAATTTCAGATGAGTAAGTCTTTGCTTACATTAGTTAACATGCTATTTTATATAAACATGTACATACTTTACTATTTGGACTATTTCCAGACTTGCCAGCCAGGATTCAGAGTACTGAAATTTGAAATATATCCTAATTGGCAAGTTTTATTTACATTTAAATGTTGATTCGGCTAAAGCAGGTATTTAAATTGTATGCTGTATGATATGAAATATATGTAATATGATATAAAAATAATATGAATGTTTAGATTATATTTTAACTAGTGTTTATGCTGCCTCATTATCATCAACAAAGCTTGTGCTTGCAAATATCTGTTCGGGTGTAAATGTGTAAAATGTGCTGTAAATATACCCATATTAGCAAATCAGCATATTAGAATGATTTCTGAAGGATCATGTGACACTGAAGACTGCAGTAATGATGCTGAAAATTCAGCTTTGATCACAGGAATAAATTGCATTTTACAATATATTCAAATAGAAAACAGTTATTTTAAATTGTAAAAATATTTCACAATATCACTGTTTTTGCTGTATTTTGGATCAAATAAATGCAGCCTTGTTGAGCAGAAGAGACTTCTTTTAAAAACATTTAAAAAATCTTACAGATCTAAAACTTTTAAACGGTAGTGTAGGTCTAAAGTTTTTAAGTAAAGTCTTTATGTAAAGAAAATGTATAGTCAGATTACTTCTTTTAACTTAAACTTGATTTTGTGAATAAACTACAAACAATACATTCAATCATTAAGTCTCCTCACATTCATTCTCTCTCAGGGGAGGGGTCTTTGTCTCCGCAGGTGTAAATCACATCAATATTCATGATCATCCAAGCTTCCTCGCATATGGCCTTTCTAACACTAAAAGTGTCTTACAAAAGTTAAATGACTATATTGTTTTGTATGAATGAGTGATCAGGATGGTTTTCACATCATTTTGTAGCAAAAACTCTACGCTAAAAGATCCAGTTCTCAAAAGTCTCGTGAACAAATATTTAGTATGTGTTATATGGCCTTATTTCAGTGACTTTAAATTTTTGTTTTTTCAAAAACCATGCATAAACTTTATTTTCTCAAAAATACAAACATGATCATACAAGTTGCTCACATATTATTGTAGCCCAGTTTGTGCCTAATACAGTGTTATCAGACTTTAGCCATTAATATGTTTTTAAGCAACTGAAAAAAGCACAAATGTCAAGGCATGTCAAAACTTCTCCAGGGCCCAAAATACCCTCAGACCCCAGAGGGTTAAGGTCTTTTGCAGTCAAACAGGGGTTTTGATTTGCCTTTTTAGCAATCCTACAAGGGGTTCTCTCTGAAAGTTTTCTTGGTCTTCCAGGCCTCAACTTGAACTCCACCATTCCTGTTAACTGCCATTTCTTAATTACATTATGAACTGAGGAAACGGCTACCTGAAAACGCTTTGCTATCTTCTTATATCCCTCTCCTGTTTTGTGGGCATCAATTATTTTAATTTTCAGAGTGCCAGGCAGCTGCTTAGAGGAGCCCATGGCTGCTGATTGTTGGGACAAGATTTAAGGAGTCAGAGTATGTATAAAGCTTTTAATTTTGCATCACCTGGCCTTTCCAAATGATGACTGTGAACAAGCCATAGCCCTAACAATCTAATTAAGTTCTGAGACCTTGGTAAAAGTTATCTGATAGCTCAAATCTCTTGGGGTGCCCAAACTTTTGCATGGTGCTCCTTTCCCTTTTTTCACTTTAAAATTGTACAAAATAAAAATAATACACTAATATTGCTTAAAATGTTGAAAAGAATGTTTCATCTTTAACTTTATACCTTTAGGAGATCAGTTCGTCTTCTACTCACTTAACTATTCACAGCAACAGAAATTTTGACCAGAGGTGCCAAAACTTTTGCATGCCACTATACTTTTAGTCTAATACTTTATTTTAATTATATATTAATGTAATTATACATATTATATACTCTGCACCCATCTACTGAGGTACTTCAGCTTGGGAATTGACATTATTTGTGTTTGAACATCATTGTAGAGCCGAGGAGGGCGGGGCCGGGTTGGAATGAGACACACCCGGTCCCCAATCAGCCTGATGGGGCGCGCGAGGGATAAAGGTGGCCGGGGACGACAGTTCGAGAGAGAGAGAATTACAGACAGCTGTGCTGGGGTTTTAGTTGTGTGTTTTTGGTTGTGTTTTTGGGTTAATAAATTATTATTTAAGTTGTCAAGCCGGTTCTCGCCTCCTCCTTTCCTCGAAACCCCCTTACACTGGTGCCGAAACCCGGGAAGGAGGAGGGATTCCCGTCGCAGAGTCCTCAACACTGCCGTCCACCCAGGGGAGCGCTGCTGCCGTCCGACAGGGGACGGAGTAGCCCGACTACCCGGACGCGGGGAACGGCCGCCGTCCGCGAGGCGAGTGGGGACGGGACTCCCCGACCGCCTGGAGCGAGGGAGCCGCTGCCGGGGGCGGAGGAGTGCCCTGCCGTCCCCCGGGAACGCGGAGGGGTCGAGAGAAGACTGCCGTCCGCGGGGGGGAGGAGGGAAGTGACTCCCCGACCGCCTGGAGTGGTAGGGCCGCTGCCAGGGGCAGAGGAGAGTCCCCACGGGACGCCGGGAACACGGAGGGGCGTTCTGTCCGCTGGGGGTCGGAGGTCTGACTCAGGTCCGCCCGGGGAGGAGCGGCTGCAGTCCGCCTGAGAGGGTGGAGTAGTGATCGAGGACCACGTGACGGCGCATCAGAGAACCGGTGAGTTTCTTTTTCTCTCTCTCCTCTCTCTCTCTCTGCTGCTCCGTGTTGGCCTTTCCCTCGCCATTTTGTGTTGCTGTTTTTTTTTTCCCCTCCTGTCTCCTCCCAGGTCGAGGAAGGCGGGGAGGACCCGCCGGCAGTCGGGGCATAAGGCACGCCCCCCCACCCAGAGAGGAAGGGTGAGGGGGGGGATGTACGTCATGCCGGGGGCTCCCCGGCCTGAGGCAACGCCGGGAGGAGTGTAGAGCCAAGGAGGGCGGGGCCGGGTTGGAATGAGACACACCCGGTCCCCAATCAGCCTGATGGGGCGCGCGAGGGATAAAGGTGGCCGGGGACGACAGTTCGAGAGAGAGAGAATTACAGACAGCTGTGCTGGGGTTTTAGTTGTGTGTTTTTGGTTGTGTTTTTGGGTTAATAAATTATTATTTAAGTTGTCAAGCCGGTTCTCGCCGCCTCCTTTCCTCGAAACCCCCTTACAATCATATTTATTGGCAAATTGGCATAATGTTTTTTTAGACATTTCCTTTGAAGCAAAGAATTGTGGGTTGTGAGTGCCCACAAAGGATAAACCTCATGCATCCTCTGAATTCCCATGACAGAAGGTTACATTCAAAATGTCCTACTCACTTTTTTGAAACAAGACAGCCTCAATGACACATACAGCCAACAAATGCAACCTCCAGGGGAGGCAGCCAGAGAGTCAGGATCTCAGTTTAACATTTCATCCTTTTAACAGTATAGCATCCCCATCACTCTACTGGGGCATTAGGATCCACACAGCTCACAGGGTGAGCACCCTCTGCTGGACTCCCTAATACCCCTTCCAACAGCAACCTCAGTTTTCCCAGGAGGTCTCCCATCCAGGTACTGACCAGGCTCAGCCCTGCTTAGCTTCAGTAGGCAACCAGTCTTGAGCTACAGAGTGATATGGCTGCTGGTTCCACTGAAGTCAAATGGATTACTTTTATGCTGCCTTCATGTAATTTTTGGAGATTCAAAGTTCTAGCCACCATTCACTTGCACTGTTCAGACCTACAGAGCTGAAATATTCTTCAAAACAATCTTCAGTTGTGTTCTGCAGAAGAAAGTCATACACATCTGGGATATCATAAGAGTAAATTAAATTACTTTTTAATAGCTAGTAGAATAGCTAGAGAATTTTTATTTTTGGGTGAACTTTTCCTTTAAGTATTGACAGCAGTGAATTCCCAACACTCTTTAGTTCTTGTAAAAAATTATTCCAGTTTGCTCAAATTATCACACAAAAATCACTAGCCGTGTTTCAAGAAGTAAAATGTCTTTCATGATTCATTTTTGTGTATATTGAGAAGCATATGCTGCTAGATGTGTGTGTGTGAGAGAGAAAGGAACCCCACAGGGTGACTAAACGACCCTCACAACAACACACAATCTCACGACTCACTGACTTAGAAAAAATCTCTCCTTTCCCATAAATGAGCTAAAGGATTCGCAACTCCTCCCTGACAGCAAACAAATTTGGATTAACTTTGACTGCAACCTTTATTAAATTAGCTTGTCGATTTCAGCTCGTTGGAAAAGTGGCTTTCAACCATACAGAGAGGATTATGGTAGTTTGTGGACCTGCAGGAAACCCATATTAAAAACAAACAAGGGCCATCTCTCTCTCTCTCTCTCTCTCTCTCTCTCTCTCTCTCTCTCTCACTGCCCTTGATGCCTCTCTGACCGTCTTTGTGCGCCAATGCTTTCTTTCCATATTTTTTTCTTTCTAGTTCTCCAGCACATTCAATTGCTCTTTTTTTGTGTTTTGTTGTGAGTTTATGAAGAGAGAAAGACAGGTAGGAAGCACTGGATATTTATTTATATTTACTGTTCCCCTGGTAACAGCACATCTCAGCCCACCTTGGGAGAAGATGATTAAGAAAGCCATCAAAACACACACAAATAGAGACACCTGTGTCCTCAACTCACCCCCACAATGACATACAAGACAAATAAGTCCTCTATTAAAACATATGCTTTAACAATAACAAAACATTAGTAATTCTGTCAAACTAACAGTAAAAAATGAAGAGATTACATACTGTACAGATTACATAGTTTGTCGAATATCCTGTGGGTTGCACACAGATATGGAACACAGATAAACATGAAGTTTTTGGTCATTTAAGTTAAAGGTAATATTTATTATTTTTTTTCATTTAGTTACAACATAATTGATTATTCAGCATGTCTAATCATATCTAGTTCTCACTCCAAAGCACTGTTAAAGGAATGTTCCCTGGTTCAATACAAGTTGAGCTCAATCAACAGCATTTGTGGCATAATGTTGATTACCACAAAAATTTATTTAGACTCGGCCCTCCTTTTCTTTAAAAAAAAATAAATACAAGTGTTAAAAAGTTACAGTGAGACACTTACAATGGAAGTGAATGGGACGAATTTTTGGAGGGTTTAAAGGCAGAAATGTGAAGCTTATAATTTTATAAAAGCACTTATATTAATTCTTCTGTTAAAATGTTTTATTTATTATTTGAGCTGTAAAATTGTTTAAACTGTCATTTTTATGGTCATTTTACAGCGTTACGTCATCATGGCAAAAAAGTTGTAAAATTAGATATAACTTAACACAAAAGGTTAGTAAATCTGATTGCACATGTACATCACCCAGATGTCTATTTGATATGTGTGTTTACATATGGAAGACATTTTGTTTTTTGGTCGTTTGCTCATAAAACGTTTCCTCTCGGATATCAGTAAGACATTCAGTAGATGTCTTTGAGATGTTTATTATTTAGAATATTTGTAAATTTTTAAGATGCTTAGCAGATGTTAAATAAAGTGTGATGTTTTCCAGATAACGCTCTTAAACAGACATCTCAGAGATGTACATGTGCTATCTGGGAAGCAATTCTATCACATTATAATGATGCTGTCGATTGAGCTTAACTTGTATTGAAACCAGAATATCCCTTTAATTTTCACAGCTTTTACTTCATTTAGCCATAAAATACAAAATTTTTGTCTTTTGAAAAATAATTTCCATTAAATTTAATAAATATTTCATCATGTCACATTCATTAATTTCAGTCAATTTTACAGAGACTAAAATGGCATAAATGTTCAGTAGACAAAAGTAACACATTCTAGTTGATAATAATATGCAAAATGACAAAAACATGTATGAAACTGTAACAGACCAGACTTATAATATATTCAAACATTTTGAAAAATGTATAAGCTACTTACAAATATTTAAACATATTTCAAACATATTAAAGATGAATATGTTGAAAGAATCTTTCCTGATTAAAACCAGCCTATCTATAAATCTGGTGATACTTATGAATTAATTAATTACAGACCCATCAGTATATTCCCAATGTTATCCAAAATATTAGAGAAGGTGGTTGCAAATCAATTAATTACACATCAAGATGCAGGCCAATATCCTCTTCACCCTATGCAGTTTGGTTTTCGTGAGAACCATTCCACAGAATCAGCTAATTGTTATTTTGTGGAAGAAATTAAAAGCATGCTTGACAAGGGTGGAGTGGTTGGTGCTGTATTTATAGATTTAAAGAAAGCATTTGATACAGTTAATCATGATATACTGTTGTGTAAATTGTCAAAACATAACATATCAGTAAACACAATACAATGGATGTCATCTTATTGGTGTAAAAGACAACATTGTACTAGAATTAATGGACACTTTTTTTTAGATTGTACTATAGGGGTTCCTCAAGGGTCCATTTTAGGCCCCTTACTGTTTAGTATATATATTAATGAATTTCCTTTAGTTGCTCCAGGGGTTAAAATGCAGCTGTACGCAGATGATACAGTCATCTACGTACATGTACATGCAAAGATGAAACATCATGTTGCATCTTCACTTCAAGTAGCTATAGACAAAATAGTGGACTGGTTGAGCTATTGCTGCCTGACACTAAATGTCTCTAAAACAGTTTGTATGTTTTTTCCGTAAAGAAAAATAATATTTCTTCACCAGAAATTACCGCGAAAGATCAGCGAGTGGAAGTGGTACAACATTTTAAATACTTAGGGGTTATTATTGATAGTAATTTGAATTTTTAAAAACATATGCAAAAAGTATTGTAAAATATAAACTAAATCAGTTTAAATTCATCAGGAATCAAATAAGTACTGATGCAGCAAAATTATACATCCATTCAATGATACTGTCGCATTTCACCTACTGTGTTACTACTTGGTCTCAGGCTAGTTGTACGACTATGAAACCTCTGTATAGTCTTTATAAACAGACACTTAAGGAAATGAACTCATACCATCATTGTATTATTATTTAAAAATATAATGTTTGAACTTTTGATAATTTTTGGATTATGGCTAACGTAACTTTGTTATATAAGATTTTACATGGCTTTTCCCCACCACCTCTTAAACAGTTTGTAACACATGATACTACTGCTAAAATGTTGACTAGGTCCTCTTCTAGAGGTGACTGTTACATTAAATATAGATCAACAAAATTTGATCTGTGTTTTCATTTCATTCCGAGAACTATTAGAGAGTGTAGCTCTTTAAAAGTGTTTATATTAGGTGTTAAAAATGGCTGAAAGAAAAACAGTCATGCCTTTAATGAATAGAGTTGGTATGATTTGTGTATTAATGTTGATTAATTGTTGATTTTTGATTTAAGTTGTTTGAATTATGTTGTAGATGTGTGCATTTTTATCCTCATTTTATTTTAATTTTTTAAGAATGTTTGTTATTGGGTAGGGTGATTATTGTAATTTTTTTGTTTATTTGTGAATAAACACCGCTTTCTAGGGCAGTACTGTAACTACAGAGTAGCGACTACGGTTGAAATTTAGCTTTAAGCTAATACTGTTACAATATATATACACTGACGGCCAAAAGTTTTGAATAATGTATAGATTTTGCTGTTTCGGAAGGAAATTGGTACTTTAATTCACCAAAGTGGCATTCAACTGATCGCAAAGTATTGTCAGGACATTACTAATGTAAAAAACAGCACCATCACTATTTGAAAAAAGTCATTTTTGATCAAATCTAGACAGCAGCCACCACTCCAACACCTTATCCTTGAGTAATCATGCTAAATTGCAAATTTGATACTAGCAAATCACTTGCCATTATATCAAACACAGCTGAAAGCTATTTGGTTCATTAAATGAAGCTTAACATTGTCTTTGTTTTTGAGTTGCCACAGTATGCAATAGACTGGCATGTCTTCAGGTCAATATTAGGTCAAAAATGGCAAAAAAGAAACAGCTTTCTTTAGAAACTCATCAGTCAATCATTGTTTTGAGGAATGAAGGCTATACAATGCTTGAAATTGGCAAAAAAAATTAAGATTTCATACAAATGTGTTCACTACAGTCTTCAAAGACAAAGAACAACTGACTCTAACAAGGACAGAAAGAGATGTGGAAGGCCAGTTGTACAACTAAACAAGAGGATAAGTACATCAGAGTCTCTAGTTTGAGAAATAGACGCCTCACATGTCCTCAGCTGACAGCTTCATTGAATTCTACCCACTCAACACCAGTTTCATGTACAACAGTAAAGAGAAGACTCAGGGGTGCAGGCCTTATGGGAAGAATTGCAAAGAAAAAGCCACTTTTGAAACAGAAAAACAAAAAGAAAAGGTTAGAGTGGGCAAAGAAACACAGACATTGAACAACAGATAACTGGAAAAGAGTGTTATGGATCTTAACCCCATTGAGCTTTTGTGGGATCAGCTAGACTGTAGTGTGTGTGGTGCGTGAGAAGTGCCCGACAAGACAGCCACATCTATGGCAAGTACTACAGGAAGTGTGGGGTGAAATGTCACCTGAGTATCTGGACAAACTGACAGCTAGAATGCCAAGGATCTGCAAAGCTGTCATTGCTGCACGTGGAAGATTTTTTGATGAGAACTCTTTGAAGTAGTTTAAGAAGTTCTGAACATTTTTTCAAATTGTAATAGTAATTTTTCACATTTTTAATGTCTTGACTATACATTGTGATCAGCTGAATGCCACTTTGGTGAATAAAAGTACCAATTTCTTTCCATACAAGCAAAATCTGTACATTATTCCAAACTTTTGACTGCCAGTATATATATATTGTGAATTGTCCCTGAACAAATAAACAGATAAATGTCACAACCTCGGTCTGACAGCCCTCTCCTTTATGTTGTCTGTTAATGTGTTTGTGTCTATCTTGTGTTTGAGCACATAGTTCTGTTTGTTTTCTGTCTGCCATGCGCTCTCCAAAACCTGCCTGCTTGTTTCCACCTGCCACGCCTCCTTGTTTAGTCCATGTCATGTTGATTGTCTGCACCTGTTCCTCATGTGTTTGGTTTTATAAATTGTGCCCTCTTTCCTCTTATGTTTGTTGAATTGCTTTGTGAGATTATCAGTATGTTCATCTGTTCCAGTTCTGTTTCTGTTTCTGTTTCCAGTCAGTCCTACTTATTATATATTATTCTGGTTTATGTTTTGTTTGTTTCTTCTCCCTCATGAGAGTTTTGTGTTGCCTGTTTGTTTCTGTTGTTTAATAAAAGTATTTATTTACACTCATTCCTGTGCTTGGGTCCATCTTCCTGCTTATGTATCGTACAAAACGATTCAACCACAAATGGACCCAGCGGGAATGAGTTTTTTTTTTTTATTCTGAGTCCGGTTCCGGTTCACCAAAGAGCTGCTAAAGCGAAAAGCTCTTTGGTCTCCGTTAGGGGGACCAGCCGGTGAGGGAGTATTCGCTGGAATTTCTAGCGTTGGCCTCGGGTTTGGGCTTCAACCAGGAATGCCTCATTGATCTCTTTGTGGCAGGCCTGGTTGAGCCCATCAAGTCTTGTATTCCTGTTGTTCATTCCCCTGTGACCGTCGACTATCCTATCCAGTCCTTAGTGGCCGTTGATCAGCCCTTTCCTCAGTCCAGTATCCAGCACCCATCAGACACCAGTGACCAGCCTTTTGCTCAGTTCAGTGGCCAGCATCTGTTAGACACAACTGACTAGTCTGTTGCTCAGCCCAGTGGCTAGCACTCATCAGACACCAGATACCATTCTGTTGCTTAACCCAGTAGCCAGCACCCATCAGACACCAGTCACCAGTCTGTTGGTCAGCCCAATAATCACTACCCATCAGACACAAGCTACCAGTCTGTTGCTCAGTCTGTTCAGTCCCCAGTGGGTGCCACTCATTCCTGTCCCCAATGATCACTGTCCAGTCTGTTCAGCCCTGTGAGGTCCCTCCCCAGGATGACCAGTCCTCTGCAGTCCTCACTCAGTCTGACCCAGTCCTGTCCCAAATGGTCATCGACCTGTCTGACCTACAGACCAGTCTGTCAAGTCCTCTGTGGGCACCACTGACCTCACCAGCTGCTCAGTGGCTCAGACTTTGCCTTGGTCTCCAGGTTCCCCTCTGGTTCGGCCCTGGCCTCCCGATCCATCCAGGCCTCTGGCTCCTTCTCCGACCCCGCCATGGCCTTTCGGTCCTCCTAAAGACTGTTCCAGACCATCCCTATGGTCTCCCCCACCCACCCTCCCTGGACTGTCATCTGTCCCTCGGCCTGGTCTGTCTGGTTTGGAGGCCAAGAGGCGTCCGTTGGGGAAGTTGGTCTAACAGCCCTCTCCTTTCTGTTGTCTGTTAATGTGTTTGTGTTTATGTTTGAGCGCATGGCTCTGTTTTGTTATCTGTCTGCCATGCGCTCTCCTAACCCTGCCTGCTTGTTTCCTCCTGCCACACCACCTCGTTTAGTCCTCATCATGTTGATTGTCTGCACCTGTTTATCATGTGTTTGGTTCTATATATTGTGCCCACTTTCCTCTTGTGTATGTTGAATTGTTTTGTGAGTTTTTCCATCTGTTCCAGTCCTGTTTCTGGTTGGTCCTAGTTACTGTATATTATTCTGGTTTATGTTTTGTTTGTTTCATCTCCCTCGTGAGAGTTTTGTGTTGCCTATTTGTTTCTGTTGTTTAATAAAATAAATGTATTTTCACTCATTCCTGTGCTTGGGTCCTTCATGCTTATGTACCTTGACAATAAATAAAGTTAATTGTTCAGGTGTTCAGCGGGGAAATACACAACATACAGTACTATGACTGGATTATTTTAATCAATTCCTTCTAGATTTTTCTTTATAAATAAAAAACAGTATTTATAATATAGTATTATTTTTCTCATCATGTTTTCATCAATGGTATGTTTTAAATAAAACCGTTTGATTATCGTCATGATGCGTCTTTTTCGCCTCATCTTAGTTATCATTGACAAAATCAAAAAACCCTTTGTCAACAAACATTTTTTTTCAGAAATGTTCTTGACAAGATTAACACCACTTCAAAGAACATGTGATTTGTGCCTCAACTGCTTTTAAAAAGTACAGAATCACCAAATTGTAACCTATTGTTGGAAAGTTCCTTATGATATAAAATACTGTGCTCTTTATTGAGGGATTTCTGCATGTGTGTGCGTGTGTGTACGTACTTACCCACATACAGATGAGTCCTGTGGCCACTGTACACAAGCTGCTCAACCCAAAGCAATAGCACTGACTGCAGCCCAGCAGATTCCTGTGACTGAGGCCGAACGAGCCCGACTTGCAGTGGTCACACTTCACTCCCTCCACGTTAGCCTACACACACATTAGCAACATTAACTGGGACTGAGTCTTTCTTGCAGCTCATAGTCACATTTTAAATTCAGATTTTCACTCATCAAGCATTATTCCAGGTAGTTTTGCATTTAAAGTAAACACATTTACAATGCAAGTCTGTAGGGTGGAACAGTAGGTTTAGAAGCAGAAATGTGCAGCTCAAATTTTTAATACAACACTTTTATGAATCATTCAGTTAAAATGTGTGTTATTTGAGCTATAATGAGGTCTAAATCATTTTCATGATTGGTTATGGGTCATTAAAAAATATATGGTGACAAATACGTCCCTTGACTTTTTAGTCATAAAAAAGATTTAAAATAGTCAAGAAACCCCATTTAAAAATGCATCATTCTATCACCTCACCTTTTATTAAATGATTGTTTGACTGTATTGTTTTACACATTTTTTAGAAAATGAATATTTGAATTTGTCAATTGCCTTAAAAAACTCTTCTCCCTTGTGTAACCACTTCTGTGACATTGATAGTTATTTATATGTTTATTTTTTACCATTTTGTTTTCTCAGGTAAAGAATTAGTGCAAAGCCAAGCAAGTGTACAACAAAGCAACATTAAATAAGTAATAAATAATTTACATGTTTTAAAAAGAATGTTTGACCCTTGATTTCATGTCATTGGTGTTACTAATGTTAAAAACGTGTATTTTGATAATACAAAAAGTTCATAATACAAAACAATACAAAAAGTCAAAGTTATGATGAAGAAGAGGTGCTCTTTACTGAATGATTTGGTTAAATTCAATTTCATTATTCTGAAAGGATTTCACACTGTCCCATCAAACACACACATCTACATCTGGATTTGGTGGATTTTCACAAATTGTGTTTCACAGAAGAAATGAGCATGTCATATGCAATTTATGCTGGTAGTCGATTATTGTTCGATTATTTAGTGCATTGAATTTTCTCCGTCAGGTCGGTGTTTCCTGCTCCGGTTGCTGCACGAGTCTGTTTGTTTGTAGCTTGCTAGCCTGCTTAGCATTGCTTATTCCTCTACACTCATCGTTTTGTCCTTTGCCATTTTACAGCGCGCTTTGTTTTCCCCCCGCTTTTCTACTGTTTCAACTGCGTGTATATTACCACGCACACCAGTTTTCTTTCTTTTTCTTATTTCCGCTGGTCTACATCTAGCATTTTGACTGCGTGCATTCGTTTTCTCCTCTGTGTTTTACACGGATTATTGTATCAATCTCAAACATCTGCTGACCAGAAACTCACACAATAACAGCAAACAATTGTGTGAGGGATTCTCATCAATCTCAAACCTTTACCACTCAAGAACAACCATAACAACAACAACAACAACAACAACAACAAACAAATGTGGTAAGTCATGAAATCCGCTCAAATTATTGCTTCCTTCATTGCATGCCACATGTTTACTATAGCTTCTTCCGTCAGCTGTGAGGGATTTACATGTGATAAATATAAGGAATTAGTCAGGCTGACGGAGAAGTTTAATGAGTTAGAGACACACATCCAAACACTAGTGGAGGTCAGTGAGAAAGAGAAGACGGTAGTTACTGTTTCGGATGCATGTAGAACAGCGAGCAACACATACACTTTGGTTCCAGCTGTAGAGCCCCTGCAGCAGGGTGTTTAAGTGATGTCTCGGCAGCATACTCGCTCAGCAAAGCAACACCACTCTCCTGTTCCTATTAGGGTTTACAATCAATTCTCCCCACTCAGTGATCGTGTCTACCACCGCTTAGGTCTTCCACGTCCCGTCCAGGGGCCAGACATGGAGATTCCAGAGGTCTGGTCATGGGTGCCAGATGGTGCCCCGTCATCTAAATCATGTTGAAAGAGCTCTGGTTTTAGGAGATTCTATTGTAAGGAACGTGGAAATAGAGACTACAGCAACTATTGTTAAATGCATTTCCGGTGCCAGAGTGTCTGACATCAGATCAAATTTACAAGTGCTGGCTAATGCTAAATGTAGATTTTCTAAAATTGGCTTCACCAGTCGGAGATCACTAGAGATAATGCTAAAGAGGTGTGTGAACTTGCAAAAACAATGTCAGACACTGTAATATGCTCTGGCCCCCTCTCTGCTCATCGTGGTGATGAGGTAGGGTAGTGTCACTGAATGGCTGGACATCTGAGTGGTGTCCAGAGAACAGTATAGGATTTATAGACAATTGGAAGAGTTTTTGTAGTAGACCTGATCTGCTATAGAGAGATGGACTCCATCCCTCCAGGGAAGATGCCACTCTCCTCTCTAGTAATTTGGCTCATAGTCTTAATAATGATAGTATTTGACTAAATGGGGTCCAGGTCAGGAAGCAGACAAACTGGCTAGTACGAACATCTACTAGCTGCCTTGAGACGTCACACAGGTCACATAAACTACAACACTTAGAGACTGTATCACTTAGATATCACACAGAGACTGTGTCTTTTCCCCGAACTACCAAACACAAACCCCTCCCTAAATCATTTAGAAAATTTTTTATTATGGTTAAACTTGAAAAAAAGAAAAAAAAAAAGAAAAAGAAAATTAAGATAAACATATAAAGGTAGGACTACTAAACATTAGATCTCTTTCAACCAAAGCACTAATTGTAAATTAAATTATTACAGATCATAGTTTGGATGTGCCCTGTTTGACCGAAACCTGGTTTAAATCAGATGAATATATTAGTTTAAATGAATCTACACCCCTAGGTTATTGTTATAACCATGAGCCTCACCTGAAGTGTTGAGGAGGAGGAGTTGATACAATTTACAGTGAAGTTTTTGTTATTACTCAGAGGACAGGATATATGTTTAAGTCTTTTGAACTAATAATGCTTAATGTGACACTGTCAGATACAATTAAAAAATCTTTGTCGTTTTTTTGTGCTTGCTACAGTATATAGATAACCCAGGCCATATTCTGATTTCCTTGGTGAATTTGTAAATATTCTATTAGATCTAGTAGTTACTGTGGATAGAACTTTAATTGTTGGTTGCTTCAACATTCACATAGATAATGAAAATGACACATTGGGATTCGCATTTATCGATATTCTTAACTATCTTGGAGTCAGACAAAATGTAACGATCAACTCATCGCCATAATTATACATTAGATTTAATTCTGTCATAGGAAGTTGACATTGATTCAAATAAAAATGACTTGACTTGCATTGTAATTCATCAATGCATTTCTACACCTCTAATGATCATACAGGATATTTCACAACAATTTCAACAAAGAAATCCATTTGATCACAAGTTATTTTACAATCCTGTGCAATGCTGTGGATCAACGACTCCATTGTTTGAATCAATCATTAGTTGAATCATAGAGTTTCAAGCTCTGGACGGGTACTTTGCACGAGCACTGCCCGCTTCTGTCTGCACATGCGCAGACAGCAGAATCTGTGTCGCAGGTCTCCGCAGACGAGACGGTAGTCTCTGTAACCCAGTTTACACTTGTCACATTTCTCGCCCATGAACTGCTCACGACACTTACAGCAGCCCGTGTTCACGTTGCACTGCAGCGTCATGGACCCCAATGCATTACAGCCACATGCCTGCAGAGAGAGAAAATTGGTCACACTTTATTTTGGGGATCAGACAGTAGACAGTAATTAATGACTAATAATTGCTAATTAATGACTAATAATTGCACTTGCAATAGTTTTTGAATTATTCGCCATTATATACCATTTATTAGGCCTTTATGGGCTGAATCCTTATTCTTGTCTTATAGCCCCTTTACATTTGTTTTTCCTAAAAATAAAATGATTAGGTAAAAACATAGGATACCAGTTAGTATTGTGCAAATTGCATCCCTTTATAGGTTCTCAGTACACTGTGGGAATGTGATGCTTTTAGGTGTAAAAAAAATATATTGGAATACATATTTCAACAAAGGCATTCAAAAGAGCTGAAAAGCAAACTCTAGTTCCCTATCTGTCATTCACTCGACATTGTGTTGATGTAATGACACTAGGGGTCACTCTTGGGAGCGCGAGACACCTCTGGTCTTTGATAAAAGGCCAATGAAAATTGGCGAGTGGTATTTGCATGCCACTCCCCTGGACATACGGGTATAAAAGGAGCTGGTATGCAACCACTCATTCAGATTTTCTCTTCGGAGCCGAACGTTCATACTCACTGAGCTGAATTTCTACTGTTCATTCAACTCTGCTGGATCTGACGGCACATTTCAGCGGCTTCTCCCTCCTCTGCACTGGTGCACTGCAGAGAACGCCCCTGGGCGCTTCGGCAGAAAAAAAGAGAGTATATTTTCTGAAAGAGCTTTTCCTCTAAAAGAGTATATTTCTCTAAAAGAGCGGCACACACAGAACGTCTTTTTTAAAGACGCATCTTTTTAAAGATGCCTTTCCGATTGTGTGTTATTCCTGGTTGCGGTCGTTATCTCTCAACTTCGGATGGTCATGATCGCTGTCTTTCGTGTCTGGGCACGACCCACACGGAGGCAGCATTTGTGGATGGTTCATGTTCTCACTGCGAGAACATGACCATGGCAACGTTGAGGTCGCTTTCTTACGAAAGCAAGCCACCCTAGCGGCTCCCCGCCTCGGTCCTTCTACCTACGGGTATGAGGCCAGCGCGGCTAGCACTTGGGGCGATTTGGGGACCCCAATGGGATTGCCTCTGCCGGGTATCCCCCAGCGGACCGCCCATTCCCCAGCACGCTCGTCTGCCCCAGTTGGGCTTCCGGATGAGTCTGCTGGCTCGTCTCACGGCGAGTCTGGCCTCTTGTTTGGAGCCCCGAAGATGATACGCTGTCGAGCGCAGCATCGGAGAGCGGGCTTGTCCAGTCGGACGCAGAAGCCTCAGCTGTGCTCCCCCCCTCGGGGACGATAGCCCAGTCACGGGCTGATGAAGAAATGACGGACATGCTTTCCCGGACGGCCGCGAGTGTCGGGTTATAGTGGTTATATCCCCTGAACCCTCGCTGCTTGATGATTGGTTCCTGGGCTTGCGGCGCCGCTCAAAGCAGCCTTGCCCTGCTCCAGTGCCTTTCTTCCCGGAAGTGCACAAGGAGCTGACGAAGTCGTGGGAGGCACCTTTTACTGCCTGGTCCTGATTCCGCAATTCCCCCGCCCTCACTACCCTCGATGGTGGGGCGGTACAGCGATTCCCCCGGTGGGTAAGGCGTTCACGGTGCACCTATGCCCGCAGAGCACCGCCACCTGGCGCGGACACCCTAAACTCCCATCCAAGCCCTGTAGGTTCACGTCGTCCCTGACGGCTAAAGCCTACAATGCTGCTGGACAAGCCGCCTCTGCCCTGCACGCCATGGCTATCCTGCAGGTCCACCAGGCCAAGGAGTTGAAAGAACTGCACGAGGGTAGTTCCACCACAGATTTGACGCAGGAACTGCGCTCGGTGACCAACTCCGCTCTCCGAGCGACAAAGATCATGGCGCGGTCTCTCGGGCAGACGATGGCCACATTAGTGGTCCAGGAGCGCCACCTTTGGCTCAACTTGGTCGAGATGGGTGAGGCCGACAAGACACAGTTTCTTGCTGCCCCCATTTCCCAGGCTGGCCTATTCGGTGTTCCCCTAGAACTGGTCTCCAGGCACGTCGTGTCACGATGGATGCCTCCAACATACGCTGGGGTGCTGTTTGCAATGGGCACGCAGCTGCCGGCTTGTGGACGGGTCCGCGACTGCATTGGCACATCAACTACATCGAGTTGTTGGCAATTCTGCTCGCCCTACGGAGGTTTCGGCCATTGATCCGGGGCAAGCACGTGTTAGTTCGGACAGACAACACGGCAATGGTAGCATATGTCAACTGCCAAGGCGGTCTGCGCTCTCGTTGTATGTCACAACTCGCCCGCCATCTCCTCCTCTGGAGTCAGCAGCACTTCAAGTCACTGCGAGCCACTCACATCCTGGGCAACCTCAATACTACAGCGGATGCACTGTCACGGCAGGTTACCCTCAGGGGAGAGTGGAGACTCCACCCTCAAGTGGTCCAGCTGATTTGGAGTCGATTCGGACGGGCACAGGTGCACCTGTTTGCCTCCCAAGAATTCTCCCACTGCCCGCTCTGGTACGCCCTGACTGAGGCCCCCCTCAGCATAAACACTCTGGCACACAGCTGGCCCCCTGGCCTGCGCAAATATGCATTTCCCCCAGTAAGCCTACTTGCACAGACCCTGTGCAAGGTCAGGGAGGACGAGGAGCAGGTCACCCTGATAGCACCCTACTGGCCCACCCAGACATGGTTCTCAGACCTCATGCTCCTCGTGACAGCCCCCCCTGGTGAATTCCCCTGAGGAAGGACCTTCTTTCTCAGGGACGGGGCACCATCTGGCACCCGTGACCAGACCTCTGGAATCTCCATGTCTGGCCCCTGGATGGGACATGGAAGACCTAAGCAGTGGTAGACACGATCACTCAGGCTAGGGCCCCCTCTACGAGGTGCATGTATGCCTTTAAGTGGCGTCTGTTCGCTAAGTGGTGTTCTTCCCGACGGGAAGCTTTAGGATCTCTGAGAAGCTCTTTGTCTGCTTTGGTGCACAGCGGAAAGGAAGCTCTGTCTCCAAGCAGAGGATCGCCCACTGGCTCATTGACACCATAACTATGGCATATCACGCCCAGGACATGCCACTCCCGGTAGGGCTATGAGCCCATTCTTCCAGGGGTGTAGCGGCCTCCTGGGCCCTGGCCAGGGGTTCCTCTCTAACAGACATTTGCAGAGCAGCAGGCTAGGCAACACCCAACACCTTTGCAAGGTTCTACAACCTCCGGGTGGAACCGGTTTCGTCCCAGGTAGTGACACGCAATACAAGTGGATAAGCCCGGGATAGCTGGCCGGGTGTATCACTTGTACATAGCGCCTTCCACCTCCTTTTGAGCTGAAGACGTGCGCCATTAATTCCCAGTAGTGTTCACAAACTTTGTTCCGTGGTTGACTTCCTCCGAGCCCTGTGGCAGTCGAGTTTTTGGAGAGACTCGCTTCCGGCCCAGTACACGTGCTAACTATGAGTCCTGTTCTGGGGTAGGTGCTCCGCATGTGGCGGTTCCCTGTAAGGCTAACCCTGTGCGATGTATATCTTCCGCTAATTCGTTTCCTGTTGGCAAACTGAGTCTTCCTTGGGCAAAGTCCCTCTGCCCCAGTCTCCATGTTTGTAGTAACTCCTCCCCCGTTGGGTAGGATCTACCTTGAAGACTCTCCACATGGTCGGAAAGACCATGTGACGTATTTTTCCACTTAAATATCCCTCCCTCTCTTTGGGCGAGGTGTGGTCTCCGCGTTGTCTTCCCCTTTGGAGGGACACCCCCGACTAGACATGGTGGCCCAGTCAGATAATCCCCCTTCTTTTTATGGAGTGGAAAAAAAGAAAGGGAAAAGAGGCCACGACTGGGTTAGCCTGTCTCTATCTTTTGGGAAGTCGACTTGTCCCCAAAGGGCCGTTCGACACTCATGATTATGTTGGAGGAGGTTACGTGTCGACCTGGTGTGCTGGCTACGAGGCACACAGTGATCTGCCAGCCACACACTGCCAGTTCACGTAACACAGTTCAGCCAGTTGTGGCGTTTCATATAGGGACCCCTAGTCTCACTACATTGACACAACGTCGAGTGAGTGACAGATAGGGAACGTCATGGTTACTTGTGTAACCTCCATTCCCTGATGGAGGGAACAAGACTTTGTGTCCCTCCTGCCACTACGCTGAACTACCCGCTGAAATGGCCGGACCTTGTCTCGGCTCCTCAGCATAAAACCTGAATGAGTGGTTGCATACCAGCTCCTTTTCTACCTGTATGTCCGGGGGAGTGGCATGCAAATACCACTCGCCAATTTTCATTGGCCTTTTATCAAAGACCAGAGGTGTCTCGGGCTCCCAAGGGTGACCCGTAGTGTCACTACATCGACACAACGTCTCGTTCCCTCCATCAGGGAACGGAGGTTACAAAAGTAACCATGACGTTTCTCAGTCCTGGTTATGGAGGACCCCAGCACTGCAAATTTTGCATGTCTCCCATAATTATCCTTATAATTTACGGTCATTTTTTACCTAAATCACATTTTCCAATGTAATAAAAATGGTTTCCTTTATCTGAGCAATACAAAACTTGGTGACTTTACCTCCATTTGCCATTTGAACACACACAGAAACACAAAAATTGGACTTGATTCGATAAGTCTTAAATAGTCATAAAAACATTTTTACAGTTTGGCCATAGGAAATGAATGGGAAAGACAAAAAAAAAAAAAAAAAAACGGAGCACTTTTTCTTTTTTCTTTTTTTTGTCAAATACAATATATAAATCAGCCACGATGCAGAACAAACACACAGAAATGATGGGTGAGACTTTAAAACATGAAGAGAGACACACACACATACACGCATGCATGGACGCATGCACACAGAGAACAAAGGACAAAGTCTGAGTCTTCTGTTTTGTACACTAATTTAATTTTATGTAAAAAATAATTTTTTTGTCCATTGCTGTTCATTTCTGTTTATTACTGTTTATTTTCTTGACATTATTATTCATTTAATTTGAGTAATTACATTTTGATATTTTTATTAAATAAATTATTGGTAACAAAATGATTATTCTATGTCTTATCTTTGTAACATGATGTTTGACTTTAAGCATAATGTAACATTATTGCAAAAACTGACACTTGAAAACAGTAAAAAAAAAAAAAAAAAGCTAAATTTTGACAAATAATAGTTTGATAATGTCTAAATATATGTCTAAATTAGAGCTGTCAAAATTAAAGCATTAACAAATGCGATTAATTAAAAAAGTTTAACTTATTGATTTTTTTTTTTTTTTTTAAGCGTGATTAACACATTTACCATTAATGCAGCATAAATCAGAAAAAACTCTGGTACTTGGGCAGAACCTTTGTGATGTGTCCACCCGGAGTCATTACACTGATGCACACACCGATCCATGATGTCTGCAGCGCTTTTCATCTGGAGTTCAAAGTGGCGCTTGATGCTGGCGATAATGCCCTGACGCGCATCATGAACGTGGCTTCACAATTGCTGTAGCAAAGAGGATAGCCACAGTCTACCGGTAGATTAATATTGTAGAGAATAAGAGTTTAAGAGATTTAATGCCTATTGGACTAGTTCTTTCAGTTAGTCAAACTCCCACTTAGACATTGGGAAATGTTTAATATTACTTGAATTGGTGCTATATTAGTGCATTTCTATCTTTATACTGTGGAAGGTTTTGTTTGGAAAATGTTAAGTTAGCATAATATTGTTACATATTGTTTTATTTTCTTTCCTAAAAAGGAAACAAATGCATTTTGACAAGAAAAGAAGTATGTACTGAGTCAGATTTCAGCACTTTCAAAATCTGCGATTAATGGCAATTAACTATTAAAAAGTATGCGATTAATCGTGATTAAAAAGTTTAATCGACTGACAGCATTAGTCTGAATGCATAACTGGTGACAACATTTTGAATTACTACACAGTGTGTGGCTGCGTGGAACACTGCCACCATCTACTGGCTATTATTGTCATAGCAAGATTTTCAAGATTTTAGTTTTTTCATCAAATGGTATTTTTTTCATCTTCCCCCAATACATGACACATTCTCATATTTTCATAATTTATCAACTTTTAAAAGTGTAGGATTTTACCATTTTGAAGTTACATAAATTTGCTTATTTTCATATGCAAATGAATGGTGAAATCGAGACATTTATATGTAAATACAATCTAAAAAAAAAACATAAAATCCCAAAAGAAGTGCATAATTGTATTGTTTTTACTTCAGGGAAGAAGAAATGTTATAATAATAATAATAAAAAATAAAAAAATTACACTTGTTAGGTTTCCTGTCAAAAATGTCCGCAAACAGTAAAGGAAGCGGCCCTTCTTTAACAGAATAGAAGGGTTAAAACACCTTATTCAACTCATTAGCTCATTAGTAGAGGCTCCATGTACTGAACTGGGTGACATCCAAAATGTGCACAACCAGGATTGAGAAACACTGCTCACAATAAAACAGGAGAGCAGGCACTGACTTTTACAACAGGTACTCAGCTGTGCTCTGCAATTAACCTGCTCTCTCTCTCTCTCTCTCTCTCTCTCTCTCTCTCTCTCTCTCTCTCTCTCTCTCTCTCTCTCTCTCTCTCTCTCTCTCTCAGTGTGCCAGTGTGCTCATGTGGTGAATAACTGAGATGCTAACACAGGTCAGTGTATCTGTCTGCCCAACACTTTTGGAGAGAGATGTGACAAATGTGCACCCAACCACTGGGGTCATGACATCAGCACTGGCTGCAAGGTACAGCTGACCTCATACCTCCATCCGCTGTCACTGTATCTGCCTCACTCGCACTGTGAAGATTTAGTTACTGTCAAAACAGCATTTATATTCATACTCTATAAAGCCATCGCTATTACCATTATGTATTTACATTAGCATTTAAAGCATTTGATAAAGTGTACTTATCATGTACATGTTGTTCTGCATTCCAAAGGTCAGGATAAGGGTTAAAGGTAGGGTCACAGCGGGGCAAATAAACACACTGTACAGATACCACATATGAATCTCACAAGACTTTTCCCTGAACAAGGGTTACCATCTAGCCCCCTCAGTGCACCACAAAAACAGTGAGTGCATTTACACGCACATCAATACATGATAACTTAAAAAAAAAAAAAAAAAAAAATTCCAAAAATTCCAACAACACAAGAAAACCACATTTACATGAGATTTGAAATCATCGAGCTATCCTTATATATATATATATATATATATATATATATATATATATATATATATATATATATATATACTGTATATCAAAGAAGTTAATTTCAAAGAATACAAAAATTTTATTCTTAAAAATAAAGGATCTTCAAGGGTTCAGCAGATAACCCTCATCTTATCTAGAATCATTTTTGGTTGTATATGGTTCCTGATTTGAGCTGTGTGGATCTTTGGAGATTAAAATAGTTCTTGATGTTTCATTGTAGGTTCTTCAGATCAGTGTTTGTGTGGCCCTTTAAAGTACATCTACATAGATGTTTTTCTAAAGAACTATAGAATAAAACCCTGTAAACCCCCTTTTTTTTGTTGTTTCTTAAATGCAACCTCTATTTTTTAGAGTGGTCAGTCATATGCAGTGAAAGTGAATATTATTATTGATAATAATACAGTATATATAATTTTATGGTAACACTTAATTTTAAGGATCAGACGTTCAGCAGTATTTATGACTAGTTATGGACTTGTTTGAAATTATAAGGCATTTATGAGCTTTATTGGCTGATTTCATATGCCATACAGCCCTGTTACATTTGCTTTTTCCTAAAAATGAACTTGTTTGCTAAAAACGAAAGATATAAATAGCTAGAATTTTATATGTGAATGTGCAGCTTATAGGTGTAAAATAAATATAGAATGTGTATTTCAGCATAGACATTCTAATGAGCTGATAAGCACAGTGCTGTTATACAAAAGTAGAGACAGTAGTGTACCTATTCTAGATGTTTAGTCTTTATAAATGGAGCAGTATACCAACAAATTATTTATAACGCTACCTGTTAGAATGAATAATTTGTTTCCATTACTGATCTATAAAGACTAAACATCTAGAATAACGTCATGGTTACTTGTGTAACCTCCGTTCCCTGATGGAGGGAATGAGATGTTGTGTCGATGTAGTGATACTAGGGGTCAATCTTGGGAGCCCGAGACACCTCTGGTCTTTGATAAAAGGACAATGAAAATTGGCGAGTGGTATTTGCATGCCACTCCCCCGTACATACGGGTATAAAAGGAGCTGGTATGCAACCACTCATTCAGGTTTTATGCTGAGGAGCCGAGACAAGGTCTGACCATTTCAGCGGGTAGTTCAGCGTTGTGGCAGGAGGGACACAACGTCTCATTCCCTCCATCAGGGAACGGAGGTTACACAAGTAACCATGACATTCCCTATCTGTCACTAACTCGATGTTGTGTCAATGTAGTGAGACTAGGGGTCCCTATACGAAACGCCAAAACTGGCTGAACTGTGTTACGTGAACTGGCGGTGTGTGGCGGGCAGACCACTGTGTGCCTCGTTGCCAGCACACCAGGTTGACACGTAACCTCCCCCAACATAATTATGAGTGTTGAATGGCCCTTTAGGGAAAAGTCAACTTCCCAAAAGATAGAGACAGTCTAACCCAGTTGTGGCCTCTTTTCCCTTTCTTTTTTTCCACTCCCTAAAAAAGAAGGAGTATTATCTGACTGGACCGCCAGGTCTAGTTGGGGGGTGTCCCTCCCAAGGGGAAGACACCGCAGAGACCACACCTCGCCCAAAGAGAGGGGGGAATATTTAAGTGGAAAAATGTGTCACATGGTCTTTCCGACCATGTGGAGAGTCTTCAAGGTAGATCTTACCCAACGGGGGAGGAGTTACTACAAACATGGAGACTGGGGCAGAGGGGCTCTGCCCAAGGAAGACGCAGTTTGCCAACAGGAAACTAATTAGCAGAAGATACACATCGCATGGGGTTAGCCTTACAGGGAACCGCCACATGCGGAGCACCTACTCCAGAACAGGACTCTTAGTTAGCACGTGTACTGGGCCGGAAGCGAGTCTCTCCAAAAACTCGACTGCCACAGGGCTCGGAGGAAGTCAACCACGGAACAAAGTTTGTGAACACTACTGGGAATTAATGGCACACGTTTTCAGCTCAAAAGGAGGTGGAAGGCGCTATGTGCAAGTGATACACCCGGCCGGCTATCCCGGGCTTATCCACTTGTATTGCGTGCCACTACCTGGGACGAAACCGGTTCCACCCGGTGGTTATAGAACCTTGCAAAGGTGTTGGGTGTTGCCCAGCCTACTGCTCTGCAAATGTCTGTTAGAGAGGCACCCCTGGCCAGGGCCCAGAAGGCCGCTACACTGCTGGTAGAATGGGCTCATAGCCCTACTGGGAGCAGCATGTCCTGGGCATGATATGCCATAGTTATGGTGTCAATGAGCCAGTGGGCGATCCTCTGCTTGGAGACAGCGCTTCCTTTCCACTGTGCACAAAAGCAGACAAAGTGCTGCTCAGAGATCCTAAAGCTCCGCGTGCGATCCAAATAGATGCGTAAAGCACGCACCGGACACAGCAACGACAGGGCTGGGTCTGCCTCCTTCTGGGGCAGCGCTTGCAGGTTCACCACCGGTGCCCTAAAAGGGATCATAGGAACCTTGGGTACATAGCCAGGGCCAGGCCGAAGGGGCGGGCTGCGGCAGAGCCGGTGCAGTCACTGCAGGGGGACGCCCTTAGCGACAAGCAGATGGGGTGCGGGATCTTGAGCCGTGCCGGGGCAGGATGTGCCGGATAGCCTCCGTCTGCTGCTTCACCGCCGAGAACTGCTGGGCAAAGTCCTCGACGGTGTCGCCGAATAGGCCAGCCTGGGAAATGGGGGCAGCAAGAAACCGTGTCTTGTCGGCCTCACCCATCTCGACCAGGTTAAGCTAAAGGTGCCGCTCCTGGACCACTAATGTGGCCATCGTCCGCCTGAGAGACCACGCCATGACCTTCGTCGCTCGGACAGGCTTGTCCAGCAGCGCTGTAGGCTTTAGCCGTCAGGGATGATATGAACCTACAGGGCTTGGACGGGAGCTTAGGGCGTCCACGCCAGGTGGCGGCGCTCTGCGGGCATAGGTGCACCGTGAGCACCTTATCCACCGGGGCAATCACCGTATAGCCCCTGGCCGCCCTGCCATCGAGGGTAGTGAGGGCGGGGGAACTGCGGAATCGGGGCCGGGCAGTAAAAGGTGCCTCCCATGATTTTGTCAGCTCCTTGTTCCACTCTAACCCGATGCTTGCGGCTGCCTGGAAAAGCATGTCCGTCATTTCTGCATCAGCCTGTGACTGGGCAATCGTCCCCGAGGGGGGGAGCCCAGTTGAGGCTTCTGCGTCCGACTGGACAAGCCCGCTCTCTGATGCTGCGCTCGAGAGCTCATCATCTTTGCGGGCTCCAAACAAGAGGCCAGACTCGCCGTGAGACTAGCCGGCGGACTCATCCGGAAGCCCGACTTGGGCAGACGAGCGTGCTGGGGAATGGGAGGTCCGTGGGGGGATACCCGGCGGAGGCGATCCCATTGGGGTCCCCAAATTGCCCCCAGTGTTAGCCGCACTGGCCTCATACCCGTAGGCAGAAGGACCGAGGCGGGGAGCCGCTGTGGTGGCTTGCTTTCTTACGAAGTGAGAACATGAACCATCCACAAATGCTGCCTCTGTGTGATCATGACCATCCAAAGTCAAGAGATAATGACCGCAACCAGGAATCACACACAATCGGAAAGGAATCTTTAAAAAGACGCGTCTTTAAAAAGACATTCCGTGTGTGCCGCTCTTTTAGAGAAATATACTCTTTTAGAGAAAAAAGCTCTTTCAGAAAATATACTCTCTTTTTTTCTGCCGAAGCACCCAGGGGCGTTCTCTGCAGTGCACCAGAGCAGAGGAGGGAGAAGCCGCTGAAATGCGCCGTCAGATCAAGCAGAGGTGAATGAACAGTAGAAATTCAGCTCAGTGAGTATGAATGTTCGGCTCCGAAGAGAAAATCTGAATGAGTGGTTGCATACCAGCTCCTTTTATACCCGTATGTCCGGGGGAGTGGCATGCAAATACCACTCGCCAATTTTCATTACCCTTTTATCAAAGACCAGAGGTGTCTCGGGCTCCCAAAAGTGACCCCTAGTGTCACTACATCGACACAACTTCGAGTGAGTGACAGATAGGGAACACTTGCTTAAGGTTCAAGTTTGGGCAGAACTGAGAATTTAAACCAGGCTAAGCAGGTGTTCAGCTGGTAAATCTGATCAGATTTCATTTAATTTCACTGCTGTCTCATTTGTGATTTTATTTGAGTTACATTATTCTACACTGATCTGAAATGAATGACAGAGGCACAACCATGATATTGATATAAACCCATGGGTTCAGAGCTGAGTTCTTACGTGTACAGCCACCCTCCTGGAAGCTGAAGTGTCCCGGAGCACAGCGGTCACACTTCTGTCCCATTACAGCAGGCTGACAGCGACACTGACCGCTCTCATCACAATCAAACGACTTTGATCCAAACGAACTACAGTGGCATGGGACACACACTTGACTGCCCTGTATGTGTGTGCCTGCCTGCAGAGGACAACAAGAGGATTCTAGCTAATGAAGGGGAAATAGACAGAGAGAGAGGGATATGTTGAAATGTCACACCGTAAATAAGGTTATTGTAAATGTTATGGTTGTATTAAGACTATGCATTGTGGCCATTTCCACATACAGGGAATTTGGTGTGCTATTATATCTATATGTTAGATAACTATAATAAAGGACCTACAGTAACATTATTTGGAGCCTTTCTCAATTGAGAGGTCAAGTCTCAATTTTTGTCCTTTTTCTTATTTTTTACATTTGATAAACTCAGCATTATTCATATTTAGTTTGATGTGCCACGATGGACAAACAACATTTTCTGAAGGTTAAGCATCTCGTTTCACAGGTACAAAATGTGACTTAATATTTTTGAAAGTCAACATGAAACAACATGATTACACCAGATATCGACATGCTGCTTACGAAAGTTCATGTACCCTGAAATCAACCCTATTCAGCTGAATTACTGAATAATTTTTTTGCATCAATTGAAGTGTGAACACATTTCCTTCTAGTGCTACTGATATTATGTTCAGAGACACGGGTCAGAGACATGGGTTCTGATCCCGTGGGAATGAGGAACTAATCGCGTTCACAAACTAGCACAATTTGAAGGTTGCATTTCCGCTTTAAAACTAAATTTTTACTCCACTGACGGTCAGGTTTAGGGTTGGAGTTTGGGTTATGAGATACAGTTAATAAAATATTCATTCCTGTTGACTGTATTACATAATTTAAAACTTTACAACAACGTGCTTTTTTCTGAGCCATACATAAATTCCATAATAAAAGTATTTTTCTACCATCGGAGCAATTCAAGCTTACAGTACTTGTAAGTTGATGTTTTTCCAAGGCGCTTCAGCAGGGGGCAGTCAGCATGCCTCAACAAACCTCACAAGCAGCGCAACCAAAGAATGAGAGCTGTTCACACAGGACACGTTCTTGACAGCAGGACAACATGATAATCAAAAATGAAAAAAAATAAATAAATAAAAAATTAGGGCATTACAAGTTATTATTATATTTTGATAAAAAATATTAAAAAGACATTTTTTTTATAATGTTTACTCCAAATCTCCACTTTCACTTTTACATCTGAAAGTGAAAGTTAAAGTGAAATTTAGAGTAAAAAAAAATAATTTATATTATATATATATATATATATATATATATATATATATATATATATATATATATGTTTCTCATCCACACTTATATCACTTCTGAAAACATGGATTAAACCACGGGAGTCATATGGATTACTTTTATGCTGCCTTTATGTGCTTTTTGGAGCTTCAAAGTCTGGTCATCATTCACTTGTATTGTATGGACCTACAGAGCTGAAAGATTTTCTAAAAATCTTCATTTGTGTTCTGCAGAAGAAAGAAAGTCATACACATCTGGGATGGCATGAAGGTGAGTAAATGATGAGAGAATTTTCATTTTTGGGTGAACTAACCCTTTAATAAGCACATCGCAGACTACAGCACTGAACAGTCATGCAGTTATAACAGACCAAACCAAACCAGGCAAAACCAACTCACAATTATACAGTCTGTTTTTTTCTCATACGTTTAATCTCTATACCTCTTTTAAACTCTTCTATTTCTCTCTCTCTCATATACTGATTGTAAAGGCATGTTGAGAGGTAAACAGCCAGTTAATTTTTACAACAATTTAATTTTAATGATGAAAAATGATTATGCGGTGATGATGAATCTGCGTGCACCATGTGGATGTGAACCCACATGGCAGTCATTGCTGTGGGGTGACTGACAGCCATCTGTCTGCTGGGAGCAGATGCACTGTCACCGTAGCAACTAGTGAGAGTGCTCTCCTGGCACACACTGTGAGCACCACCCCATAGATGCCAAATGTACACACACACACACACACACACACTCACACGCACGCACGCACACGCACACGCACACGCACACACACACACACACACACACACACACCATCTAAATCATCCTGCAAAGTGTTATTTGTTAAATGTGCTGCATTGAGTTTTGAGCTGTGAGACAATATGACAAAACTCTCTTCCAAGAGAAGGCAAGCCAAGGCAAGTGTCTGATGCTTTAACAGACTATGAAAAGATTGAAAATAAATAAGTACACTATTTGACAGTGGTGTGAGCTTTCTGAGTGTGAGCTTGTCTGCACAAGCAGCTCAACTGGCTCAAACTCTCCTGCCGCCATGGTGACATGCAATACTTAAACTAATGTTATACAGAGATATACTCTTGTGCACAACATGTTTTATCAACCTTGAAGACAAAATCAGGCTGTTTGATTTTCACGACTTCATTTCCATGTGGACGGAACACCTTAATAAAATACTCCAACTTCAAATACTTGTTCCTGCAGCACAATTTAGCGACAGCATGAATCTTCAGCATGAAACACACAGCACGATCAGTGCAGTCCGATTCCCGAACAACCAACACCCTGTCTACACTGGAGGTGCGCCGCAACGTCTTGAAGTTGTCTACACAAGCGTCGAAGTAATCATTTTGAAATAAATCAGCTGTCAGTTAGTCGTCAGCAATGATTAAATGCATGGGTGAATAACTAGTATCTTACTTTATTTTCAACAGAAATCCACTGGTATAAACATTTACTTACAGTATATAATTTGTATTATAAAATTACTGTTGCTAAAATGTTTGGTTTTCAGATGTTAGTGGAATATTTTAATGGTTAATGTGATGAACTCCACCTGTGGTTACTCTGCTAAAACACCCGTTTAAGTGCCCAAAACTCTCCAAATACTTTTTAGGACCACTGTACATGGATGTGGATGGCAGAATGCAGTATGATGCATGTTATTTTGAACACCGCAACACTCTCTTTCACATACAGATAATGTTAATACGTGCAGGACTTCACACACACCCAAACATGGTGCATGATGGGTGCAGTGTGTTTACCCCTGCACTGGGGTGGTACGCCCCTCGAGGGCAGCCCCCTCTGCTCTCCCATCTCTGAATGTGTTGGATGGGAACCTGTTGGATGGGTCACCGTGTCTCCCTGCGAGCGTGAGCTGGGCGCATTATTTCACATCTGTGGCCCACGTAACCGGCCCGACAGATGCACCTGCCCTCCGAGTCACACCGCTGGGACATGGAGCCCAGCATACTGCACTGACATGGCCTACACAACTGAGAAACACTGACCCACCAACAATTTGGCTAAACACACACACACACACACACACACACACATATACAGGTTCAGGAAGGCAAAACAGCAGAGAGATGTGAATGAGTGCACAGGTTCACCTGTCTGTGTCTGCTGTTTGAGCTGAAAATAGGAGGAAGTCACTCATCCCAAAGTAAGGAAATGGCACAGAATTACAAAATATATAGCCCTGAACATGGCTTTGCAGAAATGCCTTAATATTTAAATCTTTTGAGCATTGACATTTTTGTATTTTATTAGCCCTGTTCCAAAATCTAGACTGATAATCTGCCGTTTTACTCGTGATTTGTGTGAAAGTGAATAAATGTCATTGTAAAAGTAATTGGAAACTGCAGTGATATGTAAAACGAGACATGTAAAAATAATGTAGGTACAGTAACATGATTCTACGAGACCAGATAATATATTGATAACTGAGATAATATATTGTCATATATAATAGGTGTGCAATGTTCCAGTTTAATAGTGTGCATGTGTGTGTGTTTTCTAGTGTGTTTGTGTTGTATGTACTTGTCACATCCTCGTCAGCCTCTACTCCTCCAACCGCCTCTCACTCACCTGATTACTAAACACTCTCACCTGTCCCTCATCAAACCATCAGCCAGTCCTGTATAAAGCCTCACCACTCACTTCAGTCACCATCTAGTCTTGTTTGGACTCACCCTAGCTAACTCAGCTCTCTACTCATCCTAGTCTTCAAAAGTAATATTCCTGTAATTCTTCAGTTCGCTAGAATATTAAATATCCTGATTTACCCTTTGGTTACTTCTTTGTGTTTGATCTGCTTTCTACTGAGTTTGTAATAAAACTGCATCTGAGTTCAACTCATCATCTTGGCTTCCTGACAGAAGACTAGACCTTCAAATAGAACTCAGCAGTAACGGCGTCTACGATGGAATGCTTTCTCGAGTTGGAACAACAACTAACACAACATCAAGAGGCGCTTTACGATATTCAACGCCGACTGGAGAAACTTTCACTTACCTCAAATATGTCAGCATGTCCTTCAGCTCCAGCTCCCGATTCTTCTTCTTCGTTTGTACAACTTCCTGGTAATTATTGCCCTCTAGCTCCTCCCCAGTGTTACTCTGGTGATGCTGAAACTTGTAGCGGCTTTCTCCTTCAGTGTTCTTTGGCTTTTGAGTTACAACCCCAAAACTTCTCCACCGATCGTTCCAAGATAGCATATATTATTTCTCTTCTATCCGGGAAGGCACTACAATGGAGAAATGCCATTTGGTATCAGGGAGGTCCCGTGATGCAGTCCATCGATGCCTTCATTACCCATTTCCATGAAGTTTTTGAGTCCACTACAGGAGCTTCCTCCGCCAGTGAACAACTCAGCCGTTTTCACCAAGGCAGACTATCAGTCGCTGATTACACCCTACGTTTCCGCATGCACGCTTCTGCCAGTCACTGGAATGAACCTGCGCTACTTACCCGTTACCGTCAGGGGTTAAACAAGTCTCTTCAAAGGCACCTGGCAAGTGTAGATGATTCTCGTGGATTGGAATTCCTCATCCAGTTTTCTATTCATGTGGATCGGCGATTACAACAATGCTCAACACAACGCGACTTTTCAGCTCCGCCACTTCTCAAAACCAGGGCTGAAGAAGAGGAACCGATGCAACTAGGCACAACCCACCTGACACCGACTGAGCTTAAGAGACGTATTTCCAACAATCTTTGCCTCTATTGTGGAGCTGCCAATCACCAATCACCTGCCCCATTCATCCTCCCAGATTTCTGGTAAGCTCCGTGTCCTGCGAACCTGTATGTGATAAACCCTTTTGCATAGACATTACTGTTTCAACTGCCACTTCCTCAATTTCTGTTCATGCCCTCTTAGACTCCGGTTCTGCAGGCAACTTCATCGCTCCCTCTCTAGTTCAACAACTTAACATTCAGACCAAACCTTTAACTAAGCCTTTACCCATCCATTCTGTTGTGGGAAAACCTATTGGCTCAGATGTAATCACTCTTCAGACCGCCCCACTCACCATCCAAGTCGGCATACTCCACATAGAATCTATCATTACTCATTCTCCCCGATGCTACAACAGACCTCATTCTTGGTTTACCTTGGCTTCTTCATCACAACCCAGTCATTTCCTGGACCACCAAAGTTGTTGTTGCCTGGGGTGAATGCTGCTTTACTCAATGCCTCTCAAGACCCACTCGCCCTTCTCCTCCCAGATCCATCTCTTGTCTAGCCACTTCCGTAGAGAGCCCACATGTCTCACTCAATACCACCATCCCTTCTGCCGACCAAGACTACTTACCAGTTTTCAGTGCCCAAAAGGTCTCCCAACTTCCTCCACACCATCTTTGGTATTGTGCTATAGACCTTCTCCCTGGCTCTCCACTTCTTAGAGGCAAGATCTATCCCCTGTCGATACCAGAGCAGCAAGCTATGGAAGAATACGTAGATGAGTCTCTGAAACGGGGGTATATTCGCCCTTCCACCTCTCTGGCCGCCTCAAGTTTCTTCTTTGTTGCCAAGAAGGATGGTGGTCTTCGCCCATGCATAGATTATCGTGCCCTCAACAATATCACCGTTAAGTTCTCCTACCGTTACCCTTGGTTCCAGCAGCCTTGGAACTCCTACGAGGGGCAAACATCTTCACCAAACTCGACCTCTGCAGTGCCAATAATATCATCCGTATCCGCAAAGGGGACGAGTGGAAAACCGCTTTCATCACCTCTTGCGGCCACTTTGAATATCAGGTGATGCCATACAGCCTGGTCAACGCCCCCTCAGTCTTCTAATCTTACATGAATGAGACCTTCCGTGACATTCTCCACCGCTTTGTCCTGGTCTATATTGATGACATACATACTTATCTATTCCACCTCCCTAATCATATATCCTGATTTGCCCTTTGGTTACTTCTTTGTGTTTGCTCTGCTTTCTCCTGAGTTTGTTAATAAAACTGCATCTGAGTTCAACTCATCATCTTGGCTTCCTGACAGTACTCACTCGTCACACTGACGTCCAACAACATGCTGTCGACACTGGCACTGGCCGGTCTCCTGATGACAAACCTCAGTCATCGATCCATTAATGTGACACTGACACGCTACAGAGTGAGAGCAAACATTGTGTTTGCATGAAAGAGAAATGCAGAGAGACAAAAAATAAAAACGTAAAAAAATTTCATTTGTTCAAATCTCTTAGCAGACTGGGGTAAGAAATGACTGTCTAGGTTTGATTGTCTTTATATCCAATGCTCATAAAAACATTAAATGTATACATAAAATACAAAGATTAACTGCACTAATTTTTGATTTGAGTTCGGTTTAATTTGTACTTACATCTTTATTATTCTTTCAATTTCCTATGCATTTTTTATTTTTATTTTTTTTGGTCATTACCCCTCAGACAGTCCTGTGGAGTTACTGTAAAAGATGGTAATACAAAAGACATCACAGTGCAAAAATGGCAATACAGTTCGATCAGCTAAATTTAACTAAAAAGTTAAAGTTAAGTGTTTCTCAACTGGTGAGTCGTCGAGACCCTATCATAGATCACAGGTGTGTCCTCCGATAGGGTCACGGACATCAGGGAAAACAGTGACATACTTGTGCATAGTTAGGATAGTAAAATAAATAGGCTTTATAAAGGAGGAGAAAACACTTCCTATATCTTGTTAAAGAACATGTGGAAACATGCACTAACATCATATCATTGTTTATTAAAAATGTAGATTTTGTACTGAAAATGATTCAAATGTATATTCATGTAGGTAAACTGTCAATGTACTCCAAACATGTGGCTGCAGTCCTACATTTTCCAAACAATATAAGCTTTATTATATTAAAAAATTATTTAAACCATCACTTTTTCTGTTTCCTAATCTTAAAGAAGTAAACAAATACATCTTCATAAGTATTAATTATCATAATATTACTTCATCATAAATAAACAGTATAAATTATTTGTAAAGTATTAGTTTATAGTTAATTGATCATTTATAAATTATTATTCATACATTGTTTTTTACTTCAACATATTAACAGGCTACAATATAAACAAACAGAATGTTATTTGTTTATATTCACTATAGCAAACGATTTATTATTTTTAATAAGTTCATATATAAGCAGTTTGATATTGTTTTTCATCCTTAGTAAACAACTTGTTAACCACACCCAACTAATGTATTACAGTTGATGCAAACCAATGGTAAAGATGTGTTTATGAAAAAAATAAGAAGGCATAAATTAATAAATTATACAGTATATACATTTACTGTATATATTTTATGATTTGGATATACATCTATGCTTAATTAAAGTGTTTGTTACTGTTATACTAACACTATTACAGCAATTACAGCTTAATAAAGGTCCTAATAAAGTACTGACTTATTGCTGGCTAAGTATTTTGCGTTTTTTCTCTCTGAATTGAGAACTATGCCTAATTAAACATTTATAAATGATCCCATTACTATGAAAATTTTGCCATGAAATAACCATCATCACAAAACAGACACTTCAGCTTTTAAAAAACACAAACAGCACATTTATAAATGCATTAGTTAAGCATTAATATATGTCCAGTGTATTATATATGTAAATATAATTTCTTTATTAATTATGGATTTATGCCTTCTTAATGTTCTCATAAATAGTTCACTGGTTTGCATAATGGTTAGAGGTGGTTAAAAAGCTGTTTACTTACTATCATCGAACTGTTTATATATGAACTTATTTAACAATAATAAATAATTTGCTACAGTAAACTATACACATACTGTAGGTCATTCAGACTGCTTGTGTAAGTGCCACACTGAGTGCTGTGTTCCCATTACATTGTTCTGCTGTTGATTCTGCTCTTTACAAGTTGTTATTCCCCAAAAGAAATAAAGAAAGTCCTACTTTCAACTCAGACAGCAGCCCAATCTTCTTTCATCAAATATACAGTAAGCATGCTTTAAAAAAGAGCCTTGGAAAACTGTAACAGCACAGACACTTCACAGAAACCAGTTGTCAATACTGTCCACATCCACCTTATTTCCCTTTCTCTGGTTTGCAGAAGTTAGAAGATGCTAAAGCTTAGTGCATATTTTCAATTCAAACTTTATATATGAAAATTCGAGTATATTTGCAATATTATGACCATTATGAATATTGTTTTGGAAAGCTAGTTTGAAACTGTAGCTTATCAGGGTAAAAAAATATGTTTTATGAAGGTCTAAACCAGGGGTTTCAAACTTTATGATAGACACCCAAATATGATGATCCCCTTGTGAAGGACTCCCTTGCTAAAATATAAAGGCAGCTCTATATTTTCATGTGTAAAGACCCTTTAAACTTTGCCTGAGAAACATACTGTATAAACAACTGTTCAAACGAACATCTTATGTTGCTCAATGGTTATCGCAAAATAAACCCAGACAGGGTGTTCAGGAAGAAGAGGACACTTGTATCAGCCTGAAGAGGTTTATTTTGTGACAACAACCAGCTGACTGTATATTATCCCGCTTATTACATGGCTACTAACCAAATAAATAAATGCATGGACATTTTATATTGATTTATGTTGAAATTATGTAATTATGTGAGAAGAAATTAATCTCTGAACATCTTAAATCAACCTCCGGTTTATGTTGGAGTTCTGTTGGTGTTTATTTTGTAATTAATGACTGTAATTAATTAATGTAAGTAGTACAAGACTACTAACCAAATAAATACATAAATGAACATAAAAAATTGATTTGAGATTGCACAGTGATCTGAGAAGCAGGAAAGATGACTCTCAATACCCGGATGTGTGGTTGTTTCTGAGAAATATCAGACTACTAGATGGCGCCATTGACCAATCAGAATTGAGTATTCCTGAGAGCCGGGTAATAAAAAGATTAAATTGACTTGACTGTATTAAACATTGTATTATAAAGACAACATGTTGTTTCCAAATTAAATAATTGTCTTTGATATTGTCATTGACCTGAAGTACAATCTTTTAAAACATTATGTGGGAAATATGTTCTTTTTGTCAACTATGCTGTATTGAAAAGGCGGCTTAACACGGAAGAGAGAAAATATTGCCGTTTACATTGACATGAGGGAATCGTATGTGATTGGCTGGTCTAAAAGTCGTATGATTTTTGGTCTAAAAGTTGAACGATTTCATACGTATGACTTTGTCAAATTGTATGAATTTGTACGACTTTTCATGAAATCGTGTTGTATGCTCTGAAAATCAATAAAACTCAACTCCTTTACTTACGTTGGCAATTCTTTGCAATGAGGGCATCTCCAAGTATCCATCCGGTCCTCCGTATCCCTCATGACAGCGCAGACAGGCTCCAGTCACTGGGTCGCAGCTGAGCGGGGCTGATCGGTCCAGGTTACCATTACACATACATGGCTGACAGGATCCACCAGGAATTTTGGGACGACCAAAATAGCCATTAGCACACCTGAGGTCATCCAGAGCAGACAGAATGCACGTTTTAGAAATGTGTAGAGTTAAAATGCACCAAATAAACATACCAACCTATACACCTTTATAATGGCACCGTGAAATTTTGCATTTTGTGTAATAATCCCACTGTAGGTTTGTTCAATCAGTTTAGAATTATTTTATTAGCTTATATTTATATTTTAATATGCACTTAGGATGTGTATAGTTCATATATGATTATTCATTATATTTAAATGTGATGTTTGTCATTTTCTAGATGTTAACATACTTTCTTATATACCGTTTTAATGTACAGAGTCAATTAAAAGTGAGCCAACATTCCTCTGTTTGTTTGACATGCAGCCTGACATGTCAACTTCTGGCTCAACCAATGGCATGAGTTTGGGGCGGGACAACCTCTTTGGCAAACCAATGGCAGATTGGTGAACTGTTTGAGAAACTGTCATTATTTCTGCAATTCCACTTGATGCCACAACTGGCGCAAAAATTACACCCTTCACCATGAAGCGAGCCTGATCTTGTGAAAACATAATTGTGGTGACAATGATTTTACATGGTTCAGTACACATATCGTAGCATAAGGTTAAGGTTATTGCTCGAATGAGTTTTAAATCAACAAAACCGACCTCCCGACCCTAAACCTTAAACCTAACCGATAGTGTCATAAAAAGCAAATGTGTGATGAAAAACACAACCACGTCATTTTGTGGTGCTTCTATGACACTTTGGGTTCACATGTGGACTCGTGCTCTTCAGGACTTGTACCCCACTCCTTTACATCACAATTGCAATGCTCTATCAGTCGAGTAATCGCACAATTCGATCACACTCAAACAAGCTTGTAAATGTAGTTAATTATATAATGCAATCGTTAAAATGAGTCATGTGCTATAATAAAAGTGTTTAGATGTCATAAGATAGCATTGCGCGAGGAACAGGACAAAAAGTAAGTGCTTATGAATAGATAATCTGACGTTTTACTTGTGATTTGTGTGAAAGTGAATAAAAGTCATTGTTGTTGTAGCACCTGTAGTGTTCATTTCACCAGGAACTGCTGTGATACGTACAACGAGCCATGTAAAAATCATTGTGCAAAAATGTAAGTATAGTAACGTGATTCTATAAGATCGGGAAGCATGAAACCTTTAACATGAAAAGCAATTCACAATCCATTTTATAGATTGAAACAGGGTATCCAATGAGAAAATATTTCTTGCAGGACTTGACTGGATTGTGAAAAGCAGGCATTACATACCAAAATGGTGTTGAAAATGTAAGAAGGCTTGGTTACGTCAACCGAACAGGAAAGGCATTTCAGAATTGGAGGATTTCTCCCATTCATTTTAATACAAGCGCAATACAATGTCTCAGCTAAACTGTCTCTGGCTCAACTTCAACCTCGATCTAAAAAAGCAGGTCTAGCTGTAGAGAATATAGGACAGCTAGACTAATGTGGGTTAAATGGACACACTTCTGGATAACATTTAGAGAATAGTGCATTACCACAAGTAATTTCTCTTTCTCTTTAAAAAAGCAGCATACACGCTGAACTGACTCCATTACAAGCATATTTTGATCATGATCGCTCAGCTCAAAACTGAAATGTAAACCACCATGGCGTTTCTCGCCAAAACATGAGAATGTGAGGGGAAATAGAGGGGAGGAGACACCATCACTCCTCCGCTCACTTCGCCCACCCGCTCCTCTTATCTGCTGTCTGTGCGTTTGGATCCTATATCTCTACCGAAGCAACTCATGCTGCTTCCTGATAAACACGCACATGCTATCCACTGCCTTCATGTTAAATAGATTCTACTGCGCTTATCTGCACACCACTGTGCTATCTGCATGATGGCAAATAGAGAAAGTAATTACGGTTTCTCCCATGCTCAGCGGATTCCGTGAGCCACCCTACACTTATTAATTGAATACGGTATTGCGTGTGACTGTCTTTACATGCCCAGCAGCATGATAGTACACTATCTAGTTCTTACTGTGGATGCTGGAGATTTATAACCATCAAACAAAGCCTCACATCTCACACTGACTTGTTAAATATTCCCTCACATTCCAGCAGAATTATCATTATTCTTTGAGGAAAGTTCAGATAACTGAAAGCAATTGTGCTCTGTCATTCCAACCGGGTCACGTGACAAGTCGTAAAAATTGGTACGAGATGCTGAAATCATTAGAAATTGTACGAGATGGCTCATACAAAAGCGTATGACTTTTACTCCCATATTTAAAAATAAACGACCCAACAAATTATATTTAATTGTTCCTAAATGTAACTCATATCCCAAACTTAACCATAAAGTGTAACCCCTTTCTCAAACGTATGATTATAATAGGAAAATAACTTTTGTATACCATGTAAGAAAGAAAACGTCTGGGTTTGGTACGAGACGAGGGAAGCATGTCATCGGTTACTGCATGTCTGTCAGTTATTTGCATTGCATAAATAAATGTGGAATGAGGAACCAAATGTAACGAGTCAGGAGAGAATGGAGGATCTAAATGCAGCGTCTTTAATAAAACAAAAGCAAACCAGACAACTCAGAACATAAAGAAACAAAACACAGGGAACAAACGTACAGAGCACAGTGTAATACATGTAAAGACTGACAAAATGAAACAGGGAAAACAAGAGGAACATCTGTGGAAACAATCAGGGGAAAACCAATCATAAAATTAAACTACAAAAGGACTACAAACTAACAGGAAACAGAAACATGGGAACTAAACAAGAATTTCAACATAAAAGTCAATACAAAAAACAGGGAATATGTGACACCAAATCTGTGACCCCCTTTCTTAAAATAAAGTGTTGGAAAGAAGGCTAGCTAAAATGTGATGCTAAAATGTGAAATTCTTTTTGTTGATTGGTTGGTCCGTAAGATAACTTTTATAACTTACGATTCTGACATCTCGTAAGAATCATTACGAGTTGTCATGAGACTATGCTCGTCATTCAAGTGCTTTACATTGGTGATAATGTACAGTGAGATGGTTATTATCCCAATAAGTGAAGGGGCCTTGCATTACCCTGAAGGGGTTTACTTAATAATGACCGGCTGATTATAAATTATTCAGACTTATGTAATAAATGGACATTAAATATTCATTTGAATTGAAATAATTTGATTATCTGAGAAGACGGATAGTGATACAAGAGACTAGCACTGTGTCAATGGACAATTATAGAGTTTAAGTTCATTATACTAAGATATTTGACCACAGAATGCCATGATTGAACAATTAAAATCAAGTATTCCAGAAAGCGGTAATAATGCAAAATACAAAAAATGGTACATACATAGTGTGCAGAACGGACCAATCAGCTGTGAGCTCAAGTTCATCAATGGTTAAATCGGTGAATAATCTATATCATACTTAATTTTCAACGGAAATCCACTGGTATAAACATTTACTTATTATAGAATTATTATTGTAATGCTTTTCTTGCTAAAATGGTGCATACATTTGGTTATAAACAAAAGTATTTAAATAAGTAGACCAGAAAAATCACGAGCTGGCTTAAATGCAACAGTCAGAAGTTATTTAAAAAGGTACACTGCAAAAAATGATTTTGGGGGTGTTAAGGAAATAAAATGTTTAGTTTCCCTAATAATTTTGGGTAGATTTACTTAATAATTAACAGTAAAATATTTCTTAAATTAGCAGCAGTAAATTTCATTTGATAAAATTACACAACATGTCCTCTAATAATTTAATTAAAAACTACCACATACAAATGCCTAATAAAAGTGTATTAAAATCAATTTCATTCACATTATCCACGATGAGAAGAGGCCGGTGACAGAAATAACCGACATCCAGCAGGATCGATAGAAAAATCTCATTTGGACACAGAATTTAAGGTAAGACATATATATATATATATATATATATATATATATATATATATATATATATATTTTTTTTTTTTTTAAATATACATTTTCTTTGTGTTTTTGATATTATACTCTGCAAATTGAAAGGAAATTGACATTTTATGCAAGTTTTTGGTTTTATCCGATTGGCAAGGCTTTACAAGTTTATATAAGGTCCGCTGTCAGCTCAGGATCATTTTACAAAAGGCTGTATGAAATCCTTTATTGTGGGATAAGATAATGTGATAAAGTAACATTCAATTTGTTGTTTTGTAATTAAAGCATGACCAAGATTTACGTTATCGTGCGGTGCACATTTTGAATCGGGAGTATTTCTGACGCTGCAGGTTTTGCCGCCATTTTGGAATTCAAATCGAGGGAAGCCAGAAATATTGGCAGACAAGATGCTTTTGTGTTGTGGGTAAGTAGAAAAGCACATTTCTGTTTAGATACTAAAGACATGACTATTTTCATGCATGTTTATCGTGTTATGGATTTCTGAATCTGAAAATATTTCTGTTTTTCCATGCATACTACTCATGCTCGTCCTGCTGTTAAAAAAATCACGGAAAGTTTCCAGCGTCTCACTGAGGCTCAGATGTGTTTTATATTAACAATGAAAGAATCATTGTTCTTCCACTGTTGGACTGGGATTCAAGGATGGACTAGACATCAGGATTAAACCGTGCAGCGCATCTGCCGGCCGCAGTGTGAGAGCAGAACGGGACAACCAAAGGTCTCTCACCTGAGCAGCCCTGATGAACCTGCATTGCACTCGCGCCCTCATGTACAGTGGTAAACACAGAGCGAACTGCGCAGCCCATTTGAATTCTGTCTTTTCTTTTGCTATCATTTTAAGGACAATGAAGTACTGACTAAATACAGCAAGAAGGATTGTGCTCTGTTAATACGATTTGTTTTTAAAGAACTGGATGCCAGATCAGATGTGATTTTTATGTATTACAGTTTTACTGTATTGTGCATTTAAAAACTCAAAGATGATTCTCTGTGAAATATTTTTGTTTAGTCAACCCATTTGTACACATGGTGGTCAATAAATATGATTAAAAATGACTTTTGTGTTCCTTGTGAGTAGGCTAATGGAAGTAGATTTAGTTAAGTGTAGTCTAAAAAATCTACAATTATTATTAGGTAAATTGCACTAACTATCTAAGTTATATTAGCTAGACTTTACCTGATATTCTTAACCTATATATTGCATGCTAAAATTTAGAAAATGTACTCAATACAAGTTGATGCAAACTGTGCATTTTTATAGCGTAACAAATAAAATGAACAGCAGAAAGATTCACATGTATATTATTTGGTAATAGAAAATCATTCTATTTTTAGACAGACGGGATCATAAAAGTGGCTGGAGTAACTACGCGATGCACCAAACAGATGCTTACATTGTCGACAGTGTCATTAATAATAATGGGAGAGCTATGCTTTTAAAATGACACCATTCACCGACACCAGCTGAATATTCAAAGGTTTCTAAGTTGGCAAAGTGCATTAAGAACAAAGAACTACAATAACAAATAGATTAAATAATAAATTCATAAATTCATACAAAGAATCTGTAGTAGTCATTGTGCCTAAAATGCAATTTAATCAGTTTCATAGTCAAAAGGGGGAATCAACTGCATCACAATTTGGTGCAATACCAAAATGGATCTAATATCAAAGGATGAGAAAGACTACCAGTCTCCATGAGTAAATTTAATCATTTAAAGAGCCCATGAAATCAAAACTGAAATTGTGTGGCTTTTAGTCCATGTTTATTAGCTTTGAATATACAGTATGTTAGTGAGCTCCTTAAAGTTGACAAAATTAACCTCTATCTGAAACACACATTTAAAGCTGAAGTGTGTAACGGTTTTTGGTGCTAAAATATTTTCGCCTATCCTGTCTTAATATGGAGAGACAACTATAAATAAGCCATTTGCAGGTTAAATTTCTGTCTCTGTGGTGCTATAAAAATTCCTCTTTGTTGTGAGAACAAAATTAACCAGTTATTAACTGGTTACCAGCATTTAAAAATAATATTTTTACTCCAGAACAATTGAAGGGGATTTTGTTCCCATTTTCGGTTACATTTGGTTTCCGTTTTTAGTCCCTAGTCATGTGATAGATTCAACCCAAAACAATCAAGATGACAGCCCATCTAGTAGCGGTGTCATTGTGCCTGCTATCCTTTTTAAAAGTGTTGTAAAAGATACATTTTAGTTTTATAACCTTCACATTGCATTCCTTCAAAGGTGACAGAAAGTTTACTCGGAATTGCTGTCTGGTGGAGGAACATGAGGATAATTGCGTTCCAGGGCCATGCTTCTTAAGTATTTTCTTTTTCTTTTTTCGCATGAATAGTAAGGGGCTTAAAGCATTTTTAGACGCATCAGTGTGGGCGAGCAACTTTTGGAAAATGTATAAAAATGGCAGTGTGGATGGAAAATATTTCGAAAATGAAAGCGCTTCTCTTTGGGGAAAATGGACCAAAAGTTTGTTGACTTATCTTGTACTAAACAGATTTTGGTCCAGTCAAATGCTCTCTAGAATGTGAATGTCCCTCTCCAAAATACTGCGACTGACAAGCAAGTAGCAAATCATGGTTCATGGTTGTGACACACAGTAGCTAAAAAAAACTGATGAGTCCATTGAAACGCCCAAATGTCCTGTTTCAATACGGAATATTTTGACACAAGAAAGAAAACTGCACTTATCAAACTATTTCAGTCTTCAAGGAAAAGGAGAGAAACAGCTCACTCAAAAGAGTACCCACCTACCCTTTCAAAAATACACAATGTAACCCATCCAATGCCTCTATTACACATACACTATATTGCCAAAAGTATTCGCTCACCCATCCAAATAATTGAATTCAGGTGTTCCAATCACTTCCATGGCCACAGGTGTATAAAATGAAGCACCTAGGCATGCAGACTGCTTCTACAAACATTTGTGAAAGAATGGGCCGCTCTCAGGAGCTCAGTGAATTCCAACGTGGTACTGTGATAGGATGCCACCTGTGCAACAAGTCCAGTCATGAAATTTCCTCACTACTAAATATTCCACAGTCAACTGTCAGTGGTATTATAACAAAGTGGAAGCGATTGGGAATGACAGCAACTCAGCCACGAAGTGGTAGGCCACGTAAAATGACAGAGCGGGGTCAGCGGATGCTGAGGCGCATAGTGCGCAGAGGTCGCCAACTTTCTGCAGAGTCAATCGCTACAGACTTCAAGTTCATGTGGCCTTCAGATTAGCTCAAGAACAGTGCGTAGAGAGCTTCATGGAATGGGTTTCCATGGCTGAGCAGCTGCATCCAAGCCATACATCACCAAGTGCAATGCAAAGCGTCGGATGCAGTGGTGTAAAGCACGCCGCCACTGGACTCTAGAGCAGTGGAGACGTGTTCTCTGGAGTGACAAATCACGCTTCTCCATCTGGCAATCTGATGGACGAGTCTGGGTTTGGTGGTTGCCAGGAGAACGGTACTTGTCTGACTGCATTGTGCCAACTGTGAAGTTTGGTGGAGGGGGGATTATGGTGTGGGGTTGTTTTTCAGGAGCTGGGCTTGGCCCCTTAGTTCCAGTGAAAGCAAATCTGAATGCTTCAGTATACCAAGAGATTTTGGACAATTCCATGCTCCCAACTTTGTGAGAACAGTTTGGGGATGGCCCCTTCCTGTTCCAACATGACTGCGCACCAGTGCACAAAGCAAGGTCCATAAAGACATGGATGAGTGAGTCTGGTGTGGAAGAACTTGACTGGCCTGCACAGAGTCCTGACATCAACCCGATAGAGCACGTTTGGGATGAATTAGAGCGAAGACTGCGAGCCAGGCCTTCTCGTCCAACATCAGCGTCTGACCTCACAAATGTGCTTCTGGAAGAATGGTCAAAAATTCCCATAAACACACTCCTAAACCTTGTGGAAATCCTTCCCAGAAGAGTTGAAGCTGTTATAGCTGCAAAGGGTGGGCCGACGTCATATTAAACCCTATGGATTAAGAATGGGATGTCACTTAAGTTCATATGTGTCTAAAGGCAGATGAGCGAATACTTTTGGCAATATAGTGTACGTAATGACCTCTGCACTGATGGTAATGGTCTGAACTTTGAACTTGGGCTATTCCTGTCTATCTGGCACCAGCTCATACTTTCTCCTGTCATTAGCACTGCTGTGAGAGAGCCGTCTGAAACACTGATGACTCTGGCCAAGTGCCTCAACCCAGACTATATATAAACACAACAGGGGACGACACTGACAAAAAACAACCTGGATCTGCTCCAAACTCTCTTTACCAGTTGTACACTCAGTCTGCCCTCTCTTGCTTGCCTTTTGAAGTGCACACAGCCGGACAGGGCCAAACTAAGCGTAAGTACTCTATTTCAGAGTCAATCAGACACTGTGGAGGAATTAGGTCAGTGAAAGTGTAGGAGAGGGTGCTTGCTTTCCTGTCATGGGTCAGTGGTTGTTAAACCGATGAGACTTCCGTTCCATCACTAAGCCCATTACTGTTACAGATAGCCAACTCCACACTCAGTGAATAAGCAAGCTCTCAACTGTACACGCTCCACGATAAACACATGACCCTTTCTTTAACTTTGGGCACTTTTATGTCCCATTGGTTGATTTCAAAGTTTTACTTTATGTTACATAAAGGTCACTTTAAAACTTGGAAACTTTTTACCGTGCTTTGATCATTTATTTTTGTATCTTTTGAAATGTCTGTTATCAGAGGCAGAGGGTGAGCTAAAGGCAGGGTAAGGCTTTGTGCCCCACCCCTCTTTATTCAGTGCACTCTTGTAAACAAACTGGTACTTATACAGGCTTTTGGAACGCTCCTGAGGACTCAACAGCTTTAAAGATATGTTACATTTCGATTAGCTTCTTTCAGACAGTTCATGTAAATGAACCAGTTACAATAAACAATTACGTTGGGAACTCTGATTCATTTTAGTGAGGCAGTTCTTTTGGACAGTTCGTGTAAATGAACATTCATATAAATGATTCACTGATTCACTTGAGCCCTGTGCAGCCTTAAAGGGACTTTGCCCTTCTCTTTTGAAGTGAAATATTTAGGATTTTGCTGCTGTTTATCACTATATGTAGATTCAGTTATATAAAAGAATGTGTTTTCTAGTTTGTCAGTGTATATTAAATATAAATGTATGTTCAATGTAATGTTACCCTATTTGTTTAACCCTTTTGAAAGTGTATTATGGTTTGGTGAAACTGTGGTTTTGATACAATTAACCATGGTTTAACTACAGTAATAATGTAGTATCCATAGAGTAACCACGGATTTACTGTAAAAATATTGTAGTAACCATGACTGTGATAACCATAGTTAATTTTGTGGTCACTATGGTTTTTCAACAAATACCATGGTTAAATGACAATGGTCAGTTTTCATAAGGGAATGTCACTGTCATTAAATGCATAACTATCAGGTGATATTTATGAGTTCTGCAATCAGAATTGATTTCAGAATTATGTCATCCAATCTAACAATATTTTCTTCTTTAAATAGCTTCAATGTAGTTAGCTACTTTTAGTACTTTAGTTAGTAGCTTGTAGTGTAGCAAACTACTTTTTGAAAAGAGTACTTGACTGTAGTATAACTACTTTAAGTTATGATCAGCTTGAAGCTTGAGAAGTGACAGTAGTAGCTTCACCAGCACTGATAAAAAGCCATAATACTGTATATGTGTGGATAGCACAACTCTGATCATTTGGTCTTGGAAGAATCTGATGAGAAATGTTTGAGTTAAAAGTGAAATCTCTGAATTTTAATTCCCAGTTTGAGACATTCTAGCAATCTCTTCTGAAACATGTGAGATTACTGGGGTCTTTTTCTCAAAGAAAAATCTGGAGACTTCAGCAAGTCTTTCTCCACTCAATCTCAATGCTGGCAACAATTGAACAATTAAGATATCTCATTTGTGATTCTTCTCACCAGTGCAAAAATGAAGCTCGTTTTAAGATTGGCACAGTGCAGCTCAGTGCTGTCTGATTGAGTCTATGTGAAGCGTGTCCTTCACGTTTCTTTCAGGGTGTGTCTCGGGGGACAGACTTGGTTCGAGCCCCGTCTGAGCAGTGATTTATCGGTCCCATCTTGTCCCATTAATGTGTGTCTGTTGCTGGTTTTTCCCACAATGAAAAACTCCTCCTCTCTCTCTCTCTCTCTCTCTCTCTCTCTCTCTCTCTCTCTCTCTACTCATCTTCTCTATAATAAACCTTCACCTCCCTCGTTTCCTGCTAATAGCTCAGCATGGAGGCCCCTAGTGCCGGCTAGCATGCACCACCCCAGCTCTGGCACCGCAGCAGTCTCGCTCCATCTGTTTTTCGGTGGTGGGGTCACACCGGAGTGGAGACCTTTCCTCCACCCAGTGCTATATTTCATGACACCACTGTGATTTAAATCACACACAGACCTGCCCTGATTACCAACGTAACCCAGAGAAAGAGGCTGCATATGCTAATGAAGGAACACTTCAACATACCAACCATAAGAAAGAGAGAGAGAGAGAGAGAAAGAGAGAGTTAAACACCCAACAGGGAATATGAAGTGGAGGTGAGATATAAAGAGTGATAAACAGAAAAATATAGTGTATATGATAGATGAGTTGAGAGATTTCTGAGGCAATTGAAATTAAGACAGAACCATTAAGACTGGCTGATGCCAGTGAGGAAGCTGGGTTGTACAAAGGATGTCTAAGATACCTAGAGTTCTCTATCCATTAGTATTCCCATTCATCTCAATGGCAGTACTCGACTGGGCATGCCACCCCAGAAGTACACAACCTTCTTGATATCATCTTTGCAAATGTGTGCACAGTTCTGGGCACGTTTCTTTTTTTTTTTCTTTTTCTTTTTTTTTCTTCTTTTAAATAGAGCACAACAGTGCCCCCTCACTTTTCCAGTTGCCTTGGTTTTCGGAAGTGTTTTCCCCAAATTTCTTCCAAAGGGATTTCAAAAACTACTTCATAAAAGAGTTGTAAGCCATGAACCAAACTAACCAGCTTCGAGGTGAATCACAACACTACAAACTTTGATTTGAAGCAAAATAACAAAGGTGCTATAGTGATATGATAGGTGTGGGTTAGAAACAGATCAATATTTAAGTCCTTTTTTACTGTAAATCTACACATTCACTTTCACATTCAGCCACTTACTGGTTTAGCTGATAGTAAACTATATTTACTAGATTTATAGAATTTATAGTAAACAAGGACTTAAATATTGATCTGTTTCTCACCCACACCTATCATATTACTTCTGAAGACATGGAATAAATCACTGGAGTTATATGGATTACTTTTATGCTGCTTTTATGTGCTTTTTGCAGCTTCAAGGTTTTGGTACCCATTCGCTTGCATTGTATGGACCTACAGAGCTGAAATATTCTTCTAAAAATCTTCATTTGTGTTCTGCAGAAGAAAGAAAGTCATACACGTCTGGGATGGCACAAGGGTGAGAAACCCTTTTGGGTGAACTAGCCTTTTAAGCACGATTTTTAAACAATGAAGTTGAAATAATGCAGACTGATGGCTTGAACAGAATCTTATCGCATCAGTTTTGAGATGAAATGTCCACTGTGTGGCGCTAAAAGCAAGTTAAATGTTTTCCCAAACAAGTGAGTTTTTAAAGGTTAATGTTCTATTGAGTTTAAAATCAACAAACCTGACCTCCCGACCCTAAACCTTAAACCTAAACCTAATCGATAATGTCAGAAAAAGCAAATGTGAGATGAAAAGCATGACCACGTCATTTTGTGGTGTTTCTATGACACTTTGGGTTCATGTGTGGACTCGTGTGCTCTTCAGGACTCGTACCCCACTCCTTTACATCACAAGTGCAACGCTCTATCAGTCGAGCTACTACACAGTTTGATCACACTCGAACAAGCTTGTAAATGTAGTTAATTATATAATGCAAACGTTAAATTGAGTCATGTGTTTAGATGTCATAAGATAGCATTGTGTGAGGAACATGATGGAAAGTAAGTGTTTATGAACTGATAATCTGCTGTTTTACGTTTGATTTGTGTGAAAGTGAATGAAAGTCATTGTTGTTGTAGCACATAAGATGCCTTAAAATTCTGCCAACATAGGCAAACTCTTTAGGTTTTGGAACAAAGCCATTATCCATATGTTCTGGTGAAGCTAACAGCATCAACATCAACAATATTCCTATTGTAATTCCAATAAATGAAACTTGTGGGGTCAAATATTGACCTAGTTTAGGACTAATCTTTAGTAACACATTTTACATGGAAAAGGTCTCTCTAAAACACATATCTGGGATTTCAGGATCTCATTTTGAGATTCTATGACCTTTTAAGCCATTCTTGGGGCTGTAGCCAATTAAAGAGGGATATCTATTTTAGCAGGACAACACTTACAACTGTTACAGTGGTATTAGAGGATATTTTCATACCATTAGGGTGGGGAATTTTTGCCCACCAGCCACAGTGGCTGTTGAATGCTGAATTTTACCAGCTACTCAGTTTTATTTATTTTTTATTCAGATTTACAAAATAACTCAATATATGCATGAAATTAAACAAAAATGCCAAGACCTCTTTAAGCTGACCAAAGAAAGCAACTCAGTTCTCCTGTTGATCCACTTCAGTCTACTCTGCATTCACACTGTTGTTCCCTATCTGTCACTCACTCAACGTTGTGTCAATGTAGTGACACTAGGGGTCACTCTTGGGAGCCCCAAACACCTCTACTTTTTTGAAAATAGGCCAATGAGAATTGGCGAGTGGAATTTGCATGCCACTCCCCCGGACATACGGGTATAAAAGGAGCTGGTATGCAACCACTCATTTAGATTTTCTCTTTGGAACCGAGTGGTTCTATTCATTGAAGCTGAATTCATCCGCGAAGTTCATTCACCTCATCTGCTGGATTCTACAGCGCATTTCAGCGGTTTCTCCCTCTCTGCACCTGTGGAGTACAGAGAACGCCCCTGGGTGCTTCGGCAGAAACAACTAAAAGAGTATATTCTAAAAAAAGAGTATATTTTCTTTCTAAAAGTGCGGCACACACGGAACGTCTTTTTAAAGATGCCTTTCCGTTTGTGTGTTATTCCTGGTTACGTGTCTGGGCGCTGCCCAAGTGGAAACATCATTCGTGGATGGGTCTCATTACGAGAACATGACCATGGCAACGTTGCGGTCACGGCTTGCATTAGTAAGAAAGCAAGCCACCCCAGTGGCTCCCCGCCTCGGTCCTTCTACTTACGGGTATGATGCCATGCCGGTTAGCACTGGGGGCGATTTTGGGGACCACCTCCGCCGGGAATCCCCCCACGGACCTCCCATTCCCCAGCACGCTTGCTTGCCCCGGTTGGGCGCTCGGATGAGATTGCCGGCTCATCTCAGGGTGAGTTCGACCTCTCGTTCAGAGCCCGGGAAGAAGACAAGTTATCGAGTATCGCATCAGAGAGCGGGCTCGTCCAGTCAAACGCAGAGGCTTCAACTGTGCTTCCTCCTTCGGGAAATGGTCACCCAGTCCCAGGCCGGCGCAGAAATGACGAACATGCTTTCCCGGACGGCCGCGAGCGTCAGGCTAGAGTGGAACCCTCCACTCTCCCCTGAACCCTCGTGGCTCGACGATTGGTTCCTGGGCTCAGGGCGCCGGCCACGCCCCGCCCCATTCCTTTCTTCCCAGAAGTGCATGAGGAGCTGACAAGATCGTGGGAGGCACCTTTTACTGCCCGGTCCCGGTCTTTCAGCTCCCCCGCTCTCGCTACCCTCGATAGCGGAGCTGCCAGGGGGTATTTGGTGATCCCCCAGGTGGATAAGTTTGTCCCTGATGGCCTGTAGGTTTACGTTGTCCCTGACGGCTAAGGCCTATGGTGCCACTGGACAAGCTGCCTCCACCCTGCATGCCATGGCTCTCCTGCAAGTACACCAAGCCAAGGCGCTAAAAGAACTGCACGAGGTTATTTTTGACCCGGGATTGATACAGGAACTGCGCTCGGCGACCAACCTCGCTCTCTGGGCGACGGAGGTCACGACGCGGTCTCTTGGGCAGGTGATGTCCACCCTGGTGGTCCAGGAGCGCCAACTTTGGCTCAACTTGGTTGAGATGTGAAAGGCTGACAAGGCATGTTTCCTTGATGCCCCCATCTCCCAGGTTGGCCTATTCGGCGACACCGTTGAGGATTTTGCCCAGCAGTTCTCGGCGGTGAAGCAGCAGATGGAGGCCATACAGCACATCCTGCCCCAGCGGCTCAAGCCCCACACCATGTCTGCTCATCACCAAGGGCGTCCTCCTGCAACTACAACACCGGCTCTGCCGCAGCCCGCCCCCATAGTCCAGCACAGGAAGCAGACGCCACCCATCTCACGGCCAGCTGCCAAGAACCCAAGGAAGGCTTCGAAAGAGCGGTTTTCTTGTTTCCTGGGTCACATGTCCGGTGCGCATGGCCGTCATCACGACCACTTTCCACCGTCCCATCTTTGCAGGTATGGCGCTCCAGCGGCGGTCCCCCTGCCCCTGTGTGCCCAGCTGTGGCACAAACACGCCCACACGGGATTGGGTCCGGAGGACTGCGGGGATGAGACTCCTCCTCCCCCTTCCTCGGCCAATCTTATGGTGGGCGGCAGGAGCCAGGTAAGTGCTTCGATGTCCCTGGACTCAGCATGGCCATGGGGCTCGAATCCCCTCGACATGGCATCTCGAGCTCCGCCCTGCCGTGAGGCCCCACCCGCCGGTACGTCCGACGTGATCATTCCCTTGGTCCCCCTCGCCCGGAGTTTGTGCGCTTGGCTCGTGCTTTCCAACTCGTCGTGATGGCTGACCCGGACCGTCTGACTCGGCTTCGCGATTCAGTTCACCAGGTGCCCACCCAGGTTCAGCGGCATCCGCTTCACCTCGGTGAAGGGCGAGAACGCCGCTACCTTGCATGCAGAGATCACTACCCTTCTGCGCAAGGGCGCGATAGAGCCTGTCCCTCCAGCCGAGATGAAGAAAGGGTTCTACAGCCATTACTTCATCATACCGAAGAAAAGCGGTGGGTTGCGACCAATCCTGGACCTGCGAGTACTGAACCGGCCTTTACACAGACTCCTGTTCAAGATGCTGATGCAAAAACGCATTCTAGCGAGCGTCTGGCATCAAGATTGGTTTGCGGCGGTAGACATGAAGGTTTGGAGTTGGACTCAGTCTCGATGATAGCGCACCTCACGAACGAGCGAGCACAGTTGGTGCTGAACTGTCTGAAGGCGTTCAGATGGAGAACAGCGGTTACACTGAAACTTTTTTAGAGGCTCCTGGGGCATATGGCATCCTCAGCGGCGGCCACATTGCTCGGGTTGATGCATATGAGACCGCGTCAGCACTGGCTTCAGACTCGAGTCCCGAGATGTGCATGGTGCCACAGGACACATTGTGTGACCATCACGCCAATCTGTCGCCGCCTCTTCAGCCCTTGGACCAACTACAGGCAGGGGTTCCCCTAAAGAAGGTCTCCAGGCATGTCGTGGTTACAACAGACGCCTCCAAGATGGGCCGGGGCGCCATATGCAATGGGCACACAGCCACCGGCTCCTGGACTGGCCCGCGGCTGTGTTGGCACATCAACTGCCTAAAGTTGTTGGCAGTACTGCTCGCCCTGTGGAGGTTTTGGCCATTGATACAGGGCAAACACGTGTTGGTCCGGACAGACAACACAGCGATGGTAGCGTACATCAACTGCCAAGGCGGTCTACACTCCCATTGCTTGTCACAACTTGCCCGCTGTCTCCTCCTCTGGAGTCAGTAGTGCCTCAAGTCGCTACGAGCCACTCACATCCTGGGTGACCTCAACACCGCAGTAGACGCGTTGTCACGTCAGGTTACCCTCAGGGGAGAGTGGAGACTCCACCCTCAGGTGGTCCAGCTGATTTGAAGTCAATTTGGTCAAGCACAGGTGGACCTATTTGCTTCCCGGGAATCCTCCCACTGCCCGCTTTGGTACGCCCTGACCGAGGCACCCCTTGGTATAGATGCGCTGGTACACAGCTGGCCCCCTGGACTAGGCAAATACGCGTTTCCCCAAGGGAGCCTACTTGCACAGACCCTGTGCATGGTCAGGGAGCACGAGGAGCAGATCATGCTAGTAGCACCCTACTGGCCCACCATGGTTCTCGGATCTCACGCTCCTTGCGACAGCCCCCCCCCACCCGCGAAATTCCCCTGAGGAAGGACCTTCTTTCTCAGGGACGGGGCACCATCTGGCACCCACGACCAGACCTCTGGAATCTCCATGTCTGGTCCCTGGACAGGATGCAGAAGACCTAGGTGGCCTACCACCCACGGTGGTAGACATGATCACTCAGGCTAGGGCTCCCTCTACGAAGCACCTGTATGCCTTCAAGTAGCATCTGTTCGTTAAGTGTTGTTCTTCCCGACGCGAAGACCCCCAGAGATGCGCAGTCAGTTCAGTGCTTTCCTTCCTGCAGGAGAGGCTGTAGGGGCTGTCCCCCTCCACCCTGAAGGTGTATGTAGTCGCTATTTCGGCTCATCACGATGCAGTAGATAGTAAGTATTTGGGGAAGCATGACTTGATCATCTGGTTCCTGAGAGGCGCTAGGAGGTTGAATCCCTCCAGACCGCACCTCGTCCCCTCGTGGGACCTCTCTGAAGTCCTTCGGGGTCTACAGGGAGCTCCCTTTGAGCCCTTGAAGTCAGCTGAGCTTAAGGCACTCTCTTTGAAGACTGCCCTCCTGACTGCGCTAACTTCCATCAAAAGGGTAGGGGACCTGCAGGCGTTCTCTGTCAGCGAATTGTGCCTGGAGTTCAGTCCGGGTTACTCTCACGTGATCCTGAGACCCCGACCGGGCTATGTGCCCAAGGTTCCCAAGACCCCTTTTAGGGATCAGGTGGTGAACCTGCAAGCGCTGCCCCAGGAGGAGGCAGACCCAGCCTTGGCATTGCTGTGTCTGGTGTGAGCTTTACGCATCTATTTGGATCACACGCAGAGCCTTAGAAGCTCCGAGCAGCTCTTTGTTTGCTTTGGTGGACAGCGGAAAGGAAGCGCTGTCTCCAAACAGAGGATCGCCCACTGGGTCATTGACGCCATCACGATGGCATATCAGAACGAGCCCACTCCACCAGGAGTGTGGCGGCCTCCTGGGCCCTGGACATTGGCGCCTCTTTGGCAGACATCTGCAGAGCAGCAGGCCGGGCAACACCCAACACCAAACACGAGGTTCTACAATCTCCGGGTTGAGCCGGTCTCGTCCCATGTATTGGCAGGCACGAGCAGGTAAGTTCCGGGACAAACTGGCCAGGTGTACCGCTTGCGCATAGCACCTTTCCCCTCCCTTGAGGTGAAGATGTGCGCTTTTGACTCCCAGTCATGTTCACAAACTGTGATCCCTGGATGACTTTCCTCCTTAGCCCTCTGGCAGTTGAGTTTGTGGAGAAACTTGCTGACCGGCCCAGTACGTGTGCTAATGAGCCCCTGTACTGAGGTAGGTGCTCCATATGTGCTGGTTCCCCAAAGGTGACCCCATGTGATATCTTCCACAAAATCGTTTCCCTGATGACAAACTGTGTCTTCCTTGGGCAGAGGCCCCTCTACCCCCGGTCACCATGCTCTGTAGAAACTCCTCCCCCTTCGGTTAGGACCTACCATGGGACCTCTCCACATGACATACTTCCGACAAGACTCGGTAAGACCATGTGACGTATTCCACTCAAAATACCCCCCCCCCCCTTTTTGGGTGGGGTGTGGTCTCTGTGGTGTCTTCCCCTTGGGAGGGACACCCCCTGACGCAGACACTTATGGCTCCCAGTCAGTTAACAAATTCCACTCTTTTTGGGGAGAAAGGAGAGAGAAAAGAGGCCTCGGCTGGGCTACAATTCTAAATGATTTTCAGCTATTTTTTGTGCTGTTCTGTCATTTTTAAATTGTATTTATCGTATATTAAATAGACTACATTACACAGTGATGTGTATTTGTTTTTATTTTGATTATACCAGCACATGTATCATCAATATCAATAATCTTTAATAGTTTTAAATAGCCAAACTTCTTAACTGTTCATGAATTTACATTTACTGCTTGTAATGAATTATTTTTCATATGTTTATGTGTGTGAATTCATGTTGTGAATTCAGAACTTCCACTTACTAAATAAAAAAAAAAAAAAAACAGAAGGTGAAATTTTGCAACTCTAAATAATGTCCAGTGTTGTAATTTTTACCCCAAATCAAAATAAGCATAAAAATATTTTTTGTTTGTTTTGTTTGTTTGCTACCAGTGGCTTCCTTAAGTCATGACACACAAATGTATTACCCTGTCTGTCACTCACTCGAAGTTGTGTCGATGTAGTGACACTAGGGGTCACTCTTGGGAGCCCCAAACAACTCTGATCTTTCAGAAAAGGCCAATGAGAATTGGCGAGTGGAATTTGCATGCCACACCCCCAGACATACGGGTATAAAAGGAGCTGGCTCGCAACCACTCATTCAGATTTTTTCTTCGGAGCAGAGCAGTTGATTCTCACACAGCTGAACTTCACTGCCAGTCCATTCACCTCTTTAAGAAGCGTATCCTGTTGGATATATGGCGCATTTCAGCGGCTTTCTCTCCTTCTGTACGATCAGTGCAGAGTACGCCCCTGGGCACTTCAACAGCCTCTAAAAGTGTATATATTCTGAGAAATAAGAGTATATTTTCCTCTAAAAGATCACACACTGATGGACAGCGTCTTTTTAAAGATGCCTTTCCCTCTTTGTGTAATTCCTGGGTGCAGTCGATATCTCTCCACCTCCGACCGCCACGATCGCTACCTCACGTGCCTGGGCCGTAATCACATTGAGGCAGCGTTCGCAGATGGTTCATGTTCTCATTGTGAGAACATGACCATGGCAACGTTGCGGTCACGGCTTTCCTTCTTCCGCGGGAAAGCCACTCCAGCCGCCCCCTGCACCAGGCCTTCTACCTATGGGTAAGAGGCCGGCTCGGTTGACGCTGGAGGCGATTTGGGGGCTCCAATGGGTACGGCTCCACCGGGTAATCGCCCGCGGACCGCCCATTCCCCAGCACGCTTTTTGCACCTGTACAGTTCTGGGATGAGACAGGCAGCTCGTCTCAGTGCCAGCCTAATGTCTCTTTCGGAGCTCACAAGATAGATGAGGTTTCAATAGCAGCATCAGAGAGCACATTGGTGAGGTCGGACACCGAGGACTCGACTGGGCTGCCACCTTCGGGTGTGCCCGCCCAGTCTGAGGCCAATGCGGAGCTGACCACCATGCTTGCCCGGGCTGCTGCGAGTGTACCCTCGATGGCGGGGCAGCCGAGGGATATACAGAGATTCCTCAGGTGGACAAGGCGGTTGCAGTGCACCTGTGCCCGCAAAACGCCACGGCGGATTCATCCGGCACTCCCCTCCAGGGCCTGTAGGACTACGCTGTCTCTGGCGGCCAAAGCCTACAGTGCTGCTGAACAGGCCGCCTCTGCCCTGCATGCCATGGCCCTCCTGCAAGTACACCAGGCCAAGGCACTGAAAGAGCTGCAGAGGGTAGTCCTGATCCCGATGTGATGCAGGAGCTACGCTCAGCGACTGACCGTCACGGCGTGAGCACTCAGGCAGGCGATGTCCACCTTGGTGGTCCAGGAGCACCACATATAGCTGAATCTGGTCGAGATGAGGGACGCCGACAAGGTTCATTTCCTGTTCAAGTGCCCATTTCCCAGATCGGCCTATTCGGCGACAATGTCGAGGACTTTGCCAAGCAGTTCTCGGTGGTGAAGAAGCAGACTGAGGCGATATAGCACATCTTGCCCCGGCGTGGCTCAAGATCCCGTACCCCATCTGCTCGCTGAGGGCATCCCCCTGCGGCGGCGAAAGCCCAGGCGGCTCCGCCTCAGCCCGAGCCAAGTTCTTGGCCCCAGGGTAGAGCCCCCCGCAGGAAGTTGACGCCCCCCGCCTCACGGTCCGGCGCTAAGACCTAGAAGAAGGCTCCTAAGTGCCCCTGAGACGGATGACCCGAGGAAGTAGATGTCTGTCGGAACCCTGGAGCTGGTGTCCAGACCACTGCGTCCCCTGGTGGAGGGCCAGGAGGTGAATCTTTTGTTCCCTTTTGTTTTGTATTCGCTGCACCCCGGACGGGCTGCGGTACCCACAATGTCAAAATAAGAGCAGTTTCCTATCTCCAAAAAGGCCCTCCTTCTCTGTTGCCGACCCGCTCTATGCCAGGTGCACGGAGCAAGGTAAGTGCTTTGAGGTTCCCCTCAATGCAGCCACAACCTTGGGATGAAGCGAGGCTCCTTGACGTGGCGTCTCCTGCACCACGAGGACCCACCTCCAGGTACGTCAGATGCTATTGTCCCCTTAGTGCCCCTCGCCTGGAGTTTGGACGCGTGGCTAGCGCTCTCCAACCCATCGTGGTGGTTGGCCAGGGCCATCAGATTCAGTTCGTGCGAATGCCGCCGTCCTGCGTGCGGAGATGGCAGTCATTCGGCAGAAGGATGCAATAAAGCCTGTCCCTCCAGCCGAGATGAGGAAAGGGTTTTACAGCCGTTACTACATCGTGCCAAAGAAAGGCAGTGGGTTGTGGCCAATCTTGGACCTGTGAGTGCTGAACCAGGCCTTACACAGACTCCCGTTCAAGATGCTGACGCAGAAACACATTTTAGCGTGTGTCTAGCATCAAGATTGGTTTGCGGCGATGGACATGAAGGACGCATACTTCCACGTCTCGGTTCTACCTCGACACAGACCCTTCCTACGGTTTACTTTCAAGGGCTGGGCGTATCAGTTCAAGGTCCTCCCCTTTGGCTTGTCCCTGTTGCCTCACGTCTTCACGAAAGTCGCGGAGGCAGCCCTTGCCCTGCTAAGGGAAGTGGGCGTTCGCATCCTCAACTACCTCGACGACTGGCTGATTCTAGCTCACTCTCAAGACCTGTTGTGTGCGCACAGGGACCTGGTGCTCAGGCACCTCAGCCGTTTGTGGCCTCAGGTCAACTGGGAAAAGAGCAAGCTCTCCCCGCTTCAGAGCTTCTCTTTTCTCAGTCTCGACGATAGCGCACCTCACCAGTGAGAGCGTGCGCAGTCGGTGCTGAACTGCCTGAAGTCATTCAAGTGGAGAACAGTGGTTCCACTGAAACACTTTCAGAGGCTCCTGGGGCATATGGCATCCTCGGCAGTAGTCACGCTACTTGGGTTGATGCACATGAGACTCGAGTCCCAAGATGGGCATGGCACTGCAGCACACATTGCGTGTCCATCACACCGATTTGCCGCCACTTGTTCAGCCCTTGGACAGACCTTGCATTTCTGCGGGCAGGGGTTCCCCTACAGCAAGTGTCCAGGCGCATCGTGGTTATGACAGATGCCTCCAAGCTAGGCTGGGATGCCGTGTGCAATGGGCATGCAACCAGTTCCTGAAGAGGACCGCGACTGTTTTGGCATATCAAATACCTCAAGTTGCTGGCAGAACTGCTCACCCTGCGGAGGCTTTTGCCGTTGATCCAGAGCAAGCACGTGTTAGTCTGGATGGACAACACAGTGACAGTAGCATATATAAACTACCAAGGCAGCTTACGCTCACGTCGCATATCGCAACTTGCCTGCCGTCTCCTCCTCTGAGGTCGTTGTAGGCCACTCACATCCTGGGCAACCTCAACGCCCAGCAGACGTGCTGTCACAGCAGGTGACGCTCAGAGGAGAGCGGAGACTCCACCCCCAGTTGGTCCAGCTGATTTGGAGTCGATTCGACAAGGTACAGGTAGACCTGTTTGCTACTTTGGCAGACCCTGTGTAAGGTCATGGAGGATGAGGAACAGGTCATCCTCGTGGCACCATACTGGCCCACTCAGACCTGGTTCTCGGACCTCACGCTCCTCGCGACAGCACCTCCCTGGCGAATTCCCCTGAGGAAGGACCTTCTTTCTCAGGAACGGGGCACCGTCTGGCACCCGCACCCAGACCTCTGGAACCTCCATGTCTGGCCCTTGGATGGGACATGGAAGACCTAAGTGGTCTACCACTGGTGGTTGTGGACACGATCACTCAGGACAGGGCTCCCTCTACGAGGCAGCTATATGCCCTGAAGTGCCATTTGTTTGCAAATTGGTGTTCTTCCTGAGGCAAAGACCCCCAGAGATGCACAGTCAGGTCAATGCTTTCCTTCCTGCAAGAGAGGCTGGAGGGGCGGCTGTCCCCCTCCACCTTGAAGGTGTATGTGGCTGCCATAGCGGCACACCACGACACAGTGGAGGGTAAGTCCCTAAAGAAGCATGACCTGATCATCAGGTTCCTGAGAGGCACCAGGAGGCTGAATCCACCTAGGCTGTGCCTCTTCCCCTCATGGGATCTCTCCGTGGTCCTTCTGGGCCTTCGGAGAGCCCAGTTTGAGCCTCTAGAGTCAGTCGAGCTGAAAGCCCTCTCCTTGAAGACAGTCCTCCTGACCGTGCTCACCTCCATCAAGAGGGTTGGGGACCTGCAGGCGTTCTCTGTCAGCGACACCTGCCTGGAGTTCGGTCCGGAGGATTCTCATGTGGTCCTGAGACCTATGTGCCCAAGGTTCCCACAACCCCTTTTAGGGATCAGGTGGTGAGCCTGCAAGCACTGCCCCAGGAGGAGGCAGACCCAGCCTTATCGTTGCTGTGTCCGGTGCATGCTTTGCGCACTTACTTGGATCGCATGCAGAGCTTTAGACGCTCTGAGCAGCTCTTTGTCTGCTTTGGCGGACAGTGGAAAGGGAACGCTGTCTCCAAACAGAGGCTTGCCCACTGGATCGTGGATGCCATCGTGCTGGCATACCAGTAAAATTACCCGCCACTGCACAAAAAGTATTATTGACAGGTGTTTATTCACATATATATTAATATTTTACACATACAATCACACCAAATGGACACTGAAAATTACAAAATGTTCTAAAAATGCATGTAAAAAATTATAGTATCTGTTTTGTCCTACAATGAGTCTGAAAGTGAAACCTTGTTGTCTTACCTGTCACAGTGGGTACCAGTGTAACCCAGCTGGCATTGATCACAGATAATTTATAATTATATTTATTTATCACACATTATACATATACAGTGAAATTCTTTTCTCACATATCCCAGCTAAGCTGGGGTCAGAGTGCAGGGTCAGCCATGATACAGTGCCCCTGGAGCAGATAGGGTCAAGGGCCTTGCTCAAGGGCCCAACAGTGGCATCTTGGCAGTGCTGGGGCTTGAACCCCTGACCTTCTGATCAATAACCCAGAGCCTTAACTGCTGAGCTACCACTGCCCCTCATCTCACCCCTGGCATCCAGGTGACATGTGGGACTGAAACTGTGGTGTTTTTGAGCCAAAAGGGGGACAAAAAGAAAAAGAAAAGAGAGGCAAGTTAAAAACATATTTTAATTCCTCATAAGTACTTTCTGTGAAACCCTTTTTCCATATATGTATCAGCTGGTGAGCAAGTGCTTTGCAGTAAGTTGGGCATTGGGATGTAGCCTTCAGTTCAAGTATAATGACTGCACGGCTATTTCCAACAACACCGGAGCCTGACAAGGCCAGTTTGAGAATATGGAGGGCAGGAGTTGAGTGACATTCTCTTTAGCCCGCTTCAGGATGAGGAATGTTCAGCTGTTGAATTCTGGGACTTGACGACTCTTTTTGGATTAGCCAGTAGCATGTTGGAGCCATTATTAGCCTAGTACTGAAATCATGTAGCAGTTACAAAGTTAAACAGCATGGAGGAAGATTAAGGAATCTTGGAAAGAGCTTTCCTTATAGATGCTACCTTGCTGAAACAACGGCTAAGACCAGTTGGGACCAGCTTAAATTGAATAATATGGTTATATGTTATGTTAATATGTTACAGTATATATGGTAATGTTAAACATATGTTAATATGTTAAAGCGTTGTTACTTATCCCAGTTTAATATGAAAAGACAATTATAAGTAAACCATTTACAGGTTGATTCCCCCAAAAAGTCTAAACACTCTGGGCCCTATTTTAAGAGCGCTAAGTGCAGTGCTATATTTTAAGTCATACACACAAAGTCAGTGGGGATGGCCATGACGTTTTAGTAATTTCATGCAAGCATGCACTAAGTCTAGGTGCAAGTGGATTTGGGAAATTGCACAGGCAAAGTCCTAATGGGCTGGGTCAAGTGCTATTTAATTATGAGGTTCTTCTCTGGTTATTGCAGCGTCTGCATCCCATTATACACTGATCAGCCACAACATTAAAACCATCTGCCTAATATCGTGTAGGTCCACCTCATTCGGACGGTTCCCCCGGCCTGAGTCGGGCAGTGGGGGTATCTGGGGAGAGGGAGAGCAGTAAGGACATCCACCTGAGATGAAGTGTGACTAATTACCATTTCCATGTTTACAGTGAGAGTCGGGGAAGATAAAAGATGGCCCAGTACACCGAAAGGCAGAGAGAGCCCAGCTGAGAAGCTGTTTGTGTATTTGAATTGAAGCATCACCATTGCGCTTTAAGCAAATGTGTTTATTTTCTGTTAATAAAAAGTGACATTCCTGAGTTGGAATCGCCGTGTCCTGCTTCCTCCTTTTGACCCAAATACAAACTTCTACTACAGTTACATAAATTATTTTGTAATCGAATTAACTGGACTGTTGCCCAGTGGTCCAAAGTGGTTTTTGTTAAATGTGAGCCAAAATCATCACAATTAAAAGAACCAAAGACTTAAACTACTTCAGTCTGTGTGCATTGAATTTATTTAATACACAAGTTTCACAATTTGAGTTGAATTACTGAAATAAATGAACTTTTCCACGGCATTCTAATTTATTGAGATGCACCTGTATATGATTGTGCCTGGTAACATGTGCATGTAAAATGGCTAGAAATAGCATTTTATCTTAGCGTAAAGCTGACAATTTACACAAGGTTTATTTCTATTTCTTCTGCTCCAAACTTACTTCAAACGTTCTTCTCTGTCTGCTCGTATGAATGTAACACATCATAAGAAAGTGTTTCACCGCTGTTCAAATGCACTTTGGATCGCATCATTTATATGTATAAATGTTTTCCATCTGAAAGGACTAAATATTAAATGAAACAAATGACAATAAAATGCAAAGTAATCTCTTCAGTAATCAAAATACTTATTGAATGTAACTGTATTCTAATTACCAATGATTTAAATTGTTACTGTAGTGGAATACAGTTACTTATATTTTGTATTTTAAATACGTAATCCCGTTACATGTATTCCGTTACTCCCCAACACTACAAAAATGATCAAGAATATGATTTTTGCCCTAATAACAAAGGTCTTACTAGAAAAAAATAAATTATGATCTAACATGAATTTTCTTTATAAAAAAAATATGATCGTGTCTGGTAACATGTGCATGTAAAATTGCTAGAAATAGCATTTTAGCTTAGCGTAAATCTGACAATTTACACAAGGTTTATTTCTAGTTCTTCTGCTCCAAACTTACTTCAAATTTACTTCTCTGTCTGCTCAAATGAATGTAACACATCATACATGTATTCCGTTACTCCCCAACTCTCTCTCTCTCTCTCTGTCTATATATATATATATATATATATATATATATATATATATATATATATATATATATACTGTAAATAGAGTGCATTCAGAAAGTATTCAGACCCCTTCATTTTTTTCACATTTTGTTATGTTGCAACCTTATGCTAAAATGCTTTAAATAATACATTTTCTCTCTAGGCAAAAAAAAAAAAAAAAATTACTTAGGAGCCAGTGGCTCCTTAACTGAAACATTAAGGAGCCAAATGGCTGTTTTTAGTCGCCAAATCATTTAATTGCTTGATTTAGATTGTTGTTCAAAAACAAGATAGAAAGCTGAAGAAAAAGAAGACAGCTGATAACCCATTAATCGAAGATTTAATAAACAGAATATATAATTGAGAAGATATGCAAGTTTGGATTCCCCTTTTATCTCATCAATGTTCACACCCCTTTCATAATTTATACAAATATAAGAGATAATTTTTTTTTACTTAGTACTGCCCTTCAGAATCTACATAAGCAAATATTTACATAAAGCAGGGGTTGGCAACCTATGGCACACGTGCCAGCATTGGCACATGGAGGGGTAACCACTGGCACACCAGCAATGGTGAGAGAGGAGTAGACTATTTTATTTATATAAATTCTGCTCCTGCATTCCAATCTACATATTTATGTAATCCTCATGATCACTCAGCATGTTTTCATGAGCTGAATGGGAGGCTAAACAAAAAGTTAAAATGTGATGTGACTGCAGTATACCCAACAGACTCCATTCGCCCTTCACGAATCACGAGCCGGCAGCGCTTCACGTTCGGCACAGCCATTGACCAGGGAAAAAAAATGGCACTCCATGTCAAAAAGGTTGCCGACCCCTGACATAAATCAAAAAATCAAAGTGTTGACTTCTTGAGCATCAATGAATGTTTGCACCTTGTGTAATAGTTATGTACAAGTCCCTCAATTGTCTTAAGTATCAAAAGCTGGATCTCATATTATATATATACACCACAGGTCTGTTAAATGCTTGATTCTGATTGGTTCACAAACGTTCTAAGGTGTGTAATGATTTTTCAATTTCTATTATCCAAAATAACTTTTAGCGTTTCAATCAATGTATTTCGCCCAAATCAGCCTCACATAGCTATAGTGGAAAGCACCGCGCTACCACCCCCCTCCCCCATGTTTCGCTTTCACACACACATACTAATTCAACGTTTTCGAATTAGCAATGAAGGCTTGAGCTGAATCAAAGCTAGATACACTTGAAAAAACCCTCGCGCTCCCTTTATCACACACACACACACACATACACTCTCACACTCATGGACACACATTATACGTGTAACATAAACACTTAAGGCCCAAACATACTCGTGAGAGAAAAACAGAGACGTTATGTCAGCACACTCCTGCATCTCAGTGGAGATGCAAAAAAAGTTGTTAAAGTTTATAACGGGAATATGGCGACACGCATCTTGGCGATTTTGAAGTGTTGGGCCTCATGTATTCAGATAGAAGACAAAGGCAGGCCTAACACAGTCGTAAAACCTAACTCAGACCCCCACATAACAAGTCATAAATCTTACTGATAAAACATAGCTGATTTCTCCGCCAGCCCGCCGAGAATCAGCAGCCGTACCGCCCACCGACAGAGGAAATGGCCTCCCGTCATCACCCGAGCCTCAAGGAACCGGGTCGGAGTTAAAGGACGGATGAACACACATTCTACGTCCTCGTACGATTCAAGTAAAAGGTTTACGTCTGGGCAGAGATAGAATATTATAGTGTGTTATTCTTGTTTATCAAGGTTATTGCTTGTACAGTTTACGGACCACCATGTCCGCTCATTATTAATACTCAGGGTATTAATTATCATGAATTTGATTTGCTGTATTGTAGTCCAACCACATTGGACTGTTGTGCATTTCCGCCATCGCGGGAGAGACCGGCAAACTGAGTTTATCATTAAAGAATCAAAGACCGCAGGACGGTTTACGAGCCATCCACCGCGTCTCTGAGTGATAAACTAACAGCTGCTTTCTCTCCCACGATCGCGAAACCGGCTTTGGGGCCGTCACTTAATTCTCTTTCTCTCTCGTACTAACCACACACACACGCGACCCCTCACAAACATTCTCGCACACATTTTTGGCTAGTAGATAGCTTCGTGATAAAGCTCAGCTTTGTCCCTAAGCTATCGTACAAGTGGATACACGCGGTAACTGGTAGACGCCATTGACTGGTTTCTCTATCCTCCCACCTTCGTGGCCATATTCTCTGGCCAGAAGTCTCGTGTGACATACTCTCCACGAGAGTCACGTCCGCCATTTTGTGCGCGTCCCTCCTTACACACACACTCACACACACACACACACACACACACACACACACACACGCACGTATTTTGATTTCCATATCTAATCATATCACTGTTTAGTTTGTAGTTGTAAGTCGGAAGTTTATTGACTGCTTTGTATTAATTATTAATTGATATTACTGCATAAATAAACTTTGTTATATTACAAAGAGAAGTGTTTTGGTTTGTTTTGCATACACCTGTGTCATGCTGATGGGATGTCAGTGCTCGGATTCAAGCCTTCATTCATTGTTTTTTTTTTTTTCAAAAATCGATATTCTTTGGATGTCGATTTTCCTAAGAAAACAATCTAATATTGAGACTGTTATACTATCTGGTTATTAGTCCCTGATTCCAGGGTGGTGCCTGTCAATATTAATCCTTATTAATATTCTATTGATTTTTGATAATTGATCATTATCTTTGATGATTGTTGAATTTGAATGATCAATAAGCTAGTGTTAATTTCAATTAATGTTTCATCGATGTTAACAAGTAATGATTATCTTTGATAATTGTTGATTTAAAGGATTAGAAAAAGCTAACATTGATTCTCATCAATATTCTATTGATTTTAATAATTAATAATTATCTTTGATAATTATTGCTGATAACCAAATCCGCTCCTAAACATAGCGCACTACATTTACTGGAGCCCCATATGAGGTTTTAATGAGTTAGATTCAATTAATTAATTTAAATATTAATTACCAATTATTTCTGATAGTAACACTGATCTAAACAACCAGTAAAGCCCTACATATTAATTGGTGCCCCGTGTGAGTCATCCTACGTGCCAGGTTCATCACAGTGTGTATGCATAAGAATCCAAAGTAATAACTTGAATCTTTACTTCAAAGTTTGTTTCTGTTTGACAATTGACTTCTCACAACTTGCCAAACATAAGCCAGTGTGGTGTGAAAGTGCTCTTAAGAGTGAATTAGGGGTTGGTAAATTTACAATAGTCTGCTTAAAACCTGCTGTTGTTGTTATTTAACTCCTAACGCTTTCACCTAGATGTTACAGAGATGTGCCAAGTCACTTCACTAACATCCACCAAAGAGAGAACGCAGTGAAATTTGCACATTACATAACAGCAGCCCGTAAGCCACAGGTCGAAGCTTCTCACCTGTGCGTTCATGTTAGCAGTATAGCAACTGTAAAACAACAAGGTAACAGAGCCACTGTGTCGCAAGTATTTTTACTGCCCCAGTAAAATGAGTCACCAATCGCCCCGCGTGACTGGAACTGAAGCTCCACAGAGGTCAGTCGACCCCGCACTGCAAGATGTTGTCGCTGCTGTCCTCCGTCTCTCCGTAGAGGAGAGAGATAACCTTAACGGCTACAATATTAGTTGTTGTGATGAAGCATTGCAGGAACTAGTTGATTATGTCAACAACCCGGTCGGGAAGCCAAAGAGTACAATCCCGGACCTAGTGGGCCAAATGTTCCTTCTTCATCACCACGAAACCCAACTGCAAACCGCAGAGCAACAGGCCCAGCTCGCCCAGCTGCAGAGCAGCTACAAAGCGGTGCAGAGGGAAAAGAATGACGTTAGGTGCACCCAAGCTGAGAAAGCCCAGGCACAGGAAAATAATGCCTCAGGTAAGTGTCAGATCAGGTAAGTACAGCTGAAATGCACAGCACAACATCTGACATAGCAGAGGGCCCCCTCTTTAGCGCTACACATAAAAATGTGCCCCTGAGAAACCCAGGGACACACGCTAGGAGCCGAGCTGCCCCTAGTGATACAGTCTCCAACTTCGTCCTCCAAGACACCTTTCAAGCTCCTCCAGTGGCCTGCTGGTTGGATGCAGGTGCCCCTCCTTATAGTTGCCCCCCCAGTCAGTTTTCAGTCACGCTACCTTGCGTTTCAAACTGACTGATTCCACACCAAGGAGGGGGGACAATTATTTTCAAGCCCAGAGTGGTGTAAGCTGCTCAAAGATCCCATTAGCCAGGGAGCTGTTCGCAACCCGGGGTCCACCCCCACGCGTCGAATGGACTCCTTCCCCACCACGAAGGGGAGGAAGTTGTCCTCATCGCTATAGTGATCCGAGTGACTATGGTGTTTCGGATGACTCGGACGACCCGTGGTCATACCGCCACCAACGCTTGCGCATCCGACAACTCGAGTCCCTCGCAAGGGACATGGAGCACTTTGACCCAAATAATTGAGATTCAAACATTGACAATTATCTTAGGGAAATTGTGCACTGTCTGATTGACTTGCCTTACGCTTTGTCGTGTGAAAAACTCAAGCTCATATGGAAGACCACGGTAAGGAGTGTCCATGCATTCATGGAAATGCTACCGACTGGTACTCGAAGCCGCTACTCAGCTCTGTGTAAAGCCCTATGCGAGGAGTATTCGCTGTATATCGATGAAGCCTCCGCTACCATAGCTGCTTTCGCCATCACCCAGAAGAGGCACGAGCCTCCGTGTGAGTATTACAGATGCCTGAGAACCACATACTTCCAAGGAAGTAACGCACCAGGTTTGGAGGAGGAACGAGATTTCAAGTCTCTTTTCCTTCACAACCTTCATGAGTGCGTGCGATATGACGTCACGATGCACTGCAGAATGGGCAACCCCACCATGCAGGAAATCAGAACATACACGCAACTGGCATGGGAGACACGCGTGTGCCCTGCCCGAGGGCATGAAGGCGACGCCAGAGTCCTGGGGATCCAAGCCTCAGAATGTGCAGACCTAGCACTTGAAGGCAACGAAATACCTCGCATTAAGGTGAATGCTAGAACAGGACCCCAGAGGTGCCGATCACCCCACCAGCAGGGTAGGCAACAGAACCAGGGGGGTGGTGACCAGACACACCCCCAGGGTCACGGCAGGCAAAAACGACAAAACGTTCGCCGGTCGAAAGGAAAGGTGCAGTTCGAACGAAAACCCAAACAAGAAGGTGGGTGGGTAGAAAAGGTTTCAAACCCCCTCAGAGAACAAGATTTGAGAAAGGAAATGGAGGATATAAGGAGATGCTTGACTGAATTAGTAACGAAGCTTGACATGCTCCGTTGTTCACCAGGTCCGCCGAACTCCTTAAAGGAATACGGCGCTAAAACCTCGTCAGTATGACTAGACGATGTACCTCCTCCCGTTAACACCAAAGTTTACTTTGTAGGTCGGGAAAAGGGGAACAGGGTCCAAGTTGCTCCCCAAAACAACCACTCCTAACATGCCACACCCTCCTTTTCTGACCTTCTTGAGCGATCTGTTCCGTAAGGGCAACGCCTGACATGTGGGTGCATCCCCTCCCACGCACTACTTGACACCGGTTCCGAAATAAGTCTAATGGGTTCCAACACCTTCGCAGAGGTGGCTAGAGCAAAACTCTCCCTTGGCAAACCATTATTGACAGAGACCTGCAACGTAAACATCACAAGCTACAAGCAAGATAGGTCGTCTATCACAAAACGGGCCTGGATTGACACCTTTCAAGGGATGATGCTAGTACACCCTGTTTACATATGTCCCATTAATACGGAACCACTGTTAGTTGGCCAGGACCTACTGAACCGATTGGCTTCGCTCATTGACTGCCATCGTGGACACGTGGGCTCAGGTTGACATACTGAGACCACTTGGTCCAGAAAACAGTTCACCAGCTTCAGATGGACAAGTCACCATCATTCAAAAATCCAATAAGAACAATTACAGGGCCTGAATAAAACCCTTCAGGGTACTATAGTCACTGTAAATTTGCACTCCATTCTTATCAATAACACTTTGCACGCTTTAGGGACTTTGTCAGAGAAGACAACTTATGTGTGTATCGTTAGAGATCTAATGAAGGACCTCAGGGAAATTAGCTCCTCAGTCAACAGTCTGAGTGGTGGAAGGATTCCAGCTTACCTGGTCTCCCTAGACCTTGTTGAACAAATCCTTAGATCCGCTAATATCTCCATTGTGCAACCTTCACAGATACACCTGGCATATAGTTTTGGCATTGAAATTCCAATCCATGTAAATCCTCAGAACCTCAAAATAGGATTTATCCTCAATCTACCATCATAGAAAAGCAGAATATATACAGACTAAAGTCCATATTTAATGTTGGTTTTCAGAGAGGTAATGCACACATTCACCTCAAAACAGCATCAACGCTCGCCTACCATGATGAGGACCCCTCGCTCTAACTTATCCCTAACATAAATGTATACCAAGATAAAGAACATTTATTGGGTTTGTCCAAAGGCAACCCCTTTGTTAGAGAGGTGACTAACTACCTCTGCGGCCTAAGAGCCAAATTCCCTGAACAAGTGTCAAGGTAGCATGTCCATCAAAGATGAAGGAACAATGACAAGGGTAGAGCGAGCAGGCATTCGCTGGCTCGTTAACACACCAGCCACCGAAGTCCCATTGTCATACAACCGCCATGATACAGCCATTAAACTAACACTACCAAACCAAACGGTGTTCTTAACGGTTCCCCAAGGAGCCACCGTGCACATTGACGATATTGTCCTCCATAATCTCAACGTCAACAAACATGACGCAGAAATTGAGATCATGGACACATTTAGAGGTCACAGCCTCACTGTTGATGACACCCTTCAACAGCAGCTTCAGGCTGAAGGGATGAAATTAGTGAAGTTCAGTCTCAAACCGACTGGCTTGACCACTATATTTCCTAGTCACATAAGCAGATCGTCATCTTACCAAGAACACACTATCAGTTTGGTTGCCCTCTGGCTCCTCCTTAGTGGTTGGATCATCACAATTATTGCACACACCATGTACAGGTACATTTAACACCTACAGGCCAGACTGGACTCCCTCCTCATACAGCCGCATTTTACACACCAGTCTGAGCCCATCCCACAGGTTAACCCTAATAATTTCCAAGGATAAGCCTTTTAACCTTTAACCCTCCTTTCCTCTAACATTTTGTTCCTAGTAACCAATGTCAGGTTCTACTTTGATTTTGTGTTATGACCAAAGAACAACAAAGGATTGTGTTACGGTTAATGCTGTGCCTTCCAATAACTTGAAATATTTATGTGTGATGAATGTAGTTTTAGATTTAGCTAGAAGTTCTATGCCCAGATGTGCCTCAATCTCTGTCCAGACGATAAAGCCTCTGTGAACTCTAATGAAATGTATGGACTGTGCAACCGTTTTTTTTCCTATCAGGAATACATGGATGGTGTAACCCACAGGTTGCTGTGAACCTACAAGAACTGTTTGGCCCTTCAGTTGCTCTAAACATGCTGGACAACAACCAACTCTTCAGACCAAAGGGGGGAATGTTGGGCCTCATGTATTCAGATAGAAGACAAAGGCAGGCCTAACACAGTCATAAAACCTAACTCAGGCCCCCACATAACAAGTCATAAATCTTACTGATAAAAACCGCGCCAAAATCAAACAAAGGGAGTCCAAAACAGACTACCAATCCCATGAAGCCTTGCTCACTAAAGGATCGAACTCTCAACTCCTATTGGATGTGGCACACGACAGAACGCACCTCAACCATGACATCCATCAGGAGTAGAAATACCTCTGAAATGCTTCCGGGATTTGTTTCCAGCAACTTTGCTCGCCGTGTGTAGACGCAGCTCATCGCTGCTCTCAGGTGCAGCCTCGTGGCACAAGGAAGTAACGTCCGACTTGAAACTGTGGCCATACAATCTCCATCTCACTGGACGAGTTGAGATTACTCTGTGTTCCACCGAACACTCTAACGGATCCGAAGGAGACTGCCGAGCAATCCGCATCTTCATCCGTTTGCCTGCAGAAGTGAAGAGATAAAAGATTTCTCTTCCATCTTCAATCAAGTCGACGTCGCTGATTTCTCCACCAGCCCGCCGAGAATCAGCAGCCGTACCGCCCGCCGGCAGAGTGAGGAAACGGCCTCCTATCATCACCTGAGCCTCAAGGAACCGGGTCGGAGTTAAAGGATGGATGAACACACATTCTACGTCCTCATACGATTCAAGTAAGAGGTTTACGTCTGGGCAGAGATAGAATATTATAGTGTGTTATTCTTGTTTATCAAGGTTATTGCTTGTACAGTTTACGGACCGCCATGTCTGCTCATTATTAATATGCAGGGTATTAATTATCACGAATTTGATTTGTTGTATTGTAGTCCAACCACATTGGACTGTTGTGCATTTCCGATATCGCGGGTGAGACCGGCAAACTGAGTTTATCCATTAAAGAATCAAAGACCGCAGGACGGTTTACGAGCCATCCACCGCGTCTCTGAGTGATAAACTAACAGCTGCTTCTCTCCCATGATCGCGAAACTGGCTTTGGGGCCATCACTTAATTCTCTCTCTCTCGTACTAACCACACACACACACACACACGTGACCCCTCACAAACATTCTCGCACACAGTTTTGGCTAGTAGATAGCTTCGTGATTAAGCTCAGCTTTGTCCTTAAGCTATCGTACAAGCGGATACATGCGGTAACTGGTAGAAGCCATTGACTGGTTTCTCTCCGCCCACCTTCGCGGCCATATTCTCTGGCCGGAAGTCTCGCATGACATACTCTCCACGAGAGTCACGTCCGCCATTTTGTGCGCGTCCCTCCTTACACACACACACACACTCGCTCTCACACACACACACACACACACACACACACACCCTCATGTGTTATAGGATTATTTTGATTTCCATATCTAATCATATCACTGTTTAGTTTGTAGTTGTAAGTCGGAAGTTTATTGACTGCATTGTATTAATTATTAATTGATATTACTGCATAAATAAACTTTGTTATATTACAAAGAGAAGTGTTTTGGTTTGTTTTGCATACACCTGTGTCATGCTGATGGGATGTCAGTGCTCGGATTCAAGCCTTCATTGTTTTCTTAGGAAAATTGACATCCAAAGAATATTGATTTTCGAAAAAAAAAAAATTCTAATATTGAGACTGTTTTACTATCTGGTTATTAGTCTCTGATTCCAGGGTGGTGCCCCTTCAATATTAATCCTTATTAATATTCTATTGATTTTTGATAATTGATCATTATCTTTGATGATTGTTGAATTTGAATGATCAGTAAGCTAGTGTTAATTTCAATTAATGTTTCATCAATGTTAACAATTAAAGATATCTTTGATAATTGTTGATTTAAAGGATTAGAAAAAGCTAACACTGATTCTCATCAATGTTCTATTGATTTTAATAATTAATAATTATCTTTGATAATTATTAATTATTACTGATAACAAAACCCACTCCTAAACGTAGCGCACTACATTTACTGGAGCCCCATATGAGGTTTTAATGAGTTAGATTCAATTAATTCATTTAAATATTAATTAATAACTAAAGAAATAATTACCAATTATTTCTGATAGTAACACTGATCTAAACAACCAGTAAAGCCCTACAGAAGCAATGTTACTTCTGACGAGAGCTGCAACAAAAAAGGTAATCCCAGAAGCGATCTCTCTCATTTTCTGATATTTTCTCTTTTCATCCCTCAAATACAAACTCACACACACATGCACAAATGCACTAACTTGTTACTCCATCCATCCATTACTTTTTATATCCATCATCCATACATCCATCCATCATCCATTCTTCACTTTCTTTTCCATCCATCCATCCATCCATCCCTTTCTTTTCCATCCATCCATCCATCCACCCCTTTCTTTTCACTGCAAGCCTCGCAATCCTCTGTTGCTAGTTCTAACGTGACATTTTTGAATAAGCAACGAAGGGGGGATGCTGAATTTGTGGTGAAAGAAAGTAGTTCCAATCATAAGAGCGTTTTAGGGATAAAACCCAGAAAATGTGGGCAGTGGTTGCTCAACGGTTAAGGCTTTGAGTTACTGATCAGAAGGTTGGGGGTTCAAGCCCCAGCACCACCAAGATGCCACTGTTGGGCCCTTGAGCAAGGCCCTTGACCCTATCTGCTCCAGGGGCACTGTATCATGGCTGACCCTGCACTCTGACCCCAGCTTAGCTGGGATATGTGAAAAAAAGAATTTCACTGTATATGTGTGATAAATAAAATTGTAATTATTATTATTAAAATGTCTTAAGATAAAACCCTGAATGATGTCTTAAGGTGTGGTAACCGTGGTATAAGCAGAATAATTGACTCTGGCCCGTTGTATTGTTGAAAAATAATGCACACCTGAGGTGCAACGGTCACTCCGCGCAGAGTGTGCATTATTTTTCAACAATTCAATGGTCCGTCGTCAATTATTCCTTATATATATATATATATATATATATATATATATATATATATATATATATATATATATATTGTAAAGGACAGTCAATAAGGAGGACACGGGAGGCAGGTTGCTCCACTCACAGGTAAGGCTTTTAATGACCACACTAATCTCTTCAGCTTCACAATAATAATTTCTTCAGCTTCACAATTATAAATTTTTAGCTTCACAATAATAATCTCTTCAGCTTCACAATAATAATCAGCTTCACAATAATAACTTTCTGGACCCAGGCTTTCTCCCCGGTCTGCTGGCGGTGTGGCTCTTTTATGCCGCTCTCCCCGTGTTCACTGTAATTAGAGACAGGTGTTAGACATAATTTAGCTCAGGTGCAAGCGCCCTTACCGTTTTCTCTCTCTCCGGACGGATGCTTGACCACACCCCCGCTGCCACATATATTATATATATATATATATATATATATATACACACATATATAAGTGGTGCGGGACTTTTAATTATAAAGAAGCCCAAAATACACATAGGACTCCTATTTTGAAATGTCTGCGCTCCCAGTTGTGAACACACTGACGAATGATTTGCTGAGAAAGTGACTCTGATTCAAACTGCTAACCTGAGCTCCTGAGTTCACACCCTCAGTTCTTTTCAGGTGATTCATGAAAAAGACCCGGTTTAAAAGAGTCATTTGGTCACGACTCTCTCGCGCTGGATTTGTTGTTGCGTGCGGTGCAGCAAGCTCGTCATCACAACAGAATGGGTGAAAAGCGGCGCGAGACACACTGGTGCATGCTCTATAGATGTAATCAATAACTCACAAGATGATATCTGACGTAACTGCATATGAACACAGACAATCCGATTGTCACCAATGGTGACAAGTTTTTAAATTGTTGTCGCAATCAATTATTTTTGGTCACATTTGCAACCATTTTAGTCGCTGTCTTGAGCCCTGCATCAATCTACACTCCATACCCCATAATGACAAAGCAAAAACCAGATTTTTGATAAATTTATTAGAAAGAAAAAACTGAAATATCACATTGACATAAGTATTCAGACACTTTGCTATGACATTTTTAGTTCAGATGCATCCCATTTCTCTGGATCATCTTTGAGAAGTTTTTATACTTTGACTGGAGTCCACCTGTGGAAAATTCAATTGATTGGACATGATTTGGAAAGGCACAAACCTCTCGCAGCTGAAAATGCATATCAAAGACCAAGCCATGAGGTCAAAGGAACTGCCTGCAGAGCTCAGAGACAGGATTGTGTCGAGGCAAAGATCTGGGGAAGGCTACCAAAATTTTTTGGCTGCATTGAAGGTTCTCAAGAGCACAGTGGCCTCCATAATTCTTTATTATTATTATTATTATTATTATTATTATTTTTATCCCCTTTTCTCCCCAATTTGGAATACCCAATTCCCACTACTTAGTAGGTCCTCGTGGTGACGCGGTTACTCACCTCAATCCGGGTGGTGGAGGACAAGTCTCAGTTGCCTCCACTTCTGAGATAGTCAATCCATGCATCTTATCATGTGGCTCGTTGTGCATGACATCACGGAGATTCCCAGCATAAGGAGGCTCATGCTACTCTCCGCAAACCACGCACAACTTACCACGCACCCCATTAAGATGGAGAACCACTAATCAAGACCACGAGGAGGTTACCCCATGTGACTCAACCCTCCCTAGCAACCGGGCCAATTTGGTTGCTTAGGAGACCTGGCTGGAGTCACTCAGCACACCCTGGATTCAAACTCACGACTCCAGAGGTGGTAGTCAGCATCAGTACTCGCTGGCCTACTCAGGCCCCCATGCCTCCATAATTTTTAAATGGAAGAAGTTTGAAACAACCAGAACTCTTCTTATAGCTGGCCACCCAGCCAAATGGAGCAATTAGGGGAGAAAGACCTTGGTAAAAGAGGTGACAAAGAACCTGATGGTCACTTTGGTTGAGCTCCAGAGATTATGTGTGGAGATGGGAGAAACTTGCAGAAGGACAACCATCACTGCAACACTCCACCAATCTGGGCTTTATGGCAGAGTGGCCAGATGGAAGCCTCTACTCAGTGAAAGACACATATAAAAGCACCTAAAGGACCCTCAGACTGTGAGAAACAAGATTCTCTGGTCTGATGAAACAAAGATTGAACTGTTTGGCCTCATTTCCAAGTGTTATGTCTGGAGGAAAACAGGCACTGCTCATCACCTGCGTAATACCATCCCAACAGTGAAGCATGGTGGTGGAAGCATCATGCTGTGGGGGTGTTTTTCAGTGCCAGGGACTGGGGGACTGGTTTGGGTTGAAGGAAAGCTGAACACAGCAAAATACAGAGATATCCTTAATGAAAACCTGGTCCAGAGTGCTCAGGATCTCAGACTGGGCTGAAGGTTCACCTTCCAACAGGTCAATTTCCCTAAGCACACAGCCAAGACAATGCAACAGTGGCTTAGTGACAACTCTGTGAATGTCCTTGAGTGGCCCAGCCAGAACCTGGACTTGAACCCAATCGAACATCTATGAAGAGACCTGAAAATGGCTGTCCACCGACGGTCCCCATCCAACCTGACAGAGCTTGAGAGGATTTGCAGAGAAGAATGGCTGAAAACCCCCAAATCCAGGTGTGTAAAGATTGTCGCATATCACCCAAAAAGACTGTAATCACTGCCAAAGGTGCATCAACTAAGTACTGAGTTAAGGGTCTGAATACTTATATCAATGTGATATTTCAGTTTTTTTCTTTTTAATAAATTTGCAAAGTTATCAAAATCAGTTTTTTTCTTTGTCATTATGGGGTATGGAGTGTAGGTTGATGTGAAAAAAAGAATAATTTAAAGCATTTAGGCATTAGGGTGCAACATAACTGTAACAGACTCCAAAGAACTGGGGTTTAGATCCATTTGTGGTTTATTAGAAAAAGTGCAAATCAAAAACAGACAGGCAGGGTAAATATCCAGCAATAGAACAGTGTAGACAGATGAGAGACGTGGTCATAAACAGGCAAGGTTCAGGGCAGGCAGCAAACAATCAAAGTATAAATCCAGGTGAACAAGACGTAATCAAAAGGCAGGCAGCAGAGAATCAAACGGTGGGGAAACAGGCAGGAGTCTAACACAGGCAAGCAATATCAACAGTACAAACACTCAGAAATGTTAGCAATGGCAAAACATGACATCACATAGACTCTAGTTAAAGCAGCACTTAAATAGTCTTTGAAATTAGGAACAGGTGTGAGTGTAATCAGTCCAGGTAGGCATGCTGGGAATAGTAGTTCACAAGCTCTAGAATTCAGGCGAGGGAGACCTCTGGTGGTGAGCAGGAGTTCGTGATAATAACAAAATGTGAAAAAAATGAAAGGGTCTGAATACTTTCTGAATGCACTGTATGTATATATATATATATATATATATATATACACACACACACACTGTATATAATTACATTAAGGAATCAGCATATCGTTGACAATCGAGTTTTTACTTTCAAAGTATTTCCCCAACACTAGTCACTGGTTAGAGGAACTATTATGTATGTTAAACTTCATGGAAGTACATGACACCATTTAGTTTTAGAGTAAGATGTCATAGATGAACTATAATCAGCGTTGGCATACTTGTTTGATGGGGTCAGTAGAGGACAGGCACACAGCTGGCAGTCATTGGCTGTTCCCTTGGTGGCATCTCCGTAGTAACCAGGAGCACCCCGGTCACAGTTTGGTCCACCAGTGTGGTGCCTACAGTCCTACAATACACATAAAAACACATTTACCCCAGGACAGACAGAAGAAAACTATATACAGTGTATTAAACCGTATTTGCACTACATAATACCTGAAGACACACTACCCACACTTAAAACAACAGTTCACCCAAATAGAATATTCTGGCATTGATTACTTACACAACTTTATGTGATTTCAAACCTGTATGACTTTCTTTCCTTCGTGGAACATAAAAGGAAAAGCTTAGCAGAATGTCCGAGCTGCTCTACCACACAATGAAAGTGGATGGGGACCAGGGGTTGCCAAGCTCCAAAGAGGCACCATAAAAGAGGTCCATACAACTTACACACTATATTCCAAGTCTTCTAAAGCCATACACAAGGTTTGTGTGAGGAACAGACTAAAGTCATTATTCACTGAATATATTGCTTGACAGTCGTGGTCACCATTCACTTTCATTGTATGGAAACAAGCAGCTTGTACACTTTGCTAAACTTCTTTTGTGTTCAACAGAAAAAATAAAGTCATAAAGGTTAGGAACAACATGAGGGTGAGTAAATTATAACAGAACAAAAATTTACTAATGCAGTCTTAACTAGAACTTGTATTACAGACACAGTTAATCATTCAAAACTGTGTATTCACAACTGTGTGCTCAGAACTGGCGTATAATAAGTGGTTGGCAGAGTAAGCAATACTGTTGTCTGAACAAGTTAATGGCTGTTTGTTTGCATTTGATTGATGATTTGAGGGTTTGTTAATGAGTTTTTTATGTACCTTATGGCATAATTCAATACACAGGGGTCAGATGGACCCAAACCTCATTTGTGTTTGCATGCATGCAAATAAACAACCCATTTAGACCTGTGACATTTACTCTGGATTTACAATGACAGAGTAAATGAAGAGTAAAAAGAAAGAGGTTGGATGGATGGATGGATGGATGGAAAAGAAACTGATGAATGGATGATGGATGGATGTATGGATGATGGATATAAAAAGTGATGGATGGATGGATGGATGGATGGATGGATGAAAAAGAAAGTGATGAATGGATGATGGATGGATGGATGGATGGATGGAAAAGAGAGGGATGGATGGATGATGGATGGATGTATGGATGATGGATATAAAAAGTGATGGATGGATGGATGGATGGGTAGATGGATGATGGATGGAAAAGAAAGTGATGAATGGATGATGGATTTATGTATGGATGATGGATATAAAAAGTGATGGATGGATGGATGATGGATTTACAATGACAGAGTAAATGAAAAGTAAAGAGAAAGAAAGAGGAAGAGGTTGGATGGATGGATGGAAAAGAAAGTGATGAATGGATGATGGATGGATGTATGGATGATGGATATAAAAAGTGATGGATGGATGGATGGATGGAAAAGAAAGTGATGAATGGATGATGGATGGATGGATGGATGGATGATGGATATAAAAACTGATGGATGGATGGATGGATAAGAAAATGATGGATGGATGGATGATGGATATATAAAGTGATGGATGGATGGATAGAAAAGAAAGTGATGGATGGATGGATGGAAAAGAGAGTGATGGAAGGATGGAAAAGAAAGTGATGGATGGATGGAAAAGAAATTGATGGATGGATAGATGGATGGATGGTTGATGGATAGTAAAAAACTGATGGATGGAGGGATGGATGGATTGCAAAAGAAAGTGATAGATGGATGGATGATAGATGGATGGAAAAGAAAGTGATGATGGATAGAAAAGAAAGTGATGGATGGATGGATGGATGGATGGATGGATGGATGGATGGATGGATGGATAGAAAAGTGATGATGGATGGATGGATGGATGGATGGATGGAAAGAAAGTGATGGATGGATGGATAGATGGATGGATGGATGAATGGATGGAAAAGAAACTGATGGATGGATGGCTAGAAAAGAAAGTGATGGATGGATGGATGGATGGATGGATAAGAAAGTGATGGATGGATGTATGGATGGATGGATGATGGATAGAAAAAAACTGATGGATGGAGGGATGGATGGATAGAAAAGAAAGTGATGGATGGATGGATGGAAAAGAAAGTGATAGATGGATGGAAAAGAAAGTGATGGATGGATGATGATAGAAAAAACTGATGGATGGAGGGATGATGGATAGAAAAGAAAGTGATGGATGGATGGATAGAAAAGAAAGTGATGGATGGATGGATGGACGTTATTTTTTATATAATTAATCACACTGAATTAACATGTTAAATTGACAGCCTTAGTTATTTTGTTAATTCCGTTCTAAGTGATAGTGGGCAAACAGCAACAAACAACAAAAGCACCAGTGAGGATATCAAGGATATCAATTCTTTACAATCAATATGAAAAAAGAAAGAGAAATTACAACAAAATAATTTCTTTCTACTCAACAATACACACACAGACACTTTGTTCATATTACCAGGCAGTGTCCAGTGATGTCATCACAGCGTTCTGCATGTCCGTGGCATCGGCAGAGATCACACACGCCATGATACACGGTTCCGTTTACCCGGCGGTACCCCACTGCACACATCTGCAAAACACACACACTTCATCAAACTCACAACACCCTCAACTGTTTTAAGAGCAGGAAATTATTAGCTCATCAAAGAAAAAACATTTTAATCACAAGGAAATTATTAGTGAAGTTTTTTTTTGTTTTTTTTGGAAGTTAAAGTGTATTTGGAAGGAGAAGGAAATATGAGGAGCTACTTTTGGTTTAATACGCATCATGGGTTTCAAGTCTAAGCTGTCGGTGGTGGCAGTAATTCATCTGTGCTCTGCTAATTAATGGATCATTGTTGAGCACAAAGTGCTTTGATTTACTAAATGAAGGAGCAGATTTATTTCTGTCAATTGAAGCGCGAGGGAAGTTTATATAACTCACTGATAAAGACCTATTCCGGTGGAGCATGTCAGTGTATGTATGTGTGTGTGTGTGTGTGTGTGTGTGTGTGCTTCTTAAAGGGGTCGCACACTGCACACGGTCGACATACAGTGTCCTAAAATTTGAAACCATTGTTTTCTATGAATGCGCACACAGCTGATGCTGTTTGCCATCTATTGAAGGCACCTAGCTATAAAATTCTTCCATGCCAAAAAGCTGCACCCACATTTCCATTACATTTGACCAAACATAAATATAATATAATATAATATAATATAATATAATATAATATAATAGGCTTGTCAAATTACATTACATTCCAGAATCAGAGGAACAATTCACCAAATCTTGAATGAGTAGTATATTTAACTACTCTGAACTAGCCCACACACAGGCACTGTAAGGTCACCGTCTTCCTAGAGTGTTCCATAAAAATAAAAGCCCCAGGTTTTTAAAGTTAAGAAATTAGAACCGAAATACATTACTATAGTATAATAAAATTCTAATATTTATTATTATTAATAATATTGTTAATAATAATAAAGATCATAATTATTTTTATTGCATAGAGTATGGGTCTGTGGAGCCTGTTTTATCATGCCTGTTTAAGAAAAAAAAATTATGGATACAGTTGATTCCAATTAAGTCTTACTTTTGCATTATGCTAAGCTAATGACTTGATCCTTTAAGCACAAAAACAAACAACACACACAGATACTGGGTGAAATACACAATTTGAATAAGATTCTTTGCATAACAAGATAGAGTCTGCATTCCTGCGGAAATTCCACAAGACCCGATTCGATTTCTTGTGGCATGGGATTACATTCCCGAGCTGAAGGCGGGAGCAGACGGTACTTCCATGAGATGTGGACGAGAGAAGGTGATCAGAGAATAGCCTGAAAAATCTGATGTGGATATCCTTTTTTATTATTTTATTAAATAATTAATACAACAACAACAACAACAAAATAATAATAATTGTTTTATTTTACAACAAATTTATTTTTTATAACAATAAACCAAAAATACGACATAAAAATTTGCATACAGCATATGAATCAAATTACCCAATGTGGCAGCGGGGGCGTGGTCAAGCATCTCTCCGGAGAGAGAGAGACCGGTAAGTGCGCTTACACCTGAGCTAAATTATGTCTAACACCTGTCTCTAATTTCAGTGAGCACGGGGAGAGTGGCATAAAAGAGCCACACCGCCAGTACACGAGAGAGAGAGATTGGCACAAGGAAGGCCACTGCATCATATGTTGTTAAGTAGATGAAGTGGGACTATCTAAATAACGATTTGTTTGTGAAACTGTGTGGAACGACAGAGTGCTCAATTAAACGCCTACCTGAACCAGGAAACCTTGCTTCTTGCCTCCTCCTTCCACTGAGAAGTGTGACACCCAATATTTAGAGCAGGCTAAGCAGGTAATCAACAGCGCTTTAGAAGAATGCCAGAGCAAAGCGTGGACACACTGTGACATCAAAGGATGTGAAACTCGTACTGGAAAATGGTAAATTTAGTGTTAAGAAATCAACCTCAGGCAAATCAGATGGGCATCATGTCACATGTCATCTGATAACACCAGTAACAGGAACAATAAAACGTTATTTGTATTTACTTGTTCTATAATTGCATGGCTTTTGCTCTATGTGGAAAACAAATGATGGGTTGTGGGAATGGGAGTGATCAGGAAGAAAATCATTGTTGTCAGAGAGCGGGTTAACATGGAGTAAAATTCAGCGGGATCATTTGGGATAAAAACTTGTGGGAAAAAACAGTAACGTGCAGATCTCTATAACAAGGTATCTTCTAAGGAAACATCATTTTTAAAATGGGTCTAGGTAGGCAGCTCACTAGGTTTTGGAACAGAACTGCTGGCTGCAGAGATCACACATACACACAATATACAGTATACTGTATATATATTGCAGTGGGATGATCAAGAGACAGACACAGTGGGTGTGGCGTTAGGCCTCGGAAAGGTGTTTATTTTAAATAATAATAAACATCTTCATAAGGGGAATAAATAGTGTCCAAGGGGAAAGTGTCAAAATAAAGGGGGATCTGGCATCCTTGTAGTGAATGGCACTATGGGGAGTGTCTAAAGGAATGGTCCAGGATGTGGGTGGGGTCCAGCGACCACAGTGCGTTCCCCTCCGTGGTCCGCAGCACGAGGGGGTGGCGGTTTCTGTTGCGGCAAGTGTGAGGGGAAGGAGGTTCGGCATCCATGCCCACTGGCCTTGACACATGCAGTTCTCCCCGGCGACTCATCTAACCATCTAATTCAGCCAGTACCCTCCCCGGTCTGCTCCTGGACCTGCGAGGATGCCAGTGTGTGCACACAAATAGATACAGTAGAAGCCGGCTCCCTGAGGAGAGGCGCGCTCTGCGTTTTCATGGCAGCATTGATGAGGCTCCACTCACATTAGGTGTGCCTCATCATCCGCTGCCCAAACGAGGTTCATTAAGTTGAACCTATCCTCTCACCAGCACACTCCCGTTGTGAACCTGTCTGAAGGATGACCCTAAGAGGCGGGCGACGGTGACAAGAGGGAGGGGCCACTATATATATATATATATATATATATGTATACAGTATTTATATATACCATGGTACATTAGAATACTCGATTCTGATTGGACTGAATGTATGCGTTAAAACTGTTTAATGCACAGATAGTTCCGGTCAGTTTTAATCACCATTCTATATTAATGCGCCAACTCTGCTGTCCTCCGTAATGAGACATGATTTTTATGCCTATGTTCAAATGACCTCTGGACGTGAATATACTGTAGTCTCAGAGTTGGGATTAACTGTCACATCACAAAACAACATCATCAAGTAATGCAGTACCATATTTAAATCAACTGTGAAGTGCTACAGGAAACACAGAAAAGACAACAGTAGCTGGGTTTCCATCCAACTATTTTTATGCGCATTTTGAAACTGTGCATAAGAAATCCTGAATGGAAACGCTTGACATGTGAATAAACTCTCATAATTCGCATAAAATGTTATGCACTAGGAGGAGGTGGATTTCTTGAGTTTCGCATTAGTTAAAATGCGCATTAAGGTGATGGAATTTTTTTTTTTTTTTTTTGCAAAACGATGACGTGTTTTGACCATTTGTGCATGTGTTATGAGTTATAGCTTGATGTGACTGGTCCACCAAAAGGTCCGACCTTGGCACACAATTCTACAAACATAGACCTTGACATTCGGAAGTGTTTAACCCACAGCTGGTTATTAAAGTGGGACCTCACAATCCGCCAAAACAGTTTGGAGCGCTCCCAGGTATGCGCAGGCTGGTTATGTGTGGGCATCACGCAGCCATTTCAGCCCACATTATATCAGATATTACACTTATTCTGCTGCGTCTCCAGGCAGCATGTAATAAAACGATGTACAATTGCTCCAATCCTGTAAATAAAACTCTTCCCAAAGCAAGGATGGTCATTCAGCTGCTCCATCAAGACAAGGCAGCTACCTCAAGATAATGCGCATGACATAGTGGATGGAAACGTGCGACTATTCGTATTTTCTTTAGTCTAATTTTTAGAAACGTGCTTAAAAAATGTTAAACATTTAGATGGGAACCCAGTTAGTGTTCATCAGCCCAGTATTACTCACCCAAAGCACCTGTGAGGAAAGTATGGTTTAACATTCAGCTGTTTTACACAGAGAGGAAAGGTAACCGGAACTCATCAAATACATCTTTCGATGTCCAGCAAGACGAGGCAAAACGGTTTAAAGTGTACGATAAACATCATCTAAGGGCGTTTTCACACCTGGCTCGTTTGGAGCATTCATTTTGGAACCTGGTGTGTTTTCTCCCTTAGTTCGGCTTGTTTAAGCATATATGAACACAGCAATCGCACTCGGATCCACACCAGCTGGACAAGGTCTCGGACCGAACGCACTACCTCATAATCAGCTTCCCCAACTCACTGTGTAGCCTCAAAGGGCCCTTGTCACTTTGCGAATGATTAAGAGCTCGATGTGGGCAGTAATACAAGTAACAAGTAATATAACAATTCAAACGGGGGAAACCCTGTGGAGGCTTGTGGGACCTCTCACACAGCAAATAACAGGGGTTCGAGCCACTTATCCCAATTCCGAGCATATTCGTGCACAAACTTACGAATCATATTTTTTAAGGTCTTATTAAATTGTTCGACCAAGCCGTCCATTTGTGGATGGTACACGCTTGTCCGAATAGATTTAATACCCAATAATTCGTACAGCTTGCGTAGTGTACATGACATGAAAGTAGTGCCCTGGTCAGTGAGGATTTCTTTCGGAATCCCCACTCGGGAGATTATTCTGAAGAGTGCCTCCGCAACACTACGTGCTGATATGTTGGGAAGAGGCACTGCTTCTGGGTTTCATGTTGCGTAGTCGACCAGAACCAACACAAAGCGATGCCCGCGTGCTGACCGTTCTAATGGCCCGACAAGGTCCATGCCAACTCTGTCAAAGGGAACCTTGATCAACGGAAGATTGCGCAATGACTCTTTTGGAGTGGCCAGCGGATTCACCAGCTGACATTCGTGGCATGTCGCAGATAGAGAGAGTGGGGCTCGCCGGCCCCAGGGTACTCCGCTAAATGGTCCTCCGCCAACTGCACTGCTTCATCCAGTGATGCCAGTCAGTGGAACTGGACACACTCCGCAGTTCCTTTCGGTAGTTTGAAGACAAATTGTTCCAGTACCACAAGATCGATGACACCCCCGATGTCGCTGTGCTCCTCGGCCAGCACGCTCTGCCGGCAGGCGTCGCGGAGCTGTTGAGCGATGGCAAACAGGTGCCTGACTTCACTCAGCGTCAGTTTTCGGAACCGCTGGCAATGATCTTCAGGATTGCAGCCGACCCGCTGCAGGATGGCTTTCTTCAGCTCAAGGTACCTCAGGAGGTTGTCGACTGGGAGTTGTTGGGCTGCAAGTTGGGCCTTCCTGGTCAGCAGCAGTAGGAGGTGGACTGCCCATTGCACCCACGGCCATTCCAGAGCTTGGGCCGTGTGCGCGAAGAGCTCCAGAAAGGCCTCCAGCTCATCTTGCGCCCCCATCTTCACCAGCGTCACATGGGGGTTCACTGCTGCTGGGGTCATGGTGTACCATGGAACATTTGGGAACATTCAGAGACATCCTTAGTAAAAAAAAAAAAAAGAAATAAAAGAAAAGAGACATAAATAAACAATTACTGTTTTTACAATTCTAGGAAAGCTTTTCTGAAAAGCTCTAAAAGTTTTATTTCAGGTTTAGGGTTAGGATGTGGATTATGGTTAGTAGTAAGTAATTGTTTAATTATTAAAATAATTTGTGTTATACTGTATGTCCACATTCTGTTTGGTAAAAATGTGAGTGGGAAAAGTTTTGCCAACACTGAAGGAACCAAATGTCTTATACAATATAAAACATATCATGTTAAACGATCAAATGATATTTGAATGAAACAGAACTGAGGTAAAGTTAATGTGTGTGTGAGTGAATGTACATATCTAGCCATAGTTTTGGGACAATGTTGTCTCCAGAAGTTCGACCTCTGATCAACCTCCCTTTTTGGACATTTGGTGATGTACTTAATTGTAAAATTTTTTTTTTTTTTTTTTTTTTTAATATTGGGTTAGGTTTAGGGTTAGTTTTCTTTCAGGCATAGGGTTTGGGTTAGTATCTACTCATAAATCATCATAGAAATCTCTGCTATGTTGTGTGTGTGTGTGTGTGTGCTAGGGGTTTTGGTGATGTCAGAAGTGCTTTTGATGATCAGAGTGTCTCATTGTGTGTCTCTCTTGGCCAGCATGATTACCTGCTCACGTCAGCATAAAAACTGCTCACTCAGAAATCAATAGCCACTGCAGCTTTAATAGAAGAGACACTTATACAGAGAGAAAGCATATCCCACTGATTCAACATAGTCAGCCACCCCTGGTGCAGATCCAAACTTCAATCACACACAAACACAATATACTGAACAGCTACAGTTACTGCCTGCAGAGAAGAACTACTGTAGTTTGCATCCTTGAAAGATGCCCCAGCAATCATCCGTGTTGAGAACTAACAAACTAAAGGCAGCTGTTAACTTACAGTAATCACAGGTACCTTACACAGTAGCGTGTCCGTAGCTACTTTTTTCAGCGAGTAATGGTGTAACATGACAAAACACTACATTACTTTTTGTCATGTTGAATAGGCAGTAAACAAACTCACCTACACCGTTGTAGCTCTCTAGCTCAAGGGAAATACAAAATATTTAAATGAAGTGGTTCATTTGGACAATTCATGTAAATGAACCGATTAAAATAAAGATTCACAGCTTCATTTATATGTAGTGTTAGGAAGTCCAATTCAATTCAATGAATCAGTTCATCCAGACGGTTCAACCAGTCCAAACAAATGATTGAAGAATTCACTTTTAAGTAAAATATTTAGATAATTGCAGTTCATGCACTCAGTTAGTATAAATGTATTTATGTACAGATTAAGTTTTATTTGGTATGAATTTACAGTATTTGTTCAATTTAACGTTGCCACTCTAATTGTTTGCTGTAAAGTCCTTGCTTTTCCTTGCTTACCTCACAAGACGTGCCGTCATATCCAGGAGGACACTGACACACCTCCACAGCACAGGCCTGATCGCCATTGTGAGAGTCCTCAGACGCAATACTCATGCTCACAGTACCCAACCTGAGAGAGAGAGAATGTTTTACAAATGGTTTCAGCTAAATCATAGGGGCGAATTCACAATCCAGTTATAGATAGCACAGGTTTAGTGCTGCACAGTGTCGATTTCTGTAAGACTGCACGGGAAGCATAGCTTCCCATATTTTTTATTTATTTTTAATCTGAAATGAGGCAATGACGATTAATATATGTACCAGTGATTTGTACCATTACAGTATTTTAGCAAACAGAAGAGTAAAATATCACACATCACTAGCCACATTTTTCTACATGAGTATGTCTGGTGTAGCCAGGAAATTACTTTTGAGTGGGCCTCAATAAAAATGGATGGGCCAGGTTTTTGCCCAATTTCTTTCTTTTTTTTACCAAATTTTCCTTAACAACAGAGAAGCGGTGCATTCAAACAGTTCTTTCACACTTTCAGAAATCAGAATTTATGCATTTGTTTTTTTTTTTTTTTACTATTTTATAAATATATATTTGAAGTCAAAGAATAATCACTAATATTCTGGGTGGGTCTGGGTCTAATTTGGGTGGGCCCAGGCCCACCCCGGCCCACTCTTGGCTATGCCACTACTCCGTCTAAGTCAGTGGACACACGCTATTGAAACCATGCTTCAGTGGGAGTCTATGGGAGCTTCAAGAGCACTTTTTGCATTGGAACCTTTATCTGATTGTTTATTAGACATTGGGCTTTTAATCAATGTATTTTTGTACCACCTCTCTATATGCTGATTGGTTGAGTTCTCAAATGGGCATTTTTTTGTTGTTGCAGCAAACGGCCAATAATTGCAACAGTGATGTACATGACTGAGAGTGTTTGACATGTAAAAGCTGCACACTGTCAAACAGTGACAATTTGATGGGTCGGAGAATCAGATACAGACATAAGTATACACTGTTGTTACACATTTATTTTCACTTTCATAATTAAATATTTTGCCCAATTGGCATCTTAATTTGTGTGTGTGTGTGTGTGTGTGTGTGTGTGTGTATTCTGACTGCTCCAGAAACACAGAGGCAGCCTGCAGTAGTAGAGAGGACCTGTAGATGGTGCTGTGTTCCTGAGCATAGGAGGCCCTGAGGAGCAGACGCTCGATGTTGTTCAGGACAGAGTGGAAGTCCCTTTTACTGGTGGCCAGTCCTGAGGTGTGATGCTGAAAGCTCTCCGGGAGCAGATCTATCCTCCGCTCAGCTACGGAGAACGGATACACGGTCACCCCAGACCCGCTGTCAATCAAACACAGCCCACCACCCTAAAGGAGGAAAATCTATTAACATCTTTTTTTGTCCATCCTTTATCACATCTGATACAGTGCTAGTGCAGATTAATCAGATGTCTCCCCATCGCTCTCTCATTTGCTGTCTTAAAGGGCTAGTTTACCCCAAAATGAAAATTCTGTCATTATTTAGTCACCCTCATGCCATTACAAACCTTTATGACTTTATTGCATGTCATAAATATCGATATCGAACAATATGAAAAAGAATATCATGATAACAATTTTGGCCATATCGCCCAGCCCTAATTTTGAGTTTTGTTTATTATGCATTAGCAAATGAACAAATAAAAATTATCATTTGTATATATGTGTGTGTGTTGTCTGTATTGTGTAAAGTGTTATGTATTGAGTAGGCATGTGGGTTATGTGTCTTTAAGAAAGATATTTTTTGATGGAATGTGAAATGTTTGCAGGAAGTGAGGTTTAATAAATTGTGAAGAATTGTGTGTGTGTGTGTGTGTGTGTGTGTGTGTGTGCACGCGCATTGATGCAATAACAGGTAACCCATACATCCCGACATTGACACTGTGAGCAGATTCATCCTCAAGCATTATAAGATGCGATTCATTCTGCTCGTTTATTTATCACCCCACCATACTGACTGCCGGGAAAAGCATGCTTTATTGACATGAACACACACAAAAAACACACACATGAGCTGCTAGAAGATTGAGGATTTATGAGCACTGGACTCTCTATTTGCACAGAGTTAATGAGGTGTGCACATGCAAAACAGGGCTTAAGGGACAATAATTACCTGTCATACACATGAGCACAGCACTGCATGCACACATGCAAAGAGACATGTGCATAGGCTGCAGTAAAATAACAAGTACAATTTTACTGCTCAGAGGGTGGTCTTTCAAGCTCAGGAAATTTAATTGAGTTATTAGTTATGTTTCGTTGTATTATTCTGTCTCAGATCCTTTAATTCCTTGTGACATACAGTAAGAGTATGGTGTTATAAGGGTCACTGACAGATAAGGTGGTCCGAGGTGATAACAATGAGAAATCTTTAAAAATAAATGAATTAATAAATATTTTAAAACGTGTCAAGTCCAGGGGTGGGTTTATGATATCCGGGGCCCCAAGCAACCATCCAGCCGGGGGCCCCCTTTTGGCATACAACCACGGGAAATTACATAAAAGTGATTTTATATCATCATTTTAAAACCATTTCTAACAGTCACTGTAGCCAAGTACATTCAAAAATTTTAATGAAATAAAAATCTAGATCAAGAATTAATGCATGTTTTCCACAGTTTTTCCACTAAATGAACATGAAGAATGGTATTTAATTTATAATATAATAAATATAATTTATATGCACCAATACAGTATTAAAAAAGCAATATTTATCTTCATATAGTTTTGGAAAAGGTTTTGCAGGTTCCAATGTTGCTCATTGCAAATTTAGTGAAACACGCTGTCACCTCCTCTATTTCTGTGATACTGCATCTGGTTTTTAGATTTGTATAATAACTTTAATTGGGTTCAAATCTTTGGAACTGTGTGAATGGGTGAACCACAAGCACTTGTTTTTCAAATATATATGTATAAATACAGTATTTTATTTATTTTATTTTCTTCAAATAAATTAAATTTAAAAAAAAAAAAAATAGCTTATTCTGCACTTATTATGCATGTCTTTTTTTTCTTTTTTAAGAATTTCAGCTATTAATGAGAGATATTTCTTTTTTTTTTACTGTCTCTGGATAGTTACACAACATGCCATTTTTTAGCTTTAAGCCCTTTGACTTTAAATTGCTTTGAAATCTTTTCAATGACTTTGAAGTAATTGAATTGTTTTGTTTTTGTTTTTGTAACTGAAAGCATGTTCATCACAGAAGAGGTACACTTAAGCAATTCATGTGAATTGCATATATATATATATATATATATATATATATATATATATATATATATATATATATATATATATATATATACACAGTATATTTAATAGATCTGGGTAAAAAAATAAAAAATAAAATTAAAACAATCTGCACCACTGCCGTCACATCATTTACCCATAAATTAAATGTGGATAGTATTTCTCAGATAATTTGGTCTTGGGAGAATTTGATGAGAAATGTTTATATTGAGATATTTGACTTTTAACTGCAGACATCTTGTAAAATCTGAGCACATTGCTGAGATCTCAATTAATGGAATCTCATTTGTGAGTTTTTTTTTATTATTATTTCTTTATCAGACCACTGGTGGTAAACTGCAACAAAAATGCATTGTCTTTTATTCAAAAAGAATATTGTGAATGGAAACATTTTTCTGAAATGCAGCATGAATAAGTCAAAGGAGAGTGTGTATATGTTGATATTAAATAAAAAGAGAATATGACTCGCGTTGGCTGAGCAAAGCAGGCACAAATGCATACAAATTCTTGCTTGCACACAAACAGGTACGTAAATGCATACACAAGCGTGCTTTAACACACATGCAGATGTAAACATTTCTGTGAGCTAGTGAAAAGGCTCGCACAAACAAAAACACAGCTGTGCACAACACAAACACACATACTCAGGCTTACAAAAACACACACGTAAACATAAACAGCTTCACTACACAGACAAATCAGATGAATTCTAGACAAAACAAAAACGGCCACATCATGAAAAGTGTTACTGAAACTGCTGAGACAAGTTCACAAGATGTTTGGTGAATAGAGCAGCACTCTTTTGCCCAGGCTCAGGTAACGATGAGCTTATTTAGCCTCTAACGCACTGCATGTTTGAAAAGCATTCTTTTATGTAAGAAAAATGACATATGTAAACAAATGTAAACATGCAGTTGGAGTTACAAAGTACTCTTTCCCAACGATGAAATACTTTTTAAAGCCGTTTCTTGCATCGTTGACTTTTGAGGTAAAGAGGCTACACTACATGGCCAAAATTATGTGGAGCCCTGAACACTACACCCATTTGTGCTTGTTGAACACTTCATTTCAAAACCATGGGCATTAAAGCTAAAGTGTGTAATTTCTGCTCCACTAGCGCCACCGAACAGAATTGCAAACATAAACATTGTTTTCAAACAGCCTTCTAAATACTCCCCCAGTGTTTCCCCTAGGATTTTTTTCAGCAGCGGTGCTGTTGTGCGCATGTCCACAAGCCTGCAATGCCAGACCTGTATTAACGCGTATTGGTTGAGGAATATATTAAAACAGGGGTGTCAAACTCGATTTCAGCCTGGGCAACATCATGGTTTATTGTTCCCTTTGAAAATGTGGCACCAGCACCTGCTTTGGTAGCACCCATGCAAATAACATTACATGTTATGTGCATTGAAGTGCACATTTGACAGTACAGCATTGATTTTGAGGTTGGGATGCGGATGAAAATTATGACATTAACAACAGTAACATCTGTGGAAGAAATGTACACCTAATTTTTATATGGCTAAATTGAAATATTCTGACAGTGTGACTAAGTTGGGGCTTCTTTACAGATTCCTTTCATCAGGCTCCAACTAATTAAATTAAAGTCATCTCTAGGAATGTCTGAAGGCAAACAAAACAACTTACATTTTCCTACAATCAAAGAGCATTACAAGAGTACATATTTTACACAGATGGAAAACTGATAGCTTGGTCCATAATTATGAAAATGCACCATAGTTCTTCCATAGTACCCATAGTATGGTACAACAATGATATTTGTGATAGTTCATGGTAACCATGTAAAACCATGCTTGGCTCCTCACTACCATGGTTATTAACTATGGTTTCTATATAAAGAACTATGGCATTTTTGTAATGAAAAAACAGCAGTCTAAATGCATTTAGAAAGCTTTTCTGCCACAACTACCATAAGTAATACAGTACAATTAGTGTTACTACAGTAAATCCATGGTAAAGTTTTTTAAGCATTGTGATTTGAGAATGGAAAAGCCTTCTAATTTATGTTTTCTCCTGTTTTGTTTTTTTTGTTTTGTTTTTTTCTGTGCCATTTAGAATGTGGGTGCTGTTTGTTTTAAACTAGTTTCATCACCAAGACAGAAGATTTGTGCAACAGACAATTCTGTACCACATCCAAATGGGTTTCGCAATTCCCTCCGCGAATTACTGCACCTGCTCTGTGCTCGTGCTGCTATGATTAAGCCGTGTTGATAACTGAACAGTGTAGTGTTGTTTCATTCCACTTTTGAAGCGAGCAAAATGCACTCCAAAACATACAGATGATGGGGGAAGGCTCATTTATATTCACGAGGAAAGTGCTGATAGTTCAGTGAAACGTTGCGATCCCCTGCCATCCTACGCTTCAGAAATGAGCTTGCGGGCCACTTGAAATAAAGCGAGTTTGAAACATGTTGTTATGCAGTGATGTCATTATGAGTAAGTGCATGTATTTGTGTGTGTGTGGTGGGTTCCCTTTCGAAGTGTAGAAAGCACACAGATGACTGGGGCTGGCAAGCGTTATGTTGCACCAAGAATATTAAATTAACCAGGTGAAATCCCAACAGTGTTGCTCATAATTCACAGTGGCACAGCGCCGCTGCAAAATGCATATAGGGGAAACACTGATGCCCCAGTCTGCCTTTGATCGATCAAACAGATCAAGTCCCGCCCCCAACTCATGCCATTGGTTGAGTCAATGTTGTTGTGTCAGGCTGGATGGGTCGCTCAAAACAAACAGAGACATTTTTAAAGTGCCACAGAGATGCAGTGTTTTTATTTATTTATTTATTTATTTATTTATTTTGACATTTCACATTCTTTTTTGTAATTAAATTGTTTTATTAATTCTTACAATAATAAAGAAAAGCAAAAACAAAAACAAGACTGCTGATCTGACAGTTGTCCAGAAGACAATCATTGACACCTTCACAAGGAGGGTAAGCCACAAACATTCATTGCCAAAGAAGCTGGCTGTTCACAGAGTGCTGTATCCAAGCATGTTAACAGAAAGTTGAGTGGAAGGGAAAAGTGTGGAAGAAAAAGATGCACAACCAACCGAGAGAACCGCAGCCTTATGAGGATTGTCAAGCAAAATCGATTCAAGAATTTGGGTGAACTTCACAAGGAATGGACTGAGGCTGGGGTCAAGGCATCAGGAGCCACCACACACAGACGTGTCAAGGAATTTGGCTACAGTTGTCGTATTCCTCTTGTTAAGCCACTCCTGAACCACAGACAATGTCAGAGGCGTCTTACCTGGGCTAAGGAGAAGAACTGGACTGTTGCCCAGTGGTCCAAAGTCCTCTTTTCAGATGAGAGCAAGTTTTGTATTTCATTTGGAAACCAAGGTCCTAGAGTCTGGAGGAAGGGTGGAGAAGCTCATAGCCCAAGTTGCTTGAAGTCCAGTGTTAAGTTTCCACAGTCTGTGATGATTTGGGGTGCAATGTCATCTGCTGGTGTTGGTCCATTGTGTTTTTTGAAAACCAAAGTCACTGCACCCATTTACCAAGAAATTTTGGAGCACTTCATGCTTCCTTCTGCTGACCAGCTTTTTAAAGATGCTGATTTCATTTTCCAGCAGGATTTGGCACCTGCCCACACTGCCAAAAGCACCAAAAGTTGGTTAAATGACCATGGTGTTGGTGTGCTTGACTGGCCAGCAAACTCACCAGACCTGAACCCCATAGAGAATCTATGGGGTGTTGTCAAGAGGAAAATGAGAAACAAGAGATCAAAAAATGCAGATGAGCTGAAGGCCACTGTCAAAGAAACCTGGGCTTCCATTCCACCTCAGCAGTGCCACAAACTGATCACCTCCATGCCACGCCGAATTGAGGCAGTAATTAAAGCAAAAGGAGCCCCTACCAAGTATTGAGCACATATACAGTAAATGAACATACTTTCCAGAAGGCCAACAATTCACTAAAAATGTTTTTTTTACTGGTCTTATGATGTATTCTAATTTGTTGAGATAGTGAATTGGTGGGTTTTTGTTAAATGTGAGCCAAAATCATCACAATTAAAAGAACCAAAGACTTAAACTACTTCAGTCTGTGTGCAGTGAATTTATTTAATACACGAGTTTCACAATTTGAGTTGAATTACTGAAATAAATGAACTTTTCCACGACATTCTAATTTATTGAGATGCACCTGTATATATATATATATATATATATATATATATATATATATATATATATATATATATATATATACATACATGTACACACACAATCAACATTTAAACTCCACAACCACCACTCCCCCTCCCAATCCCCAACCATGCCCTGACCCCCAACAAACATCCCCGTAGTCACACGAGTAAATACACAAAAAAAGCAAACACACACACACACACACACACAAAAAATTATATATATATAATAATCATACCCAATTAAAACTATACTACTCTCTCCACTCCCACCCCGAGAAACCTCCAAAAACTCTAAATAATTGCCCCATTTCCCAACAAACAAATCCAAGTGACCCCTTCTCCCAAATGACACCTCTTCAAAAGCCGCCATACTCCCCATCTCCGTGCACTACTCCCGAAATGGGGGTGCACCAGCTCACATTCAACACCTCAAAATAATCTGCCTGGCGATCATAACACTGGTCAGAACCCAATTCTCTATGTGACTTTTCCCCACATCAATGGCCACCCCATTGCCCAAAACACACAGTCTGGGTCAAAATGAAACCCAAGTGCCCACCATGTCACGCACAAAACTCTGAACCTTCAACCAGAATTCCTGGATCCCAATACACCACCAAAAAACATGGGCCATGTCTCCATCCTCCGATTGGCATCACCAACAGGTGGGTGTGTCTTTAAGACCAAGCATATACAATTTAGAGGGGGTCCAATAAAATCTATGTAAAATCTCGAATTGCATAAGGTGCACCCTTGCATCGCTAGATGCAGACTTGACATTTTTTTGAATCCTAGTCCACACTCTCTCCTCCAATACCAAGTTGAAATCTTTCTCCCATAATCTCTTGATAGAAGTTAAAGCTCCATCCCCCAGACTCTGAATTAGCAGGGTGTAATACACTGATACCTCATGACCTTTTCCAAAAGCAGTAATCACCACTCCCAGAGTATCAGCCACTTTAGGATGGTGTATGCTACTCCCAAAAATAGTACAGAGCAAGTGGCACAGTTGTAAATATCTAAAGAACTGAGATCTTGGAATCCCAAAATGTTGAACCAAATTTTCAAAAGATCTCAACACTCTAATATAGGTCACCGAGCATATTAACCTCCCTCACAATCCACTCTGACAAGCAGAAAGGGGACTTATTAATACATAATTTTGGGTTCTGCCATATGCTGGAGGCTACATTTAAATAAATGTCAGAGTTATACACTCTGGACACTTTTGTCCATACCGCGTGCAAATGCGAGATAACGGGGTGTAACTTAACTTCTCTGATTAGTTTGATAGAAAGGCTTTGCAATGGCAGAAAATGGGCAAGAACTTCCTGTTCAATACAAAACCAGGGAGGGGCTCTCAGGTGGAAGCGACCAATGAGCCAAATGTCTGAGACCGAATGCATAATAAAAAACAAAATCTTGGGAAGGCCTAGCCCACCTTTGTCAGTCGGTCTATGTAACTTATTGAAATGTAATCTGGGACGCTTACCATTCCAATGAAGGACTTTGCTATGCTATTAAATTGTTTGAAATAAGAGAGGGGGATATCTATAGGGAGAGATTGTAGCAGGTAGTTAAATTTTGGAATACAATTCATTTTAATAACATTAACCTTCCAAATCATAGATAAATGTAATGAAGCCCACCTGCCCACATCACTTGAAAACCTTTTTATTAAGGGGTCAAAATTAACTAGGAATTTTACCATATCTCGGCCTTCCTCATGCTCAGGAATTCCAACAATTCGGACATTGTTTTGTTGATTACGATTCTCCAAACCCTCCAGTTTTTCCCAAATGTGTTGCAAATACACCTTGGTCGCTAGCAGATTAGCAGCTAATTCCCTCTCGATGACTCCAGATAATCGTTCCATTTCTCGACATCCCCGATTCTTGTAACCAACTGATGTGAACGGGGCTGTCTTTGCTTTCAGTATCATAAGAGATGGTATACACCAAACTGCCTCCATATGCCAAGAGCTGCGGACACAACCACACACAAACACACACACAGAGAGAAAAACAGGGGTCAGCAACAAGATTAATCCTCATTAACGAAACTATTATGAAGACAAAAGCTAGCAGTGAGAAAATATTTTCATGAACTATAACAAAAAAATTAAAACAGGAGTTTGCAAAAGAACAAAAATTATACCAAAACTATAAATGTGCACTACAATACGAACAAAACGTAGAAAGTAGATAAAATTACTTTATTTCTTTTCATATTTTCAATCAATGATGGATGGCCTCATCTGATCGAACTTTGAAAGTAATTTGGTATTATATTAAGCATGATGTCAGACTACATAATAAATCGATAGCATTTCATTTTGGTCTGCTTCCATTGCATCAACATTTTATATTTACGTTTTGTTTTTGTTTTTTTGCAGCAGTTAAGTTTAGTAACCAATCACAGACACATCCCTTGCTCGCTGTCTGTGTGTAATTTATTCAGTATTTGCATAACAGCTTTATTTTACATGGTTCTAAGAGGATAAATGTGAGGTTCGCATAAGAGGATAAATGTGAGGTTAGCCACTTAGGCACTGTTTTGTCTTGATTTACTGTTTTATTGGTTGTGTAGCCTACACAAAAATATTGCATTTATACTATATTTAATTCAATGAATCAAAAATTAATCACAAAAAAATACAATATCAATGGATATAATCAACAATTATGATTTTTGTAGCAATTGTGCAGCCCTAGGACAACGCAGTTTCTGATGAATTGTCATGTGTTTTCATCGTAGGCAGAAGGCACAGTCTGCAGTGCTATGTTATAAGAGATGAAAACTAGAAGTAGACTGATATATCAGTGTAACAGGGTAGAAGGAAAGGAGGAGGCGAGAACTGGCTTAACGATATAAATAATATTTTAATAATAAACTGAATCAAAAGACGAACACACACAGGTGTCGGACAGCTATCCGTAACACTCTCTCTCTGTCGCACTGCCGTCTCCAGTCAGCCTTTATCCCTCTCGGGCTAATCAGCCTGATTAGGGGCCGGGTGTGTAGAATCACGACCCGGCCCCACCCTCCGCCCTGCCACAATCAGTATTAGCAATTAATCTGTACCGATAGAAGCTTTTTAAAAATACCGGTTATCATCAAAAATCAATGCTGATAGTAAACTATTTATTTATTTCATATTTGTAAGCTGGGAGCACAGACTTTTCAAAGTAAGATTCCCCACTGTATTCCGGGCTTGTTTGTAATTAAAAGTCCCACGCAGTGGCGAATTCTCAGGGCCAGCAAAGCCTTCTCTGCTGGCCAAACATGTCTAATAAATAAAAAAATGTTCATCCATTCATTCTCATTCACCTTTTTGTCTATTTATTTTCAATCGCTTTCCATTCCTAATTCATCTACAAACGAATAGCAAAAAGCAAAAAGTTTATCCAATCAGAATTTACTCCTTAATCCTTACAAGCGAAACGTGACGACTGATTCACAAATTGCATGCCCAAAGCTGAGCTCTTTAGCCGAAGCAGCGCGTGAGTCTGAGCTCCACCCCATCAGGACTTCAGAATTTCTACAGAATCCCTCAACACTGCAGTGAACAGGCATCTAAAGTCAGATTGTCAGATTCATCAGCCAATCAGATTGATTGATTTGTTCTTGGTGGGTGTGATCTTTAGGATATGTCCCAGCTGAGGCCTTCTAGCTGGCCATGAGTGACACAATCATGCTTTAAGTGATGTACGTAATTTGAAAGCGAAGAGTGCGAGATCTTTCTGACGAGTCGGCTGTCATCACTGCCGCTATCGGCACTGAGAAAGAGATCCTTATGGATTTAAAAACCCGAGATGTAAACAGGAAAGGAGGGCTGATTTTCACTTCAAGTAAACTGGTAAGTGCTTTTTGCATTGTTATAGCAACATTAGGAGTTTTCTAAGTGTAAATTAGGCTGGCTGAAGCATTCAGTGTCAGTTTAAGTTTTGAATAGTAACCGTGTACCCTTACGAAACAAAAATTATTATCATTAGATCACAAATATTATTACAGTAGAGAGCTTTTTCCTGTTATTAGACCTTCTTGGTTCTGGCTTTCGTGCATGGACGTGTTTTAAAAATGTCAGTTGGTATTATTATTTGGCTGCGATGTAATGTATGATGTCCATAGCCATAGGGTGTCTTATTAATTGTGAAACAGTGTTTTCTTAATGGCATGAATCGCACTGAAGGCCAAGACTTAAAATGCACGGGCCGCCACTGGTCCCATGTTATGCACCAAATATTTTTTTTCTGGTTATTATTGGGCTTTTGGTTGCACAATAAACTGCACCTGGGATTTTATTTTTTAATTTGTTTTTCAGAAAACTGCATCGGTTATTGACCTTTTCTACCACCTTCAATCATTATCTAATGAAAACTAAAACTAAAAACTAAAAAAAAGAATAAAAAAATTTGAGTGAAATAAAAACTATTTATGCTACATAAAAAATAAAAAATAAACAGGAAACTACAAAAAAAAAAAAAAAAATGATTAAATAACCCTGTATAATCAGCAACTACGTCTATTTAAAAAAAAAAAAAAAAAAAAAGGGTTAACATGCAGTGATTATTGATGAAGTCACACACACAAACATACACATCTTTTTCTCCTCTTCGAACAAAGCAGAATGTGGTGTGAGTGTTTTCTTACATCCTGGTCTTTAATGAGGAACTGATTGGCTGTTCTAGGGTAACGTTTCGCTGCAGGGCAACTCAGCACAGTTAAATCAAGACCACAACACTGGGGGAAGAACTCTCAACAACCTTCACTTGGGAGAACAACAATTCACAACGTCTTTTCTGCATCCTATCCAGGCTTTTTTTATATGCACAAACACAACAACAACAACTGCCATTCGCCACTAAATGGCGGTGACGTCACCATGACGCTTGTGCCAGGCTATGTGCACCTTGAGGCCACATGAAGTGTCGAAAGCTCACTGGCAGGAGATCACGGGGCAGACCCAGATGCCACGGGTCGACTGACTGAGACGACTGGGTGTTGGACCAACACACACACACACACACACACACACACACACACACACACACACACACACACACACACATGTTGGTGCATCTATCATTATGAGGACTCTCCATAGACATAATGATTTTTATGCTGTACAATCTATACATTCTATTCCCTAACCCTAACCCTACCCCTAAACCTAACCCTCACAAAAACTTTCGGCATTTTTACATTTTCAATAAAACATCATTCAGCATATTTTTTAAGCGATTTGATTATGGGGACACAAGAAATGTCCTCATAAACCACATTTATAGCATAATACCCCTGTAATTACCAGTTTGTAACCTAAACAAAAGTCCTCGTAAACTACTTAAACCTGCCCACACACACACACACACACACACACACACACACACACACACATACACACACACACTCACACACACATATACCCCTACACACTCCTACACTTCAACAACAAATACATTTCCCTAGATCTCTCTTGGTTTCTTGCAGTGCCCTGTGAGTAGAAGTTAGAATGCATCTCTATGACACACAGACTCATACTGCATTCAGAACACGCATTCACAAAAAAGACTACAGCCAAACATCAAAATGTCTCGCTTGTTTCACTTTCATATGTTCTGACTGCTCATGTCATAAAGAAAAAGGGGAGACATTTGTCTCCACACCAACGCATGATAAAACTATTGATTTTTCTTTATTTATTTTGCTGCAGAGGAGTATTCCTACCAGCCAGAAATGACATTTAGGTGAATCTCGTGAAAAAAATGTCCGGGTCATAATTTTTCCCAAAATCTAAAGAGATTTTAATCCCTTAAGAAAGCTATCTGTTAGCATTACCATTCCCATCGCAATGGCAGTTGCTTGGCATGCACATTGTGAAAATCTTATATCTTTGCTCTTGAGACCACAGAACGTAGGCCACATTTTGCATCCTTTTTCATTGTTTTAGAATTTATTTTCATGTTAACATACTAAATTGAAATCATTGACAGCTGTGACATGTCTTGCTGCTTTTTCAGTCTCTCATGCCATGAGTACAGATTTTTTAAGGTGCTGTGTCAAGATAAAATAACTTTTTAAAACACGTCTAGAGACAGTTGCATGTTTATAGTATATTAGAGAAGCATGCTAAATTTTAACCGTGGATTACACAACTATGAAGCCTCATGTCATTGCAACCTATTTATATGAATAAATAAATAAATAAATAAAGTGTTGAAGAATCACTTTTTTCTGAGCAGGACAAAAGAATCGAACATGAGGGGGTCAGTGTGGTGCAAAGGAGGTTTAGATGGCTCGATGGCCATGCCGGCAGACGACTCTTGCGCGACGGCCATGGCGGCGGATGACTCTTATGCGATGGCCATGGAGGCGGATGACTCTTGTGTGACGGTCATGGCAGCGGACAAGTCTTGCGCGACGGCCATGCTGGCGGAAGACCCTTGCGTGACGGCCATGGCGGTGGACGACTCTTGCGCGACGGCCATGCCTGCGGATGACTCTTGCGCGACGGCCATGCCTGCAGACGACTCTTGCATGATGGCAATGTCAGCGGACGAGTCTTGCACAACGGCTTTACCGGTGGAAGACCCTTGTTTGACGCCCATGCAGGGAGATGACTCTTGTAAAACGCCCATGCCGGCGGAAGAACCTTGCATGAAGCACATGCCGGTGGACAACTCATGCGCGACGGCCATGCCGGCGGATGACTCTTACACAATGGCCATGCCGGCGGATGACTCTTACATGACGGCCATCACGGCGGACGACTCTTACACGACAGCCTTAATGGCCGACTCTAAGTGGCAGCTATGGTGGCGGACAGCTCTGCTACCGTACAAGGGTTGGCATCCTCATACGCCACTACCACAGTAAATGGCAAACCCCTAAGATGCCGGGCAAAATCAATGTTTTGTTCAATAAGTGTCCAGTTGACTCCACCTCCAGGCTGGTTCATTTAAGCCTACAAGAAAAAAGGCCTTGAGAGCAATATCATTAAAGTTCACCAACTGACACGGTCCTCAAAAGTCCATAACATAATCCTCAAGGGGACGATTCCTTTAGTGTAAACAAATGAGCTTTACTGCTGGGTTCATAATCGGTCTGGCATTCTGTAACATTGATCCACTCAGGCTAGTTGAAGATTGAACCCAAATGGCAGTTTATTCAAAATATAGAAAAAGACACAAAATCAAAAGACCAAGACTTGAATAGACTAAAATTTACTTGTTCAAATGAGAGACTCACCAAAAAATGTGTTACAATGAACAAAGCCATACCTCAGAGAATGGGAGCATGAGGGCTTAAATTAAACAAACCAGAGAAACAAGATAACAAGACAACCATTGACAGACCAGAACTAATAAAAAGATAAGACGTAATTAACATAAACCAATCACAAGACAAGACTAACAAACATGATGGAACATGAGGGTCGAACAGGAAACAGTGAACAAAGATAAGACTTGGAACTTAACTTCAAAATAAAAGACACAAATCAAAACCACACAAATGCACACAAGTGCAAAGAAAATAATTCAAAAACCCAAACACAAAAACATAGAATAGGAAGAGAGAGAGAGAGAGAGAGAGAGAGAGAGAGAGAGAGAGAGAGAGAAATTGTTGAAAAATTGTAAAGACCCACAGTTTCCAGGTAATATCTATTCCCTGTCTGTCACTCACTCGACGTTGTGTCGATGTAGTGACACTAGGGGTTCAATCTTGAGAGCCCCAATCACCTTTGCTTAAAATAGAAAAGGCCAATGAGAATTGGCGAGTGGAATTTGCATGCCACTCTCCACCCCTGGACATACGGGTATAAAAGGAGATGGCGTGCACCACTCATTCAGATTTTTTCTTCGGAGCTGAATGCATGTATTGTATTCGTCCTCTCACCTTTCGCTTATGCTGCTGGATTTTATGGCGCATATCAGCGGTCACCCTCACACGGTCGAGTGTTGTGCTTCCCCTGGGCGCTTCGCGGGTGCTAAAAGAGTATATTTAAAAGAGTATATTTCCTTCTAAAAGAGCTCGCGCAAACGCTTGCCATCTTTTTAAAGATGTCCACCTGCATTTGCGCTACTGGATGTGGCTGTTATCTCTCTCCTCCAGACAGCCATGAAATCTGTCTCGAGTGTTTGGGGCGCCAGCACGCCAAGGCAGCTTTCATGGAAGGGTTATGTTCTCATTGCGAGAACATGCCCATCAGAACATTGCAGTCGCGGCTCACTTCATGAAGCAAGGAGCCACCGCAGCTGCTCCCCAACCCGCTCCGTCCTGGGCTGATGCTCAGCCAGCCGGGTCGGCAAGCACCGCGGGCGATCTGGATGTGGGAGCATTTTTGCCGGCTCAACCCCCGCGGACCTCCCATCACACTCATTCTATCCGGAAGAGCTGTCGAGCGATACAGGCAGTCCGCCTCAGGGCGGATTTAATCTGTGGTTCGAGGCTCACGACGAGGATGAGCTTTCAGTCACAGCATCTGAGGGTGGGCTTCTGCTATCGGAAGCAGACGAATCTTCTGAGCTCCTGCCCACGGGTGGTAGAGCACAGGATGAGGCGGATGCTGAGATGGCAGCCGTGCTTGCCCGGGCAGCTGCAAATATCGGGAACCCTCCACCCTGCCCTGAGCATTTGCGGCTGGATGATTGGTTTCTGGGCTCGGAGTGCAACTCACGGCCACACCCCGCCCCGGTGCCTTTCTTCCCGGAAGTGCACAAGGAGCTAACGAATACATGGATACATGCTTCACGGGCTCGTCCATCCTAACTACCCTCGACGGCAGAGCGGCTAAGTGATATGTTGAGCTCCCACAGGTGGAGCGCGCCGTAGCGGTGCATTTATGCCCGCAGGGCGCAGCCACCTGGCACGACCGACCAAGGCTCCCTTCCAAGGCCTGTAAGTTCTTTTCCTCAATAATGACAAAGGCTTACAAGGCTGTGGGACAAGCCACTTCCATCCTGCATGCCATAGCCATCCTGCAGGTCCACCAGGCCAAGGCACTGAAAGATCTGCTCGAGGGTAGAACTGACCCAGGGCTGATGCAGGAACTGCGAACTGTGACTGACCTCACCATACAGGCGATGAAAGTCATGGCATGTGCCCTGGGCCGGACGATGTCCACTGTTGTTGTCTAAGAGAGGCACCTGTGGCTCAACCTTGCAGAGATGCATGACACCGAGAAAGTCCGCCTTCTCGATGTGCCCATCTCCTAAGGGGGGCTTTTTGGTGACATCATCGAGGATTTCGCCCATCAATTCTCGACGGTGAGGAAGCAGACCGAGGCTATTAAGCACATCTTGCCGTGGCGCGACTCGGCCGCCTTCAGTCATCCGAAGTCCCGTGCCCCGTCTGCTTCTTGTCAGAGTCATTCACCTGTGGTGCCGGCCCCGGCTCCCGTAACATCAGAGCCCATATGCCGGCCTCAGAGAAGAAGATCCTCCTGCGGGAAGTCGGCTCCACCTGCCCGTCAGCCGGCCCACCCCCACTTAGTCCAGATGATTTGAGAGAGATTCGGGGAGGCACAGGTAGACCTGTTCACCTCCCAAAAGTTCTCTCACTGCCCCCTTTGGTACTCCCTGTCCGAGGCTCCCCTTGGCATGGGTGCCTTGGCGCACAGCTGGCCTTGGGGGCTGCGCAAGTATACATCTCCTCCAGTGAGCCTCATTGAACAGACTCTGTGCAAAGTCAGGGAGGATGAGCAGCAAGTCCTGTTCGTTGTGCCATACTGGCCCAACCGGACTTGGTTCTCGGATCTGATGCTCCTGGTAGTAACACCTCCCTGGTGCATTCGCCTGAGGCAGGACCTTCTCACTCAGGGGAAAGCACTGTTCGTGACAAACTCAGCGGAGGAGTAACGACACCAGGCCCAATACTCGTGGTATGCCCCTTTTTAGGTGAGCCCGTGTGCTCGGGCTCAGTGCTCCATGCATGGTGATTCCCCCTTCGTAATCCCGTTTGATGAGTTTCCACTGTTCGGTTTCCCTTTAGGTGAACCCTGTGTTTCTCCTCGCCAGAGCTTTCTCTGCCTTGGCCACTGTGGCTGCATACCCTCTCTGTAGATAGGGTCCTCTGGTGGTATCATTCCATATGTGAACTTCCCCATTGTTAAGTCCATGTGAGGTATTCTCCACATGTTAACCTCCCTCCGGTAGGATGTGGTCTCCATAGTGATCTCCTTCCTGGAGAGGGAAGAGCACTTCCCAGCGCTATTCTAGAAAGTGCTCGGTGGGAAATTGCTTAACAGCAAATCAGGAAAGGCACCGTCAGTAGCCTACTTGGGTAAGTGCCTCCTCTGCCCCCCCCCACCCCCAATGGGACTAGAGAGATGCCTTACCTAACTCGCTGGAATGTCACAATGTGGTTGAGCTGCTTGCCCGTGTCCACTCTTCCGTTCCTCATGACACGGTTCAGCGCCTGTGGCATTTCCTATAGGAACCCCTAGTGTAACTACATCGACACAACGTCGAGTGAGTGACAGACAGGGAACGTCTTGGTTACTGATGTAACCTCTGTTCCCTGATGGCCGTGACTCTCTATCGGCTCCTGATAAATCTGAACGAGTGGTGCACGCCATCTCCTTTTATACCCGTATGTCCGGGGACGGAAAGTGGCATGCAAATTCCACTCGCCAGTTCTCATTGGCCTTTTCTATTTAAAGCAAAGGTGATTGGGGCTCTCAAGATCGAACCCCTAGTGTCACTACATCGACACAATGTCTCGTTCCCTGCATCAGGGAACTGAGGTTACATCAGTAACCAAGACACATTGTTATCAGCAACTCTCAGAGGAAAAATGTCTGAAACTTTCTGTACAAGAAAGTGTGAATAGGTCTCTTATTTACTGTCATTTTACCAAAGGAGTTTGTTGCCATAGAGACAAAATGTAATGCAAGACACCTTGTCAAATGTGTACAGTACGGTAGTTACACAATGTAAAGGGAGAGTTTACATAATGTGAACTTTTTAGATACCCCCGCATTTTACTCAGTATAAAAACAGAAAAAAAGTGTGTTTGCAAATGTTTGTGTGCCTGGTGTATTCAAATCTTTAAGTGAGATGTAAATCTATATAGGCCTACAGTATATCTTCTTTTTTTTACATTGAGCAAACGAGCAGGAAATATGCTTAATTGTCATGAAAATAATGCTGAAAAAGGTCTAAAAGTTGGCTTTGTTTTCTTTTTGCAAAGTATAATTTCTTATTTCTTGTAATTTTAAGGTGAAATATAAACTGGACAAGACTAAGCTTTCATTTAAAAATCTGAAAGTCATTTAAACTTACAGCCCAATATGCATGGAAATGAAAAGCCTTTGAAATGAATGCTGACAGTCACTTTAAACTCAGAGTAATGGCATCATTAGCAGTCTAAAGAGTTCAGAGGCCAAAGAACATCAGCGGCACGTGCCGCCCCAGGAGTTTAACAGCTCAATGTTTATTCCCCCACCACATATCTGAATATTCACTAAAGTCACATGCATATTCGTCTGGCTGATTGTCTTGTCAAGTTCTCAAGGGTAGATGTGTGTGTGTGTACAGGTTTGGCAACATTTTTGAAAATGTCCTCCCAAATACAGTGAAATGTCAAAAACTGATTAGTGAGAACATTTGCAGTGCTCTTTAATACTTAAAAAGGCTCATAAATCAGCCATATCATGTTTGATTCAAATCTAATAATGTCACCAGGTTTGTGTGAGGGTTAGGTTTAGGGGTAGGGTAGAGTAAGTAAGGAATAATGTACAGGCACTTGTAGGTGATCCGAAAAGCAGGAAAGATGACTCACAATACCCGGATGAGCGGTCTGATATAATTTTATCCCTGGATATACGGTTTTCATTCATTATTGTCGCGATTGACCAATCAGAATTGAGTATTTCTGATAGACATGTAGTAGAGTGCAACAGCGCCCATCCACTTTTTCAGCCGTCTTGGTTCCAGAAGTGTTTTTCCCATACATTTTTTTCCCATAGGGATTTAATCAAATCCTTCATAAAAGAGTTGTGCACCATGAAACAAACCAACCAGCTCTGAGGTGAATCACAACATCACAAACTTTGATTTGAAGCACAAACAGACAAAAACACAAAAATATACAAGACTGTGTACTTAACGTCTTTGATGAGGGAATGAACTACAATCCCATGAAGCATTGGCAATGATGTAAATCACAAAAAAAATAAAAAAAAAAAAAAAAAATGAAAATGAAAAAATATAACTTGATTTAAAGTTGTTGATTATATAGAATCAATATATGTTTTGTGTAATTGCAAAATTGACTTACCAGAATAAAGTATTCCAGAGAGCTGTGTAATAAACACCTGTATATTTATCTTGAAAATTCTAAGTAAGGTATAATTGATGACGGACCGTTGAATTATTGAAAAATAATGCACACCTGAGGTGGTAATGTGGTCACAACACGCAGCGGAGTTACCGTTGCACCTCGGGTGTGCATTATTTTTCAATAATTCAACGGCCCGTCGTCAATTATTCCGCTTATACCACGGTTACCACACCTTAAGTCATCTTAAGACATTTTCTGGTTTTACATTCATGTGAGTGGAAATCATTCACCATGGATTCATCATCTTACTCTGATACAGCTCAAGCCTTCGTTGCTAGTTTGAAAACGCCACTTTACTAGTGCGTTTGTGCGTGTGTGAGTTTGTTTTTGAGGGATCAAAAGAGAGAAGCTCAGAAACTGAGAGAGATCACCTGTGGGATTAACTTTATTTGTTGCAGCTCTCATCAGAAGTAACACTGCTTCAAAATCGCCAAGATATAAATTTAAGCCCTTCTCAGCAGTGCGAGTGTCACCATATTTAACAGACCTTTTCAACATATTTAACAGACAACCGTTTTCAACCCTACTGAGATGCCGGTGAATGACATGACGGCTCTGTATTTCGCTCACGAGTAAGTGTGTGCGTAATGCGTATATGTACTGTATGTGTGTCCACGTGTGTGTGTGAGAGCTTAAGAGGGGGGAGCGCGAGGGTGTTTCCCACAGATATTTCAGATAATATACAAACTGTTGTATTGCTAGTTCGAAAACGTCACTTTAGAACTAGCAACGGAGGATGCGCTGCTTTTCAGCATTGGAGTAACAAGGTAGTGTGTGTGTGTTTGTGTGTGGGAGCGAGAGAGAGGGGAGGGGTAGCGCGGTGCTTTCCACCATAGCTATGTGAGGCTGATTAGGGCGAAATACACTGAACCATAAAAAGTTTCACATATTAAAAGTTATTTCGGATAATAGAAACTGTTGTATTGATCAAGTCGCGGGGGTGCGGCTCTATTTGTTGGTCGCGATACGAGTCTCAGTGTGTGTGTGTGTGTATGTGCGTGCGTATGTATGTGTGTGAGCATGTGTAAGTGCGGGGGAGAAGAAGAGCGCAAGGGCACTTTTCAACCAAAATTGAAATATATGTAGGATATTATAGACATTCTTTGACGTTCTTAACCGATTTACTTTAACCAATGTTTTTGTTTGTATGATTATTTTGCTGTGGTAGCATGTACAGCGTGTGTTTGTGTGTGTGTGTGTGTGAGGCTAGAGCGAAAGAGAGAAAGGAGCCCAAGCTTTTCAATCAAAATTGAAATAAATGTAGGATATTTTAGACATTGTTTGATGTTCTTAACTGATTTACTTTAACAAATGTCTTTATTTTAATTTGTTATTCTGTTGTGGTAGCCTGTGGGGCTCTTTGAAATAACTGAAATAATTTGGCGAAGTGATATTTACCTGTTACGTGGTCAAGACCTGGAACTACTTTATAACCGTGCGTTTACTTGAAAAATGATTGCACACCTTAGAATGTCTGTCAACCAATCAGAATCAAGCATTCAACAGACCCATGTGTAAGTATTTATAATTTGTGTGTGCACTTTACTCCGAATGAAAAAAACGCTCATCGCCGGCTGATATCACAAATCCCTCTTAGTTCTTCAACTCCCTGCCACTTCCTCCAACCACCTAACTGCATTTTGGTACATTATATTAAACAGGTTTCTCTGCATATTAAACTATTTTAACATTGAAATAAATCACACCCTTCACCTTTAAAGTATCCATCCCGATTCCCTGCTGTCTCTCTCTCTCTCTCTCTCTCTCTCTCTCTCTCTCTCTCTCTATCCCTGAAGACACAAATGTTAAATCAAGGGCAAATTAAAGGATAAATAAGCCTGTAACATAATGATGATAAATGATGTCTGTATTTCGGACAGTGCTTGAGGAAACATTATACATGAGTGTACTGTGCTGCCAGAGAGATACTATAATAGCACACTAATAATAGCACACACACACACACACACACAGAGACACACACAAACACGTTTGACTCACTTTCTTGTGCAGGTAAGCAGACAGGGCGCTCCAGTAGTAAGGTGCTGCAAGGTGAGTCTCAGAGGCTGATTGGCTCACGGCAAGCTGATGGGGCGTGTCTCGACTGAGCACTGCCCACACAAGCCCCTCACCCTCTGCCCCTGTCAGATACCAGCCAGAGATATCGGTCACCTGCAAACAAACACACAAAAAGATTGAGATTTCTGAGAAAAGATCCCAAGATGCACTTTCCTTGAGAAACATTCTTCCGTTATTTTGGGGTCTTTGGAGATTTAATAATAGCAAAACAGTTTAAGAAAGACTACAAAATGAGCAATATCCCCCCCACGGCAATACATTTTGCAATTGAGTTTGTCAATCTGTCGACTTGGGCTGTTCTCACAGGACACATTCTTGCGTTCCATCTGTACGCACATGTCTCACTGGTTGCATCGCGTATCACTGGTTTTTAGCGCCTCTAGTCATAAACACCACATTTTTATGACGCTGTGTCAGGATAAACACATGTAGTTTGAAACTTTGAAAAATGCGTCTCGATACCATTCTATAGTGTTCAGTCCAGCTGTCTTTAATCGCAAGAGCGCATCCTGCTGTACTGAGGCTCGTTTTGTTCTCCTGCTCTTGTTAGGTGTGGTTTGTTGTCTGCAGGGTTTGCGTTAACCGAAAATTCTCCATCATTTACAGATTTTTTAAAAACTTTGACAGATAATTTCAAATGTTTTCCATCATTTTGACGGATGAAAAAAGAAACAAGAAAACCACTGAAACCTAGTGCATCAGTTTTGATTTCTCTCTCTCTCTCACTCCTGTGGTTTTTGTGTCCTGCTCCTGTTTATTGCCTAGTATTAAGGTACGTTTAGGGCAATCTGATCACAAGAGGACAGGCGCCATCGCCATTTACAGACACATCACCATTTACACCTGATTGTATATGCGTCTCTTTTGACCACATCTTTTCTGATTTCATGACTGCATACATCAATCATTCACTGATTCTTGAGATAAGGGACAAAACATGTCTTGCATACAAAAGTCATCTTTATGTTAAAAATCAAGAAATGTATAATAATAAAAATACTGGAAAAGTTAAATCTAAAGGAAGTGTGTATACTCAGGGCATTTATGACTTATATTTTAAGTTAAACATATTTAAAATGCATTCTCTATCCTTGGAAGCACATGTAACTTAACCTGCCCTCAGCAAAGAGGTCACAATGTTCAAAATTGCCAAACATGCAACAAATTCATAAATATAAATATCAAATGAAAGTTATGGATCTGTAAGATATTAAACAATACATAAATTAAACTAAGTTATATTTTCCATAAAAAAATGTCAATCAAATTTGTGTCCTCACTTTGCGTCAACTCTGTCTGATTTATTCAGGATTATAAAAAAATCTGACGATTTCATGGTCAGCTATAACCCTGAGGTCCCCTTTACCACTTCCTGCTCATGGTGGATGCAACAGTAGGACACGTGGTCTGGTAATTTTTATAATTTTTCATATTTTAAACAAACAATGTTTAAGTCTCTGTCACAGCTTCAACATATCAACTCCATCACTCCCATTATGATAATTTCTATAAGAATTGTGGGATAATTTTTGTATTTTAGTTTAGGCTATAGAGGCACCTTTAGCTGAGGAAAAAATGGCTCCAGTGTACAGCACATGGTTGAGATGGAAAAATATTACATTTTGTCAAAACAATTTTCAGAATAGTGTGAAAAAAAAAACTAAAAAAAAAAAACAAAAAAACAAATGCATATAGAATGTATTTTATCCCTTAACTACTTTACTGAACACCATTATTAGATAATTAAAGACTTTACACTGTTGTTGGATGGATCAAATGAAAATAGCATGCTTTTAGTGTGTCTGATGGAGTTGACACTAATTACAGTAAGATGCAAGTTATGAAGTGAACCTGTTCCCTTACATGGTTCGTTAGCTGACACCTTTGTTAACAAATATATCCATTTCAAATTCATTTAGTATTAAAAAAATAAAAGCTCAGATTTGAAACCAGTGCATTTACAGTATGTCAATGTGTTACTGTATAATAATAAAATGCAAAAAGTATAAGAACGATCAGAAAAGGGGGCCCGGGTAGCTCAGCAAGTAAAGACGCTGACTACCACCCCTAAAGTCGCGAGTTCAAATCTAGGGTGTGCTGAGTGAATCCAGCCAGATCTCCTAAGCAACCAAATTAGCCCAGTTGCTAGGGAAGGTAGAGTCACATGGGGTAACCTCCTCATGGTCATTTTAATGTTGTTCGCTCTCGGTGGGGTGCGTGGTGAGTTGTGCGTGGATGCCGCGGAGAATAGCCTGAAGCCTCCGCGATAAAGCACTCAACAAGTCACGTGATAAGATGCGCAGATTTACGTCTCAGACGCGGAGGCAACTGAGATTCATCCTCTGCCACCCGGATTGAGGCAAGTCACTACGCCACCACGAGGACTTAGAGCACATTGGGATTTGGGCATTCCAAATTGGGGAGAAAAAGGGGAGAAAAAAAGAAAAAAGAACAATCAGAAAGTGTGGCAAAAATGGCTTACTGTTTCTGCCAATTATGCTCGCATTTAATCTTAGTGCAAACATGACATTTAGAGCGGAATTCTCCATTATTTTAATGAGGGACCTGTTTAAACTGAGCTGAAGTGCTTGATATCAGGCACACTGAAGTTCGGTGAAGTCTGAACATGAGTGTTTGCGCTTTTCAAATTTTCCCGACCAGACGGTTATTTCCTTTTCAAGCCACAGGTAGCCAGCAAAGTTTAAAAATCATGTTTTATCGCAGCAGTTGATTGACAGGTTGAATTTTCACGCTCGAACTCCAAAATCTATTGCTGTTTATATGATACTGTATGTACTGTATAACCCATTATAATGGATGCTACAGTACACCCCTGAATGTAACCTCAGTATTTATGTAATGAAAACAAGTATGACGGATAAAAAAAGACCATGACAGAAATTTTACAACTCAGTCCATCAGTGATGGATAAAGATTTTTTCTAGTGCGACCTCTGGCTGTCTGTACAGCTGGAGTTACGCTGACTGCCCCCTGCTGACTGGGAGTCGCAACAACCTGAAGATGGTACTTTAAGCTTGCATTGATTCAATGTTAGGAAAATTCCTAATTACGGAATTTATGTACGGTCAGTGGGAACGATTAATTGCGTTAATATTTTCTGTAATTAATCACACCGAATTAATGTGTTAAATCGACAACCTTACCATAAATATAAGGCATGTTTTTTTTTTTTTACATTGCAATGGCGGTAATAGAGCTGTTCAGCCATGACGTCAATCTGTAGGCCAAAACTCTGTGGGGTTTTATAATGGGGTTTTTCAACTTATGAGTAAAATACGATCTGTGGTAAACATTACTTCACGATACGTGGAGGTATTGTTCTACAACATATTTTACACACTTTCATACCTCAAATATGAATTTGAAGCCGGCATGTGATTTTTTAAAAAAAGTATGCAATTCAATGCGGCTTCAAAATTCACATTTTTGGGGTAAATTAAGCCTACAATAATTACTATTGATGAAGTGATTTGTCTCACTGTGTGTTTGTGAGAAAACAATATACCTGTTATACACATGTCCCGCAATTGTACCGCAATTTGACTATTTTAAACAACTTTTTTCTCATTTTTTATTATTATCATACATATAATCTCCATATTTGTGAGCTACTCCTATACAAAGAATGACTCCATAAACAAAACGTGTTTTCCTTTCTATTTTGTTAAACTCAAGTCTTCTAGTCATGTGGATTATTGAGATCCACAAGAAGACATTTTCAAGGTCTGACAAATATTTCATCATCCTGTCACACCATCACACACAGACACACATACAGTTAACAAGGATCTATTCTGATTTATTTCCTGTTTGCATGGAGGAAAGTCTTCTAATAGTATAACAAAAATACACAATATTTGCATTTAGGAAATATCAGTGCTTGCCAGGCAGAATAGGAAAGTTTACTGTAGGCTTGAGGCTTTGGTTCAGTGTAAATCAAATGCTGCATCAGAGCCACTTTCCCACTGTCATGACGCTCATCATGCATCTTGTTTTCTGTCAGCTGTGCATGAGAATCAACACCTAACATAACATCGTCTTCTATAAATGGTTAAATAAATAGAAGAGGACAAATCACAATTCAGTATGCAGTTATTACCATGCTGTCAGTTACAGCGTTATTGCCGAACAATCTATTAATGTCAATGGGACTTTTTTTTTAAACTTTAATCTTAAAATGATTGAAAAAAAAAATTTAAAGCAGATAGCACACCTAAACCACCAGTGACACGCAGCAAAAAAGAATCACGGGGCTCTATTTTCCACAATGCACTATAACTGTGCGCCATGTCTTATCCAATTTTCATATGAGCGCTAAATCTAAGTGCAGTTTTGAGGATATTTGCAGTTTCTAGATTCCATCAGCAGGTGCTACTGATCAAAGTGCATGTCTCTGGAATTACAGAGGAACATAAAATGATGTCCTCTGACAATTACAGTTCATATTTGCCATGGTGTTGTGTGTCAGTAGATCAATGCGATTGAATTTTGCTTACATTCACTATAATTTAGGAGCCTAAAATCTATTAGTCCCGACAAATGCCGACTTTTCATGCATATACAATGAGTGTGTCATAGAGGTATACCTAACATTCAAGAAGGACATAGTTACTAAGCAAAATAATGTAAGAAACAAACTGTCTAAATATCTATTGTTCATTAGCAACCAACGTCTTAAGAATGGGCTGTCTTCATTTATTTTGCTTGCGAATTTTGCGCACGATTTCGCCAACCCTCTTGTGCTTAGACTTAACGCATACTTGCACGCAAAATACCAAAACTTCATGGCCATGTCCACTGACCATATGATGTATCACATAGCACTGCTCTTAAAACGTAGGGGCCTTAAAATATGGCCCATGATCTTCTAGTGACTTCTAGTGACAAGAACGACAGCGATCTAATTTCTTGACAAATTAGAATGCTATCTTAGCTTTATTATATGCGTCTCATTTATGAAAATATTTAAAAAACAATGTTAAAGTGACAGTGGCAGGAACACCTATTACTGACATACAGTACAGGGACTAGCAATATCAAGCGAAAACATCACTGGTGGTGTGAACACTGTTAAAAATGGCAACCAACAATTGTTAGCTTAAGGAACTACTTGCTCTAACCCTTAAAATACTTTCCATCTACCTACAAAAGGCCTTCTTATAGTTGACTCTGCATATTACAGTAAACTGGTATACGAGAATGCATTTTAATATGTTATTAAAGAACATACACAACACCTTTAAAGGAATGGTTAAGTTTCATGTTTGTGAGTTGTGTAAGATTGTGTGTAATCAGGTGTGAAATCAAAGACAGCCTCATTTAAGTCTTCAGCTGCTAAATCAGAACATTTACACTCATTAAGATTTGCCTGTACATTAAAGCAGGCTTTCACACTCATATAAACGCACATGGCTGAAAAGACACAAGCACTCCTTCACACATGCATAGTTTACGTGCATACACGACTGGGCCATAATTAAAGTTAGCAGTGCTGTGAAAAGACAACTCAAGGTCAAGGTAATTGTAGAGACAGATGCTGGTAGTCTCTCACACACACATACTGTAGAGTGCTGATGCACACAAATGCAAACACGCACACAAATTGATGCAAAAAATGCCACTGAGATTTTGTTTTTTTGCCCCGCACACCATTACCCTTTCACCCTTTATAACTCCCGTCCCCTTTGTGTGTGTGTGTGTGTGTGTGTATGTGAAGATTTCCATGACAGTTTGCTTGTAAACATGATGGCCAGCAACTTTTTGTTCACTCATTAAACTGGAAAATATCCATGTGTATCGCCTGTGCCTGAATCCCACTCGTCAACCACAAATTTAAGATAGTGTAACTAATGAGAAACAACAAACACACACATACACTTGTGCACACAGTGCTGGGCTTGTGTCTTACATTGCTGTAGTCCCAGTGAGATTCTGTGCACAGGCTGGCCAGCCCGGAACAGTAGCACTTCTCGCATCCACGGAGACAGTCTCAACGGAGATTATAGAATCCCTGTTTACAATGGTTGCAGTCCTCTCCCTCGACAAATTCCTAAAAAGAGAGTGGAGAGAGACGGTAATATGGGCTGCACGCACTGCTGAACACTGATGAAGCTGTATTAACCCATGGGAAGAGTGTTATTCAAACACACATATACTGTAAGTCATAAACATTAGGACACAGCACTTTCAGGTACAAAAACCTCTACAGGCAAGGAAAAGTAATTATTTTTCTATTTAATCTATTTTAATAGCTGCACAATCTCTCATTTCCCCTGGCTGTATCACATCTGCACATGTATGGCCACGCTCACAGAGTATCTAATTGCAGTTGTCACTCCTCTTCTGAGTGTTTCATCTCGTACTGTTCACACTCAGTTCAATTATTTACAGAGACAAATGAATTCCCTATAAATCTGTGTAGCATGTAAGAAACTGAACAATTCCTTGTTAAAGGAATAGGTTACCCAAAAATGAAAAAGTTGTCATTATTCATGCACCCTCATGTCGTTCCAAACCAATGATGGGAAGTTACTTTGAAACTGTGGCTTCCCAAGCTATAAGCTATAAAGTAGTTAAACTACAGGTAAGCTACTCTTTTAAAAAAGTAGTTAGCTAAACTACAAGCTACTAACTAAAAGTAGATAACAACATTGAAGCTACTGTAAGAAGAAAATATAGATATTTCCCCAATCAGACATTTTTTCATCAGTTCAATTATAATCACATATTTCTTGTGAGACTACTACTGCGAGTAGCCTTTAGGCCCCAGCACACTTCAAACGAAATCGAAGAATGAACGGATGTGACGTAATTTAGAACAAAATCTTGTTTTTGACTTTGTTTCAGTGGTTTGCATAACAGCTAGCCAGGGTCATTTTCAGGAAAACTTTTTACCGGCTGCTAAACACCTTCTTATTGCCATTGGTCCATGTCATCAATAGGTGTGACCAGGAGCTCCACCTACTTTGAGTCCGACAGCTAATTCTGTTCAGTCCTCATAAACACACCAGCATGCAGTTATTAGCGGGCTGTTGTGGATTTACCTACAGTATGATCATTTGCATATAGACATTTTCCAAAAACATGTCAAGTGATTTTATTTTTTTATTATTATACAGTGGAGAGCGGGGCGGGCCGAGCAATGATTATGCGGAGCGAGGCCGGGATGTACACCTGGAGAAAATTATCCCACCCAGCTGTTGGTGATTGCAGTGTTGGTGGGCGAGGGATAAAGCTGCAATAAGAGCTGCAGTCGAGAGAGACTCCGGGAGAGAGAGAGAGATGCGTGAAGCTGTTTGTGTCTATGTGGAACTGAAAAGCAACTCGTTAATGTGTGTTTATGTGGAGCTGAAAAGCACCCTGTTAGTGTGTTCGTGCTGCTGAAAAGCAGTGGTGTTGAATGTCTTTGTTACACCGAAAAGTGCTGACAATAAAGTGTCTTATGTTGGATGTTTGACCGGCTCCTGCCTCCTTCAGTGAGTCCACTTCCTTACACTGGTGCCGAAACCCGGGACTTTGAAGGATGACCACGCTGTTATGGAGACCTTGGTGCTCCGTCAAGAACGCAACGCCAAGGATATACGATCTGGTGGTTCTGAAGCAGCTCGTAAGCAGACCACCGTAAGGGACGGCTGAGCGTGTCCAGTACCATCGCCTGGCATCGCTGATGAAAGTGTTTCAGCTGGCTGAGGAACGGGTGGGCAGCGTGTTCGGGAGCCGAGGAGTTTTCTCTCTCTCTCTCTCTCTCTCTCTCTCTCTCTCCCTCTCACTCTCTCTCCTTCTCTCACTCTTCCCTCCCTCTCTCCTTCCCCTAGAGCTGTTCCTGTTTCACAGAGGCAGGGAAACCATCCAGCGCTGTGTTGGTCGAAAGGGCAGTGGCTCCTCTCCAGAAATGGGGGGGGGAGGGGGTGAGTAAGGTATAGGCCAGAGAGTTACCCGGCCTGTGTCGGGCAATGGGGGTATGTGGAGAGTGGGGTGGGCTGAGCGACGATTGTGCGGAGCGAGGCCGGGATGTACACCTGGAGCGAATTATCCCGCCCAGCTGTTGGTGATTGCAGTGTTGGCGGGCAGGGGATAAAGCCGCAATGAGAGCTGCAGTCAAGAGAGACTCCATGAGAGAGCTGAAAAGCACCTCGTTAATGTGTGTTTATGTGGAGCTGAAAAGCACCCTGTTAGTGTGTTCATGCTGCTGAAAAGCAGTGGTGTTGAATGTCTTTGTTACACTGAAAAGTGCTGACAATAAAGTATCTTATGTTGGATGTTTGACTGGCTCCCACCTCCTTCAGTGAGTCCACAAATCTTCTCAAATACTCTTAAGTGCCCATTGACTCTGTTGTTTGATATGCTGTTTCATTCGTCTGTCATCTGCTGCCAAAAGCCATTCACACATCTGCCGGAAGTATGATATGCCTCTAATCATGTATTCTACTCATTAATACTCTTTTATACATCAGTCATTGCAGTAGTATCAGTGTTATTATAAATTACAATAACAGAGTGTAATAATAAGGGTTATTTCGCACATTAGCAGCATGAATTCAGATTGTAAACATTACAAATTACACATTATCTACTGCATATATATGCCTTTAAATCATCATTGAGTGGTCAATACAGCTTCTTTTACTGATCTTGTGTGAATTCTCTTCATTGAATGAAACATGAAGTCATTGATAACACATATTAGTTGATGTTTTACATGTATTCTTGAGCGTCCTCATATTTAAATGTTCCTCTAAACACCTCCTACAGCGGTGTGGCCGGTGTCTGAATGTTCACAAACAGTATGTAGTTGTCAGCTGTTTTGAACTTCTTTTTGGAAGAACGAAGAAGCACTTTGCCGTGAGTGTGCTGGGGCCTTTAGAGACATAGGTTCTGGTCATGTGGAAACCAAGAAGTAATCACGTTCGCTTAAATGATGCTGAACGCAATCTGGATGTTGTATTTCACTATGAAATTATATTTTTACTCCACTGCTGGTTAGTTTTAGGGTTTGGCCGTATGGTTAATAAAATATGAATTCCTATTCACTGCACTACATCATTTACAACTAAATTCAACTCGTTTTGATGCCACTCTGTGGACATTTCATCCTGAAATTGGAGCTCACACATGCACATACGTTCAACAACATTTCCAGCTTTGGCCACTGGGGGCAGTGATTCAAATTTCATTAAGCACAGACTGATTTTAGCAGCAGAACTTTTGACATACTATCGCAGAATTCACAGTGTGATCAGTCTGTCTTTTGAACACTGAATATTTATTTAATCAAACATAGCGACCAGATGTTTTAATGTTTGGCATCCATGTTTCTTATTCATAACCATAATCTGTATTCTGTGCACACAGAACAATAATTCACATTTAAATGCAGTTGTCACTCCCAAAACACTGCAAAGTGTACTTCACCTGTGTGTGTGCGTGTATGTACAAAAATTAACTTTGTCTTGCAGCAAATGAACCTTTCTTCTCCAGTCACCAGACTGTGTTCTGACACTGTAATTTATTTCTGTATATTAAGCTATTGGCAAGTTTGGCATCACTACTCACAGCACCTGGAGTGAGTCCATCCCATCTGTAGGTGTAACTTTGATGTTTCTTAATTTCCAATTTACACTGGCAGTCTGCCTGAACCAAGCTATTACTGAACATAGTTTAATGTTTCCTCCATAATCTGACCATAACAGTCGCTTCATGTGAGTTACTGTATGCCAAAACACTTCACCTCCACTCACTTTGTGTCCATTCATCCATCCATAGTGAAGATCAATGTTGGGGAGTAGTTAACTAAAAGAAGCAGACGTATGAGCGGCTAGCTCTGCGCACTTTGCTGGTTTTTTTATTATTTTCATGTTATAACCGGTGAGATTCAATACACCCAGTTACATATTTGCTCTTTGAGGTAAACATGGCAAATAAGTCAAAATCCTCAGACTCTGGAGACATTAAAAGAAACTTACGTGCTCAAGCTGAGGCCTCTGGCGGCCCTGCGAGCCGGGGACTCGATTTGGGAAGCACATCGGGAGAAGAAATCCAGCGTCAACTATCCAACATCTCGGTGATGCTGAGGAAGATTGCTGCTGACTTGGAGGATCTCACTGTAATACGTTGATCGATTACGGCAATGGAAACAAAATTCTCTGAGTTGGTCACAAGAGTGGCAGATGTTGAGAAACGAATCGATTATCTGGAGTCATCGGAAAGGGAATTATCCGCTAATCTGCCTGCGTCCGAAACAGACTTGGAATACATTTTGGAAAAACTGGAAGATCTCGAAAATAGGAACCGAAGGAACAATATATGGATTGTTGGAATTCCTGAGCATGAAGAGGGCAGAGATATGGTGAAATTACTGGATGAGCTCTTCCCGAGTCTGCTTGACATAATAGGCCATAAGATGGAAATCAAGCGAGCTCACAGGGTTCCGGCATGGAGATCGGCTGAGGGAGACAGGCCCCGATCAATTCTGGCCAAATTTCTGAGATCATCCGATAAAGATCTTGTGTTGCGCGAGGCAAGGAGCAAAGGAAAGCTTTCTTGGAAGAATCACAATATTTTCTTGTTCCCGGATTTTGTGAATTCGACAAGAGAGAAACGCGATCGGTTCAAGGAATGTAAGGAACTCTTACATCAATGGAAGATCGCTTTTGCACTGATGTTTCCGGCCAAACTGAGAATAGACACCAAGGATGGCAGGAAAGTATTTTTATGCCCCAAAAAGGCACTGGCCTACATGCAAACTATGGGTGAGTAAACCATTGGGCATTTCTTATGTGAGTGGACTGACTCACTGTTCAGTGTCTCAACTGTCTAAGGAAGCTGGGTGCCAGTTTTTGTTTCTTTCTGCTTTCTACAGTTGGAGTTTGTTTTGTGGCATGACACTCCAAGAAACTTTTGCATTGACGGAAGATCGCTTTTACACTGAAGTTCCTGGCCAAATTGAGAATGGACACTATGGATGACCGCAAAATATCTACATGCTCACATAAAGGACGTCTTTTATAAAGTTGATGGACTCATCAAAGTCATGGTGTATTTTTTTTTACGAGGCCTCCAAGTGAATTTGACTCTTGATCATCTGAGGAACCGGGATGCCTGTTTTGTTTCTTTATGTGCTGGCCCCGCCTAGCAGCTGGAGTTTGTTTTGTTGAATAATACTGCTTTGGGTCAGCTGTGGATGAATCTGATTGTTCTTTGTGCTTATGCCTCCTGTTGGCTGGAGTTTGTTTTTGTGGAGTATATTTAAGGGACATTAGAATGATTATGTCATCTGCTGCACTCATAACAGCTGGCTCACTGAACAATTGTTTGTCTGTCCGAGGAAACTGAAAAGCTTTATATCAGCTGGAGTTTGTTTTGTGGAGGAACACTCCTTCAAGACAGTTCTGTGAATGAATCAACATGTTCTTTGTGTTTATTCTGCCTGTTGGCTGGGGTCTGTTTTACAAAGTATTTTCTGTTATGTAATTTTGCCTCACAAAATTTGTGCAGAAGCACCAGACTTGAGCAATCCGATGGCAAAGTTGTCATGGGGGCTCTCGTATGCGTACATGGCCCTTCTGAGTTTAGAGGGGTTGACGCCAGTTCGTGCTGTCGTGCGCGGGGTTAATGCGCACGTTTTTCTTTTTTCTGTTTGTTTTGTTCGGGGGGGGGAGTTCGGGGTTTGATTGTTGCATTAATGGGGAATGTGGTCTGTATAATCTTGCTTTTGACACACAATTTATTTATTTTTTTATATCAATATGTCAAATGTTAATATGAGTGGATTATCTCTCTCCACATGGAATGTGAATGTGTTGGGGCACCGCATAAAAAGAAGGAAGGTTATTACTTTTCTTAAACGTAAGAAATATGATATAGTCTTTCTTCAAGAAACGCATCTTTCCCCACTGGAAGCTGAAAAATTTGGGAAGATATGGGGTGGACATTTTTTCTTTAGTGTTGGTTCAAGTAAGAGTAGGGGAGCCCATTATACTGATAAATAAACATCTACAATTAAAATTTCTCAAACAGACTAAAGATAAATTAGGAAGAGTCATTATTGTTTTAGCTGAAATTCAGGGGCAAAGGTTGATTTTGGCTAATATTTACGCACCTAATGCTGATGATCAGGGCTTTTTTATAGATCTTGAAGGGATGTTGCAAACCTCTGGCACCCCTCATGATATAATATTGGGAGGAGACTTTAATTTACTGATGGACTCAGTCCTTGATCATAGTGAAGTAAAAGTGTGTAAGCCCCCTAGAGCAACACTGATGCTTCACAGGATGTGTAAAAATCTTGGTCTTGCAGATATCTGGTGACTTTTGAACCCATCTGGTAGGGACTATACATTTTATTCAACAGTTCATAAGATTTATTCTAGAATAGATTGTTTCTTGATATCTAAATCCCTCATTTCATCTGTTGTTGACTGCTCAATTGGAAACATTTTAGTCTCACATCTCACTTGATGCCAAAAAGTCATTTGATATGGTAGAATGGGATTATCTTTTTAGATTTTGGAAATATAAAATTTCAGGAGTACATTTATTGGATGGATTGTTTCTTTATATACACCCGTTAGCGGCGGTACAGACAAATGTATTAATTTCAGATTATTTTACTCTGGATAGGGGCACCCATCAGAGTTGCCCTCTTTTCCCATTATTGTTCTGTCTTGCCCTGGAACCATTAGCAGCCGCGATAAGAAAGGAGGATGATTTTCCAGGGGTGATGGTGGGAGGTGTGGCGCATAAGCTTTTGCTTTACGCAGATGATATTTTATTATTCGTCTCCGACCCTTCTAGATCTATGCCTTGCCTCCACAGAATTATTAATTCCTTTTCTAAGTTCTCAGGATACAGAGTCAATTGGTCTAAATCCGAAGCTTTGGCTCTGACAGCGTACTGCCCAGTAACGGCTTTTCAGCTGGGCCCCTTCCAGTGGCCCAGACAGGGCATTAAATATTTGGGCATTTTATGCTCAGCAAATTTGTCTGATTTAGTTAATTTGACCCCTTAATAAAACGGTGGGCTTCATTTCATTTATCTATAATCAGGAAAGTTAACGTTATTAAAATGAATTGTATTCTAAAATTCAATTACTTGCTGCAGTCTCTCCCTATAGATATCCCCCTCTCTTATTTCAAGCAATTTGATAGCATAGTGAAGTCCTTCATTTGGAGTGGTGGGCGTCCAAAATTACATTTCAATAAGTTACATAGGCCGATTGACAAAGGTGGGCTAGGCCTACCCAAAATTTTATTTTATTATTATGCATTTGGTCTCAGCCATTTGGCTCATTGGTCGCTTCCACCTGAGAGAACCCCTTCCTGGTTCTGTACAGAACAGGAAGTTCTTGCCCCTATTTCACCATCGCAGAGCCTTTCTATCAAATTAATCGAAGAAGTTAAGTTACATCTCATTATCTCGCATTTGAACTCGGTATGGACAAAAGTACCCAGACTGTTCAATTCGGAATATTATTTTAAATGTTGCCTCGAGCATATGGCTGAACCCCAAATTATGCATCAACAAGTCCCCTTTTTGCTGGTCAGAATGGATTGGGAGGGGGTTACTACACTCGGTGAACTATATGAGAGTGGAGTGTTGAGATCCTTTCAAAATTTGGTTCAACTTTTTGGGATTCCCAGATCTCAGTTCTATAAGTATTTACAGTTGCGCCACCTGCTCTGTACTGTTTTCGGGAGTGGTTTACACCCCCCTAAAGCGGCAGATATTCTGGGAGTGGTGATTACTGCTTTTGGAAAAGGTCATGAGGCATCGGTGTATTACTCCCTGCTAATTCAGAGTCTGGGGGACGGAACTTCAGCTTCTCTTAATAGATTATGTGAGAAAGATCTAAACTTGGTATTAGAGGAGGGAGTGTGGGCTGTGATTCTTAAAAACACCAAATCTGCATCTAGAGATGCAAGGGTTCGCCTTATGCAATTTAAGATTTTACATAGAGTCTATTGGACCCCCTCTAGATTGCATAGACTTGGTCTTAAAGACACACCCGCCTGCTGGCGATGTCAATCAGAAGATAGAGACACAACCCATGTCTTTTGGGGATGTGTTAAGATTCAAGAGTTCTGGTTGAGGATTCAGAGATTTATGTGTAAGGTTTTGGCCTCGCAAATTTTATTCTGCCCCAGACTCTGTTTGTTAGGAGATGGGGCAGTCATTAATTTGGAGAATAAGCACGTGAAAAACTGGGTCTTAACTAGTATTATGATTACCATACAGATTATTTTAAGGAGTTGGAAGTCAGCTGGAGCGCCCCCATTTCAGGAGTGGTGTTCAGAGGTGGCCAGAGTGGCAGCTCTTGAGGAGGATATATCCAGAAGACTGGGGAGTCTAGACCTGTTTGGGGGGCTCTTGGGGAGGGACAGTGGAGAGAGGTGTAGGGGATGTGTGCGATTAGTTTATTATTTATTTTATTTTATTTTATTTTTTTTGTTTGTTGTGTGTCTATAATTATGTGACCACTGGGGTGTTGTTGGGGGTCGGGTGGGGGATGGGGGGGGGGGGGTAGTTAGGGTTAAATATTGATTCTGTATATATAGGTTTTGCTGTTCCTTTCAAATAGATGAATCAATAAAAATGTTAATTGCAAGAATATATTAACTTAAAACTGGAATATATTAACCACACAAAATGCAAAAAAAAAAACAAATTTAATGACTAACAATAAATTATTCAGTTACCGCTGAGAAAATGCTAGTTATGTGACAGGCTCTTGCATTAGCCATTTTGTATGTAATAATCCCATACAAAATTGCTATTTACAAGGAATTTGTGCACATGAATCCCCAGTGGCATTTGATGCCCCTAAATATTTCAACATGGCATCTGTAAATAATGTAGACAAGACCTGATCATCTCCAGTACTGCAACTACCGTCAGCTAGCTAGCTAACTAACTAACTGAAACGGAGATAGCTTCAAGTCTAATAGCTAATCTTGTCTAGCTACACTATGTCTATTGTTGAACCTTTAGTTCCCTTTCTGTCACTCACTCGACATTGTGTCGATGTAGAGACACTAGGGGTCGCCCTTGGGAGCCCCAAACACCTCTGATATTTGAGAAAAGGCCAATGAAAATTGGAAAATCCCTCGGACATACAGGTATAAAAGCAGCCGGCTTGCAACCACTCATTCAGATTTGTTCTTCGGAGCCGAGCGGTGTCAATGAATTCCACTGCCATTCCATTCACCTTGACAAAGTATTGTAAGCTGTTGGATATACGGCACTGTTGGATATACGCTATGCTAAAAGAGGATATACTTAAAAGAGTATTTCCCCTAAAAGAGTAAGCACTGACAAAAAGCATTTTTTTAAAATGCCTGTGTGCAGTTCCCAGATACGGTCACTATCTCTCCGCCTCTGATGTGCCATGATCACTGCCTCATGTGTATGGGCCATAGCACTGGGGGCGATATGGGGAACCCAATGGGAGCGGTTCTGCCGGGTGAACCCCCACGGACCTCCCATTCCCCAGTATGCTTGTTTGCCCTGGTTGAGCTCTGGGAAGAGACAGGCAGCTCGACCCAGGGCGAGTTTAATGTCTCTTTCGGGGCTCGAGAGCAGGATGAGCTCTCGATCGCAGGATTGGAGAGCGGGCTGGTACGGTCGGACGCGGAGGACTCAGCTGGAACTCATGAAGTTGTGGCAGGCACCTTTCACTGCCTGGACCCGGCCTCAGAGTTCCTCTGCTCTCACTACCCTCAACGGTGGGGCGGCGACGTAGGTCACGGTGCGGGCTCCTGGGCAGGCGATGTCCACCATGGTGGTCCAGGAGCACCACCTGTGGCTTAACCTGGTTGAGATGAAGTACGCTGACAAGGTTCGCTTCCTTGACGCCCCCATCTCCCAGGCTGGCCTGTTCGGCGACAGCATCAAGGACTTTGCCCAGCAGTTCTTGACGATCAAGAAGCAGACGGAGGCTATCCAGCACATCCTACCCCGGCGTGGTTCAAGATCCTGCACCCTGTCTGCTCGTCACTGAGGGCATCCTCCTGCAGCAGCAACACCGGCTCCGCCACAGCCTGAGCCAACCGTCCCACGATCCGGCACCAAGAACCCCAGGAAGGCTTCAAAGCGCCCCTGAGATGGGCAACCCAGGGGCGAGGAGACCCACTGTAAGTCTGGAGGTGGTGCACAGACCACTCCATCTCCCAGTGGAGGGCCGGGAGGAGAATCCTTTGTTCCTTTTTGTTAATTTCGCCGCATGCCCGAGGGGCTGCGGCACCCACACTTTAAAAAAAAGAGCAGTTTCCTCACTCCCTGGGTCACACACTCAGTGTTTATGGCTGTCATTGTCATGACCGCCGTACATCGAACATTCGTAGCTGGGACGCTACAAATGCTGTGTCCCCGCCTACGTGTACCCAGCTGCGGAACATACACACCCACACTCAGGAAGTTGTGATGAGCCACGAGGACGCTCAGCCTCCTCCCCTGTCACTGACTTGTCCTATGGTGGGCATGCGGAGCAAGGTAAGTGCTTTAGCATTTCTTTCAGCACAGCCACAGGCTCGGGACGCAAGGCTCCTCGACGTGGCAGTTCCTGCTCCGCCCTGCCACAAGGCCCCATCTGCAGGTACACTATATGACCAAAAGTTTATGGAAACCATATGTGCTTGATGAATATTTGATTTCAAAACCTTAGGCATCAATTTCCCCCTTTGCTGTAATAACAGCTTCCACTCATTTGGGAAGGCTTTCCACTATACTGTATGTAGTAACATGGCTGCAGGGATTTGCTCTCATTCAGACACAAGGCTATCAGTGAGGTCAGGAACTGATGTTGGTCAATGGGGTCTGACTTACAGTTGCTGTTCCAGTTCACCCCAAAAGTGATCAGTGGGGTTCAGGTCTGGGCTTTTTGCAGGCCAGTCATTTTCTTCCACGCTAGACACAGTAAACCATTTCTTTATGGACCTCATAAAGCATTGTCATGTTGGAACAGAAAAGGGCTATCCCCAAACAGTTGCCACAATTTGGAAGCACACAAAGCCCAAGCCATTACATAAAGAAACATTAAGATTTTTCTTTACTGGATTTAATGGAGTAACCAAATCCGTTAATTAGAAGGGGGTGTCCACAAACTTTTGGCCATATAGTGAACGTCAAACATGATTGTCCCCTTGGTACCCCTTGCTCGGAGTTTGGAGGCATGGCTAGCGCTCTCCAACCTGTCACATTGGTTGACCAGGACAATCCAACTCAGCTACACGATTCAGTTCGGCAGGCGCCCGCCCAGGTTCAATGGCGTCCATTTCACCTCGGTAGGAGGCGAGGACGCCACTGTCCTGCTTGCAGAAAATGCAGTCCTTCTACAGAAGGACGCGATAGAGCCTGTCCCTCCAGCCGAACTGAAGAAGGGGTTCTACAGCCCCTACTTCATGGTACCAAAAAAGGCGGTGGGTTGCGGCCAATCTTGGACCTGCGAGCGCTGAATTGGGCCCTGCATAAACTCCCGTTCAGGATGCTGACGCAGAAGCGCATTCTGTCATGCATCCGACATCAAGATTGGTTCGCGGTGGTAGACCTGAAGGACACATACTTCCACATCTTGGTTTTGCCTCGACACAGACTGTTTCTTCAGTTTGCTTTCGAGGGCCGGGCATATCAGTACAAGGTCCTCCCCTTCGGTCACTCCCTGTTGCCTCGCGTCTTTACGAAAGTCACAGAAGGGAAGGGAAGTGGGTGTCCACATCCTCAATTATCTCGATGACTGGCTGATTCTTGCTTTCTCTCGAGATCTATTGTGTGTGCACAGGAACCTGGTACTCAGACAACTCAGCCGATTTGGGCTTCAGGTCAACTGGGAGAAGAGCAAGCTCTTTCCGGGACAGAGCATCTCTTTTCTCGGATGGAGTTGGTCTCGGTCGCTATGATAGCACACCTCACTAATAAGCGCGCACAGTTGGTGTTGAACTGCTTGAAGTCATTCAGGGGAAGAACAGTGGTTCAACTGAAACAATTTCAGAGGCTCCTGGGGCATATGGCGTCCTCGGTGGCAGTTAGACTGCTCAGGTTGATGCATATGAGACCGCTTCAGCACTGGCTTCAGACTCGAGTCCCAAGATGGGCATGGCACCACGGTACGCATCATGTGGCTATCACACTGTTCTGTCGCCGCACGTTCAGCCCTTGGATGGACCTTGCATTTCTGCAGGCAGGGGTTCCCTTAGAACAAGTGTCCAGGCATGTCGTCGTCACAACAGATACCTCCAAGTTAGGCTGGGGCACCATTTGCAACAGGCATGCAGCCTCAGGCTCCTGGACAGGACCTCGACTGCGTTGGCATATCAACTGCCTTGAGTTGCTGGTGGTATTGCTGGCTCTGCAGAGGCTTCAGCCATTGATCCAGGGCAAGCATGTGTTGGTCCGGATGGACAACACAGCGATAGTAGCGTACATAAACCGCCAAGGTGGTTTACACTCACATTGCATGTTGCAACTCGTCTGCCGTCTCCTCCTTTGGAGTCAGCAGCGACTGAAGTCATTGCACGCCACTCACATCCCGGGCGATCCCAACCGTGGACACGCTGTCGCAGCAAGTGATGCTCAGGGGAGAGTAGAGACTCCACCCACAGGTGGTTCAGCTGATTTGGAGTTGATTCGGCGAAGCACAGGTAGACCTGTTTGCTTCCTGGGAGTCCTCCCACTTCCCGCTGTGCTTCTCTCTGGCCGAGGCCCCCCTTGGCACAGACGTGCTGGCACACAGCTGGCCCGGGGTCTGCGCAAGTATGCATTTCCCCCAGTGAGCCTGCTTGCACAGACTTTGTGCAAGGTCAGGGAGGACGAAGAACAGGTCGTGTTGGTGGCACCGTATTGGCCCACCCAGACTTGGTTCTTGGAGCTCATGCTCCTCATGACAGCCCCTCCCTGGCAATTTCCCCTGAGGAAGGACCTCTTTTCTCAGGGATGGGGCATGATTTGGCACCCACGCCCAGACTTCTAGAATCTCCACATCTGGCCTCTGGACAGGACATGGAAGACCTAAATGGGCTACAACCGGCATGGTAGACACTATCACTCAGGCCAGGGCTTCCTCTATGATGTAGCTATATGCCTTGAAGTGGCGTCTGTTCGCGAATTGGTGTTCTTTCCGAGGTGAAGACCCCCAGAGATGCGCAGTCGGGTCGGTGCTTTCCTTCCTGCAGGAGAGGTTGGAGGGGCGGTTGTCCCCCTCCACCTTGAAGGTGTATGTGGCCGCTATAGTGGGCACGTCCCCGATGCGGTGGACGGTAAGTCTTTGGGGAAGCACGACCTGATCATCAGGTTCCTTAGAGGCGCTAGAAGGTTGAATCCTCCTAGGCCGCGCCTCGTTCCCTCATGGGATCTCTCCATGGTCCTGCTGGGCCTATGGAGAGCCCTGTTTGAGCTAAAGGCCCTCTCCCTGAAGATGGTCCTCCTGACTGCGCTCACTTCCATCAAGAGGGTTGGGGACCTGCAGGCGTTCTCTGTCAGTGGTACATGCCTGGAGTTCGGTCCGGCATACTCTCACGTGGTCTTGAGACCCCGGCCGGGCTATGTGCCCAAGGTTCCCACTACCCCTTTAAGGGACCAGGTGGTGAGCCTGCAAGCGCTGCTCTGGGAGGAGGCAGACCCAGCCTTGTTGTTGCTGTGTCTGGTACATGCTTTGCATATCTACTTGGACGGCACGGAGAGCTTTAGATGCTCTGAGCAGCTCTTTGTCTGTTTTGGGGGACAGTGGAAAGGGAAGGTTGTCTCCAAACAGAGGATGGCCCACTGGATCGTGGATGCCATCGCCTTGGCATACCAGGCCCAGGGCGTGCCATCCCCTCTGGTAGTACGAGCACACTCCACTAGGAGTGTGGCATCCTCCTGGGCCTTGGCGAATGGCACCTCTCTAGCAGACAGCTGTAGAGCAGCGGGCTGGACGACATCCAATACTTTTGCGATATTTTATCATCTCCGGGTTGAGGCAGTTTCATCCCGTGTGTTGGCAGGTACAAACAGGTAAGTTTGCGGGCAGCGGGCTGGGTGTACCGCTTGCACACAGTGTCTTTCCCCTCCCCGAGGGGAAACGTGTGCTTTTTCCCCCATGCGAGTTCCCGAGACCAGTGAACCCTGGATGTCTTTCCTCTTCAGCCCTGTGGCAGGTGAATTTGGTGGAGAAAATCGATGCCAGGCCCAGTACTTGCATTAGTATGCCCTGTACTGGGGTAGGTGCTCCACATGTGTTGGTTGCCTGTGGTAACCCCATGTGATGTATTTTCCATGGTATGGTTTCCCTGATGGCAAACCCATGTCTTCCCTCGGGCAGAGCCTCCTCTGCTACTAGTCACCACGTTTGTAGAGCTCCTCCCCTCTGGGTAGGACTTACCGTGTGGGCTTCTTTCCACATGTGTACTACCAGTTGGTAAGTCCATGTGACGTATTCTCCACATGTTAACCTCCCCTTTGGGAAGGATGTGGTCTCCACGGTGTCTTTTCCCCTTGGGAAAAAGAATACCTTCCCCAATGCGAATACATCTGGCACCAGCTGAATGATTTTACATTTTTTGTGGGAGAAAAAGAAGAGAAAAGGCTTAAGCGGCTGGTGCGGCCTGTTCCCATTGTAAGTATGTCGCCAGTTTTCATTGGCCCTTTCTTAAATATCAGAGGTGTTTGGGGCTCCCAAAGGCGACCCCTAGTGTCACTACATCGACACAATATCTCGTTCCCTCCATCAGGGAACAGAGGTTACGACAGTAACCAAGACATTATATAGCTAGTAGAAATGTCTGGAAACACGTACCTTTGAAAAACAGGACACGACTGCAAATTGTTGCAACTTAATGTATGACAATGAACAAACACCATCTAGCCAGGTATCTGGCGTACATTAATTTCTTGCCCATGGTCTGGCTGCGCTTCTCCTAATCTTCCTTTTGCTTTTTTGCTTTTTTCAGCTCCTTACTTGTAGGTGCACTTCATGATGATGAAAAACCCTTCGATTGTGCACATGCCTGTCACAACTAGCTACAACTCTCTCCTTGCAGTTACATACTCCCTTCCCTCTCAAACCAGAAGGGGGCCCCACTAACTGTCTAATTTAGCCATAACAGCTGTTTGAGTCTTAGTCACAGCTTTAAGTATGTTTAAAAATAATATTAAAAAAATAAAAATCAAATAAAAACAACCTTGCTTTGTGGGGTCCCCTGGTGCTATAAATGGCCCTGTTCAGTGGAGTGACAGTAGTTCAGATATTTTTACAATAGTGTCGCTTTTCCAGTAACAAACTACATTTTCCAGTGAGCAGCGCTGTAGTGTCACAAAACACTTCATTTGTCACACTGTATTCTGAACGCCCAATGGAGTAATCAAACACACTCACCTGAACCATCCTCTCTCTCTCAAGTAGCACTGGGAAAACCGAATCATTTTAGTGAATAAATTCTTTCAGACAGTTCATGTAAATTAACTGGTTAAAATAAATGATTCCCTTATATTTAGCATTAGGGACTCTGATTTATTTAAGTGAGTCGGTTCTTTCAGACGGTTCAAGTAAACGAACTAATTCACATAAACAGCCTTAAAGGGACTTTGCCTTATTTTCATAAAGCGAAATATTTAGTGTATTGCTGCTGTTCATCACTATATTTAGATTCAGTTACATAAAATAGGGTGTTTTCTAGTTTATTAGTGTATATTAAGTATAAATTATGTTAACTTTAATGCTGTAACCCTATTTGTTTAACTCTTATGAAAATTAACCATGGTTTTACCAAAGTATTATTGTAGTAAAAATGACTGTAATAACCATGGTTAATTTTTTTACTACATGCTTAATTTTTTTACTACAAATACCATGGTTAAACTACGGTAAAACCATGGTTAATTTTTAGAATGGAATGTCACCCTAATTAAATATACTGTATAACTATCAGATGATAATATTTAATTATCCAGTCAGAATCGTTATATACAGTATTTAACCCCTGTGCATCAATTAAAAAAAAGTTACTCAGAGGTCCTTAGAGGACAAAAATGTCCACGTAAAAATACTGCCATAATAAAATTATATATTAATATTATTTTCCACTTTCAATGAGTTAATTTTTTTAACAAACATCAGTCCTGTTCATAACTACCAAATATTCATTCAGTTTCAAGATTTTAACCCTTTAAATGCCAGTTTGTTTATATAATGCCACTGTTGTTTTTTACACACACACACACACACACACACACACACAGACACCAATTTCTCAATACACACATACAAAACACACTCTGACATCCATACCAACACACCCACACAATTTTAGCTGCATCATTTATTCAATTGGCGTGCAGTGCTCTATAATACAGCAAACAGAAAATAGGGAAAAAGCATGTATTTGCTCCATAGGCTAAACATGAGAAACAAATAGTGCCATCTGGTGGAAAATATAAAGAATTTACATTTTGAAGCCAGGGCTCCGGAATGAAAGCATAATATCATAGAATTCATGATTTTATGTCTAAATGGCACTGGGATCAAATATTGCAGTTTTAATGGGTTTCAAAGGGGATATTTTTGTCCTTATGGTCCTGAGTGTAACTATTTTGTGTACACAGTGTATTATAGATTAATTAAAGGAACTGAGGCTGAAATATTAAAATTCCCCCAAAAATACACACCTTTGTCGCCATTGTCTTGCATTGTACATAAAAAGATGCAAAGAAAGTGAAAGGAGACTTATACTAACATAATGCCAATTTTTTTTTTTTTTAGTCCCATAGAAGAGAGTTAAGCCATACAGGTTTGTAATGACATGAATGAGTTAATAATGATATAATTGTATTTTTTGGGGTGAATTATCCCTTTAACAATGCCAGTATTCTGTATGAGTGTGTTACAGTAACCGGCTGGTAATTGTGCAGTGTGTAAACCTCATTCTCCTGGCCTTAAGAGACACACTAGCGACTGAGGCTAGGGCCATGGCTTTTATAGCCTCTTTGTTAGTGTGTCTGACTCCTATGCCGGGGATCGCAGGTTCAAATCATGCTGGGTCGAGTAGGACCGGTTACAAGTACAGTGTTCACATCTTTGTTACCACGACATGCACTTCTGATTCATTAAGTCTTTTTCTTATAGTAATGTGTTACATTGTCACATTTATGTGTTTTGTTCTCGTTTTCATGTCTTTTTTTAAAAGTTTATTTCCTGTTCAAGTCATTTGTTCCATGTCATGTTGTTTCCTGTTTCCCTGCCATGTCATGTGATTCCCTGTTTCCATGTCAAGTCATGTGATCATCCTGTTTCCCTCCATGTTCATGTGTCTTGTTTTCATTGGTTTATTTTCTTGTTAACTCGTTATCAGTTCTAGTTCGTCATTGGTTTAAGTTTATTAGTCTTGTTATCTTGTTTATAGCTCTGTCTGTTCATTGGTTGTCTTGTTTCCTTTGTCCATGTATTTATACCCTCATGTTTGCCATGGTCCTTTGTCAAGTATTGTGTTTGTGTAATGTTGGTTCTATGGTCAAGTCAAGTCAAGTCTAGTTGTTTATGTCTGTTTTGTTTCACGTTTGATTTACGGTTTTTGGATTCCACGTTTGTAATGAACTGCACTTGGGTCTTCACATCATCTCGTCTTCGTCTGCCTGTCTTGCCAGTCATCGTTACAGAATACCTGACCTAACCATGAACCCAGCAGTTCAACTCCTATGCCTACGTCAGGGGAATCGTCCCCTGGAGGAATATGTAGAGGACTTCTGCTCTCTGGCCTGCAGGGTCGACTTTAATGAGATTGCCCTCAAGGACTGTTTCCGTTTTGGGCTGAATGAGCCGGTCTCCTCCCTGATGCCTGACGGCTGGAGTACCTACAGCCTAACTCAGTATATCAACCTTGCCCTACTGATAAGTGATTCAACGTTCACTGTGGGGGAGGCAGATAAGGAGCCAGAGTTCCACGTCATGGCTGCCGAGCCAGCTTCCCATGTCATGGTCGACGAGCCAGCAACCCACGTCATGGTCGACGAGCTTGCACTACCTTCTGCCCCGGATCCTGAGCCTGCTCCATGCCATGACACAGCCACGCCTCGGCCTGCTCCATGTCATGTCACAGCCACACCAGAGTTGGCTCCATGCCATGTCACAGCCATGCCACAGTTGGCTCCATGCCATGTCACAGCCACGCCAGAGTCGGCTCCATGCCATGTCACAGCCACGCCTCGGCCTGCTCCATGTCATGTAACAGCCACGCCAGAGTCTGCTCTATGCCATGTCACAGCCACGCCTGAGTCTGCTCCATGCCATGTCACAGCCACACCTCAGCCCGTTAAATTGACAGCCCTAGTACTTTTTCAACTTTATAAACTTCTTTAAAAAAATGTAAACCCCATCTTAAAGTTTACTCAAATCTGTCTCAGAAGTCTTTCAAGGTTCCTTTCAATCAGGACAGTTTATAGAGTTTTTTCCCTGCCATTGTTGCCTTTGACATGCTCACTGGGTGTTGTATAGCACTATTCTTCATAAAGCTGCTTTGGTACAACATGTATTGTGAAAAGTGCTGTACAAAAAAAATTACTGAATTGATGTGTCTAAGTTCATGGTCCTGTGTTCTGCAAGAAAACAGCAGCTTTCTGAGTTTGTTTGACAATGAAAGGACCTCGAATTCACCCAATGAGTAAAATGTATTGAGCATTAGAGCAACTCTACCAGGGGCACCTCAAGAGTCAGAACGCAGATATCTTTGGATATGGTTTCATCCTTTGATGAAATATTGGAATATGATGTACTTTAAAATACATGTTTAAGCACTCCATCCATAGATATACACACGTAGATGCCTCATTAGCAGCTGTTCTTATGGACGGTCGGCATCTTGGCCATATTGGAAAGGTCTAAACCTGGGCTATTAAACTGTTAAACATATGTCAACAAAACGAATTTCAAGCATTAGGCATACACCTTTAAATCAACAGTTTTTGCAGATCAGCAACACACTTGACTGAAAAAAATTCTGTGAAGTATGTCCAAACTTATGGCAAGTGGTTTCAATATTTTAGAATGTATTACATTAAGATCAACATTTTAGGTCAAATGAATGCAGGATAGATAATTCTAAAAGGCTCATGAATTTTCTCTCATCAGCCTCATCAGTCAGTGAGTCCAGATCTGTGTGCTAGACATTAAGATGAGTTGTTTCTTAAATCATTAATGCTGCAGACGTTATGTACAACTCCCCCACAAACTTTCTGTGTGTGTGTGTGTGTGTGTGTGTGTGTGTGTGTGTAATCTTTTCACAGCTTAATAATTAACATAAGCAGGGTGAAAGGTCATCCTGCCTGGTTCCTCAAGAAACCACCAGACTGTTTCTAATTGGCTGATGAAGGATGAACTCTGACAGAAAAAGAGCATCATGTAAACACCAGCATTCACCAACACATTCTGTATTTGCATCCATTACGCACACATTCCAAAACGACAGTGACTGCACACACACCTATAGATGAACCAGTAAAACCGACCAGTATGTAGTACATTTTACCAACATGTTCACATTATACACATTATAGTGCTTGATATGGTTGAGCTGAATGTAAATTGCAAGTGTGCTTTAAAAGGATTAGTGACACTTAGGAAGGAATTCACTAAGAATTGTGCTCTCAAAATCTGAATTTGCATGCATTGTTTGCATTAAGTACCCGATTCACCAAAGGAATAATGCAAATCAGGAACAAGGCTAATACGGCAACAAAATTAGTGCTAAACGCAATTTGCACAGCATAATTATCACAAGCTCTTTTGACATTTAATCACTTGCAGGATATGAATGAAAGATATCTACAATTCAATTTTCACTAGTTAAAATGCTAATTCTTGAGATCAGTAATAGAAGTACTAGTGAAAGTGCTTCCAGTATTTTTTTTTAATTTTTTTATTATTATCAGTAATTAGGTTTGCACTAGTAAAAACCTTAATTCTTGATATAACAAATTACATCATGACTCGCAGAAAACACATTCTTGATTTCAAAGCTGGAAAAACACAATTCTTAATATCTTGTAACTGCATTAATAGAATGTGGCAGTGGAGGCGTGGTCAAGCATCCGTCCGGAGAGAGAGAAAGTGGTAAGGGTGCTTGCACCTGAGCTAGATTGTGTGTGACACCTGCTTCTAATTCCAGTGAGCATGGGGAGAGCGGCATATAAGTAGCCACGCCACCAGCAGAGAGAGAGAGAGTCTGGCACAAGGAAGGCCACGGTGCTCCTGAAGAGGTTTCGTTTAAACTGTTGTTTTGTGAAGCTAATGTGTTTAAAAGTCTACATGCTTGTGAAGCTGATGAGTTTGTAAAGTTGTGAAGCATTGAAGCGGCCGATTAAAAGTCTTACCTGAGCCTGGAAAACCCGCTTCCCTGTGTTCTCCTTCCCTTCTTCTGTGAAGTTGTGTTACACAGAATTTCATAGTGATCGGTCATGCACACCTTTTCAAAACGCAAATTACAGATATCTATAATCAATTTCTTACTAGTTGAAATTTCTTCTTCCAGTAAAAAACTATATTTTTTTTATAATAATAATTACATTTTTACTTGTACAATTATCCATTTCTGATATCAACAACTGAAATACAACTAGTAAAAAATGCATATTTTTGTTATCTGTAGTTTAGTTCAATAGTGACATTTCACTAGTGGCAATGTTACTAGACATAGAAAGGTGATGTGTTTGCACTGAAAAGAATGACTTGATTTCAGAACTCATGGCGCAGAGCTATACGAGAGCAAAGTGCCTGGTTAAAATGGATTGCAGTTGGTTGGTGAATAAGGTTTTTGTGGTGAAATACTGTGTGTTATGTGGCACTGTGAGTGATGTGTCCTGTACCTTACACACAGGGAAGCTGGCAGGGGTCCTGGTTAATGCTGCCCTCACTGCTGCAGTTGCATCGCTCACACAGAGGAAATCCTGTGTATCCGAACGCACACCTGCCACACTTCTCACCTGCATATCCCAGCTTACAGATGCAGGAGCCTGCAGCCAGGTCTGTACACATAAGAAAACACACTGTTTGAGTCCCTGCACGTGAAGCACAAAGAACTCTTTTACAATACAACTTGTTATACTCACGGTCTTAGTGCAATATTATGGGGGTGCTGAATGTAAAACAAAGTTCATTATAAAAAATACCCCAATTTTGCCATATTTACTTTAACAAGAATTTAGTACAGCTTTCAGTTGTCAAATTTTGTACATTTAGGATTTAATAAATATTTAAATAAATAACCATTTAATCTAAACATACATCTTTAGATCAATCTCTGTCTAAAATATTAAATATAAATCTTTAGCCAAATATTTAAGATAAATTCATCCAAATGTATTTATTTCAGCCAAATGCATACAAATTAATGATGCCTATGCAACATGATTACACGGGATATCGACAAGTTGTTTCCGAAAGTTCATGTACCCTGAAATCAATTCAGACAAATTACTGACAGGCACCATCCTCCATCAGACATTTTTACATCAGTTCAATCATTATCATCTTTCCCTGTGGCCAGGGGTTTAAACTGGATGGTACGGTAGGGCAAAAAAATCTAAGACATGCAGGTGAAACACCATCTGGGCCCTGTGCTTTCCTTATCCTTTGTAGTCGAAAGATGCAGCTCACATCATCTTCACAGATCTTAAATGCAGGTTGAGTAGCAGGAGGGGGGAGGAGGGGGGTTGCAGGAGGTGTTGGTGTTTGTGTGAAGTGAAGGTCAGAGTGGGTGTGGGGTGTGGGATTGGGACTTTCAAATCTACAGTAGAACACATTCAGGTCGTCAGCCAGTTGTTGGTCCACTACAGGGTTGGGGGTAGGAGTCCTGTAATTCTTAAATTGTTTATGCCACTCCACACTGATGCAGGGTCATTAGCTGAAAACTTGTTTTTCAGCTTCTTAGAGTATCTTCTTTTAGCCACTCTGATTTCCTTATTCAGTGTGTTCCTGACCTGATTGTACGAGACTTTATCCCCAACTCTGTAAGCATCCTCTTTGGCCTGACGAAGCTGCCTGAGTTCTGCTGTAAACCATGGTTTGTCGTTGTTAAATGTTAAATAAGTCCTAGTAGGAATGCACATATCCTCACAAAAACTGATATATGATGTAACAGTATCTGTGAGCTCGTCCAGATTGGTGTCTGCAGCCTCAAAAACACTCCAATCAGTGCAGTCAAAGCAGCCTTGTAGTTCCAGCTCTGCTTTGTTGGTCCATCTCTTTACAGTCCTTAATACTGGCTTAGCAGATTTTAATTTCTGTCTGTAGGTTGGAAGAAGATGAACCAGACAGTGATCAGATAGTCCCAAAGCTGCTCTAGGAACAGAGCGATATGCATCCTTTATTGTTGTGTAACAGTGATCCAGTATGTTCCTGTCTCTGTTGGGGCATGTGATGTGCTGTTTGTATTTGGGCAGTTCACGTGTGAGGTTTGCTTTGTTAAAATCCCCAAGAATAATAATAACTGAGTCCAGGTATTGTTGTTCTGTGTATGTGATTTGATCAGCCAGCTGTTGCAGCGCGGTATTCAAACACGCGTTTGGCGCGATATACACACTCACCAGAATAAACGAGGAAAACTCCCGCAGCGAGTAGAAAGGCTTACAGTTAATAAAGAGCGCTCCCAAAGAGCGCTAACATGGTTAACCTGGTGCTCAACTCGTTTAGCTATGAGGCCAGCTGGTCTCCCAGCCTGACCGGCTGAACAGTGCCTAAAACCGCTCTAAAATAAGCCAAAAGACCAGCCTGACCAGGCTGGGACTGGGAAACCATCAAAGACCAGCCTGTGTTGTACCTGTGGTGGCATGACTGTCATCAGGAACACATGCAGGGTGCAGTGAATCTCTCGGGTCACATGAGCAGGGTCTGCAGGGGCGGGCTTTGTCTGAAACCACCTGAGAAAACATTCACACAAATCTAAACAACATCACTAAGAAGATGAACGACAGAAATACCTCCGGAACCAAGGACACTGAAAAAGTGGGCGGTCACTGTCCTTCACTAATCCCTGCCTTAAAATGTGACAGATAGACAACAGCTGTGTTCCACCATACTGTCTGACATGCTTTTGCTCCTGTTTAATGCAAGTCTTTGGAAGTTTTGTGTGTTTGGATAGTAGTACACAGATTTTTTAATTTGTCGTTAGTAAAATGTTGTTGATGAGAAAGTACAAAGAGTTTTTTTTTCCTTTCCTTTTCCTAAAAGTTGTCTCTTTCAATAAATGTTCAAACTCAGTTTTGCATCAGCCACAGTCTGGTTGAAATAGCATTCCTCTGATTTCCCATGACAGTTACACTCTGGCAGATAAAGACATCACACAGTAATAAAACAATAAGAGAAATGCAGTGAAGCTCCTAATGGACGATTCTAGCTGGTGTATCGTCAGTTCTGTAGCTTGTGTTTTCGTTCTGTTGGGTTTTACGGGACATTGTTGAGACCTCTTACTTTCGCAGACATGCCACGTGAGGAAGGTTCCAGCCATCCAGGGTTTCTGGTTGTAACCAGGGCAACAGTGGTCGCAGCTCTCCCCGCAAGCATTGTGTTCACACTCGCAGCTGAATTTCTGACATGGAAACCAAACACAGTTAACAAAATCAACTGTATTACTGACCCAGCACTCAAACCCTCACACGATGCAACTTTTGCTCACGGATCTAAATATCAAACGAACATGACACTTTGAGATCCGAAGCAGGAATTATGCACATGTCCCAGATAGAACACGTATGTCTCCCAGATGTCTGTTTAAGAGCATTTCATCTGGAAAACATTGCCTTCTAATTAATATCTGCTGAACATCTTAAAAAGATCAGATTTACAAACCTCATAAATCATAAACATCTCAAAGACATCTGCTGAATGTCTTACTGACATCCAAGAAGAAACATCATACTGACGTATTACAGATGAGCAAACTACGTAAAAAATATGTCTTGCAGATGTAAACACGCACATCAAATAGATGTCTGGGTGATGTAAGTGTGCTCTCAGGGATGGCACTTTCCACGGATACGGTCTCCCATTACTTATTTCTGTACCATTTTCTCAAATTTGATACAAATTGCAGTGTTGACTGCATTTGTCCAGCTCAAACATTCAACCCTGTTCCCAAAGTTATTGTGAGAGAAAAAAAAAAAAAAAAAAAACAATTCTTTAATTTATGGGGAATATAATTGCATTATTTATTTATTATAATTTTGACCATTTCATTTTGATGTTTATTTAATGTTTTTGTACAATTTAATGTTAATGTTACAAATAGTTAAATTATGCAAATCATGATTTTAAACTATTTAGACTTCACCCAAAAAATTTTTTTTTTTTTTTTTTTTTTTTTTTGCTGCTTGATCAGTTTATTTAATTTAAACTAAAACAACACAATTCTAGAACATTTTGTCACAACTTGATTTTATTGCGTTCTATTTAAATTCTATTTAAATTAGTAAAACTGAAATGTACTTAATACATTTGAGTTGGGACTGTATGAATACTTTTTGTGGTGTTAATGTACAGTAGCATTGATAAAGCTGGGCAGGGATTTCCCTTTCCCAGCATGCTTTGCGTGGCACTGGATAGGGAGAACAAGTGATGAAATTAAGTGTTATTTTATGCATTTTTGAGCATGATGAGGTTAACATTGGTACAGTAAAGGGGTAACCATTGTGGTGAAGAATGGCGCTTGTGCTTAGGTTGAGGAAGGACTTTTACCTTTAAGTGATGCTTGATTCGAGTGCTGCTTAGCTCTATAAGCACTTGCAATTAAATTGACAGTGCAACAGTTTTTACTGTCCTTACACTTGGCATATACTTTTTAAAATACATAAAGTTGGAGCAACATAAGAAAATTAATTATATTAAAATTTAGTAAACAGAGTTTGACTAACTTAATGAAATGGAGTTAAAACTGCTATAGTACATTAATTTGACTTAATCCAACTAAATAATGTTGGCTCAAAGAAACTGACTTAATCTGAATGAAAGACATTAAATTAATGTACATGTAAAAACTTTCTCAAATTCAATTAGATAAAGGTAATGACATTTTTAGGGCTGAACAATTAGGGGGGAAAAAATCTAATTGTGATTACTTTGAAAAATTATTGTAATTGCGATTTGAACCTCAATATGACTCACAAAATAATAATAATAATAATAAGAAGAAGAAGTAGTGTTTCTTTTGAACAAAATTAAGTAATAGGCAAACATGCTCTACTGCCAATAGAAATATTGTTCAAGAAAGGATGTTCACACTTGAGTCATCTTGAGAAAACCAGACTAAATAATTTAAAAACACAGTGAAACATAGAGGGGTTAAAACAGATGATTCACATCATCTTTACATTGTATCTGTTAACTTTGTAGGCTACCTATTTTTGTCCACTTTGTGTAGGGTCTCAGCCCACTTTTATCATTATTTTTGGAACCCAAAAATTAGTTATAATTAAGTTAAGAAATTATGTAAAAAAAAAGGAAAAAAAAGAATATATATATATATATATATATATATAATGTATATATATGTTTATATATATTGTGTGTGTGTGTGTGTGTGTGTGTGTGTGTGTATATATATATATATATATATACACAACAAAAACAACAATAATAAAAAATACTATTATTATCATTATTATTACAGAGAGCAGAGTCGCCTCAATCAGTGAGCAGCGTGTTCAGTCATTCAGCCCTAATTTAGACATGTCCCAAATTTGGTAACAAGGTTGCAGACCTCATAGAAACTGAAAATAAAAATAAAACTGCTCATATAATATGTAGTGCCAACTACTGTGGTGGACGATCAACATTTTCTGAAGGTTAAGCACCTCCTTTCACTCTACATTTGTTGATTGAAGAGTTTCAGGCCCTGTTTTCTACCCTGTTCGTAGAAAGTGTCATGTAGATGCACCACAAAATACGGCATATCATCACATTATGTTCATATCAGACATCTGCAACAGTATAGTAACTGAATTATTTCACAACTGCTGGCATTCTTCATATGAGGGCAAAGTGGTTAGTCTCTAATTAATAAGGGCCTATAAATCTAATTAGAAACACATATAGAAATATGTTTGTGAATAAAGACTTTCTTGGTTTTAGATGACAAACCTTAGTGTCTGGGTTGAGAGGGCAGGTCTTCGTGTGACCATAGCAGATGCATATGCCTCCTACTGATATATCCTTAATGGAGTAATAATACTGGAGGGGAAAAAGAAAAAAATCACTTTGAAGACCCCATAAAATGACTTGATTATTGCATTTTTCTTTCCTGTGTTGATGTATTTCCTATAGAAACAGGAAGCAGTAGTGGAACATATCAAAGGGTTTGCCTCTTTTTAAAATAGCCAATAACCTTGGTTTACAACACAGCCATGAATCATGACTGAGAAATAGCAAAATACCATGCTACTTTTACCATTTCTGCTGTATATATCTATACAGCAAGTGTAGTATGCTATTATACCATTCTGATCTCAGCCAATTATTTGATATTGCTCCTGTAGTTGATGGCAGTGGGTTTTAGTGGGAGGGGACATTCTCATTCTAGAGAGCATTTTATTGGACAAAAAAGAATTGTGTATGCCTCTGCGTGCAAAATTAGTCATCAATATTTGTAGTCAGATTTATTAAAGAATACTGTTTCAATTTTAAGTGCATATTATTTTGTTAACTTTTAGGAGTATACTAGCATGTAGATGACCTCAAAGCTAACAGAAGTGAACTTAAAAGCACAAAATCCAATTTTGATAGACAATCACTGCATCCCAATTTGCGTTTTATCCATGATTATTACATGGCTCTCTGGAATACTCAACCCGTTCAGTGATTTATTTCAGTGATGTAATAAGCGGGATAACGTATAGTCAGCCGGTAGTTATTGCAAAATAAACACCTTCAGGCTGATACAAGAGTCGTCCGCTTCGTGTCGGGGTGCTGATCAACCTGTCTGGGTTTATTTTGTGATAACAACCAGCTGACTGTACATTATCCCTTGCGAAATAGCATGTGAGATAAAAAAAAACAAAAAACAAATAAAAATAAAAAATAAAAGATTCTCTCATAGTACACTAAAAACAGCCTACAGCAAAGGTGCCCTGATAATGTTTATAATGTTTTTTTATTATTATTATTATTATTATTATTATTATTATTATTCTTTCTTTCACTCTTTCATTCGTTCTTTCTTTCTTTCTGGATTACGTATTTAAAATACAAAAACGTTGGTAATCAGAATACAGTTACATTCAAAAAGTGTTTTGATTACTGAAGAGATTACTTTGCATTTTATTGTCGTTTTTTTTAATTTAATATTTAGTTAAGTTGGAAAACATTTACTCTTGAAGTTTGGACAGCAGTGAAACATTCTTATAATGTGTAACGAGCAGAGAGAGGGCGCTCTCACACTGTTATGAGTGAAAAGGTGGATGAGACATAATTTATAGAAGAAGGATAGCATGTTTTAACAGCTTAACAGAAAACAGTTTGAAACGCTTTGACAAATGAAACATGAATTAAATAAATACATGATTTCGATAAATGGTTTGATAATGTTTTTGATGCAGTTTTGGTATTTTTCCAAGAAAAAAGGATGTTTATATTAGAAATGCTAACCAATGTAGCCTTTAGCATCGTATAGAAAGATACAAATAATATATTGTTTGCCTCTATGAACAGAATCAACTTATGAACAGAAAAAACATGTGTTTGTATACACCCTGTGGGGTTTTGAAGCAGCAGAAATAAATGTAAATTGTCATGTGAACATTTAGCTTTTTAAGCTTTTATGCTAAATTTCCATTCTATTCTATTGATCTGTTTCTCACTCACACCTATTATATTACTTCTGAAGACATGCATTAAACACTTGCATTGTATGGACCTACAGAGCTGAAATATTTTTCTAAAAATCTTCATTTGTGTTCTGCAGAAGAAAGAAAGTCATACACATCTGGGATGGCATAAGGGTGAGTAAATGATGAGAGAATTAACATTTTTGCACGAACTATTCCTTTAACACTGCCATTGGTCCACATCATCAGTAGGTGTGACCTGGAGCTCCACCTACTTTAAGGTTGACAACTAGTTCTGGTTAGGTTTTCCGTCAGTCAAGATCAGTCAACACAATACACTGGCGTGCAGAAAACCTTGTGCAAACTTACCTACATCTGTACGATCGTTTGCATATAGTGTAGAGGCATTTTGTAAGACCATGTCCTGTGATTAGTTTTTGTCAAATTACTCTACAAAAGGAATCAATCTACTCAAATTCTCTTTTTAAGTCACCTTTCACTCTGTTGTTTGATATGCTGTTTCACTCGTGTGCCATCTGCAGCCTAAAGCCATTCACACATTCACATTAGAGACACTGTATGTCTCTAATCATCATTCTTCTGTCAGTGTTTCAAGCCTGTCTGACACCCTGTCTACACCCATTTCTGCAGTAGTATCAAAGTCATCATAAAATAACACATGGATTCTGGTGCATATTATGGCTGCATATAGCATGTTAGTGTCATGAATGCAGAATGTAAGCATGACAAATTACACATTATCTTCTGCATAGTCCTATATATTACATTTACATTTATGCATTTGGCAGATGCTTTTATCCAAAGTGACTTACAGTGCACTTATTACAGGGATAATCCCCCCAGAGCAACCTGGAGTTAAGTGCCTTGCTCAAGGACACAATGGTGGTGGCTGTGGGGATCGAACCGGCAACCTTCTGATTGCCAGTTATGTGCTTTAGCCCACTACGCCACCACAACTCCATATGGACAGGAAACAGGAACGATTAGTTCACCTTTCAACTCTTTTGGTCCGAGTCGTTCGTTCTTTTGTCACGTGACAGCCATATACGCTATGCATTGCATGCACAGGAAACAGAAATGATTAGTTCACCTCTCGAGTCTTATAGTCCGAGTCGTTCGTTCTTTTGTCACGTGACAGCCGTATACGCTATGCATTGCACACACAGGAAACAGAAATGATTAGTTCACCTCTCGAGTCTTCTAGTATACGCTATGCACATACGGCTGTCGCGTGACAAAAGAACAAACGACTCAGACTAGAAGATTCAGTCCAGAGGTGAACTAATCATTTGTTTCTCATAATTTGTCCTTGGCTGCATTATACATTTTTCCTTATTGGGACTATAATCAAAGTTTGCATAAGTAGACGTGTTGGGGGGATTTGGCTATTGAAAATGTAACATTTTAATTTAATTCTGCTCAAATTAACTAAATGACTTGAAAAAAGATTCGTTCATTTTGCTGAACGAGACTCAAAGATTCAAGTCAGTAAAATGATCCGATCTTCCCATCACTACTCTAAACGCCTCCCCCAGCGGTGTGGGTGGTTTCTGAATGTTCGCAAACAGTATGTCGTTGTTCGACTGTTTTTAACTTCTTTTTAGAACAAAGAAGAACTTAAGTACTGTATATCGGAGACTTTACTGGCAATTTTTTTCACTTGCTATTCACTTGTTTATAGTCAAAACAAATAAAAAAAAAATCTGCCAGTGCTCAATAAGTAATCCAAAGCATTTTAATTACGTTACTGACTTTGAATATGACTCAACGAATGACTTACTTCTGTAAATCTCTTCATGTTTAACTGGGTTAGGAGATAGTATTTTAATATTGAAAAACTAACACACTTCTATTTTAATTTATCCACATAATCATGTGACTAATATAGCTAGTGCCTCTCAGACTGCAAAATTACCCTTTGAATTTGAAAAGAAGTTTTTCAAATTCTTTGGGTACATTTATCCAAATTGCTGAATGCACGTGAGAAACATAATCCTCTATTTCATAACATAATTGTTCTTTGATGAAAACAGGTCAATCAGTGAGTTAATGAAATTGTAGGGGAGGTGGGTGGGTGGGTAGAGGCGTGTGATGTGGCATTTTTGTGGGAGAGATTTGTTAATGTGACAAGGAGGAGGGCGTGGCCGGGCCATGACGACTCACGCCCGGTGTCGCGGAGGACCACTGCCCAGCTGGCCGAGGACCAGGCGACAGTGTGTCCGGGGACCGGCGAGCCACTTTTTCTCTCTCTGTCTCTCCCCCTCGCTCTTTCCCTCTCCCTCCCCTCGTCTCTCCCAGGGATCCAGAGAGGCGGGGAAGACCTACTGGTGGAAGAATGGCCGGAAGGGCAACACCTCCCTTCCAGGAAGGGAGGGGAGTACGTCATGCAGGAGGTCTCCCCAGCCTGAATCAGGCGGTGGAGGAGTGTGACTAGGAGGAGGGCACGCCCGGCGCTGAATTGTCGTAATCAGCCGGGAGGGGGATAAAGATGAGCCGGGAGCACCAGTTTGAAAGAGAAAAAGAGAGACACACATGCAGACGCTGTGTGTTTGTGTGTATGTTTCTTTAAGTTCTTTTATGTCATTAAAGTTATGTTGACTGTTCTGCTGGTTCCCGCCTCTTCCTGGCCCATCCTTTACCCGTTAAAGTTAATTGCTGAGTGATTTTAATTAAAACCCATCTGTCTAAAGAGAAGAGGCTCATAATGGATGGGGTGGCACTGTTAGCTCCCATCATCCACACTCACAGATGGTGTTTAAACATCACTACACACTGACAAACACACATGTGTGCCACTTCCTGGTCTCGCTGATGCCAAAGCATCAGAACTCTTTAGAAACACCTGATTCACTCACCCATCTGGTGACGATGGGGTCGACATCTCGGGGGTCATTGAGGGCAAGGGTCATGAGGTCAGCATTTAGTGTGTGAATCCTCTGGAACTGCAGGTGGATGTAGCGGGAGGAGGTGAAGTTCAGTAACATGGGTGAGGGGTCGTCAGCACTGGGGCGGGCATTTATCAGCGACGTGTGAATCTGAAAGAGAGGGGAGTAAATGAAATGTGATGGATTGATGGATTTTTTCCCCCCTTTTTACTGTCCATTTAAACTGAATGCACTACATTTTGAAAGGATAAAAATAAAGCCAGTTCCAGTTGAGATTAATTGTGACCAATTATCATATTCTATTGACAGCACTATTTTTAATGCAAACACAGCTCTAAGAAGTGATTGTGTGTGCATTAGTGAGTTTAGATGTACTGGACAGTTATTTCTGGGTTAATGATGTGTGCTAATTAGTGCGGTGTGAGTGTAAACTGTCTGTTTTCAAAGGAGATGTTTGAGTGACATTTGAGTCAAGGTCTGTTCTAACCACCCACCTCCCTCATTAGCACGTAGGCACGCACGCACACACACGCACACACACACACACACATCAATACAGTCCTATGATCTGACAGCAGTAATTCTGACTTTCAGAAAATACACACAAACACACACACATTCTGTATTTAAACTGCTCCTGTTAGAGATGTGGACAACTTCCTAATTTATCATCAATAATGGTATAATTGATGCACATGTGTGTAATTCTACATGCACTGTATGTGGATCATTGACAAATAAGGTTGTCTGAGGTGACACAAATTTGAATTATTTAAAAAGTCATGTAAAAAGTGGAATGGTGTTTTGTGGTCCGGCAAGTCCACATTTAGAATAGTTTTTAGAACAAAATAGCCATCGTATTCTTCGGTCCAAAGAGGAAAAGGACCATCCAAGCCAGTGTCCGTCATGGTATGGGGGGGTGTCAGTGCCCATGGCATGGGTAACTAGCACATCTGTAAGGGAATCATTAATGCAGAAAGAGATGTACAAGATATGTACTGTACATATATTGCCATCCAGACTCTGCATTTTCCAGCAAGTCAACTTCAAACTAAATACTGCTCTATTGTGTGGGTGCTCTATTGGCCTGTCTGCAGTGTTGATCTGTCTCCAATTGAGAATGTGTGGCATTGAGAATGTATGGCATATTATGAAGTGCAAAATACGGCAGAAAAGGCCCCGTACAATTGCGCAGCTGAAAAAATGGATGAATGGGGGAAAATTCTGCTAACTAATCTGAACAAACTTGTGTTTTCAGTGCCCAAATGCTTAATAAGTGTTATTAGAAGAAATGGAGATGTTACACAGTGGTAAACACTTGACAGTCCCAACTTTTTTGGAGCATGTTGCAGTCATCTGATTTGAAATGAGTTCGTATATACTGTATATGTATATGTACTGTATATACTGATGAGCCAAAACATTATGACCACTCACAGGTGAAGCGAATAACATTGATCATCTCCTAACAAGGCCACATGTCAAGGTCTGGGTAGATTAGATGGTAAGCAAACAATCAGTATTCGTAGTCAATGTGCTGAATGCAGGAGAAATGGGCAGGAATAAAGACCTGAGCGACTTTGACAAGAGCCAAACTGTTATGGCCAGACGACTGGATCAGAGCATCTTTAAAACAGCAAGGCTTGTGGGGTGCTCCCGGTTAGCAGTGGTGAGTACCTACTGACAGTGGTCCGAGGAGGGACAAACCACAAACCGGTAGCACAAGGCTCATTAATGCATGAGGGTAATGGCTGCTATCCCGTCTGGTCCGAACTGACAGAAGGTCTGTGGCACAAGTCACAGAAAATTGTAATCGTGGTTACGGGAGGAATGTGTCACAACACATTCCAGAGTGCCCACGATGACCCCGTCCACCGTCGAAAGTGCCTATAATGGGCACGTGAGTGTTGGTACTGGACCTTGGAGCAGTGGAAGAAGGTCACCTGGTCTGATGAGTTCTGTTTTCTTCACATGGACGGCTGTGTACGTGTGCGCCGTTTACCTTGGGAACTGATGGCAACAGGAAGCACTGTGGGAAGATGACAAGCTGGTGGAGGGAGTGTGATGCTCTGGGCAATGTTCTGCTGGGAAACCCTGGGTCTGGCCATTCATGTAGACATCAATTTGACATGTGCCACCTACCTATACATTGTTGCAGACCAGGTATACCCCTTCATGGCAATGGTATTACCTGATGGCAGTGGCCTCTTTCAGCAGGATAATGCGCACATTGTTCAGGAATGGTTTGAGGAACATGATGAAGAGTTCAAGATGTTGCTCTGGTCCGATCCACAGTGGCTCCACCTCGCAACTTACAGGACTTGAAAGATCTGCTGCTAATGTCTTGTTGCCAGATACCACAGGACACTTTTAGGCATCTTGTAGAGTCCATGCCTCGGCGGGTCGGCACTGTTTGGTGGCAAGAGGAGGACCAACAACATATTAGGCAGGTGGTAATAATGTTTTGGCTCACCAGTGTATATTATATATATACATATATATATATATATATATATATATATATACTGAAAAAAATTCAGTTCATTAAATGAAGCTTAACATTGTCTTTGTATTTGTTTTTGAGTTGCCACAGTATGCAATAGATTTCATACAAAGGTATACACTACAGTCTTCAAAGACAAAGGACATCTGGCTCTAACAAGGACAGAAAGAGATGAGGAAGGCCAGATGTACAACAAAACAAGAGGATAAGTACATCAGAGTCTCTAGTTTGAGAAATAGATGTCTCACATGTCCTCAGCTAACAGCTTCATTGAATTTTACCTGCTCAACACCAGTTTCATGTGCAACGGTAAAGAGAAGACTCAGGGGTGCAGGCCTTATGGGAAGAATTGCAACGAAAAAGCCAATTTTGAAACAGAAAAACAAAAAGACAAGGTTAGAGTGGGCAAAGAAACACAGACATTGGACAACAGATAATTGGAAAAGAGTGTTCTGGATCTTAACCCCATTGAGCTTTTGTGGGATCAGCTAGAAAATGAAATCTCGTAATTAAATTTAAAAAAAATTCTCCAAAACATGTTTGCCACAATTACTGTAACCCCTAGACATTCTTATGAGTAAAATATATCTGAAGTATTTTCCCATTTATATTTTAAAATTTTTAGTACACCTGGGTGACTAGGAAAATGAAATTCTTCAGCCATGACTTCCTGTTTCACAGGGGTATAAATATTAGGTAACACACAAGTCAAATTCACTTAGTAATCCATTACAATGGGTAATACCAAAGAATAAAGTTATGATGTGCAGCAAAAGGTTGTTGAGCTTCACAAAATGGGTAGTGTAGGGAGGAACAATAAATCATGGTAAAATTCCAGACGGTTAGTATTACCATTTCAAATTTTAATTATCATTAAAATCATTTTGATTACAACGGTTTGAAAAACTCATTGGTGAGGATGGTTCAAGTGGCCAAAAATTCTCCAAGGATCACAGTTGGAGAACTGCAAAAATTAGTTGGGTCGGTTTACGGAGGCACCCTTGTGCAACAAGGATGTAAGACATGGTTCCCTGCTGCTCTTGGGGAAAGTTACATATTTATAAACTTTTTCACACAGTTTAATAAAATAACTTAGGACATGTTGTACAAATAGTTTACCAAGCTTGGTAGCAACATTTAAATTGGCTCAAATTCACCAAAATGCCATCGTCTCGGGGGAAAACTGACACAGGTTAGGGAGGGCACAGCAAAACTGCACACATGGCGAATGATGTCAATACGGCCTCAACAAAACCTAGGGCAGCTGACAATATACAAGGGACAATCCAGGACATGCTGGAATTAGTAAAAAATGACATATGCAAGAAAATTGATTCTCTATCCGATGATCTGCGTTCAGAGATCACCACAGTTCGACAGGATGTTAAAAAATGGCTGGAACCCTTGCAGCAGAAAGTGGACGCTAACTGCGGTACCATCAGGAAGTTAGAGCACTCATCATCTGACCACAGTGATCGCCTAACCGAACTGGAGACCGTGATCACCTTGCTCAGAAAACAAGTGGCTCACCTGAATGCAAAATGTGAAGACCTGGAGGGACGATCCAGAAGAAATAACATTCGTCTGGTTGGTTTGCCCGAGGGCACTGAGGGCCCTCAACCAACAGATTTTGTTGTGCAACTTTTGCAGGATACATTGCACCTCCCCCCGCCCGCTGGTTATCAGAGTTCACTACTATCATGCCCTCAACGAGATTCTATGACGTGCTGCGGAGATGTCTCCCCTCATGCACAATGGAAATAAACTGTCAGTCTTCACGGACTATACAACAGTTGTCAATAAGAAGTGGACAGCGTTCAGAGAGACAAAACGTCTTCCCATTCTTGTCCCGGAGTTATTTTTGGCCTTCTATTTCCTGCTGTTTTGAGGATCACCCTCTCCAACGGAGCCACACATAAGTTCGAAGATCCAGCTGCTGCATTGGACAAAACCATCCAGCCTGCAAATACTTAAGGTAACAATATGTAGGCCTAGGCAATATAGAGATACGTGCCTTGTCGGAATATACATTGATGGGACATGATAATGCCAGCTTGCCCGTCTACTCAGTCATTATCTATCTTTCAAATATGACCTTAGTTCATTGTATATTGTACCAGTTCATCTAGTTTATTGTTTCAATATAAGTCTGGTGTGGTAACATAGATGGTGACTTTTCCCTAGTCAAGAGAGCTTTGATTCCACTGTACTCATTATCATTCACTATATGACTTTCTCTCAGGCAGCATTTAGTTAGCTGCAGTTGTTTGAGTTGCATCTCGTTTGGGGAGATGCTTTTGCTGGGGTGGGTGGGTGAAAGTGTTTCTCATAGTTCATATGTTCTCTGTATGTGTGCCTTTACTTGTTTGTTTTTTTCATCCTTTTTTCTTTACTTGGTCTACCCACGATATGTGTAAAATATTGCAGTCAGTTATATGTCTTGATATATTCAATAAGTCACATCGGATATGACACAAACTAAAATAATTCATCAGCTGGGTGGGTGGAATTTAACATTTGTAAGTTGGAACTGTAAAGGAGTAAATTAACCAGTTAAACGCAGTAAGGTGTTACACCATCACCAACACTTTGGGGCCCAGATTGTTTACCTCCAGGAAACCCATTTAATAATTCATGATCACCTACAGTTAAGGAGAAGATTAGATGGTCAGGTATACCATTCTACATTTCAGGGTAAAGCCAGGGGAGCAGCAATTCTTATACATAGGTCAGTTCCTTTCGTGCATTCTGATGTTATAGCAGACCCAAATGGGAGGTTTGTCATTGTAACAGTGAAGATCAATACCTTCCCTGTTGCTCTTGCTAATATATATGCTCCAAACTGGGATAATGATAATTATTAAATGGACAAGGCAGGTAAGCTACTGGCCCATCAGTTATGACAAGAATTATCCTCTCATCATATTTCACAGATTCAAACCCCTTCAGGGCGAACAACAGATCCCAAGTTAATGAATGATCATTTTAAAGATTATTATATTTCCTTATATACATCCGATCAAACCAGCAACCACTCTGCTTTTAGTGACCTGAATTAACCCATCGTTGACTCTGATTCAGTTGCACGGTTGGAGGAATCCAACCCAAACTGATTCAGATGACCGGGGCCAGATGGGTATCCGGTAGAGTTCTACAAGAAATCTTTACATAAACTGGCCCCCATACTAATTGACACGTACAATGAATCATTTGACTCACTAAAGCTCCCTCAGACCCTCAATCAGGCCTCTATTTCCCCTTTGACTGTATCTCCTAATGCCCGATCAGTCATCTTAATGTGGATTTTAAGCTCCTGTCAAAACTGTTAGAAACATGTCTAGAATCCATACTACCATTAATAATTTCTCCAGATCAGACTGAGTTTATCAAAAATAGGCATTCTTTTTTTAATATCAGAAGACTATTTAACATCATATATAATCCTCCCCCTTCCACTGTTCCAGAGGCTTTAATCTCATTGGATGCAGAAAAAGCATTTGACCGTGTAGAATGGGAGTATCTCTTCTACACTTTGTACAAGTTAGGGTTCAGTGAGAAATGTATATTATGGGTGAGACTATTATATTCTGTGCCCCAAGCTGCGGTTAAGACTAATAACACTCGTTCAGAGTACTTCCACCTTCACCATTCTACTCGCCAGGGATGTCCTTTGAGTCTACTTCTCTTTGCCATTGCCATTGAGCCTCTTTCTATTGCATTATGGTCTGATTCAGCTATAAAGAGTATAAAAAGAATTGGCACAGAACAAAAGGTTTCACTGTACGCAGATGACCTTCTCCTTTATATTTCAGAATTTGATGTGTCAATACCTGCAGCACTTTCCATTTTAAAATCATTTGGTCTCATTTCAGGAGTTTTCCCATTAAATTACACAGCTAGAGATTGCCCTTTACACAACTTCCCATTTAAGATTGTATATCACAGATTAATCTACCTCGAGGTCTGTATCAATGACAAATTCAAAGACCTCTTTAAATATAATTTCTCCAGTTTGCTGCTTCAGGTTGAGAAGGATTTTGAATGCTGGTCATTGCTCCCCTTATCTTTGGCTGGTAGGATTAACTCGGTCAAAATGAAAATGCTTCCAAAATTCTCTTACTTTTTCCATGGCATACCTATTGTCCTTCCCCAACACTTATTTCACAAAATTGATAGTCTGATACTAAGCTTTATTTGGAATAAAAAGGTCCCCAAAATTTGTAAAATGCTTCTTCAGAGACCTAAACTATTAGGAGGGATGGCCTTACCCAACTTTCAGTTTTATTATTGGGCTGCAAACCTCAGGGTTATGCAATATCGGCTAAAACAAAAGTAAACCCATGACTGATCAATGTGACTCACCATGGAGGCATCTTCATGCATGCCAACCTCACTTGCAGCTTTGTTACACTCCCCCATTAAATGCCATGTTCTCCCTACACTAAAAATGTCATTGTTAAAACTACACTGAGATTTTGGAGACAATTTCGACATCGATTTGGACTACAAGCCTTTTCTATCTCTGCCCCTATAGCAGCGAACCTGGCATTTCCACCTTCACTGATGGACAGAACCTTCTCTCAGTGGTCAATAACTGGCCTAACAATGTTTAAAGATCTTTTTATAGATAATGTCTTTGCAACCTTCCAACAGTTACTAGAAAAATTCTCATTACCAAGACATAACTTTTTCAGATATTTGCAGATTTGCAGCTTTATTCTGGACCTGAACCCTCAGTTTCCTAGTCTCCCTTTCGCAACCCCTATTGACACCTTCCTGGAACCAATTCATATACAAAAGGTGTGATTTCCTATACGTATGATGCTACATGCGCTTTGCAGGATACCCCACTTACATCTATTAAATCTCAGTGGGAGGAGGACTTAGGAGAGAATATACAAGTTGAGCAATGGGGAGAAATTTTAAGTCGAGTACACTCCTCATCCTTTTGAGCCAGGCACGGCTTGATTCAGTGTAAAATCTTTCACCGCACTCACTGGACCAAAGTCAGACTCTCTAAAACATACCCAAACATTGATCCCATGTGTGATCACTGTCATCAAGCCCCTGCAACTACTGCACACATGTTTTGGTACTGTCCATTTATTTATAAATACTGGTCCAAGATTTTTGAAACTATATCTAGAGTTGTTGATACAAATGTTGAACCCCTAGCTGTTACAGCTCTCTTTGGCGCTTTCCCTCTGACACTTGACCTTCCAAAATATAAGACTGATTTTGTAGCCTTCATTACACTCCTGGCCAGATGCTTAATTTTGTTAGATTGGAAATCGCCCACTCCCCCCACACATTCCTTATGGATTAGGGATATTTTTAAGTTCATCAAATTAGAAAAAAATTGACACGCAATAAATGGTTCTTTTGAGAAATGTCACAAAATTTGGAGTCCTTTCCTCATCTATGTGGAAAAGTTAAACCTGACCAACCTGGATACATAACTTTTGTGTGTTAGGTCCCACCTCACCTCACCCCTCCCAGCCCAACGTAACTATTATCTAACTTATTACCTGAACAGTTAGCATTGTTGGGTGACCAAGCAGCTTGAAATGTTATTTTATGTATTTTCGTTTTTTTTTAGTTTCGTTTGTTTCTTTGGTTATTTGTGTATGACTGCCATATGTAAATTATATGTGGGAGTATTTGTGGGTGTACATGGGTGTGTGCATATATACATATATGTTTATGTATGTGTGTATGTGTGTGTATGTATGTGTGTGTGTGTGTGTGTGTGTGTGTGTGTGTGTGTGTGTGTGTGTATATATATATGTGTGTGTGTGTGTGTGTGTGTGTGTGTATTCCTTGTAAGAGGGACACCCTAATGTATAACTTCTCTCTACATATCTACCATGTGCGCATGGTCCGTTGTGCATGCTTGTATGCTTACATTGTTGGTCAATGGTATTTGTAACTGTATGGCAGTGTTGGTTGCTGTAAAGAAAACAATAAATAAAGTATGGAAAAAAAAAATTAATTAGTTGGGTCAGAAAGACTCCAGAACAACAATCAGACATCACCTACATCACAACAAGTTGTTTGGGAGGGTTTCAAGAAAAAAGCCTCTGCTCCCATCCAACAACAAATTCAAGCATCTTCAGTTTGTCAGACACTACTGGAACTTCAAATGGGACTGGGTTCTATGGTCAGATAAAACAAAAATTGAGCTTTTAGGAAGCAAACTCCAGAGATGGGTTTTGTGCACTCAGAGAGGTAGCTATATGGAAAAGTATCTCATGTCCACTGTTAAATATGGTTGTGAATATTTAATGTTATGGGGCTGTTTTTATGCCAGAGGTCCTGGACATCTTGTTCGGATACACGACATCAAATACCAACAGATAAAATATCTAAACCTGACTGCCTCTGCCAGAAAGCTTAAAATGAGCCATGGTTGGATCTTCCAGCAGGGCAATGATCTAAAACAAACATCAAAATCAACACAAAAATGGTTCACTGACCACAAAATCAAGGTTCTGCCATGGCCATCCATGGCAATAATGCATGTTAGACATTACATTATGGCGCAATTAGTGTCTGCCACTAATTATGTAAATATTTTAGGAGTGAATTCAGTGCATTTTAGGAGTGAGTACAGAGTGGATTCCACTCGAAAAACTGAAGTCTTTGTGAACAGAACAGAATTGGATTAAACACTCAGAAAAGAAGTGACAACCGTATTAAGCTGTACAGTATATGACCTGTGCATCCTTGTTCTCCTCTCTCATTAATACACATAAATATATTTTTCCAAATGCAGGAGGACAAACTATTGTATTTTCCCCTTGAAACTAACAATCAGTGAAGGTCTATACATGTCTTTATAACACATAATCTTTCTTTCTGTAATAAGGTATGCATGTCTTTACTCTCTACTGCTATCATAGACTCATTTGAAATAAGAGTTTGATGCACACTGTAAGTTCTGTGTAAGATCAGTGATGGCTAATTACACTTTGTTTGAAAAAAACCCTTTTAGCCTTTTGACATTTGCATATAAATTACTGACCTGGCCTCCGCGTTTACATTTATATGGGTGCTAAATTGCAGATGGTCTTTATCACTATCAAAAGGATGCTAAAATAGGTCGCCTCTGGAGTGTCTCCATCAAGCTTCAAACACATTCCACAGAAAGGGGGGTGACCCCCGTGCCAGGCACCAGAGCAGTTGTCTGTCTCCAGTAATTCCAATACACGTCACACACACACCTAAAGACATTTTCTCTATTTTAGGCCATAGTAAGCAGTTATAAATGTATCTGCTATATGCATGTGTTGTATGTATATTCCCCTATTATATTAGCTTAGTTAAAACCCTTTACTTGTATTAGTTAGACGTTAAATGCCTATATTCAAGTGTATGAGTGTATCTCTGCTTTAATATCGTCTGGAGGTTACCTTCTTGGTATCAAAATGATCTTCCCTTTATTTCTCACACAATAATGTACACCATGTGATCGTGAAATGCATCGAACAATTCTTACTATGTTTTGAATTAAAAGCTGCACTAGTGGTCCAGATCAGCAATAAAATGCGAATGGGCCATAAACGGAGACAAAGGATGTCTCTCCCGCTCAAAATGCATGCCTCTGATTGGCCACTCCACCCACAAAATGGGTGCGGCAATGAACTAGTAAAACTCCAGAACGCAGACTAATCATCGCTCAAAAACTCTTCTTCTTGAGATCAACACACTCCAAACTCTCCTCTTGAGTTTAACCTTCTGGCAGTGTTTACCTTCAAGTAACTTTGTGGATTTGCTGTGGACTTCTTCAACTCACTCCTAAAGAAATCGTTGAGAACCTCGTCTACCGCATCAAGACTCTTATTCAGCAACAAACCAATGCAAGTAACCATTTACAACTGATTAGATGTTTAAGTTTGAACCCCCTTTAAGGTGAATTGTGCCTCTGATGATTCTCATTTAGGTTGTGGTTAATTGATGTGAAATACTGCCATTCTCTGCTCTTCTCTCTCCTTTCCTTACTTTCCTTCATTCTATATATGTATGTTTTGCTTAGTTTGTTTGTATGTTAGTTATAGTTTCATTTATTAAATCCCTTATATTCACAATTGATTGTCTCTGTGTTCCGCTCACAATTCAAAGTCACTGAATGTTGCTCCTTGCTACATGCTAAACTACTGCTAGCACTGTATAAGTAGGAAGGCTATCGTTCCTTGGCCAGGAAAGTAATCTTCCTAGAATTGATAAATAATTATATTGTCTGCTCGGTGGACGGACAGATCAAGTAATTGTAATATCGATTCTGCTACAGTTAATTCTAAAATCTAATCTAAATATTTGTTATTAATTATAACCAGTTATAATTAATTATAAATAATTCCCTTTTTAAGATAATTTGCTACATATTTATATTGGACGGACAGATCAAATAATTGTAATATCGATTCTGCTACAGTTAATTCTAAAATCTAATCTAAATATTTGTTATTAATTATAACCAGTTATAATTAATTATAAATAATTCCCTTTTTAAGATAATTTGCTACATATTTATATTGGACGGACAGATCAAATAATTGTAATATCGATTCTGCTACAGTTAATTCTAAGATCTAATCTAAATATTTGTTATTAATTATAACCAGTTATAATTCATTATAAATAATTCCCTTGTTAAGCTAATTTGCTACATATTTATATTGGACGGACAGATCAAATAATTGTAATATCGATTCTGCTACAGTTAATTCTAAGATCTAATCTAAATATTTATTATTAATTATAAACAGTTATAATTCATTATAAATAATTCCCTTGTTAAGCTAATTTGCTACAACACTGTAAAATGTGGTAACCTGCAATTGTTACATTAAGGAACTAACCCCTAAAATGAGTTTTGTTTCTGTAACCTGATGTATTCATGTTGATTTAGTGATGTTAAAGCATATTTTGGAATTGAATAAAACCAGTTAATTTAGATGTTACCATATGAAGCACTTTTTTTTTCTTCATTTTTAAAAATGTTTTTTCAGTGTACAGTACTAAGCGGACATTCACAACTTGGCAGGGGTGTTGTTACTCATTTCACATGAAAAGAGGTTAGCCAATCATAACAGATGTAATTTACATCCATTAGTCTTAAAGGTACAGTTGCAAAAACAGCCTGTTTAAGGTGAGTGTCAGAGAGAGGGTGGAAAATGTTCATGAAAAACTAAATTATAATCAAGACAACTTGACCAACATCATAAGTGAAATGATGAATGATGATGAAACAGTATAGGATTTGACCTCTCTAAAACAATTGCAGTTTTAATGGTGTAAAAAGGGATCATTTTCTATCTGTTCCAGAGTGGAAATATAATCGAATTATATTTAGGTGGAAATGTTGAAATTTGGGTGGCAAGTTTGCTTGCAATTAGTCATTAAATCATTGATGTGTGACTATAGCCATGCACATGTCCCATGTACATTATAGTGTTTCAAATAAGTTACACTGTTTTGTATAGGCAGATAGAATATTGGATATGTTGTAAGTTACATGAGTCATCACCAAATTTACATCATGAAACAAAGTCTTATTAATGTTCCCTTTGATAAGTCCACCAGGAGGAATTGGGTATAGCTTTGGGTATTGCTTTGGTTTACTATACCCACAAGTGGTTAAATTAAAACAGTGATTAGTAGTCCATGAACAGTTTTGTGGGCTAGTGAAATTGTTTTCACTCATTTTACATTTTCCTGCACAATAAATCCCTTCCTTTCGGCTAGTCCAGATTAAGGTTTTTGGTCTATTGTCATAGGGTTTGTATAATGTTAAATTGAATTTATATTCTGTGTAACTCATGTGTGTGGTGTTGGGCCTCATGTATTCAGATAGAAGACAAAGGCAGGCCTAACACAGTCGTAAAACCTAACTCAGGCCCCCACATAACAAGTCATAAATCTTACTGATAAAAACCGCGCCAAAATCAAACAACGGGAGTCCAAAACAGACTACAAATCCCATGAAGCCTTGCTCACAAAAGGATCGAACTCTCAACTCCTATTGGATGAGGCACACAACAGAACGCACCTCAAACCATGACATCATCAGGAGTAGAAATACCTCTGAAATGCTTCCGGGATTTGCTTCCAGCAACTTTGTTTGCAGTGTGTAGACGCAGCTCATTGCTGCTTTCAGGTGCAACCTCGTGGCACAAGGAAGTAACGTCCGACTTGAAACTGTGGCCATACAATCTCCATCTCACTGGATGAGTTGAGATTACTCTGTGTTCAACCGAACACTCTAACGGATCCGAAGGAGACCGCCGAGCAATCCGCATCTTCATCCGTTTGCCTGCAGAAGTGAAGAGATTAAAGATTTCTCTTCCATCTTCAATCAAGTCGACATTTCTGAGTTCTCCGCCAGCCCGCCGAGAATCAACAGCCGTACCGCCCGCCGACAGAGCGAGGAAACGGCCTCCCGTCATCACCCGAGCCTCAAGGAACCAGGTCGGAATTAAAGGACGGATGAACACACATTCTGTCCTCATGCGATTTTGCTGTATTTTGGTCCAACCAAATTGGACTGTTGTGCATTTTCACCATATCGGTTGAAACCGGCAAACTGAGTTATCCATTAAAGAGTCAAAGAACACGGGACTTTTATGAGCCGTCCACCGCGTCTCTGAGTGATAAACTAACAGCTGCTTTCTCTCCCACGATCGTGAAATCAGCTTAAGGGCCGTCACTTAATTCTCTCTCTCTCTCGTACTAACCACACACACACACACACACACGCACACACACGCACACACCTTATGTGTTATAGGATTATTTTTATTTCCATATCTAATCATATCACTGTTTAGTTTGTAGTTGTATTGACTGCATTGTATTAATTATTAATTGATATTACTGCATAAATAAACTTTGTTTATATTACAAAGAGAAGTGTTTTGGTTTGTTTTGCATACGCCTGTGTCATACTGACGGGATGTCAGTGCTCGGATTCAAGGCTTCATTCATTGTTTTTTTCCCGAAAATCGATATTCTTCGGATGTCGATTTTCCTAAGAAAACAATCTAATATTGAGACTGTTTTACTATCTGGTTATTAGTCCCTAATTCCAGGGTGGTGCCCCGTCAATGTTAATCCTTATTAATAGTCTATTGATTTTTGATAATTTATAATTATCTTTGATGATTATTGAATTTGAATGATCAATAAGCTAGTGTTAATTTTAATTAATGTTTCATCGATATTAACAATTAACGATTATCTTTGATAATTGTTGATTTAAAGGATTAAAAAAGCTAACATTGATTCTCATCAATGTTCTATTGATTTTAATTATTAATAATTATCTTTGATAATTATTAATTATTGCTAATAACCAAACCCGCTCCTAAATGTAGCACACTACATTTACTGGAGCCCCATATGAGGTTTTAATGAGTTAGATTCAATTAATTAATTTAAATATTAATTAATAACTAAAGAAATAATTATTAATTATTTCTGATAGTAACACTGATCTAAACAACCAGTAAAGCCCTACAGTGGTGTTTAGTGTTTCTGTGTGGGTGCACCTATATGTGGCAGGTTCCAAATTGTTAACAAAATAGCAGATTTTAGGGTCTATGCCATCATTGTTTTTCTCATATAAAGTGCGCATCCCACCTTCTTTAGCTCCTGGACATCATTTTAATTGATACCAGGCAGTGATATTGTGCTGGGATGGCCGTGCTGGTGTGTCTGTTGGTATGTTTTATGTATGCGGGATGGGCAGAACCTAATTTACAACAGATTTGTGATGTGCAATTTTGTTCCGGTGCTACTCCGTGAGGCCATGTAACTATTTATTTGGGTGTAATAAGAATTTGAGAGGTGTATGGCCCCTTCGTATATTTCCATACCCATCTGCCGCATCCTAATGTATGTGTGAGCAATACCCGTTGATCCAGCTTGATGCAGGTGGGTCCGGACAACTTTTGGCATCTGTCCCTCACGAGATTGCAACCTGAAATGGGAACAACCACAGAGAGAAAACAGTTAATGTTGAACCTTTTATTAATTTGCATTTAGACATATAGTACTTTCTTCATTTTCCTCCGATGGTCACAGCCAAACTGTTACAGACAGCTTTAGTCTCATATTGTATGGTTTGTGCCATCAGGGGGAAGATGCATTTTGCTTTACAAAAACATGTACCAATACAATGTCTAATACAAATGTAGTTCCAGAGATCAAATTAGACTGAGCATCTTTGGTGAGATCTGAAACTTTGAGTATTTTAATCACCCTTTCATTCATTAGCTCAAATGACCTGATGCCCATAGCTTTATTTATTTATTTATTTGTTATTGTTCTCAACACAGCTCTGTGGTCAAAGAATCAATTTACCTCTTTTGGTGATGTGTTGTCTGCTTAGCATTTTTAAAGGGTGCTATTCACACATTTGATCATCTATGATCTCTGTGGTCTGTCAGGGTTGTGAAATTTCTGCCTAATGTTTAGCATTTTACACACATTTTTCATTGTCTACACAGTAGAATGGTTCCCCTGATCAGATTTAATTTGAATTGGTGCTTCTCAGCGAGAGATGATTTGGTTCGTTATCATGTGGCAGCATTGATGCACAGCAAAAAACGACCGTATACCCTCCCTCTTGGCACTGATAAGCGAACCAATGAAATTCGATAGCAAGAATTCTTCAAGGCCTGTAAGGTTGTTCGGTTGGCAGTGTCATTAAAAATATACATGGCCATGCTTGGCCATTATAATATAATGCATAATGTGATTATAATACAATTATATTATATTAAAAATAGTATAAATTAAAATAATTTTATTACTGGTCTCTGGAGGTTCTCTGGAATGAGATATTTGTCATCTCGCTGCTCTTTTAAGAATACATGCCTTAATTGTGTAAAATTACTGGTAGTCACATGGAATTTTGTACTCCATATGGTTTAACTGCAGCTATATGGTAAATAGCACAGTGTGCCATATCAGAGATAAACATATCCGACATAGTCACACATTCAGCTTGAAACTGATGAATAATTTCAAGAGAAACGTGATTGCAGTTATTTAAACTTTACACAAGACAAAAAGTCTAGAATGCCCGAAGCATTTTCAACCGTTAACCTAAGTGTTTCTTGTAACACTTACAGCAGAAACAGTCAAGTGTTTTCAGAAATAAACTGCATTAGCTTATGTGTACATGCAGTATCACAAACAACTATCATCGTGTGTGTTCTATGATAACAACAGTGTTTAGCATAGTTGCAAATGTAAAAATAGGTTGTTATAGTACTCTTTACTGATTTATAAATTAGTGACATTTCTTTTGTTACTATTTATTTTTTTATCACATCACTGTTTTTCCCAGCCTAGCTTTTCATATGCAAACACATCGACTTGCAATGTTTATATCTCAATCACTACTTTTTAGTTGTTTACAGTTGCTACCCACTCATTCTTTTGAAATGTTGCAAGTTCCTTGCAGCAAATTAAATAAACAATAGCGACGGTGTTCATTGATTTTAAAATGAAAGTTCCAATTGCAATCCTCCCTTGAATACCAGAATAAAATTTTGGATGATGTTTTTTCCAGTTTAAGTTTGATCTCTCATCACTTGGGCAAACAAAGAGATCATTAATTTGCAGAGCAACAGATTTCGTTTCTCGTATACTGCCGCTACCACTTCCCTGATAAACATGTGGTTTTGTCTAATTTCTTTAGCCCCACCAGATTTTTCGGTCTCCGATCTAACAGTGGGTATTCCGACCCATTCTACAAAATGTGTCTATATGGGGTGCATCTGTGCTTTCCCTCAACAATTCTAAAAGGCAAAAAGAATGGACTTACCACAGCAGCTGAAGACAGAGAAGTAGAAGCTCAAACCTCATGTCCTGTGCGGAATGGAACTGAATGTCACGCTGAAAAGACATCACTCGCTCGCTGGAGATCACAAAGAATGGTCACCACTGTAAAAAGGGATAATTTTCTATCCGTTCCAGAGTGGAACTTCAATAAATTGCCCTTTGAAGGTCTCTGCATTGTTCTGTCTTTTCTGAGTGCTGAAGTAAAGCAAGTGTTTTACACTTTACAAATTGATTCCGTTATTCATTTTATCTGACTCCAATTTTATATTAATCTGACTCCAATTTTAAGTTGACCTCTAATTTAGATTACAGCTCTAATTAACTTCTGATCATTCTTTTAATTTGATCTTTTTAAGTTATTGATTACTCTGAATCATCTTAATTTTCATTATCCTTTCATCCGGGTCCCGATTGTCGCTTAGAGTCATATGCCGGCTGATTAATTACATAGATCTCACGGACACAAAATCGCCAGCCCATTCATAGTCAGCGGTTGCAGGGTTTACTAATATCATCTGGTTCGGCCTCCTACTGCTTGCTCATAACCAGATGATAGTTTTATTTAGTCACGTTTCATACAACTTGCTAAGACGGTGATAAGCAGTGACTGGTAGTCTTACGTGATTTTCTCCTATTCATAAGCTCCAGTAATGATCATTATCCTGGACATAAGTTTGCGGTAAGAAAAGGTGTCCCTCGAATCTACCGGTGATAAATGATTTTGGATGAATACAGAATAGATCAAAAAGTAACAATTTATTTGCCAGGTAGGATTTAAAATGTAAGTTACAAAATCAATCAAAGCCAATTTCACACATGATCAGAATAAATAAACATTTCTAAAAAGAAAAGACAAGTCAAAGAAACATACCTGACAAAACTACATGCAGCGGTACAGCATAGGAGATCTGCTTACAGATTCCTGGTGAAAACGACTACACACATCAATTGTGTGGGATATCTGCTTACAGATTCCCTGAGCTTCTTGCCAACTTTCCTTAAATACCCAGACAGAATAAACATTGTGTACCAATGGAATTATCCTTTGAACAATGAGAATTTGGGGGTGAATGTGTTCTTGACTTCCTGGGGTTTAACCTTGTTAACATACAGGAGATCATTTCAATTGCAGGTCAAGGAGGGGGATAGACCTCCAGAATTATGCAGTATTTGGCAAAGACCTTATAACTTTGTCACCATTGGTTTTATCAACATGGGAGAGAGACCATTATACCAGTCGCACAGAGACCTCCTAAATGATATCAAACACATACAGTTGCGTTCTTTGTTTTCATGGTATTTGTTATATTTTTACATATAAATCTTGTGTCTTTGTATTGGTCCTGAGCTGTTGAAGGGGAGAAGGGGGAGAGAGAAGAGGGGGCAGCAAGGCGATTTGCAATTTATCACATGTGGTGATATTCAGGTGTAGATTTCAGCTTTTGTGAGAGAGTTCTATGACATTGATTCTCGCAGAGATCTTTGACTTTTACCGGAAATGGCGCCTTTTGGTTGTAGACATCCTGGTGCCAGCCTTACAATGGCACATGCCATTAATTTCATAATTCATTTCATAATTTTATTTTGCTGACCTCTATGATTAAAGGTCTTTCTCACCTCACCGTTCTCCAGATGATGGATTTTCGAGTAGAAGGAAGTACAGATGACCTCATCGTCATGTGTGTAGGACGGTGGGCCTGTTCTGGGGATTTTAAAGCATGTGATGCACTCTGTGTCTGTAATGGCATAATACTGCCACGGCATGAATGTTTCACCGTCCAGAGAATGTTCCAGAATCCAGTTGCCTGGCTGAGGAGAGTTTGCTGCCTTCAGGATCACATAAGTGATCTGGAACACCTGTGTTTGAGAAGAATACTACTTTAAAATCCACTTAAAATGCTGTTATATACTGTATCTATTAGGGCTGTCTAACAATTAAAATATTTAATCGCGATTAATTGCAATATCTTTATAAATATGAGTGGACAAAATATGCTTCATCCAGATTTACACTGGCAGCCAAACATGTGGAATAATGTACAGATTTTGCTCTTATAGAAAGAAATTGGTACTTTTATTCACCAAAGTGGCATTCAACTGATCACAATGTATAGTCAGGACATTAATAACGTGAAAAATTACTATCACAATTTGAAAACAAATTTCAGAACTTCTTAAACTACTTCAAAGAGTTCTCATCAAAAAATCCTCCACATGCAGCAATGAAAGCTTTGCAGATCCTTGGCATTCTAGTTGTCAGTTTGTCCAGATACTCAGGTGACATTTCACCCCACACTTCCTGTAGCACTTGCCATAGATGTGGCTGTCTTGTCGGGCACTTCTCACGCACCACACACACTACAGTCTAGCTGATCCCACAAAAGCTCAATGGGGTTAAGATCCATAACACTCTTTTCCAATTATCTGTTGTCCAATGTCTGTGTTTCTTTGACCACTCTAAATGTTTCTTTTTGTTTTTCTGTTTCAAAAATGTCTTTTTCTTTGCAGTTCTTCCCATAAGGCATGAACCCCTGAGTCTTCTCTTTACTGTTGTACACGAAACTAGTGTTGAGCAGGTAGAATTCAATGAAGCTGTCAGCTAAGGACATGTGAGGCGTCTATTTCTCAAACTAGAGACTCTGATGTACTTATCCTCTTGTTTAGTTGTACATCTGGCCTTCCACATCTCTTTCTGTCCTTGTTAGAGCCAGATGTCCTTTGTCTTTGAAGACTGTAGTGTACACCTTTGTATGAAATCTTCAGTTTTTTGGCAATTTCAAGCATTGTATAGCCTTCATTCCTCAAAACAATGATTGACTGACGAGTTTCAAGAGAAAGCCGTTTCTTTTTTGCCATTTTTGACCTAATATTGACCTTAAGACATGCCAGTCTATTGCATACTGTGGCAACTCAAAAACAAACACAAAGACAACGTTAAGTTTCATTTAATGAACCAAATAGCTTTCAGCTGTGTTTTATATAATGGCAAGTGAATTTCTAGTACCAAATTAGCAATTTAGCATGATTACTCAAGGATAAGGTGTTGGAGTGATGGCTGCTGTCTAGATTTGATGAAAAATAACTTTTTTCAAATAGTGATGGAGCTGTTTTTTACATCAGTAATGTCCTGACTATTTGTGATCAGTTGAATGCCACTTTGGTGAATTAAAGTACCAATTTTCTTCCGAAACAGCTAAATCTGTACATTATTCCACACTTTTGGCCACCAGTGTATATAAATTATATATATATATATATATATATATATATATATATATATATATATATATATATATATATATACACAGCTCTGGAAAAAATTAATAGACCACTGCAAAATTATCAGCTCCCTATCTGTCACTCACTTGACGTTGTGTCAATGTAGTGACACTAGGGGTCGCCCTTGGGAGCCCCAAACACCTCTGATCTTTGAGAAAAGGCCAATGGGAATTGGCGAGAGGAATTTGCATGCCACTCCCCCGGACATATGGGTATAAAAGGAGCTGGCTCGCAATTGGTTCCTAGGCCCGGAGCGCCGCTCACGGCCGTGCCCCGCACCGGTCCATTTCTTCCCGGAGGTGCATGAGAAGCATCTCTTTTCTCGGCATGGAGTTAGACTTAGTCTCGATGATGGTGCACCTTGCGAGTGCGCAGAGCGTTCAGATGGAAAACGGCTGTCCCACTGAAACTGTTTCAGAGGCTCCTGGGGCATATGGTGTCCTCAGTGGCGGTCACACCGCTCAGGTTGATACATATGAGACCGCTTCAGCACTGGCTTCAGACTCGAGTCCGAGATGGGCATGGCACCACGGGCACATCGTGTGTTCATCACGCCGGTCTGCTGCCATCTGTTCAGCCCTTGGACTGACCTAGCATTTCTATGGGCAGGGGTTCCCCTAGAGCAGGTCTCCAGGTGCATCATGGTCACGACGGATGCCTCCAAGCGTGGCTGGGGTGCCGTGTGCAACTGCCTCGCCGTTGATCCAGGGCAAGCACGTGCTGGTCTGGATGGACAACCCGGTGATGGTAGCTTACATCAACCGCCAAGGTGGAGTGCGCTCTCATCAAATGTTGCAAATCACCTGCCGTCTCCTCCTCTGGAGTCAGCAGCGGCTCAAGTTGTTGTGAGCCACTTACATCCTGGGCAACCTCAACAGTGCAGTGGATGCGCTGTCGCAGCAGGTCACACTTAGGGGAGAGTGGAGACTCCACCCCCAGGTGGTCCAGCTGATTTGGAGTCAATTCGGTCAAGCGCTTCCCGGAAATCCTCCCACTGCCTGCTCTTGTATTCTCTGACCGAGGCTCCCCTTGGCACAGATGCACTGGCACACAGATGGCCCCTGGGGCTGCACAAGTATGCATTCCCCCAGTGAGCCTACTTGCACAGTTGTTGTGCAAGATCAGGGAGGACAAGGAGCAGGTCATCCTAGCAGCACCCTTCTGGCCCACCCAGACTTGGTTCTCGGGCCTCACGCTCCTCGCGACAGCCCCTCCCTGGCGAATTCCCCTGAGGAAGAACCTTCTTTCTCAGGGACGGGGCACCATCTGGCACCCACAACCAGACCTCTGGAACCTCCATGTCTGGCCCTTGGAGGGATGCAGAAGACCTAAGTGCCTACCACCTGCAGTGGTAGATACAATCACTCAGGCCAGGGCTCCCTCTATGAGACGCCTGTATGCCTTGAAGTGCCGTCTGTTCGCTAAGTGGTGTTCTTCCCGATGCGAAGGCCCCCAGAGATGTGCAGTCAGATTGGTGCTTCCTTCCTGCAGGAGAGGCTATGTGCCCAAGGTTCCCGCGACCCCATTTAGGGATCAGGTGGTGAACCTGCAAGCACTGCCCCAGGAGGAGGCAGACCCAGCCTTAAGAAGCTCTGAGCAGCTCTTTGTCTGCTTTGGTGGACAGCGGAAAGGGAGCGCTGTCTCCGAACAGAGGATCGCCCACTGGGTCATTAACGCCATCGCGATGGCATATCACGCCCAGGACATGCCGCCCCCCCTTGGGGCTACGAGCCCACTCTACTAGGAGTGTGGCAGCCTCCTGGGCCCTGACCAATGGCTCCTCTTAAGCAGACATATGCAGAGCAGCGGGCAGGGCAACACCCAACACCTTTGCGAGGTTTTACAATCTCCGGGTTGAGCCGCTCTTGTCCCGTGTTGTCAGGTATGAGCAGGTACGTTCCAGGACAGCTGGCTGGGTGTACCACTTGCGCATAGCGCCTTTCCCCTTCCCGAGGTGAAGACGTGCACTTTGACCCCCAGTCATCTTCACAATGTTGTGGACCCTGGATGACCTTCCTCCTTAGCCCTGTGGCAGACGGGTTTGCGAAGAAACTCGCTGCCAGCCCAGTACATGTGCTAACTAGGCCCTGTACTGGGGTAGGTGCTCCACATGTGCTGGTTCCCCGTAGGTAACCCCGTGTGATGTATCTTCCGCAAAATGGTTTCCCTGTTGGTAAACTGCATCTTCCTTGGGCAGAGGTTCCTCTGCCCCTGGTCACCATGTCGGTAGAGCTCCTCCCCCCTCAGATAGGACCTACCACGGGACTTCTCCACATGACAAAACTCAGTAAGACCATGTGATATATTTCCACTCAAATACCCCCTACGGGTGGGGTGTGGTCTCCGTGGTGTCTTCCCCTTGGGAGTGACACCCACCCCCCGATGCAGACACTTATGGCCCCCAGTCAGTAAACAATTTCCACTCTTTTTGGGGGATAAAAAAGAGGAGAAGTGGCCATGGCTGGGCTAGCCTGTCCCCATTTTTTTGGGCAGTCGACTTTTCCCCGAGTTGTAGGGGACTGTTCGATGCTCGTAGGAGCATTGGGGAGGTTACGTGACAGCCTGGTGTGCTGGCTACGAGGCAGACAGCGGTCTGCCTGTCTCGCACCGCCAGTCCAAGTAACACAGTTCAACTTATTGTGGCGTTTTGTATAGGGACCCCTAGTGTCACTACATTGACACAACGTCTAGTGAGTGACAGATAGGGAGCGTCCTGGTTACTTTCGTAACCTCCGTTCCCTGATGGAGGGAACGAGACGTTGTGTCCCTCTTGCCACAACACTGAACTACCCGATGAAATGGCCGGGACCTTGTCTCAGCTCCTCAGCACAAAACCCGAATGAGTGGTTGCGAGCCAACTCCTTTTATACCCGTATGTCCAGGGGAGTGGCATGCAAATTCCATTCGCCAATTCCCATTGTTCTTTTCTCAAAGGTCAGAGGTGTTTAGGGCTCCCAAGGGTGACCCCTAGTGTCACTACATCGACACAACGTCTCGTTCCCTCCATCAGGGAACGGAGGTTACAAAAGTAACCAGGACGTTTCTCTGGATATACTATTTATAGGTATGTGTTTGAGTAAAATGAACATTTTTGTTTTATTCTATAAAGTACTGACAATATTTCTCCCAAATTACAAATAAAAATATTGTTATTTAGAGCATTTATTTGCAGATAATGACAAATGGTCAAAATAACAAAAAAGATGCAGTGTTTTCAGACCTCGAATAATGCAAAGAAAACTAGCTCATATACATTTTTAAACAACACAATACTAATGTTTTAACTTAGGAAGAGATCAGAAATCAATATTTGGTGGAATAACTCTGATTTTCAATCACAGCTTTCATCCATCTTGGCAAGGCTGGAATCAGGCAGATTTGTCTTTGTGAAGAACGCATGAATCAAGCCACATACAAGGTTATCCTGGACGAAAACTTCCTTCTGCTCTGACAATGTTCTCCAACTCTGAGGATTGTTTTTTCCTGCAGGACAATGCTCCATGCCACACAGCCAGGTCAATCAAGGTGTGGATGGAGGACCACCAGATCAACACCTTGTCATGGCCAGCCCAATCTCCAGACCTGAACCCTATTGAAAACCTCTGGAATGTGATCAAGAGGAAGATGGATGGCCACAAGCCATCAAACAAAGCCGAGCTGCTTGAATTTTTGCACCAGGAGTGGCAAAAAAGTCACCCAATAACAATGTGAAAGACTGGTAGAGAGCATGCCAAGACTCATGAAAGCTGTGATTGAAAATCAGGGATATTCCAACAAATATTGATTTCTGAGCTCTTCCTAAATTAAAACATTAGTATTGTGTTGTTTAAAAATGTATATGAACTTGTTTTCTTTGCATAATTCGAGGTCTGAAAACACTGCATATTTTTTTTTATTTTGAACAGTTGTGATTTTCTGCAAATAAATGCTCTACAATAATGACAATATTTTTATTTGGAATTTGAGAGAAATGTTGTCAGTACTTTATAGAATAAAACAAAAATGTTCATTTTACTCAAACACATACCTATAAATAGTAAATCCGGAGAAACTGATCATTTTGCAGTGGTCTCTTAATTGCTTCCAGAGCTGTGTGTGTATGTGTATATACCTGTATATACTGTATATATTGAACTTTGTTTTTCTGTGGAATCATTGTAAGTGCAACACCATTTCATAAACGCTAGAGGTTTTTATTTTTCCCCAGGCTATAAGAATGGATCGGCTTTTTGCAGAAGAACAGTTATGAAAGAGAAGATCTGAAAAAGAAAAGAAAAACCTTATTCCCATGATTCCACACTCTTTTATTCAGAATCAAAACACCTGAGGCCCCCACCCCCCCTCCCCCCCTCCCCCTCCCCAAACACACACAATTCATTACACACTGAAACCAGGATGCTGATGAAGTTACAACCAGGTTCTGTGTGTTAGCGTGTGTGTGTGTGTGTGTGTGTGTGTGTGTCACATTAAACACAGTCCATGACAGGTTCTTTGTGGCCTTCAGAAATCTTTGGGGTGCAGTGACATTCCAGTTTACCTGAAGAGCTCACCTGAATAAAAGAAAACATGAGATAAAGAAGAGAAGAAGCTAGGCTTGAGTCTCTTTTCATTTTTGTTGCCTTTTTAGGAAACATTGCCCCATGGGAAACAAACCAACACACAAGCAACAATACAGTTAGCATCTCTCTCTCTCTCTCTCTCTCTCTCTACACACACACACACACACACACACACACACACACACACACACACATTTGTTTTTTTGTTTTTTGTCTTTTGTTTTTATCATGGTGGAGAATTTCCATTGACTTACATTGTCTTTAATAATGAGATAATGATATGTTCTATCTCCTAACCCAGTGATTCCCAAACAGGGTTACATGTTACATGTACAGGGGTACTTCAGCAGGTTCCAGGTGGTGCATGGAACATTTAAAATGTTGCTTTGTTCAACCTAAAAATAATAGATTATGTAATAGATCTATAATAGGTAGATTATGTAATAATAATGTTAGATAATTTAACGTTATTTCAACATACAGTATAGGCTACATACACATTTTAAAATTTTAAGTTGTATAAGTTAACATTAGTTAATTCATTATGAACTAAAATAAACTAACAATGAACAATTATATTTTTTATATCACAATAACCAAGATTAATAATTACTGTAAATAATCCCTGTTTATTATTAGTTCACAGTACCTAATGCATTTACTTATGTTAACAAATAAAACCCTATTTTAAACTGTTTCTTATATAATATAATATAATATAATGAAAATGTAAAAATACGAAACATTTTCTGTGAGGGGTAGGGTAAGGACAGCAGAGATTGTTTTAATTACTGAGATAACAACCTTCGCAGTTCTACATTAGGAGAGAGCGTAACGGTCAACTAGCGTGTTACAACAGTAAGTCACAGTTTGTGGATGCCATACAAATGAGTGGGGAGAGCCATAATGTGACATCTACCTGTCGCAAAATTGTCTGTGACTTCTTATAAAACATCAGTTTATCGTAGTAAACACCACACACAGTTCATTCCAAATGGATTGTTTAAAACATGTTGGATTTTAGTGGACAGGAGGTCAATTCATGAAGGGATGAGCTGTTTCCTCAAAAAAGCAGTTTATTCAGCACACTGAAGCATCTCCTCCATAGACATCCATTCAACAAGTATGGCCTCTTTTCTCCTTGCCAGTGTACCGCCATAAAATGTCTATGGGAGGGCCGCGTTATGCAATTTTAGGCTAAGCTTGGAGGCTCTCCTAGAAGGGCTCTGAGGACAGTGTCTCCCACAAATGTCTTTTTAACTTTTTAACCTTAATATTATACTGGATGTCATTTAACATTATCATTCATATTTTGGTAACATTTTACAATAAAGTTCTATTTGTTAAGATTAGTTATTCCATGGGTCTGTTGAATGCTTGATTCTGATTGGTTCATGGACATTCTAAGGTGTGCATTTATTTTTCAAGTAAACGCAATTTTTTTTTTTTTTTTTTTTTTTTTTTCATTTTTAGTTTATGTCACATCATAATGAATTAAATAGTGTAGTAACACTTTACACTAAGGTTCCATTCATTAACATTAGTTAATGCAATGGGTATCATGAACAAACTATGAACAATACATTATTTTTTTACAGCATTTGTTCATCTTTGTTAATGTTGGTTAATAAAAGTGCAATTGCTCATTGTTAGTTCATGTTAACTAATGAAGTTAATTAATGTTAAGAAATGTAACCTTATTGTAAAGTGTTACCTATAATGTTTCAAATGTATTTGTAGACATATCCTGAAATAACATTAACCCAGATTAATAAATGCTGCAAAAGTATTGTTCATTGTTTGTTCATTTTAGTTCATACTGCATAAGTCAATCATCTTTTCATTGTTCATGTCAACTACTGCATTAACTACTATTAACAGACACAATCTAATTGCAGAGTGTTACTATATTATATAATATTATATTATATCATTTTTATAATGAGCAAAAAATGATATCCCTTAACCTTACCACTACCACTACCCCTAAACCTAACCCTCACACAAACCTTTCTGCATTGTTATATTATTAATAAATCATTATTTAATATGTTTATTAAGGAGTTTTCCTTGTGGGTACTGTAGGTCAGAGATGTCAGAGATTTCCAACATGATCACACGAGAGGTTGACATGTTTCTACAGAATGTTCCAATACCCTGACATCAACCCAAATCTGCCAAGATAGTGTCAAGCAGCAACTCCAATTAGACATTTTTTGCATAGATTTTAATACATTTACCTTCTCCTATGGCTTGACTGACAGCATGTTGCATCAGCAGTGTAGGAGACCTTTGTTCTCATCCTTCATTGACCAGGAAGTAATCGTATTCGCACAATCAAAGACAAGTGTGATTAGGAGGTTCCATTTTCTTTCTGAGATTATATTTTTACTCCACCGACGGTTAAGGTTAAAGTTGGGGATTGGGTTGAAGCATATAGTTAAAAAAAATATGCATTCCTCTTCACTGTTTTACATCCTTTACAGCTAAAAACATCTCTTCACAGTACTCACTTTTGGCACCCGTCTGTGGACATTTCACCCACAAACAGGAGCTCACACAAAGCCATACGTTTAAAAACACTTTCTGTTTTGGCCACTGCAGGTCTTCAATTTCAGTAAGCACAGATAAAAAAAAAAAAAAAAGAAAAGAATAAAAATCAACCCACTGTTTCCCAATTCACAGTAAGACTAGTCTGAGAGCTCAGGTATCCTTGTGGGGACATTTGGTCCTTACAGTGTAGGCAAAACCTGACCTCTCTCTCTCATGCTTTCATCTACAGTAGATAACAGGGTCGAGTTACAGCCTTTCACAATATAGCCAGTGCTTTCAACACCACATGCTTCTCATGAGCTACAGTGTATTTTCATTCACACTCACAGAACGCAAGAGAGAGAGAGGGAGCACAATGCTGTGTTTGTGTGCTGTGTTGTGAGGTGAGAGAGAGGTTAGTGAAAAGGGAAGAAAGAGAAGTTTGAATGGCAGAATCTGATTAAACTATGTAAGACAGCAGTAACTCTCAAGGCCAGTTCACTGAAGACACACATACTGCATGTCAAAGTACTCTTCAAACTACACAATATGATTAAAGGGCTTACAATCACAGGTTTATTGTATTGCTCTCTGGAAATACTTGATTGTAATTGGTCAATTGCAGCATTCTGCAGTCTTTTTTTTTGTGTGTGTGTGTACTGTAGATGAAATTGCTGTAAAAACAAATGCTTGGCAGCAACACCTCCAGGTTCTTTAGGCACCTTGGATTATAACTTTTTCATATTAGCGCTTCAAGTCAAAATGAGCTGCAAATGAAAAAAAAGTGCTGTGCAAGGTTTAGTTTTCTTTAGTTAAAACTGGTCTTTGCTTACTGAAATGCGAAACACTGTCCCCAGTGGTCAAAGCGGTATGTTTTGTTGGACGTATAGGCACGTGTTTGCTCCATCTTCCGAATGAAATGTCCACAGAGGGGTGCCAAAAGCAAGTTGTTTTCAGCTGTACAGGCAGTAATACAGTGAAGAGGAATGAATATTTTATGACGCATTCCGCTGTATTGGGGAAAGTAACATCATAACTAATTACTTTAATTTTAAGTTACTTTCTAAAACACTTTTCACAGTTACTAATTACTGTTACATTACAGTAACTAACAACTGCACATAATTGTTTTACTTTTAAAATTTGGCTGAAAAGCCTATAATAGGCTGTTTAACTATTTCTCTGTTTAATACATCATTGGTTTAATGACAGGTTCCATTGTGACATCCTATATAGTGTGACATTATTGACACTACTGGGGCAAGTTGTCACAAATAGTAAACATGTAAAATGAATCTTTTTTCTGGGCAAAAACATAGGAAATGTTCACTAAATTTTCTGTAGCCATGACTTCAAGGAATGTCTCTATACAGATATTAACTTTGAAAAATGAACCTGCCCTTTAAGATACACTCACAGTTATGGGGGCCTGGGTAGCTCAGTGGTAAAATACACTGGCTACCACCCCTGGAGTTCACTAGTTCGCTAGTTCGAATCCCAGGGCGTGCTGAGTGACTCCAGCCAGGTCTCCTAAGCAACCAAATTGGCCGGTTGCTAGGGAGGGTAGAGTCACATGGGGTAATCTCCTCATGGTCGCTATAATGTGGTTTGTTCTCGGTGGGGCGCATGGTGAATTGAGCGTGGTTGCCGCAGTGGATGGTGTGAAGCCTCCACACGCGCTATGTCTCCGTGGCAATGCACTCAACAAGCCACGTGATAAGATGCGGGGGTTGACTGTCTCAGACACAGAGGCAACTGGGATTTGTCCTCCGCCACCCAGACTGAGGCAAATCACTATGTGACCACCAGGACTTAGAGCACATTGGGAATTGGGCATTCCAAATAGGGAGAAAAAGGGGAAAAATCACCCACCCCCCAAAAAAAGATACATTCACAGTTTTGAAAAAGTTTCTTAAGAAAATTAGCCTGAACTAATACTCTGGATGCTTTTGACAACTGGGACTTTAAAGTTTAGATGATGCTTATACATGAACCTGCTATATACATACACATATAAAAGAAAAAACTGAAATATCACATTGACATAATTATTCAGACTCTTAACTCAGTACTTAGTTGAGGCACCTTTGGCAGCGATTACAACCACAAGTATTTGGGGTATGATGCGACAAACTTTGTACACCTGGATTTGGGGATTTTCTGCCATTCTTCTCTGCAGATCCACTCAAGCTCTGTCAGGTTGGATAGAGACCTTCGGTGGACGGCCATTTTCAGGTCTCTTCAGAGATGTTCGACTGGGTTCAAGTCCGGGCTCTGGGCTCTTCTCCCCCAATTGCTCAGTTTGGCTGGGTGGCCAGCTCTAGGAAGAGTCCTGGTTGTTCCAAACTTCTTTCAATTAAGAATTATGGAGGCCACTGTGCTCTAGGGAACCTTCAATGCAGCCGAAAGTTGTTGCTTCTTTTGCCACAGGTGGACTCCAATCAAAGTGTAGAAACATCTCAAAGATGAGCCAGATAAATGGGATGCACCTGAGCTAAATTTCAAGTGTCATTGAAAAGGGTCTGAATACTTATGTCAATATGATATTTCAGTTTTTTTCTTTTTAATAAATGGGCAAAGTTATCAAAAATCTGGTTTTTGCTTTGTCATTATGGGGTATGGAGTGTAGATTGATGTGAAAAAAATAAATAAAATAATTTAAAGTATTTTAGCATAAGGCTGCAACAAAACAAAATGAACAAAATGAAGGGGTCTGAATACTTTCTGAATGCACTGTATATATATTCATTTTTTATATCATAGAGTTTGATGTACTGTGTAGACATGCTCTAATATTCACAACTGGAAAATCTTCATGAAACACTAAATTATGACTGACGCTATAAGTGGACTTCAGGGAGATAAAAATAAAATTCTAAAGAAATGTATGATCTGACCCCTTTAATATTGTTCAGTCATATATTCTTAAACTATTCTTAGACTGAGATTTCCAACATTATTCTTATTAAACAGATTGTATATGAATGTGTGTGTGACTCAACAGTCTATGTGGACAGTGCAGCGTCACCAGCTGCCCTCAGGTGTTCATTTATGGCACGGGCAAAGGCCACAGATTGCACAGGAGACAAACTGCCATCCTGGCAGTGTCTGACAGAGAGAGAGAGAGAGACTGAGCTATAAAAACATGTCATAACCCCCAACCTGTCAGAAATGCCATGACTCAAACACAGTTGTGCAGTGTCTTATCTGACTGTGCTTGCTGGCCTAAGACCCTGCCACATATACACACACATATGAAAATGACAGTATATTCTCTATGAGTCACATCTTTTCTGTCAGGGATTATTCTCAGAGGTTTCAATAACTTTCAGTTCTGCTAAACAAACTTGAACAATAATTTAATAACTGAAAGGTCAAAAGCGTAAACAATTTGGTGAGTGTGCATGTGTTGGGTATTAGTCAGTCTTCTCTGTCTCACCTGCAGCTAGTTAAAAATGCTGCTGCAAGGCTTTTGACCAATACCAGGAAGAGGGATCATATATCACTTGTACTGGCATCTCTCTACTGGTTACCAGTAAAACTCAGAGTCCACTACAAAGTGGTGTTATATGTTTTTAAAGCCGTACATGGCGCCTATTTATATTTCCGAACTCGTTTGTTTTTGTCATACTCAAAGGTCTCTCAGATCAGCCAATCAACTGCTCCTAACTGTCCCTCATCACGTTTAAAGTGTAAGGGTGACCATGCTTTTTCTGTTGCTGCCCCAAGGTTGTGGAATAGTTTACCACTGTCTGTTAGGTCCTCCACTTCTATTAATATGTTTAAAACCCACCTCAAGACTCATATGTTCTCTTTGGCCTTTGGAATGTAGTGGTCATTTTTTATGTTTGGTTTTAATTTTTGGAAATGTTTTATTCAATGTGTTTTAGTAATACTGTGTTATTTTGTTTGATCTTAATGTACAGCACTTTGGTCTAAACAGCTTACTCCGCACTGCTGTCAAACCCACAATCCACCTTGTGAGTGGAAGCATAGGGTTAGGTGTGTTCGACTTCATGCAGCACTGCCAAACAAATTGGCACCGGACTTGAAGCAGTGCATGTTGGTTAGAAATTTTGTCTGCCTTGAGACAGCAGCACCACGATGTCACCATGATGTATGCTGTCAGAGTCAGGATTCAAACTTGGGTCCCTGGCACAAGAGTCTTAATTTCCACCACTGAGCCACAGAAGGGAGTTGTACCCAATAGTCAGACGCATACTTAAATGAACTCAGAAGAGTTTAATAAAAATAGCAAAAAGGGTACAAAAAGCAATTTCTTACTGACAACCACAAAACAGAGAAATCTTTAGTCCAAAAAGGATCCAAAAGGAGGAAAAAACTATCTCCAAAGAACTCAGGAAAAAGACACCAAAAAACAGCAAAAATAAACACAGGGAAAAAACAATCCAAAAGGCTTTCAAAGTTTAGTACTTAGAACTAGAGCAGACTTATGGCAGCAACTGGCTAGGAACATCAATAACTAAGCAAAGAAATAAAAAGGAAGTGATCAGCTTAAATACACAGCCCAGAATGAGGCACATGTGAAAACAATGGCACTGATTACAAGAGGTACAAGATAGACATGAGTACCATAGGGACCTCTAGTGGCCAAAATATAACATTAAAGCAAAAACTCTGACAGTATGCCATCAAAGTACCGCAAGAGTGGTTCAAGAGCGGCCACCTGGCTCAGCCACTGCAGTTGCTCCTGAACAGCTGCACAAGCTCTAATGACGACACAGCTTATTTGAGATTGGCCAGACTCATAATGTGATAACGGTGACGTGTGTTTCATGGTTTGTGTTTGCAATGGCATACTTCACATACTACTCTTACTACTTCTGCTATATAAAATAAAAAAGTAGTATGCCATTACCAAGGTGATTATGACACGTTCATCTTTCATCTTATTAATGATGGAGAGCATTAAATATTTTGTCTCTTAAAGTATGAGTTGCTGAACGCATTTGTGTGTGTATCGACTGAATCAACTTCTGTTCTTATTGTTGTTTTGTTTGTACAACTGGTAATGTAATCCTGTTCAGATGCAGTAATGTTCGAATGTTAAAGTTGTAGCCTATGTCTTAGATACTTTTATGGTCTTGTTACACTTACTGTCTTTGTTACCTGTTTCAAATAGATTTTTTCTAAATGATGATAAAAATGTCCTGGGGAGGACCTTGTACTGGTACGCCTGGCCCTCGAAAGCAATCCGCAGGAAGGGTCTGTGTCGAGGTAAAACCGAGACGTGGAAGTACGTGTCATTCAGGACTACCACCGCAAACCAATTTTGATGCCGGATGCTCACTAGAATGCATTTTTGCGTCAGCATCTTGAACGGGAGTCTGTGCAAAGCCCGGTTCAGTACTCGCAGGTCCAAGATTGGCCGCAACCCACCGCCTTTCTTCGGTACGATGAAGTAGGGCTGTAAAACCCTTTCTTCATCTTGGCCGGAGGGACAGGCTCTATTGCACCCTTCCACAGAAGGGTAGCGATCTCTGCACGCAGGGTAGCGGCATTCTCACCTTTCACTGAAGTGACGTGGACGCCGTTGAACCTGGGCAGGCGCCTGGCGAACTGAATTGCGTAGCTGAGTCGGACGGTCCTTATCAACCACTGCGACGGGTTGGGGAGCGTAAGTCACACCAAAGGACAATCGCGTCAGACGTACCGGCGGGTGGGGCCTCGTGATGGGGCGGAGCCTGAGACGCCACATCGAGGAGGCCGGAGCCCCGACTTCGTGGCCATGCTGAGTCTGGGAACATCGAAGCACTTACCTGGCTCCAGATACCCACCATAGGGCCGGTCAGGGAGGGGGTAGGAGGAAAGTCATCCCCACAGTCTGTCAGAACCGGCCTGGCGTGGGCGTGTTTGTGCCACAGCTGGGCGTGTAGGGGTGGGGTCGACCGCAACGTTGCCATGGTCACGCTCTCGAAGTGAGAACATGACCCATCCACGAACACTGTCTCCACGTGGGCAGCGACCAAGCACGTAAGACCGCGATCGTGGCCATCGGAAGTGGAGAGGTAACGATCGCAACCAGGAAATACACACAAACGGAGAGGCATCTTTAAAAAGACGCTCTCCATTAATGCCACTCTTTTAGAAGGGAAAATATACTCTTTTAGTAGGAATAATATACTCTTTTAGCTGCTGAAGTTCTCTGCACTTCACCAGTGCAAGAGAGGGAGAAGCCGCTGTAATGCGCCATAATTCCAACAGCTTTTCAAGGTGAATGGATCGGCAGAGTAATTCAGCTCGCTGAACACAACCGCTCGGCTCCGAAGAGAAAATCTGAATGAGTGGTTGTGAGCCAGCTCCTTTTATACCCGTATGTCCGGGGGAGTGGTATGCAAATTCCACTCGCCAATTCCCATTGGACTTTTTTCAAAATCAGAGGTGTTTGGGGCTCCCAAGAGTGACCCCTAGTGTCACTACATCGACACAACGTAGAGTGAGTGACAGATAGGGAACATTTATTATTATTATTATTATTATTATTATTATTATTATGAGTCCTGCAATGATGATCACATGTGCCATGCATAAACAATCTCATATGCATCCCATCATGTTTCTAGGGTACAGTAACATTTTGACAGAAGTTCATGTTAAGGCACAAATAGCCTAAATTTAGATTGGGTGGTTGGGTGGATAGTACTTTCTCCAATGTGTGCAGGTGGGTTTGGGAACATTACCAGTTCTTGAGCAGAAGTTTCCATTTTGTTTGTGTGTGTTAAAAAAGTGGCATTGAATGACAGCTGTATGTTCTCTCATGCACACAGATGCGTGCTCCATTCACTCCTTACTAGTCGAAGCGCAAAGAAATATGCAAACACATGTGTCCCCACTCAAGATATACATTCACAGATGTGCGGATGGAATCTTGGTTTATTAAAATAAAAAGTTGGAGACTTGAACCCAATATTCTGCATTAATGACAAAGACACTACCACTAAACCATCCAACCAGTTGTTGATCCTGGAGCCGATTGATGTATTTTATCATGAGCTAACAATATCCCACAACATACAGTAGATTAAGAGCTGAAGTTATCACATTAATTATGTGAAATATTTATTTAAGCACTTGAATTTGTCACCAGAAATTACTATTTATCAATTTAAAATAATATTTTACTTTGCATTACCTAATTATTGATCGTGAGTTTCGCAACTTTGCATTCCCGTGAGAGTGGCGAAAGCATCAACAGAACGCGCATGCACGAGAATCTTGACATGAGAGGGTTACCTTCTAGACACTACTGCAATTTGTGTGGAGGCAATACCCATAATCCCTTGCGCTTAGGTTTATTTGTGTGTATTTGGTCAAAGCATGCCGACTTACAGTATGAGGACATGTAACTAATTGTTTTTTTTTTTTTTTTTTTTTTTTTTAATTAATAGATGCTTTTTATTTTTTTATTTTTTTAGTGTTTTAATGATGTGTTGCTGTAAAAAGTTGTGTTTTTACAGTAAAACATCATTAAAATTGAGTTGACTTAAATAGCAGTGTTGATGATCACCTACACTGCTATTTAAGCCAGCTCAATTAACTGATACTCTGGTAGAGCTGACACATGAACATTAGTGGAAATGAAAATCTGCCTAACAAAGAATATCTTGTTCCAAACTTAAAAATGCAAACTTGTTAAACTTAATATATTTGTTTAAATCACTGTATTTCTGAATGTGTTGGACTTAATTTATTTAGTTAACTGAAAGCACAGACAAACTTAAATTGATAAGTTGATACAACTAATTTGCCCTGAAGTTGAGAAAACTCAAAGAAGTCCTGAAGCAGGTTGCGTTTTAAGTTTTCTCAACTTTTGATTTTAAAAAAAGGTACGTTTTCAAATTGATCCGGATTAATGTGGACATAGTATGTAACATAATACTAAACACACACACTTACACACACACATACACAATTTCACAACTGTGAACATACTAAGTGCATTATTAAGCATATACCACAATATGACATTGCAAAACCCAAGCAAAAAAAAAAAAAAAATCCATTCTACAAGGATTCAATATAACATCACTAAATGTCTGCATTTAACACTAACCAAGATCTACAGCTAATATCAAATATAATGAACAGCTAACACCAAACATCCATAGCAAACAACAAAAAAATCATGTACAGCTAACACTGACCAATGTCTACTGCTAACACCAAACAACACCTACATCTAAAGACCAAAATACTTCAATCAGATTTGAACACTAGGCGTCTGTGTACAGGATGTGTGACGCAAATTTTCGTCATCGGCAAAGTGCTCAAGCATTGAATGAGGGCGGACAGATTTTTCTAACAGTGTATATCTGAATGCACAGAATGCACGTGTGCCAGAAATTATTTGCACTAATTAGTGGGTTCACAAGGTGGCAAAACTCACAGTCGAGCCGTTGCTGTCCTGAAGATGTAATCGCCACTAAACAACAGGAGACGAAGGTGGAAACAACAACAGTGGATGTGCACATCAAGAGCACGCGTGTGTAGTCATGTGGCACTATGCGAGGGTCGGACACGTGAACGGCGAGCTCTGCACACTTAAAATGTTTTATCATAAACCGGTCATAAACTGGTGAGATTTGATACACTCTGTTTCATAACTGTTCTGTGAAGACAATATGTCATAGAACTCGAAATCCTCGGGCTCTGGAGACATTAAAAGACATTTACGTGCTCAAGCTGATACCCCAGACAAGGCTGCAGACCAGGGACTCAGTTTGGGTGGTGTGGTGGGAGAAATTCAGCGGCAACTGTCCAGCATGTCTTATTCTGGCGAAGGTCATAGCGGACTTGGAGGATCTTGCGGTAATATGTCGATCGATTACGGCCATGGAGTCAAAATTCTCTGAGTTGGTTACAAGATTGTCAGACGTTGTGAAATGGATAGATTATCTGGAGTCATCGGAGAGGGAATTAGCTGCTAACCCACTAGCGGCCAAGGCAGATTTGCAGCATGTTTTGGAAAAGTGGAAGACCTTGAGAATTGTAGCCGGCGAAACAATGTCCGAATTGTTAGAATTCCTGAGCATGAGGAAGGCCGAGATATGGTGAAATTCCTAGACGAGCTCTTCCTGAGTCTGCTTGACATAACAGGCCATAAGCTGGCTCAGAGATTCGCTGAGGGAGACAGGTCCCGATTAATTCTGGACACATTTCTGAGATCATTCAATAAAGATCTCATGTTATGTGAGGCAAGGAGTAAAGGAAGGCTTTCTTGGAAGAACCACAACATTTTCTTGTTCCCAGACTTTGCGAATTTGATGAGAGAAATGTGATCGATTCAAGGAATGCAAGAATCTCTTACATCAATGGAAGGTCGCTTTTGCACTGATGTTTCTAGCCAAACTGAGAATAGATACTAAGGATGGCCGCAAAGTTTTTACATGCCCACAACAAGCATTGTCCTATATAAGGTCATTGGAATGAGTAGGTCATGGTGTGATTTTCATGTTGCCTCCAAGTGAACTTGACTCACTGAACATTCACTTGATTTTCCGAGGAAGCTGGGCACCTTTTTTGTTTCTTTTTGTGATGGTTCCACCTAGCGGCCAGAGTTTGTTTTGCGGAATAATACTCCTTCGGGACAGTTGTGGATGAATCTGCTAGTTCTTTGTGCGTATGCCTCCTATTGGATGGAGTTTGTTTTGTGGAATATTTTTATTCAATGGAAGGATTAGGTCATCTGCTGCACTTATGAAACAGCCGGCTCATTGAACATTTGTTTGACTGCCCAAGGAAGCTGAACGTTTCTTAAAATGTATTATTTATTTATTTATTTATTTATTTATATATTTATTATTATTATTATTATTATTATTATTATTTTGGGGGTAAGTTCGAGGTTTGATTGTTACACTAATATTGGAATGTGGACTTTATAATCTTGTTTTTGACACACAATCTATTTTTTCTAAAATGTCAAATGAGTAATATGAGTGGATTATCTCTCTCCACGTGGAATGTGAATGGGTTGGTGTACCCCATAAAAAGAAGGAAGGTTATTAATTTTCTTAAACATTAGAAATATGATATTGTGTTTCTTCACGAAACGGATCTTTCCCTGCAGGAAGCTGAAAAATTTGGGAAGATTTGGCATGTTTTCTTTAGTGCTGGCTCAAGTAAGAGCAGGGGAGTCATTACATTGATAAGTAAGCATGTACAATTCAAATGTCTCAAACAGATTAAAGATCAATTAGGAAGAGTCATTATTGTTTTAGCAGAAATTCAGGGGCAAAGGTTGATTTTGGCTAATATTTACGCACCTAACGTTGATGATCAGGGCTTTTTTATAGATCTTGAAGGGATGTTGCAAGCCGCTGGCACCCCTCATGATATAATATTGAAAGGAGACTTTAATCTTTTGATGGACTCAGTCCTTGATCACAGTGAAGCAAAAGTGTGTAAGCCCCCTAGAGCAGCATTGACACTTCACAGGATGTGTAAAAATCTTGGCCTTACAGATATTTGGAGACTTTTGAACCCACCCATCTGCTAGGGACTATACATTTTTTCATCAGTCCATAAGATTTATTCTAGAATATATACAAGTCCCTCATTTCATCTGTTGTGAATTGCTCAATTGGAAACATCTTAGTCTCAGATCACGCCCTGGTGAGTTTAGAGGTGTTGCCACATATGGAGAAAAATATATCATATAGTTGGCAATTTAATGTATCCCTTCTGCAAAATCCTGAATTCCAACAAATGTTAAAGGTGTTTCTACGCTGGGTGACCTGTATGAACCTGGAGCGTTGAGATATTTTGAAAATATTATATAGTGGTTTGGGATTCCCAGATCTCAATTCTTCAGGTACTTACAGCTGTGCCATCTACTTTGCACCATCTTTGGGTGTAGTACGCAGCCCACTAAAGCGGCAGACACTCTTGAGATGGTTCTTGCTGCTTTTGGAAAGGGTCATGAGGCTTCAGTGTATACTCCTGGCTAATTCAGAGTTTGGGGGACGGGGTTTTAACATCTATTAAGAGGTTATGGGAGAGAGACTTGAGTTTAGTACTGGAAGATGGAGAATGGGGTAAGATTTAAAAAAATGTCAAGACTGCATCTAGAGATGCAAGGGTGCGCCTCATTCAGTTTAAGATTCTGCATCGTTTTTATTGGACTCCCTCCAGATTATATAGGCTTGGCCTTAAAGACACACCTACTTGCTGGCGAAGCAAGTTGGAGGATGGGGACATAGCCCATAGTTTTTTGGTCCTGTACTAAGATTCAAGAGTTTTGGTCGAAAGTTCAGAATTTTGTTTGTGAGGTCTTGGGCACTCGGATCTGCACATAATTGTTAAAAGTTGATTCCGTGTATTCTTGTGTTGTTTGTTTAAATTTGTATTTGGAATCAATAAAAAAATTATAATTTCAAAAAGAGCTCGTGTGTGAGGAGGTCAGGAGATACCTGCATTAGTACTGTATAACTTCAGTCTGAAGGAATATAAAAGACATCTTTATAAGTCTAAACTCCTGAAGAAAAATAGTCCAGTATCTCAGTTGTAGCATGTATGCGCCAAATGCCTGTGTATGTGCGCACAGTCAAATTAAGTATAGTTCGAAAGACTGGCGTTCAACTGTATGCAGACGCAAAGCATTCACATCAAAACCGAAGTATACTTTGGGTTTCACACCAAACAATGTTTAACACCAAACAACATCTACAGAAAACATGAAACAATTTCCAACACCAAACATCTTCTACAGTAACAGCAAACAGCATGCACTGAAGGAGTCCTTTGAGCCATCTTAGGCAGAGCTCTATGTGTGTGTATCAGCCTGTTGTTTATATATAACTGCTTAATTCAATTAAATCAATTTCCTCAGTTGAGACCAGTTTTGCTCTAGTGCCCTGTGTGCTGGATAGGAGGCTGTAATATGTTGGCGTACATTTGTCATCACAGCGACAGGTTGTCAGGGAGTGAGTGATGGTAAGATGGCAGTCGTGGCTCCATGCTGTAAGTGTGATTGCCATCAGTAATTACACACTCTCACATCTGATTTATTAACTCTAAATGTCCTCTTCAGCCCCTCTAATGAATACTTAAACCCTGTCACAATCATTTCTCTTCTACCCGGCCACCATCACCACCTCTCTCTCTTTCTCTCTCTCTCTCCTTCATTCATTCTGTGGTGTGTTGCACTAATTTTCAGTAAAGGGTTACTTTACGTAAGGGACAGAGGAACAAAAAATAAGATTAAAGAGTTGGATTTAAGAATAAAGATTTTATTGTGAAATATTAAATCACTACTACACTACCAGACAATCATTTAAACAAATGATTGAATTTGTTTCTTATGTTCAAAATCTTCAAAACCTTCGAATCCAAAGGCATTTGCTTACAGGTGCACTCAGCGATTCCTGAGAAACACTGTTGATATTCGAACTTAACTGCCAAAACAAACACACACCTCCCTTCAGTGATCCTTTGGAAGCTCCACTCCCCAAATTCATGCATGCAAATTCATTCCTTTTAACTCTCGGAGGTCTCTCCACCACTGAAAATCCTCACCGATGTTGACGTGGCTCCTAGCCCTTGACTTACTGTATCATAATCCTTCTTAGTTTATATTCGTCTGACCTTTTTCTCTTGGTCTGTTTCTCAGCCATTTGTCGTCCTTGGAGTTTAGAAAGTTTGCATCAGCCAGATTTGCCATTGCTCTTCTAATGAATTTCCCCTGGTAGGGAAATCTATCCTGTGCACGTGCAAGAACCACCCCCTTTTGCTGATTGGCTGGAGCAGTGTTGCGTTGATTGGTCTGATCCACTTTGTTTTTGTCTCATTTACTGAGCCAGGGCTGTGTACAAATACAAAAATGCTTTCAGCCCACCAACAGAATGAACAGCTAGCAGACTGTCAGGAGATATTTGCAGAATTTGACAAAAAGTGTATTGGATTAGAATTACTGAGTGCACCTTTAAATCATAAATGCTTGAAATTCATTTTTGTAGACAAATATAAATTGTGCTTACTTATGAATTTCTTTATAAAACTAAATCTTTTATTTAGTTTTAATTTTATTTTAATGCATGAGTTAAAGTGGATAATTAAGGAAAAGCTGTCAACACATGTCCAGCATACATGTTGTGGTGAGACTTCTGCTAACAAGCCTACATCGCCCTGGAAACCTGGATTCTCCATGCACCTCATCTGGTGGAGCAGCATAATCAAAAACACCTTCACCACATTAGTAGCCCATTAGGACGACTAAGCTCTCCAAAGAGACTACACTGGTGAGCACTGACTCCATACTGAGACTTATCTCTGTTCCTCTGTGTTCACATGCTCGGATTAATCTCGTTCCTCAGAAGGCTGCATCCACATGACTCCACTTCCCGATTCTTTTCTCCTCTGCCCACAGTGGAAAACCCTCACTACTCAACACTACCTACCTGCACCAAGCTCCATGACACTATTGGACTCTCACTTTCCCTCTCCTACCTCACTAAATTTGTTAATAAAGTCCCCTCTTCTGTAATTTGTGCACCTCAACAATGTCTGTGTCTCAACTCCCCGCTACACTGGTGGAGAATGCGGAACCAGATACATTCCTCTCATACGTTTACATTTCTCCCTATTTTATACCCATGTAAAAGCCCTCTCCCCATGGCGGACCATGCACTGCTTGATGAAGTCTTACAGCAACTCACCGACATCGTTGTTCATCATGTGAGCTGCTGACCACAAACCATGAGATCATACAGCTGACCGCGTGCCACTGCCAGAACCATGCCAGATCGCTCATCGTTTCCTCACCAAGCTTACTGAAGATGATGATGTGGAGGCATATCGTAATACCTTTGAGCAGATGGCCACCAGAGAGGGATGGGAATGAGGAGAGTGGGCAGGTGCTATTGCGCCATTTCTCACGGGGGAGGCTCAGCGTGCATATGATGACAACACGTCTGCAGAGGATAATGATGAATTGAAAAGGGAGATCCTCACCCATGTTGGCCTGTTACCTGTCTGTGTACCACAACACTTCTCATCCTGGGCCCTTGATCACCAGGAACACATTAGGATCCAGGCAACACAGCTTACCCGATTGCCGCAACAGTGGCTCCTTCATGGAAATCCCACCCCAGTGCAGGTAGCAAAAAGGTTGTTGTAGAAAAAATACTGCGAGGCTTTCTCCATGCATACTGGAAGGCTGTTAGCATGAAGGATCCTATGACAGTAGCAGAAGTTGTCACTGCAGCAGAGGTTGCTGAGACAGCCCATGCCAGGGAGACTGCCAGGGAGACTGGGGAGAGGGCTAATATGTTCCCTTGGAGAGAACCCACAGAGGCAGGAGGGCAGAGCTGTCAATCACAAGACTGATGAACTCATGCCCACTGACCCAGGGATCCTGGAGGCACAAGCATTTGGATTCAGCATGTATGGCAAGCCTGGCTCAACCGACAGTTCTCCAGCTATGGGCAGGCTGCCCATTATCTGTGGGCAAGGAGGCACCAGACTGGTACTGGCCATGCCCATATCCATCTCTGGAAAGCCAGGCTCCTGGGTCACTGATGTCAGGATTGTGAAAGACTTGCCAGTTCCCTTATTTTGGGTCGCGACTGGCCAGGATTCAGCCAGTTGATGGATGATCATCTCTGCAGGAAACCCTGGAAAATAGCTCCGAGGAGGAAAAAAGGCAACCAAACAGCCCGTCCCTCCTGGCCTCAGAGACAGAGAGAGGGTGAGTCAGACCATTCTAACTTTAACATTTTCTCTCAGATGTTTCAGACCATGTCGGCAGGAGGCTCATTCAGAAGAGAGTAGAAAGACGATGATAAGCTGAAAGGTAATCGAGGGACAACAACAAGGAACAGGTCGGCTCCCCTCCCCATACTTTATGATAAGAAATGGTCTCTTGTATTGTGTGGCACCTAGAAAGGTGGACACAATTATAAAACTTGCTCATTCTCATCCTATGGCAGGTCTTCTGGGGATAAAGGCAATAATGGAACACATCAGAGACCGTTTCCACTGGCCAGGGCTGGAGAGTGATGTTAAATGGTACTACCAAAGCTGTGATGTCTGCCAGCGTACATCCCCTACAAAGCCCCTGCCTAGCCCACTAATGCCAGTCCCCATCATTGAGGTGCCCTTCAAGCGTTTAGGAATGGAGTTCCACCAAGGTGATCATGTCCTTGTTTTAATAACTAGGTGGAACATATGTACTACTGTACATCAACCTGCTAAAGAAGTGGGTTGAATCACCACAACAATTAACCGCCCTTACAGCGGAGTGCCAAGCAGAGGCGAACCTGGGTGATCAGCACTCCCTGAGCCAGAGACAGGACCTCAAGGAGCAAGTTTGCAGATGTCTTCTCACACCACGGGCGGACATATGGCATCCATCATGACATTCGTATGCCACCAGCGGTCAACGTAAGGCAGCGGCCCTATAGACTGCCGGAGGCTTGGAAGCAGGCTGTTGAAGCCTAAATCGAAACAATTTTACAGCTGGGAACAAACGAAGAGTCGAGAATCTGTGGTTGAGCCCCATTGTCATAGTTCCCAAACCGGATGGCACTTTTTGTTTCTGTAATGATTTCAGGAACCCCATGCACCGAGTGGACAAGTTCATTTGAGAGACTAGGTAAAAGCAAGGTTTATTTCTTCTGTGGACTTAACAAAAGGTTATTGGCAGGTGCCTTTGTCCCAGTTGGCGAAAGAGAAGACTGCATTCAGCTCATCATGGGGCCACTAGTATTACAGGGTCTTACCCTTTGGGATGCATGGGGCACCTGCCATCTCATATGGCCAGCAGCCATGTCAACCTATAGCTCTAGACTGGTTACCCACTGAAGCTAGGCACTGAGCCTTGCTAGTACCTGGATGGGAGACCTCCTGTGGAAAACTAAGGTTGCTGCTGGAAGAGGTGTTAGTGAGGCCAGCAGTGGGGGCTCATCCTGCGGTCTGTGTGGGCCCTAACGCGATGTGATGAGACATTGTACTGTAAAAAGGCACCATCTTTCAGATGAGACGTTAAACTGAGGTCCTGACTCTCTGTGGTCATAAAAAAATCCCAAGCCAATTCTCGTAAAGAGTAGTGGTGTATTCCCGTTGTCCTTGCCAAATTCCCCAATTGGCCCTTATCAATCATGGCCTCCTAACAATCCCCATCCATTAATTGGCTGTATCAGTCAACTCACCCCTCTCCACCAACAGCTGGAGTGTGGTGAGTGTACTAGCGCACTATGGCTGCTGCCGCATCATCCAGCTGGATGCTGGTGATTGAGGAGAACCCTCTGTTCACTGTGTAAAGTGCTTTGAGTGTAGTATCAGGAAAGCGCTATATAAATGTAACATTCATTCATTCATCTTTTAGAGACTAATGGACGTGGTGCTCAGACCCTTTCTGAAAGTTTGCAGGTAAAAAAAGATGCAGGTAAGATCATTCCTCGGTTTAGCTGTTTATTACCAATATTCTATCCCATACTTTTCTATAGCCTGTATTCTCACAGACTTGACAAAGAGGGACAGCCTGAGAAGATCCATTGGACACCAAAATTATTGTCGCTGTACATTTATCCTTGTTTCATTTAGCTGAAAAAGTGGTTATGATTATGGTAGGGGTAGAGTTAAAGAATCTAAAATTTCTATAAAATAGTAAAAATTTAACAATACATATTATATTTATAATATGAAGTACTCTTAAATTTAGATATTTAAGTTTTAGATATGTAATTAATGTTGTAATAATAAAGGATGAGTAGGTGTGTCCAAACTTGTAAATGGTAATGTAGCTGTAAGCTGGGTCTGGATAGAATTTGCTCTACCTATTTCTACACAACAGAAATGTAATTTGCAGAAAGTTCTACACATCCCATGCTGTTGACATAATTGACAAAAAGAATATATATTCCACATTATGTTTTAAAAAATGTGTGCTTCAGTACAATGACAATATAAAAGATAATTATTTAATTTGGGAAACAACAAGTTATTTGTATAATATCTTGTTTAATACAATGTATTTCTTTGGAAAAATGAATGGGTCACATTAAAACATTTATAGCTGCATTTATATTTTACTAAGTGGGTTTCTCACAAGGGGTCAGTGGTGTAAAAAGTACTCAGAAACTATACTTAAGTGAAAGTATGGATACTGACTGAACATTTTACTCAATTAAAAGTCCAAGTATATAGCCAAAACATACTTGACATAACCAGCTATATTTACAAGCATGTGTTTAAGTGTGATAAAATTGCGCTGTAGGTCAGCTGATAGAGTGTTGCATATGCGATACAAAGGACCGGGGTACGAGTCCTGAAGAGCGCGCAAGTCGACACGTGAGCCGAAAGTGTCATAGAAGCACCACAAAATGATGCAATTATTTTTCATCTCACATTTGCTTATTATGACACTATTGGTTAGGTTTAGATTTAAGGTTTAGTGTAGGGAGGTTGGTTTTCATCAACCTTACAAACCTCATCTGTTCAGAAGAACATTTCACACACTTTTAATGCCACACAGTGGACATTTCACTTTGGAACTGTCCTGAGACTTGTAATGAACCACATAATTTTATTTAGCAAAAACGTTGCCAGTCATGCAGTTCTTTGTATGGGAGAAGGCACTCACGAATTGCAATGTCAGAGCACCCAGCCCCTTGAGACTTAAAGAAAGATAAAAATTTTTTTAAAAAAAAATCTAAATAAACTTCGAAAAATGTTAATTTTGTTGGTTTTGTATTTTGTTTTCTGAGGTTTGATACCATACCTTGCTGTTGAGCAGATGGATGAATTCAATAAAATTCATAATTACTGTTTACTCAGATTCAATTATTTTTAATATATTTATCATTATTATCATTGCTGGTTTTATAGTTTTTATTATAATGAATAGTTGCCTAACAACAACAACGACAACAATAAAAACTACACACAAAAATAGGGTGTAGAAATTCATAGATATGATTTAAATATGAAGGCAAGTGTAGAAATAAATGACATGTACAGATTTAATTAAAAAAGCCTTTTGTTCTTATATAAATATATAATTAATGAAGTCAGAAGTTTACATACACCTTAGCCAAATACATTTAAACTCAGTTTTTCACAATTCCTGACATTTATTCGTAGAAAACATTCCCTTTCTTAGGTCAGTTAGGATCACTACTTTATTTTAAGAATGTGAAATGTCAGAATAATAGTAGAGAAAATGATTTATTTAAGTTTTTTCTTTCATCACATTCCCTATGGGTCTGAAGTTTACATACAATTTGTTAGTATTTGGTAGCATTGCCTCTAAATTGTTGGGTCAAACATTTTGGGTAGCCTTCAACAAACTTCTCACAATAAGTTGCTGGAATTTTTTTACCATTCCTCCAGACAGAACTGGTGTAACTGAGTTGGGTTTATAGGTCTCCTTGCTCTCACACACTTTTTCAGTTCTGCCCACAAATGTTCTATCAGATTGAGGTCAGGGCTTTGTGATGGCCACTCCAATACCTTGACTTTGATGTCCTTAAGTCATTTTGCCACAACTTTGGAGGTATGATTGGGGTCATTGTCCATTTGGAAGACCTATTTGCAAAAGAGCTTTAACTTCATGGCTGATGTCTTGAGATGTTGCTACAATATATCCACATAATTTTCCTTCCACCAGTCCCTCCTGCAGCAAAGCACCCCCACAACATGATGCTGCCACCCCCATGCTTCACAGTTGGGATGGTGTTCTTTGGCTTGCAAGCCTCACCCTTTTTCCTCCAAACATAATGATGGTTATTATGGCCAAAAAGTTCAATTTTTGTTCCCTGTCTGTCACTCACTCGACGTTGTGTTGATGTAGTGACACTAGGGGTCACTCTTGGGAGCCCGAGACACCTCTGGTCTTTGATAAAAGGCCAATGAAAATTGGCGAGTGGTATTTGCATGCCACTCCCCCGGACATAAAAGGAGCTGGTATGCAACCACTCATTCAGATTTTCTCTTCGGAGCCGAACGGTCATGCTCATTGAGCTGAATTCTACTGTTCATTCACCTCTGCTGGATCTGATGGCGCATTTCAACGGCTTCTCCCTCCTCTGCACGCGAAGATATGAGTTCTCGAGCGCAGCATCGGAGAGCGGGTTTGTCCAGTCGGATGCAGAAGCCTCAACTGGGCTTTCCCCCTCGGGAACGATTGCCCAGTCACAGGCCGATGTCGAAATGACGGACATGCTTTCCCGGGCGGCCGCGAGCGTCGGGTTAGAGTGGAACCCTCTGCTCTCCCCTGAACCCTCGCGGCTTGATGATTGGTTCCTGGGCTCAAAGAGGCCACGCCCCGCTCCAGTGCCATTCTTCCCGGAAGTGCACAAGGAGCTGACGAAATCGTGGGAGGCACCTTTTACTGCCCGGCCCCAATTCCGCAGTTCCTCCACTCTCACTACCCTCGATGGTGGGGCCAGGGGCTATACGGCGATTCCTCCGGTGGGTCAGGCGCTCGCGGTGCACCTATGCCCGCAGAGCGCCGCCACCTGGCGCGGATGCCCTAAGCTCCCGTCCAAGCCCTGTAGGCTCACGTCGTCCCTGATGGCTAAAGCCTACAGCGCTGCTGGACAAGCTGCCTCTGCCCTGCACGTCATGGCTCTCCTGCAGATCCACCAAGCCAAGGCTTTGAAAGAACTGCACGAGGGTAGTTCCGCCCCAGATTTGATGCAGGAACTGCACTTGGTCATGGTGCGGTCTCTCGGGCAGACGATGGCCACACTAGTGGTCCAGGAGCAGCACCTTTGGCTCAACCTGGTCGAGATGGGTGAGGCCGACAAGACACGGTTTCTTTCTTGCCCCCATTTCCCAGGCTGGCCTATTCGGCGACACCGTCGAGGACTTTGCCCAGCTGTTCTTGCCGGTGAAGCAGCAGACGGAGGCAATCCAGCACATCCTGCCCCGGCACGGCTCAAGATCCCGCACCCCATCTGCTCATCGCTAAGGGCATCCCCCTGCGGTAACTGCACCGGCTCTGCCACAGCCCACCCCTTTGGCCCGGCCCTGGCGTGGAGCCCACTGCAGGAAGCCACCCGTCTCACAGTCAGCTCCTAAGAACCCACGGAGGTTGTCAAAGCGCCCCTGAGATGGGCGACCCAGGGACGAGGGAACCCACTACCCTGGAGCTGGTAAAAAGACCACTCCATCCCCCGGTAGAGGGCCAGGTGGAAAATTTTTTGTTGCCTTTTTGTTTGATTTTGCCGCATGCCCAAGTGGCTGTGGTACCCAACAGTTCAGCAAAAGAGTGGCTTCCTTCCTCCCTGGGTCACATACCCGGTGTGCACGGTCATCATCACGACTACTGTCCACGGGTTTTTTTCTTGCAGGATTGGCACTCCAGCGGTGGTCTTTCAGCCCCTGAGCACCCAGCTGTGGCACACAGCCACCCCCGATGTGGCAGTCTCCACGGGTTACAAGGACAGGCCTCTTCCTCCCCCATCCCAGGCTGTTCCGGTGGTGGTCACAGGTAGCCAGGTAAGTGCTTCGATGTCCCTAGACTCAGCACGGCCACAACGTGGTGTGGCACCTCGAGCTTCACCCTGCTGCAAGGCCCCACCTGCCGGTACGTCCGACGACATTGTCCCCTTGTTCCCCCTTGTGCGGAACTTGGACACGTGGCTTGCGCTTTCCAATCCGTCGCAATGGCTGATCCAGACTGTCTGACTCAGCTATGCGATTCAGTTCACCAGGCGCCCGCCCAGGAGATCGCTACCCTCCTACGGAAGGGCGCGATAAAACCTGTCCCTCCAGCCGAGATGAAGAAGGGGTTTTACAGCCCCTACTTCATCGTACCAAAAAAAGGAAGTTGGTTGCAGCCAATCTTGGACCTGCGAGTACTGAACCGGGCCTTACACAGACTCCCGTTCAAGATGCTGACGCAAAAACGCATTCTGGCAAGCGTCCGGCATCAAGATTGGTTCGCAGTGGTAGACCTGAAGGATGCATACTTCCACATCTCGATCCTTCCTCGACACAGACCCTTCCTGCGGTTTGCATTCAAGGGTCAGGCATATCAGTACAAAGTCCTCCCTTTCGGCCTGTCCCTGTCTCCTCGTGTCTTCACGAAGGTCGCAGAGGCTGCCCTTGCCCCATAAAGGGAGGTTGGCATGACAAAAATACTTTGTCATGCACAAAGTAGATGTCCTAAATGACTTGCCAAAACTATAGTTTGCTAATGTTAAATCTGTGGAGTGATTAAAAAGAGTTTTAATGACTTCAACCTAAGTGTATTTAAAACTTCTGACTTCAACTGTATATATATATATATATATATATATATATATACACACACACACACACACATATACACACTTCAAAAAACTGAAGATTTCATACAAAGGTGTACGCTACAGTCTTCAAAGACAAAGGACAACTGGCTCTTACAAGGACAGAAAGAGATGTGGAAGGCCCAGATACAACTAAACAAGAGGATAAGTACATCAGAGTCTCTAGTCTGAGAAATAGATGCCTCAAATGTTCTCATTGAATTCTACCTGCTCAAAACCAGTTTCATGTACAACAGTAAAGAGAAGACTAAGGGGTGCAGGCCTTATGGGAAGAATTGCAAAGAAAAAAACACTTTTGAAACAGAAAAACAAAAAGAAAACGTTAGAGTGGGCAAAGAAACGCAGACATTAGACAACAGATATTTGGAAAAGAGTGTTATGGATCTTAACCCCATTGAGCTTTTGTGGGATCAGCTAGACTGTAGTGTGTGTGTGGTGCGTGAGAAGTGCCCGACAACACAGCCACATCTATGGCAAGTGCTACAGGAAGCGTGGGTGAAATGTCACCTGAGTATCTGGACAAACTGACAGCTTGTATCTGGACAACTGACAGCATCTAGCCATCACAAATTGTGATGGCTAGATGACTGGATCAGACCATCTCCAAAACAGCAGGTCTTGTGGGGTGTTCCTGATATGCAGTGGTTAGTACCTACCAAAACTGGTCCAAGGAAGGACAACAGGTGACAGAGTCACGGACGGCCATGGCTCATTGATGTGTGTGGGGAGCGAAGGCTAGCCCGTCTGGTTTCAAGCTCACAGAAGAGCTAATGTAGCACAAATTGCTGAAAAACTTAATCCTGGCCATGATAGAAATGTTTCAGAACACACAGTGAATCACAGCTTGCTGCGTATGGGGCTGCGTAGCCGCAGACCAGTCAGAGTGCCCATGCTGACCCCTGTCCACTGCCGAAAGCACCTACAATGGACATGTGAGCATCAGAACTGGACCATGGAGCAATGGAAGAAGCAGGGCTCCAAACTAAAAAATGAATAAGGAGCCATTGGCTCCTAAACTGAAATATTAAGGAGCCAAATGGCTGTTTTTAGTTGCCAAATCACAGAATTGCTCAATTTAGATTGCTGTTCAGAAACAAGATAGAAAGCAGAAGAAAAGGAAGACAGTTGATAACCCATTAATCAAAGGTTTAATAAACAGTATATAGTTGAGAAGATAAGTTTGCATTCTCTTTTGTCTCATAAATGTTCACAACCCTTTCATAATTTATACAAATATAAGAGATAAAGTATTTTTTTTATTTAATACTACTCTTCACAATCTACATTACAGATAATTACAAAAAGTGTGTGTATATATATGTATATATATATATATATATATATATATATATATATATATATATGTATTAGGGGTGTAAAGGTACACAGAAGTCACGGTTCGGTACGTACCTCGGTTTTGGGGTCACGGTTCGATACGAGTTCGGTACAACAGGAAAAAGCAACAAATCCCAAATGCTAGGATTCTTTTCATTTATTTTGAACAGACAGTAGTGCAAATTACAGTTTGTTCCACCTAGCAGCATTTAGTCCCCCCTGAGGTAGTTGGTACAGTACAGCACCTTTAGTGTATTAAGCACTAAGCAGTAAACAGAATGCACTCTTGCATAGGCCATATTTTTTGTAGGGTTGATAAAAAACAAAAGGTATTTGGTCACAATCAGCTACAAAACTGAAAAGCATCTTGTGTTATAAAAGTACAAAATAAATAGAATAATGAAAAATAAAACTTGTGCATTAGGAGAAGCCATTCTTGTTTTGGGTTGTTGCATAGATGGTCTCTTCTTCTTCTGCTCTTTTTCCTGTTGTGGCGGTTAGCAAACAGCGTTGCATTACCGTGCGCGCCCCCTTCTGGATTGATGTGTGGATTGCCAGTGACTGATGTATTCTTCATCTGACTGCATGCACCGAACTGTGACATCAGTACCATGACGGTTTGGGACGAATACATGTACCATTAAACCCCTAATATGTATATATGTGTGTGTGTGTGTGTGTGTGTGGTGTGTGTGTGTGTGTGTGTGTGTGTGTGTGTGTGTGTGTGCGTATGTGGCCTAGACACAAGAGTGCAAATTGAATGAAATCCCAGATGCAGTTTATTGTGCTGCTCCATTCCCAATCAATAATTACCAGAAGAAAAACTTGGTACACAATGCGGGACTTTTAATTGTAAAGAAGCCCGAAATACACATGGGACTCTTATTTTGAAATGTCTGCACTCCCAGTTGTGAGCTCACTCACGACTGATTCACTGAGAAAGTGAATATGATTCAAACTGCTAACCTAAGCTCCTGAGTTCAAACCCTCAATTCTTTTTGGGTGATTCAAGCAAAAGATCCAGTTCAAAAGAATAATTTGGTCATGACTCTCTCGCGCTGGGTTAATTGTTGTTGCGTCCGGTGCAGTGAGCTCGTCAGAAACAGAACGGGTGAAAAGCAGCGCGAGACACATTGGTGCATGCTCTATAGATGTATTCAATAACTCACAAGATGATATCTGATGAAACTGCATATGAACACACACAACCCGACTGTCGCCAATGGTGACTAGATTTTAAATTACAGTCACAATCAATTATATTTGGTCGCATTTGCGACCAGTTTAGTCACAGTCTGGAGCCCTGAGAAGGTGGCCTGGTCTGATGAATCATGTTTTCTTTTAGATAATGTGGACAGCCAGGTGTGTCATTTACCTGGGGAAGAGATGGCAGCAGGATGCACTATGGGAAGAAGGCAGGCCGGCTGAGGCAGTGTGATGCTCTGGGTAATGTTATGTTGGGAAACCTTGGGTCCTGGCATTCATGTGGATGTTACTTTGACATGTACCACCTACCTAAAGATTGTTGCAGATCACGTAACCCCTTCATGGCAATGGTATTCGTTGATGGCTGGGGCTTCTTTCAGCAGGATAATGCGCCCTGCCACACTTCAAAAAATTTTCAGGAATGGTTTGAGGAACATGAAAAAGAGTTCAAGGTGTTGACTTGGCCTCCAAATTCCCCAGATCTCAATCCAATTGAGCATCTATGGGATTTGCTGGACCAACAAGTCCGATCCATGGAAGCCCCACCTCGCAGCTTACAGGACTTAAAATATCTGCTGCTAACGTCTTGGTGGAAGATCTCACAGGACACCTTCAGAGGTCTTGTGGAGTCTATGCCTCAACGGGTCAGAACTGTTTTGGTGACACAAGGGGGACCTACACGATATTAGGCAGGTGGTTGTATTGTTGTGGCTATATATATATATATATATATATATATATATATATATATATATATATATATATAGCATATACTGTATATATACTGTACATATATTTGCAATGTGAATGATCATTTTAGACATAACTGTCTAATCTGTAGCAGTTACAGGTGTTTAGAATAAAGTTTAGGACAAAAACTGTCAGTGTTTCTCACTTCTTGCTCATAGATTTGAATGAATACATCACATTCAATTGGGTAGTCACATACAGTCCAGTCGCATAAATATTTCAAAGTATCCAAAGCTCAAATCAGATCCAAAATTCCACCTCAGCAGATGGTCTCCACACAGCCGCCGTGCGACACTCCATTTGAACTGAATGACCTCTGGTCTGTCATCTGTTATTGTTGGATGCAGTGAAAAGGCGGCTTTAGTCAAGTAAGACAAAAGAAAATAATCTGCAAAAATGTAGTGAGTACTTTTCAAGTTTAAATAAAATTGTAAAAAGTAAAAAGTAAAAAAAAAAATATTTGGAAATGTTAAGTAAAAGTGCAAGTATTCTGTTTAAATTGCACTAAAGTAAAGTACAAGTCCCAAAAAAAATACTCGAGTATAATACTTAAGTATTTTTACTCAATTACTTTACACCCCTGCAAGGGGATCGTCAAATTTGTGGGTCCTTAGCATCAAAATGTTTGGAAACCCCTGCTATAGAATACACATGATAAGCTTCCAGTCTTGTCATCAGTGAACTCATTTAATCATTCTTTGTTCACTATGTTTTCCAACATTTCTATTTTTTATCTTTTTACCTCTCATGCATTAATTTGCATGTCACTTCACATTGTGACCGCCCTGCACCCTGGTGTCGTATGTTGACTGCATTAATTGCGTGTGTCTGTCGGTGTTTGTGTAATTTCACTGCTGCCTGCTGGTCTCAGATCATCTGCTAATAAGGGCTGATGGAGCGTTCTGCCCACTCACTCCTGCAAGCTCATTCAACTTCAGTGAATCTCAGTGCTGTGCCGGAGTTAACCTGACTCTGCTGCCACAGACAGACACACACACACACACACACACACACACACACACACACACACACACACACACACACACACATTAAACAGCATTCGGAATTCCTCTTTAAAAAAGGGTGGAAAAAATTATTAGAAAATTTCACATTTCTTAAACAGGCTGAATTCTCAACCAAGAATGTTTAAATCCATTGTGTATGGCACATGTTAAACAAAAATAGGTGTTTCTTCGATTTCCAACACTTTTGTTACATGGATTGATTTTTTATTAAAACAAATTTGGTTTTTGTTATATGAAGGTTACACAAAACAAACTTGGAAACTTTTGTATATGCCTTTATCAATTATGTGTCATGAAACAGAAGAAAGGATGCACGGGCAGGATAAACAGTCAATGTGGTTTATTAAAAAGAACAATGAAAACCAGAGTAAACAGTCCAGGCAGGAAATGATCAGTGAAGGAGTAGTCCAGACAGTGTGATGAGGAACCATTACAGGCTGCAGTGGCACCAGAGTGGAGGAAACAAGCACACATGTAGGGCTTATGGGCAGAAGAATGAACAATTTCTATGCAAACGACTTGAATCCAAGATTTACACTGATATTTCCTTCCAAATTATAAAAACTAAGACATAGAGGCCAACAGTCCACACTGGAATAAATTGAAAGACTCTGCGAGATGAAATGCACATCTGCCTAACCTTCACTGTCTTGAGAACAAAGGGAACTTGTCCAGGATAACACGAAATCTTCTTTTACACCCCCTTCTAGTTCCTGTGGTAAGACCAGAAAAACCTCATTAATGGTCATCACATGACTGATACGGCCATTTGGCCATCTCAGCAAGGAGACCCTCACCCCTAAAGGGCAAAGGTGATGGTCATTATAATAATCATGTGCTAAAAATTCATTACCAAGACATAGAGCTAAATCAGACTCCCTCAAGAAACCCCCTTAATTGCAATGGACAACACATAATTCCAGCACTATGACTTCTTTGTTCTGGAACATAACCAATTTATATGTTTAAAATTAAACTAAGAGGAATCATGAGACATCCTCTCTGATCATTACTCTGCAAACAGCAGCTAAAAAGGATCTATGAACTTTTTGCCAGACTCACTCAAACCTGACTTTACACTTCACAATGCACATAACAAAGTTTTATATGCTAACATGCATCACATGATGCCTAACTATGTTTAGAATCATAGAATGCATTATTCTGACCTTGTGCATACATGATGCACACTTATACAGTGTTTAATAATGAATATTAACATTTTTATGTGTAGTGAAGTAACCACAAAGAGAAAGTATGTCATGTTTAATATATAAATGTTGTCTGTTTACGTAGAGAATGTTGATGTTAACAAATGTTATGTCACTTGCTCCGATTTCATTATATAAAAGTCAGGATAAAAGTATACACTTTTTCTGAGCATGAAAACTGAGAAAACTTAGAACCAAGAGTCAAAAATTAACTATCTTGAGGGGAGGACATTTTGACCACAGGCCCTCTGAAAAGCCGCCTCTGATTGGCTTAGAGCCTCTTTGGGGTGTGACCAAACAGAAATGGTTAAAAACCAGCCTTGCAACCCCTTTTGCGCTCTTCTCTGCTCTACGGCTTACACATACTTTGACCTCTGTCCCGGGAAGTCCTGAGTGTCCCTTGCAGGAGGCCTCGCTTCCAGGGCTCTACCTGGTCATTCCATCTCCCATCCATCGAACCAAACAAAGGCCTCCTGGAACTGAACCAAGACAAAGGACTGCAAAAAACTCCACACGCCGAACAACACAAAGCATCACGGGAGTTTTCAAACTCCATCCTGTCTGACTTCTCCAAAGATGTCGAAGTCATCACTTCAAAGCCCCACCTGATCATTCCAGCACTGAACTATCTGGCATCCACGATCTTAAACAGAGGTCAAAACCATCGATGGTGCACAACCAGAACTTTCTACAGACCCAGCCAAAGAACCAAAACAATACAACGAAATGCAATGAAACGCAAGTACAGCTCCAGACTTTTGCTAGAAAGTGCTGGTTTTTTTATTTAAATACTTTATGTAACCTGATTGCAAATCGAGGTACACTAAATTAAGTATCGATGGTTCTCAGGGCATGGTCTATAGACTCCATAGAGTTTAATTTTCTCTGTTACAGATCATTTCCATTCACCTTCTGTTACAGCTCACTCACCAACCTGTTTTATGTTTTTCTATGTGTGTTAGTTTAGTTTTATGTAGTAGATTAGCAATAAAGTGTTGTTTGTATTCAAAAAGAATTTGACTGTTTATTTTATCAAATATATTGGTCCCTAGAAATCTGTCAATCCTAAAAAACTGCATTGCTCATAATCCGTGTTTAAATCTATTTGTGATATTTTTTTTTTCAATCACATTGAAAGTAGTATTACTGTATGAATTAACATTACATTCAGATCAACTCATCGCTGGCCAAATAATTTGAACGGACGTACACATTCATTCTTTTAATATTCCCCAAATCAATCGTTATTCCCCTAATTGAGCTTGACTCCTTGCATTAGTGGTTGGAAAATTATGCAGGCATAAGCTTAAAGCCATAAGCTAACCATTAAGCAAATTCCCTACATATAACTGGTGAAGAATCCCTACTACGGCCACTGAAGAGATCGGACGCCTGGGCGGAGGAAATGGGGAGATCGATGAGGACTGGGTAGATGGTTCCAGAGCATGATCGAATAAATCCAACAGGCAGAGGGAATAATAACTGAAAAAAACACACTAAGAACAAAACAGGACCAACTGGAGGCAAGACACAATGAGCAAACTCACAAAATAGACTCGCAACAAACAGAACACACGAGGGAGACTAAATAGGGGAATGCCGGAAATGCTGCTCGTCCCAATCATGTGGCACCCAAAGCCATACGAAGTGAGCGGGAAGCACGCAAACAAACAAAACAAACCAGATCGACTCACCGGGATCGTGACATTATGTTTGCTACTTTTCAAATTACTTTTGCATATAGATTTTGATATTTTACCCTTGTTTCAGACTCAGACTTTCAGTTAAAATGGAAAAAAATAAACATCATAAAAATACCATTACTGCAGTTTAAAAGCTATGATAATGTGGTGTGAATATAATATTTATTGTGTTATATAAAATGTACACAATTACAACTGAACCTCAGCTGTGGCATAATTTATACCTTGACCAACATTTTTGCCGCTAATAAAGTTTGTTCAAAAGTAAGTGTAATTGTTAACCCAGGACAAGTGATGCTGGAAGAAAATAAAGGTACATATAAAGAATATTTTCAGTATGTACCAATCAAGCTATAATTTTGTCAAATATGGAAAATGTGTGAAAATAATTGTGTTTGTTCAGGAAATAAATAAATTACAGAATTTTCCTGTAATGCATGTATAAGCAGTACTTTTGGGCATTGTTGGCAGATAAATTAAATAAACTAGTAAAAGTGTGAAAAGATTAGAAAAGGGAGTGTATTTTATTTTAAAATTCCACCACTTAGCTATAGTTAAAAAAAACACCCTAAAATCTGTAATGATGAAATTATGAAAATTTAATTTGTAATGTAGGCAAGCATAACTTTTTTAAATAAATACTGTACTTTGAAATTAGTAGGAATCGACAGTAGGAATGTGTCCATTTACTTACTATGCATCTTGTGCACAAAAAGAAATAGAGCGCAATAGTGGGATGCTGGAAGTAAAAATCCCATTAATTTTTCTTCATTGGTGAAATATTTTTTACAATAATGAACAAACCTTTAAAGCCAGACCTACCATGAGCTCAGAGATTGCTAATCGATGGTATATGCTTCCGCTGAAACCATCAGACCATGTTATTTCAATTTCATTTTTTCGTGTTTAACAGCGGAATTCCTAGTGAAGAACTACCATAAAACACCAAAAAACCTCTGCCGTGACCGCCCACTCCCATGATGCACTGCGAATGATGCAATCAAGTCGCTCTCCCTACACTCTCAAACTAATTCTATATTTGCACAGTATATATCTGAATATTTTGCCATAAAATTCCAATATATTATTTTTATACTCATAATTAACTTTAAATCAATAGTTTTATACTTTTCAATCATTTTTAATTCAAATATGATATTTTTCAATGCTTCATGGGATTGTATTTCATTCCCTCATTAAAGACGTATCTGTTTCAAAACCTTGTAAGCTGCCTCCGGAGGCGACACTTTAAGGCATCGTAGGCGAGCTCCAAACGCGAAGGCTGTTCCTAAAGGTAGGTATCTTAATTATGCTGCCTCATAACATATCTGGTTTTGGCCAAATTCTGAGGTACTATCGTGTGTCTCCTTCCCTGGGAAGACATTCCAGAATGCAATGTGATGTGCTTGGTGGGGAAAAAAAAAACAATATGGCAGAAAAAGAAAGATACATTTTGATTAAAATATACTTATGTTCCATTCAATACTGAAAAGTATCAATAAAGAATGGTTTTGAATATTATTTGAATATTTGAATGACACGTGGATTTGCCGCCTATGTAGAGTATTCCAATTTACATTCTAAACCGCAGTGATGAGATAAACAGGAAAACATTGTCATTAACAATGGTAATTACAAGCTTTTCAAATCACACATAATTATTTTTACATTGCAGTTGGTAACACTAACTGTTTTGGCAGAAATACTGTACATATTTATAATAAATGTTACTAATATTATAATTATATTAAAGATGCAATATGTAACAATTTTCATGTAATATTCGCCTTTTTTTTTGCCAATGTGTGAACGGCTTGTAACGCAACTTAAAAAATGAGCCCTTCCCAGACTTTCTAGGTTGCCTATTAAAGCCTGTTGACTTATTTTCATGTGAAGGGAGCAGGTCAGTTTTGCCGGGAAAATCCAAAGGATGTGACGTTTATGCGTGCTCCTGAAAGCCTTGCCTCAGTGCTTCTCTTCCGTTGTTCAACAGCGACAACACACTGCAACACTAGGTAACGTTATCTTAGAGATGGAATCCAGCAAACATCTGGCTCCCAGCACAACACCGACACCTACACAAACTCAGAGTAAGCCAAAAAAGAAAAACATTTTTCTTCTGAATTCCGTCTGGCTAAGCGGGAACGTGATCGTGGTCGAGCGAAAACTAGAGTGAACATTGGCAGGGCATTTGATTCCTGGAGGGACCTTCGTTCGGTGTTGGGGATCAAAACCGACCCAGAATTGGCGTTCTTCTTATTGGACAGGTAAGCTTACATAACTGCAAAGCATGTGAAATATAGTGCCATAAGGATTGATCTCTGTAATTTTAACTAACTTGATCTTGCCTGCTAACGCTGACGAATTGCAAGCTACCTTCATAACTTTCAAATAATTTCAACAATCTTCTCTTTATACTAAAAGTCAGGTATACAGGATCAATTTAAGCAAATACGCTGGTTTCTTGATCGTACAACACATACAATAGTGCAACAGTAAACTGTCTGGTATAGTTTGGTAGTATGTAGCTGTATGTGTGTATCAGTATGCTATGATAGCTGATAAGTAGTTTTAGTTTAGTCTCAAAGTTTGTAGTAAAACAATCATAACTGTGTCATTTTAATTATGCTACCTCATCTGTCAGCATGATGCTGGTGAATCACGTTCAGTCTCTTTGTACGTTACGTCGATGTTTTGACCGATGCTCGCTCGCTCATGTCCCTATGGAGTGTGTGCACCAGCGCAAGCATGAGCAACAGGTAGCTGTCTGCAGTTCACTTAATGGCCACAGGTGTCATTAATAACAAGGGTTTCTGAAAATTACATACTGCACCTTTAAATATTGTATTTTAGGGGAATATAAGTCACTTTTATGGCAGTTGTTTTTTATAGTTTCTACATGGATATTGCTTTTCATTACAAATTACATAGTTTGTTAATTATATCTGGTAATAAGGAGCATGGTTTTACCTGTGATTACCATAATCTTACTAATAACACAGTTAACCCCTTACACACTGAAGGCATTTTGATGGATTTTCGATAAAATGGCATACCCAAAAGCAAGAGCTTATAACTCTTAAATAATCGCAAAGAATGTCAATTGCAAGGTTTCACTAAGAAAATATATTTGGATCCCACTCAGAGACTCTTATGCAACAACACTACTGACAAAACACACAAAACATAGTGCTAAAAAGCGCTAAAAAATAAACTTTTCAGTAACTATTCAGTTTGACATTATAGACAGGAAGTATGGATGGTCATCTGATTTACTTTGGTGTTGTTCTCCAAGATGTCAACTATACCAGAAAAATAAAAAATAAAAAATAAATGCTGATAGGACAAAGCAGTCCAGTAATTGCATATGGAACCATTATCAAAATGTCCAAAAAATGTCTCCAATCAATAATTCATGTGTTTTATTGAACATTAAAACAGAATAACTGAAAACTATGAATGCAAAAATCTAAAAAAAATATAAAAATACTTAATCTTATATAAACCAAGTCCCACATGATGCACTTTGCCACCTAATTCCATCACTCCAAAAATGTGCATTGAGCGCCCTCTTTTGTGCAGTTTATGTATGTGCGATCTGGTTCTATTATTGACCCCACACTGAACACGCGACATGTGGATTGTCCAAAAATGGAATCTGACACTCTCTAGAGATCCAGTGAGAACGATCTGACATATCTATGACATGAAGGATGTTTCAGTGAGACACTCCCAGAGAAACCATTGCTATACACCTTTTCCTGAGGGTCTTACTGGAGAAATGAATGTGGGTGGGACTTCCGCCGGAAGTCGTTCTACAGCATTCCTTAGCTCTGGCTGCAGTCATTTTAAAACCCAGTTTACAGCTAGTAATAAGACGCGTTTCGGATGATCCGATCGCAAAGGTCAGCGCTAAATATAGTTGTAAATGGGGTACAAAATGTTTTGTGATTGGATCACAAAAAACACATATAAAGGAATTCAAAAACCACATCGCATTTGAGGTTTAAAATGGCATCCTGATACATCCCGGACAGCAGCAAAGCAACACCTCTCACCAGTCAATCACCCGCCGAACAAAAGTTTAAACTTTCGTGCGGATCAAAAAGGAAATAACCGTCCGATCGGAAAACTTGAAAAAGCGATTACATACCCAAGTATGAGAACGTCACAGCTCTTCCTCAGTGTGTCTGTCTGATTTGAACATACAGGGTAACAAGTACAAGCACACACATCTGAAGCTGAACTAACACAGGTACTCCACTAAAACAACCAATAATTTTGCTCGAAATGTTGCATTTGTGGTTAGATTAAATCTCATCTGAATCTGAGAGAAACAGTGCACCGGTTTTCTTTGCGCTTTTTGTCTTTATGACATTTCTGCAGTTTATTATCGTTTAGTAACACACTGATATAGTGAGAATGGATGTATGCCACAACAACAGCTGTTAACTTGATGATGGAAGTAACGCCCATATTTCTGGCTTAGCATCATGGGATGTAGGAAAAAGGTGGATAGCGATCGACATTAGCGACAGCCAAAATAGCTTGTCATGACACATTTTGAGGAATATCTCTGGATTTACAAATCACATGACATCGAGTGAGGGCTTGTTTGATTTAGGATCGCCTGCTGTAAGTCGTGACATCTCATTTTCTTTACTATGTGTTTTTTTCATGAAGCAATAAACCAAAATGTGATGGAAATGCTGTTTATCATTTTTATATATAAACATGAAGGGCCTCATTCATGTAACAGGAGCAGAACAATTTTTTTTGTGTAAACTGTCTGTAAAGCCGGCCTTAAGCACATTTTTGGATACATTAAAGTTTTCATATTTTCAAAATGTAGTCAGTATGAACAAAATTTACACCTGCTCCCGATCACATGTAAATCGTGTGTAAGACAACTGAATGTTTTGTGTTCTGTTAGACAAACTGACATGACTACATTGATAGAAGTTAAATAAATACAGCAAGTAATAAAAAAATAAAAAAAATAAAAAAGCTTTTATTTAGAAACGTGTCTTTGCTGCTTGCATTTATTTCAAATTATATTTCTTTCACAACTCATGAAGTTGCTGCTTACTTCCAGCAGAAGTTCTTGATATTGGTTTGCATTTGATTTTCTCGAAGAAAAAAAGACAAAAATAATGCCCTCAAATGTGACTGGATGGACTTTTTTCAATTTAATATAAGCTCTTTTATTTAGATTTCATAATTTACTATAGGTATCGGTAAATCGTGTTCAGCTGACGTATGGTCAGTGGTAAAACCTTAAATGAACACATCGTGGGCAGGTGCGTACACAGTACAACAATACACTGTTGTATAGCTTTTAAATCTGTAATATCTTACAGTGTTTCAGTCAAAGACCTTCTTCAGGCATTCTATCAATTTCTTTGAAGATTGTTACAGTTGCAAGAGAAGAATATCACTGTACAGTCTTGGATTTACTTGAGAAGTGTATCCAATGACGCTGGGGATGCACTGAACTGAACCAGAGAATGACATCCTCCAGTGACCTTTTGGCATGAACTGAATTTTTTTTACACTAAAGCTTCATGTCAAACCATTTTTATTGACCTCTTGGACTAATTCACAAAAGAACCTCTGATGACAGCAAAGATAACAGTAAGCTCCTCACATTCTTTTTAGATGCACGTGTTAAATCAATATTTTACGATGTGAATGCACTCCATAGAATTGTTTTTATTATTACTGTTCACATACTGTATATGTTAAAAACGTCCTATTCTCATTTACTTGCCAGTCCGAAGCCTTCCGTATATGGCTATGGCATGTGGGGGCGTGGTCATGTGTCTGTCTGCGGGAAAGGATAAGTGGTAAGGCTCATCACCTGGGCTGTAATCACTCTAACACCTGTCTCTCATTATAGTGATGGCGGAGGGAGACATGATAAGGCTCGCCAGAGTGGCAGAGGAGGGAGAGAGAGTGGCCCAGGGCAGTGGCGGAGGAAAGACCCGCATCAGAGACTGTAATTTAGAGAGAGCTATTTTGAGTTGGCCACTAAGAGCTGTTTTGCTTTGTGTATGTGTGTGAAGCTAAAGTGTGGGTAAATAAACACTCAACTGTCTCTTGACTCCTCCATTGCCCAAAAACTTATCCTTATCACAGTGGTGCTGAAAACCTGGCTTTGGAGGAGAACGCTGTTATGGAGTCCTCACTGCTGGGCGAAGTCTTCAAGACCCTCTCCAGCATCCAGCAGAGCCAGCATCAAGCCCTCATGGAGGTACACCTGGAGCAGGAACAGAGCTTCTTCAGGCACAAGCGGAAGACCGGCAGGTGCTTCGGAGCCTGATTGCCAGAGAGGGGGCTGGCGCTGCGACCTCCCCGGAGCCTACCACACCCATGATCCGGAGGCTTTCATCGACCTGTTTGAGAGGTCAGCCGAGGTATGGAGGTGGCCTCCCTATCAGTGGGTGGCCCGCCTGTTGCCCTTACGCTCCAGGGAGGTGCAGCTAGCGGCAAAGCAACTTCCCACCGCCAGCCTCCTTAATTACAACCATCTGAAGAAGGCCATCCAGCAACGGGTCAGTCGTAGCCCAGAGCAGAGTCGATAGCTCTTCAGATCCCTGAGCTTCGGGAAGCATGGCCGCCCTTTCGCGTTTGCCCAGCAGCTCCGGGACACCTGCTGGAAATGGTTGCTGGCGGAGGGAACTCACGGTGCCATGGAAGTTGTTGATCTGGTGGTGCTGGAGCAGTTCATCTCCCAACTTCCTCGAGGCATGTCTGAGTGGGTCCAGTGCCACCGCCCGACATCACTGGAGGAGGCCGTCCAGCTGGCAGAGGACTACATGGTGGCGTTTCCAGGAGACAGTGAAGCAGTGTTTTCTTCTCCCTCTCCTCTCTCTTCTCTCTCTCCACCTCCTGTGTCCCAAGTCCCCCCCCCACCCCTGTCCCTCTCAGTCCCACCCAGTTCCGGCTCATCGGAAGTGGGGAGGAGCCCCGCCCAAACCCCAGGGGACCCCTCCCCTTGTCTGTCCCTCCTACTCCCCCTGTCCCCCTCCGCTATCCCCCCCAGGTTGGCGAGACCGCCCCCATGAGTGCGGAAGGAAAGCCTGAGCCGGTCTGTTGGAGCTATGGGGAAGCCGGGCATGGCCAGTATCGTTGTCTGGCGATGGAGGTGGGGACACTGATCCAGATCCCAGAAGCTCCACAGGCCGCCCCAATCGGGCAGGGGCATATCGGATACCGGTAAGAGTAAAAGGGGATACACATCAAGTTTTGGTGGATTTGGGTTGTTCCCAAACCTCTATCCAAGGTGGGGCATTGGGTAAGAATAAACAGGTGAGGGTGAGGTGTGTGCATGGTGACATTAACAAGTATCCGGTGGTTACCATTGAGATACGATTCAGGGGAAAAAGGCATAGAGTCGAGGCCACAGTTAATTCCCACCTCACCCATCCACTAATTCAGTGAACCAATTGGCCTGGTTTTAAAAAAGTACTGAGGGTAATGTGTGTGGATGGGTCCTGCAAAATGCTGTCGCGGTGTGTGACGTGTGACGCTATGGCTGGAGAGGCGGTGCCAGCGCCATTGCGCCCTCTGCCATTGATCGAGGTCCCCTTCGAGAGAATTGGCATGGACCTCATCGGGCCATTAGAGCAGACTGCATGCAGCCATCACTTTTTATTAGTTCTGGTGGACTATGCAACGCGATATCCGGAAGCAGTGCCTATACGCAATATCTCAGCACGTAGTGTTGTGGAGGCACTCTTCAGAATTATCTCCCAAGTGGGGATTCCAAAGGAAATCCTCACTGACCAAGGCACAACATTCGTCACGTACACTACACGAACTGTACAAATTATTAGCCATTAAATTTATTCGCACCAGCGTTTATCACCCGCAAACTGATGGGTTGGTAGAACGATTTAATAAGACCTTGAAAAACATGATTCGTAAGTACGTACATGAAGACGCCAGAAATTGGGATAAGTGGCTCGAACCCCAGCTGTTTTCAGTAGGAGAGGTCCCGCAAGGCTCCACATGGTTTTCCCCATTTGAGCTACTGTATGGGTGTCGACCACGCGGCGTGCTCGACGTCATACGGGAAGCTTGGGAGGAAGGACCTTCGAATAGCAAAAAACAAATTCAATACGTTCTTAAGCTTAGAGCAAAACTCCACACTTTGGAGCAGGTAACACAGGAGAATTTGCTCCAAGCACAAGAATGTCAATGCCGACTGTACGACAGGGGGACTTGATTATGGGAATTCGCACAGGGAGATAAAGTGCTTGTATTACTGCCCACTTCGAACTCCAAATTACTCGCCAAGTGGCAAGGACCCTTTGAGGTCACACTACGAGTTGGAGATCTTCATTATGAGGTTAGGCAAATGGATAGGGGAGGTGCATGTCAAATATATCACCTCAACATCCTCAAACCATGGAGGGAGGTGGTACCTGTAGCCTTGGTGATGGTAGATCCGGAGAGGGCGGAGCTCGGGCCAGAGGTGACTCCCAAACCAAGTTCATTCACCCCGGTCCCCTGTGGAGACCACCTCTCACTGTCGCAGATTACAGACATTGCCCGGTTGCAGGCGGAATTTGCGGACATGTTTTCACCCCTTCCCGGTCACACGAATCTTACAGAGCACCATATTGAGACCACCCCGGGGGTGGTGGTTTGTAGCAACCCCTATCGTCTTCCTGAACACAAGAAAAAGATTGTTCAGGAAGAATTAGAGGCAATGCTTGAAATGGGCATAATACAAGAGTCGCACAGTGATTGGGCCAGCCCGGTAGTTGGTACCGAAGAGCGACGGCTCGGTCTGGTTTTGTGTTGACTACCAGAAAGTGAACACGGTGTCCAAATTTGACACTTACCCAATGCCGCGAATTGACGAGTTACTCAATCGGTTGGGCGCGGCTCAATTTTACTCGACGCTGGACTTAACAAAGGGTTATTGGCAGATCACTTTAACTTCAATATCCCCATAAAAAAACGTTTTTTGCACACCGTTAGGATTACACCAATGTGTGACATTTCCGTTTGGTTTGTTCGGAGCCCCGGCCGCATTTCAGCGCCTCATGGATAAGATCCTCAGACCGCACACAGCATATGTCACCGTATATATAGACAATATCATCATTTATAGTAATGACTGGCGGCGGCATATGCAACATCTGAGGGCTGTCCTGAGAGTGCTGCGGCAGGCGGCACTCACGGCCAACCCGAAGAATTGTACAATTGGACGGGTGGAAGTTAGGTATCTGGGGTTCCACTTGGGTCACGGGCAGGTGCATCCACAGGTTAATAAAGCGATCGCAGCTTGCCCAATGCCCAAGACAAAAAAGGAGGAAAGGCAGTTTTTTGGGGCTGGCTAGCTACTACTGGAGGTTTGTGCCTAGTTATTCTGATGTCACCAGCCCACTGACTGACCTTACTAAAAGGGGGGCTTTCCTTAAGGTAAAGTCCGCACTTTGTGGGGGGCCGCTGTTACATGCACCTGACTTCTCTCTCCCCTTTATTCTGCAGAAGGATGCACCTGACAGGGGGCTGGGGGTGGTGCTCTCACAGGAGGTGGGAGAGGAGGAACGGCCGATACTGTTTATTAGTTGCAAGCTCTCCTTCAGGGAGACAAAGTACAGTACCACTGAGAAGGAGTGTCTTGCGTTTTAAGTGGGCTGTTCTTACCCTCCACTACTACCTGCTGGGGTGGTCCTTCACCCTCTGTTCCGATCATGGTCCTCTGCAGTGGCTGCACCGCATGAAGGATACTAATGTGCGGATCACCCGTTGGTATCTGGCTCTTCAGCCCTTTAAGTTTGAGGTGATCTACAGACCGGGGGCGCAGATGGTTGTGGCTGACTTTCTCTCCAGAAATGGGGGGAGTAGGCAGGCCAGATGTTGAGGCCTGAGTCAGCAGTGGGGGTATGTGGCATGGGGGGGGGGGGGGGGGCGTGGTCATGTGTCTGTCTGTGGCAGAGAGAAAGTGGTAAGGCTTGTCACCTGGGCTGTAATCACTCTAACACCTGTCTCTCATTATAGTGACGGTGGAGGGAGACCTGATAAGGCTCACGTGGTCATGTGTCTGTCTGTGGCAGAGGGAAAGCGGTAAGGGTCGTCACCTGGGCTGTAATCACTCTAACACCTGTATCTCATTATAGTGATGGTTGAGGGAGACCTGATAAGGCTCACCAGAGCGGCAGAGGAGGGAGAGAGAGAGCCCAGAGAAGTGGCGGAGGAAAGACCCGCAACAGAGACTGTCATTTAGAGAGAGCTATTTTGAGTTGGCCACTAAGAGTCGTTTTGCTTTGTGTGTGTGTGTGTGTGTGTGTGTGTGTGTGTGTGTGTGTGTAGCTAAAGTGTGGGTGAATAAACATTCAACTGTTCACTGTCTCCTCTATTGCCCACGAACTTATCTTTATCACAATGGCGTTTTCATTACCGTGGATTATGATAATTGTGAATGAACATGCACGCACGCTCTATTTATGAATGTCTGCAATTTACTAACATACACAAGTTGTACTAACAAATCTGTGGAATAAGAAGCGTTCGTGAATCTGGCGGAAAATTAACAAAATTTTTTAGGAATGAGGCCCGAGGATTTCACACACTAATACTCACTGTAATTTGGTCTCTGAATGAAACAAATTTGTTCATTATATTCTACTAAATAAGACCTTTCCAAAGATATATAACACATGTCTGTGTTATCTTTGTGACTTTTTTTTTTTTTTTTTTTTTTTTTTTGTGATAGCAATTTGCTAATTTTCTTAAATGGAACAGTTCTAATTTATCAGCAAATTTAAAAGCAATATTTTAGAATTGGTCAGATCAGCTATATTCATTGTAAAGATAAGAGTCTAAGCTTTAAAACAGCACCTATTTTTTATTTTTTATTTATTTATTTATTTTTTTGCAGATAAAGCAAGTGGTTGTTGAGTAATACCATTTCTTTTCGTGATCAGTGCCCCCTAAGGGCCTGGTACCGTGTTGCTCCGGGTTTAAGAGGTTAAACTCCGGATACTATGTAAGAACTGTGGTAAATTATCAGAAGGGCTAGTACAAAGGAGAATTTAACAAGAGCTTTAAAGCCTGGACCCCCGTGCATAAAGGACAAAGCTGTTTTTCTCCTCTGTAAATATGTTCAGTTGTAGCGAACTTTAATGGAAAATGTTTATTCACTAATTAAGAGCCTGATAAAAGATAAATATCAGCTAAGAAGTCATACTCTCTGAATTTTTTAACATAGCCCTACATAAAGGTGTTAATTAAATTGTTACAGATTTTATAGTTGCTAATATCAGTAAATTCACATCCGCCTCCCAATTCAATGCTTTACTGTCAAATGTGCATTTCTATGTGACAGAATAAGCAATATTAATTCAACTGTATTTGAGATTCAAAAATAATATCATTATATGTAATAATATCAACCCCTAATTTGAAGCAAGCAAAATGTGCCCAAAAAAAATAAGGTTAGGATGACGGGGAAGGCTCATTAATTTTAGGAAAATGTCAACAGATTGGTCAGTGAGACGTTCTGATCACCTGCCATACTACGTTTCAGAAATAAGCTTGTGGGCCACAAGAAATGAGCTGGTGGGCTGGATTTAGCATTGAGTTTGACACCTGTGCACTATAGCTTTCCAAAATCACAAGCTCCAATCTGATTGGCTGGCTTTACACAATTTCCGGGAGTCAGGGTGATTGCTGTTATTTCTGTTAGTACCTGTTGTTTGTTGGTGGTGTGTTTACCTGCTGTAAATCCAGGGTTATGGTGACGTAATGGTAGTCCATCCCGTTTCATGATGCTTGGACTCTGCCACCATTTGATAGTGCCGTCGATGGCATACTCGATGGAATGGCACTCTGCATACATGATAAACACAGTCATGGGAACTCAATTAATTGAAATTAATATCAGTCAATACCAGACAGGACAGTGAAGGGGGAATGTGATTGGAACGTAGGACAGGCTGGGCTGCACAACTGGCAACAGCTTTTGAATATCTGATCACAAATTAAATGTATTCATATCATTCCAATTTAACAAGGAATCCACTTTCTTGCTGGTAAAAAAAAAAAAAAAAAAAAAAAAAATTGGAGAGGAAAGCAGGTAATAGGCTTTCACCAGCAGGTAATAATGCATCATATCATGAATAAGATGAATGATTATCAATGCAAGAATTAAACTCAGACAATTTCACACACAGATTTCCATGCAGCAGTTTTTATTTGATCCCTGCATGTGAGCAGAGATAAATCATATAAAACAGTGAAATTGCTCACTGTAATATTAACTAATTAATATTCTCATTTGTTTCGCCTGCACTCAGGGGCGTAGCAGTCATTTTAAAAGTGGGTGGGACACAGCTGTGAGTAGGTGGCTCACACAGACCCAACACTTAAAGTGCAGTATTAATATATTCAGGGTTGTTTCATCATTGTCAGTGATCAGACCTACCACCGTCGAATCATCAGCAAACTTAATGATGGCATTGGAGCTGTGTGTTGCCACACAGTCATGTGTGTACAGGGAATACAGGAGTGGGCTGAGAACACAGCCCTGTGGGGCTCCAGAGTTGAGGGTCAGTGATGAGGAAATGAGCTTGACAGGAAGTCCAGGATCCAGCTGCACAGCGAGCTGTTTAAGCCCAGAGCCCGGAGTTTCTCATCTAGCTTGGAGGGCACTATGGTGTTGAATGCTGAGCTGTAGTCTACAAACAACATTCTCACATAAGTGTTCTTTTTTTCCAGGTGGGAGAGAGCAGTGTGTATTCTAGATGCAATGGCATCATCAGTGGAGCGGTTGTTGTGGTAAGCAAACTGCAATGGGTCCAGTGATGGAGGCAGCACAGAGCAGATGTAATCTCTGATTAGTCTCTCAAAGCATTTGCTGATGATGGGGGTCAGAGCAACAGGACGCCAATCATTTAAGCAAGTGATTTTCGATTGCTTTGGAACAGGCACAATGGTGGACGTTTTAAAGCATGTGGGGACTACAGACAAAGAGAGGGAAAGGTTGAAAATGTCCATAAAAACACCAGCCAGTTGGTTCGCACACACTCTGATGACGCAGCCCGGAAAGCTGTCTGGACCCGCGGCTTTGTGGATATTCACCCGTCGGAAGGATTGGGTTACATCAGCTACAGAGACGGAGAGTGAACTAACCTCTGTAGCTTCGGCCACAAGAGCTCTCTCCGTGAGGGCGGTGTTATTTCCCTCAAAACGAGCATAAAAAGTATTTAGCTCATCCGGGAGAGAGGCAGCGGTGTTCACAGCAGAGTTTTTATTCCCTTTAAAGTCCATGATGATATTAATTCCCTGCCACATGCTTCTAGATTTTGTGGTGTTAAACTGTCCTTCAGTCTTGCTCCTATACTGACGTTTTGCTGTCCGGAGGGCATAACTGGCTTGTTTATGCTCCTCTGCGTTCCCAGGATTAAAAGCGGTGCATCAAGTGCCACGCAAACATCGCTGTTAATCCAAGGTTTCTGGTTCGGGTAGATCCGTATTGGTTTGGTAGGAACAACATCCTCTACGCATTTTCTGATGAAACACGTTACGCTATCAGCGTAAAGCTCGATGTCGTCATCAGAGGCGGACCGGAACATCTCCCAGTCCACGTGATCAAAACAGTCTTGTAGCATAGAGTCTGTTTAGTCCGACCAGCACTGGATCGTTCTGAGGGTGGGTGCTTCCTGTTTCAGTTTCTGCCTGTAAGCGGGCAGAAGCAGAATGGAATATGTTACAAATTGCATTTTACAGCATGTATTCTGTCATCTGTAGTGGAATACATTTCAAAAGTAACCCTCCCAACCCTGAATATATTACAGTATATATTAATATATAATTATGATTTAAATATTATATTAATATATACGTATTATTTACTTTTAATATTTGTAGTATTTAAAAAATTCAAGTATTGCAAAATAATTGAAAATTAGCTGCAAAAATAAAGGGCATCTTTTGCAGCACTTGCTTCTGTTTCACACATGACAATAAAAGACTGAGCACAAGCTGGTCCTGAATAAATGATTTAATCAATTACAATAATGACAATTGTGCATGTGCACAGTTTAATTTTTTACTCTGTGCTTGTACATTGTGGGATTTAAATGTATCCAAGTGGCTCGAGTGTTTTGACTGCGTTCACCAAAATTCGTTCAGATCCATTTAATGATTCACTGACCATTTCTGGTGATGCCAGAGGGTGGTGACAAATGAGTGTCTTGTGTGAAATGAGTTAGTAACTGAATCAATGATCAAAAGAAAAAAATTATCCTTTATGTCTAGAGAGCTACAAAGAGACTTTAGTAGAGGTTTTAAGCACGATAAGAACAAAGCAAATCTAGCATTTCCCTACAGTTTGTCGACTGCACACCAACATAGAGGTAAAAAACAGGAGCTGATATTAAAAATAGCTTTACATATTTAACACAGATCTAGTAATGTGCTTAAATTGGCAAAAACAACCTATCAAACTATGACCTCACAAACATAATGTAAAAAGCATAACTTAATGAAGACTCATGTGCTGATATAAACTCTTACAATGTGTGCTTAAAAGAAGGATTGTCCTTTTTTTTTTTTTTTTTGCAGTGCATTTCACATAATGCTGCCAATCAAGAATGATATGCCGATAAATAACTCTCATTTGTGTGTTCCTCATCTCTAGATTATTAATTTAGATCAACATCAATGCTGATAAAAAACATGGATAAATGAGCATCGTTGAAAGCAACTCTGTAGAAATGAATGGAGCTGCATTGATTAGACTGTCTGACTGATGGCCTATTATGTAAGAGTTATTTCGGCTCATGAAATTCACCCGTGATTGGCTGGATGGTCGATCAATCAGCTCAAAGTAACAAAACATAAAGAATACTGTATACAAATCCATTTGGATTCGGTATGGGTTTAGCTTGGAAAAGTGTGAGGGACAAAAATCACCTTTTTAAAGAGTGCGGGGGACATAGCAAAATATATTTAAGATATATTGATGACTCGTCTTGCACTAAACAGATTTTTTTGTAATCAAATGCTCTCTAGTCAGGAATCTTATTAAAAATATAGTTCAGAAACGTGTTTCTAATGTTGGGATTCTGCAGAGTGGCAGGTGCTTCACACAGCCAGGAACAGCAGAATGTTTGACAGACATTTCACTCTAGTCAGTAGTTCTGGGGCAAACGTATTAAACAGTTGTACCACGTTTGCGCGCTGTTTTTCAGCACAAAAACCTGTGTTAAAAACCTTATTCACTATTCATCCATATTCCAGTTGCACTATATTTAAATTAAGTAATTGTCATTCTTTTCAGCGCAATCACGCCTCCATTCTATGTAAATTAGGCTTTTTGTAGATCACACTTCATTCACAAAATGTTATGCTATTTGCCTGACGCAATTAATGTCACACTACTACTGCTTGTGGAAAGCAGGCGGTAAACAGAATATCAATTAAAAGAGATTTTTGCATTGGTTTTCCATTGACCATGGCAACAGTAACTCCCCATCGTTTCTGAACACCCAATAGGCGTCGCTGATGTGTACATGTGGGCAGTCATGTGTTAATGTTTTTGACTTTCTGATGTCAGAATTCAGCCATTTCTGAAAAATCTCTGATGTTGTTTTTGCAGCTTGAGGTCTGAAAGTTACAGTACTGTATGTTTTCATAGTACATAAATCTTTTATCTTAAAAGATCAGGGCAAATTTTTCTCATGATATGACCCCTCAACTGCTGTAACAGCTCATATTAAACATGCTGGAACTTAATAATGTGTCTCTGTTGGCTTTTACCTTCATGAGCTGAATGGAGTTGAATAAAACCCTGTACTGAAGTGTCTTTTGAAATAAAGTTGTCTGCTCTAATGAAGGATGAGTTTTATAAGCACTGAAATTCTCCTGATATGTTTATCTCAGCACAGAGCCTGTCAGAGCCAAACTATATGACACAAATTTTCAATCCTTCTTTACACTCAGATTCTTAATCAGGCAAAGTTGATTAAAGTTGTCCACTTAATCATTTATTTGACTGGATATATTTTTTTCTAATTTATAAGCGAGGTCTAGGTTTCATTTGAAAAGAACTCCCCCGCTGCTGAAGTCACATCTCTCTCTCTTTCTAAAATTTTCTTTAATTACATGTTATATTAATCACTCTCTGGCTTGGATTGTGTGGGTGACTCCTGGGCTCTGCCGTGTGTGTGTGTGAGTGTTTGAAGAGAGAACATAATATCTTGCTCATTACAGACTGAGGTCTCTGGATGACAGCACTAGAACTGTTTCTCCTGTGACGGCTTAAACCCAGGTGAGTCACCAAATGTTTTATTAAGACCTTTCAAACAGTTTGCATACACCAAATAACATGACACCGACCCCTAAAAGCATAGGCTTGCTTTACCTGACAGAAAGATGAAAGGTGAATGTCAGGAAGCCTGTCAAGAACATATTCAAATGATCTATGTATAATCTAATTAATATTCATGAGTTTCCTGAAAAAAAATGTCCCCACCACTTTTTAAAACAAAGTGACTCCCATGATTATTAAACATTTTCATCTACTGACACACAAATCATGGCTAGTGTTAACAGTGATTGTGTCCGCACGCACTTCACTTCTACCTGTCGATTTTAAAAAATGTATTTATTGAAACATGAAAATTTTGTCAAACACTTCAAACAAAACGAAAATATAATCAAAATTACGAAGTGGTCAAAAAAAGTCATACCAAATCCAAATATTTTACTGTAATGGTGGCGGCCCCCAAAATAAATTTAAACACCTTTTTTCTTTATAAATAAATTCGGGCACCAGACAAGATAAACCCTTGTCAAAAAGAACAAATGCAACCTCAGGGATCTCTTTAAAGCCACCAGTCACAACAATCATTTTGTAAAATACAGAGATAAAACACAAGAGCCAGTGACGAACAATTTATAATATTTATTTTAAACAATAATGAAAATGTAGATCAAATAAGTCAATTTAAATAAAGCAAACAATTAATTAAATTAAACAAGTGATAAACCCATCTGCGTGTATGTGGATGTGTGTATAGGGTATATGTGTGTATGGGTGCATGGGAGAAAGTTCGAGTGCTCTGAGATCCAAAAAATAGTGTGCGCTGGTCAGGAGTGTGTTTGCATGTACCTTGAATGAGTGTGAGGCACAAGCGGCAAGAACACAGAGGGTAAGTTAAACCTTAAGGGATCTGGGCTGGTCATAATATCTTCTTAGCTTCCGATGTTGGCTCCAGATCTACTCCGTCACAGAGCAATTCAGCGGTCGGCAGGCTCCGTACTCGCCACTCCACACAAAACAGGAATTGTTTCACTGGTAGCTGTCTGTGACGAGGAGGAGGGCATGGCAGGGTCGTGATGGAGCACGGCCTGTGCTGAATCAGCGATAATAAGGGGCAACCGGAGACGCTGGTTCGAGAGAGAGACACATATGCACGTGGCCACGTTGCATATGTGTCTGTTTGTCTTATGTTTTAAGTTGTTTTAAGTTGAGTTTTACATTAAACCTTATGTGTATTGTTCAGCCGGTTCCTGCCTCCTCCTTGCCCATCCTTATACTGTTACAGTAACCCGGGATGGAGGAGGGATGTGCTGTTGCGGAGTCCTCCCCGCTGCCATCTGCCTGGGGATGGAGGGGTCGCTGCCGGCCACCGAGATCCAGAGGAACGGTGGTCATCTGCCGAGAAGAGGAGAGAGAGTAGATCTTGCTCGCCGGCTCCCGGACACACTGTCGCCCAGTCCTCAACTGCTCCTCCACCCTCTGGCGGATGCCAGCTCGCGTCTCCCCCATCGGACGGGAGTGAGTCCACCGGCCCCTGGTGGATGGAACCGCTCCTCCCCTTCTCAGCAGATGGCTGCGGCTGCTCCCCTGGCAGATGGCAGCGGCTAGGACTCCGTGACAGCGCATTCCTCCTCCCTCCCGGGTTTCAGCACTACTGTAACAGATAAAGGATGAGCAAGGAGGAGGCAGGAACCGGCTGAAAAAATAAACGAAAGGTTTAATGTAAAACAAAGTCAAACCCATCAATAAATTCAGGCAAAACACGAACTGTAGTGTCAGGCGTTGTTTATGAGTCCCTTTTAGATCTCACACCTCCATTGCTATTCCATTTCATTTCTCACAGCACAAGTACACGATGGTATATTCTCTCCTTTTGCCAACTCTGCACACAACTTTGTCCCTCCACACCTGTCACACCATAGCGGGCAGCCATTTTATAGTCTCAGGTTAGGGATTTAGAGATAAAAATGATAGTGATTGTCAGGGATTTAATTTGATGTTCCACTATATTTTCAGAGTTTATACAGGATGGTTGGCAACCCTAATCGAGATGCATCTGCTAGGCTAGCTACTTCAGAATAAATCTTCCCTAAATTTGCCACAAGCCTTAATCCACTGATAAGTGTTTGGTGTTTCCTTGAAGTTTTCAGACTGCATCTTCAGGCTCTGCATCTCCACACGATACTACCACAAGATTAACTTTGTGTACAAGGTAAAAACAACTGCATTCATGAGCTATGCGAAAACACCGGGAAAATTTATTTGTCACAGGAGATTGGTAATATTTACCCTCAAATCAATTTGCCTGGGATTGATTTTTTTACCGGCCGTTTTTTAGAAGGTAAAAGATGCTGTAATCTTTACCAGCATGGGAATGTACAGTCTGGAAAAAGTCCAGAAAAATGACTGATATGACCAATTTGCACAGGATTAAAATCTAGGAGAAACTCTGATTATTATTACAGTACATTACACCACATCCTCACCAGTGTACATTTTTTTTCACAGTTTTTTGTTTTAGTCATAGTTTCAGTCTTTTGATGAAAATGTCCTTTAAAAATAGTCTACATTCCATTGTGTGATATTCATTCATTTTAGTCCATTTTACCGTATATGACATATAATTTTAGTCAACGAAAATAATATATTTTAGGTCATGATGACGTGCAAAATGGGCAAAAAAGAATACAACTGTAACAGACCAAACTTTAATAAAATATTCAAACATTTAGAATTTTTTTTAAACCTTTTCTAATGTAAACATGTATCAAACATACAGTATAAAAGTACATACTATCCTTGTTGTGAAAAACCTGAACTCCTGAAATAATAATGAATAGTCTGAAGTATTAGCTACTTTTTTGAAGTTAGCTTACTGTATTCTGAATTCTTCATGCTTTAGAGACTTTTTAATTTTACATGAAAGGACATTACTGTCACAGTCTGTCTCCCTCATTTTCTTCATTTTCTTCAAGGACTCTTATTTTGAAGTTTTCTCCCGGTTTTCTCACCTCCTGATCCATTCCCAGCCCTGAAGCCACCCCCCAGGCCCCCGGATCCTTTCCCAGCCCTGAAGCCGTCCCCTTGGCCTCTTGATTATCCTCCTTGGATCCTTCATCTTCTGCGTCATCATACCCTCCTCATCCATCGTTGGGCACCAGGAGTCACCCTTTAAGGGGGGGGGGGGGTCTGTTTCCAATCCTCCACACCTGCCCTCCATTTCATCATTAGTCATTGTTTGTATAAATACCCTCTAGTTCTGTTCATCCTTTGTCAGTCCTTGAAGTGTTTCGTTGAGTTACTGAAGTGCCACATTGTGTTGTTAAAATGTTACGTAGAGTTGAGTTTGATGTTAAGATTTAGCGTTTGTTTCCACTCCAGCATTTGTTTCCACTCCATCGATTGTTCCACTCCAGCAAATATTCTACTCCAACGATAATAATTAAAAGATTTAAAGATTCCACTCCTGCATCTCCTCTCTTCCTCATCCACTCCTAGACTCCAACGTTACAATTACATTGCACTTGGCATGTTTCTTGAGGCCAATTTATAGTTCTGCGTTGAACCTACGGCATTAACTATGCGTAGCTACGGTGGTTACGGCGTAGCTTACGCTGTAGCCTAATGTGTGCCTCTTCAAAAACGTAACTGCACGTCAGGTCGACGCAGACCACAACAGCTGTGATTGGTCCACTTTATCCAGAGAACGCCTCCCAGGATGATATCAAGGATATCTGAGGTAGCGTCACATTTTATCCAAGTTTATTTGAATATCTATGCATTATATCACATTGTATTTCGACTCGTGACCATTGAAGCAATTATCTCAAACGGGAGCATCTGCTGGTTTTTTATTTTATTCTGTTTGTGTTTCATGAAGTTATAAGCAAAACTTGACAAAAGATATCTGTTTACAGCTTATAAACTCTAAAAGCTTTTTTTCCCCTGGCCTTTACTTGATGATAATTTGATATGTGAGTAAAATTATATGTTTTGTATTCTACTTGCGAACATTCTGATCGGCACGATGACCGTATGTTTGATGGTATATGTACAGTAATAATCATATTTCTTAAGTTATGGAAACGGAACACTTCTAATTTGTCATCAAATTAAAAAAGCACCTGGTAAGTGTTGGTTATATTGCCTATATTAATTTTTAAGTCTTTAAAATGACACCCAATTTGTGTTATTCAAGTGAGTAGTTATTAATTAATTTGATGATTTCTTTTTCAGCACGGAACGCCAAAATGTTTGTGTATTATTATTTAAGAGACTTGAGCAAGCATATAGTAATTTCCTCATTTATTTTCTGCCTGCAATGCAGGCAACATGTAGTATATTATTTATTATTCATTTCAACATTCACATACTTTTGAACTAATTTTTGCTGCAATAATTTAATAAATACTTTTGAATACAGAAATGACATTGCTTGCATTGCTTTTGTTTATTTGTACTCCCAGAACGATGCAGACACACCAACACTATAAATGCAAACCAATGCTTTGGCCAGCACATGGATCCTACACCGTAGGTTTGATGCAGAAGCATAAATCAGCCTTTATGGAAACCGCATATTCACAGCGCAAGTTACTCAACGCAAATTATGCATATTCTGACTAGCGCGTCATTTAGTTCAAGTTCACCTGATCATTCCCTTCACTTTGCAGATGTAAGTTGTTCCATAAATGTTGTGGATATATTGATTGATCTCATGTATTAATAGGATGCTTATTTAGTATTTACCCCGTTTTGTAGTGGTTCACAGAGGCAAGGATGCTTGCTGTCACCTTTCCTGTTCCTGTTGGCCATTGACTGGATTATGAATACATCCACAGCCCAAAAGCTAAATGATATCCAGTGGACCCTCTGGACACAGCTGGATGACCTCAACTTTACTGATGACCTGGCGCTTCTCTCCCATACAAATGCAGGAAAAGACATCCACCGTCGTAGAAAACTAAGCATGCCTGGGCCTCAACATCCACAGAGGAAAAAGTAAGGTCAACGCAGCCTATGCAACCCCCATCACGATGGAAGGTGAAGCCCTAGAATAGGTGGAGAGCTTCACCTACCTTGGCAGCATAGTCGACAAGCAGGGTGGGACAGCTGCCGACGTAAGTGAGGACAGGCAAAGCGAGGACAGCTTTCCATCAACTGAATAATGTCTGGGGCTCCATGAACTTGACCACCAACATCAAGATTTTTTAAAACCATCATGAAGCCTGTGCTACTCTATGGAGCCGAGACCTGGAAAACCACTGTAAAAACCATGAAGAGAATCCAGATATTCATCAACACCTACCTCAGAAAGATCCTTTGGATCCGCTGGCCTGATACCATCAGCGGAGGCGGAGTGGCCATAGGGAGAACTGGGACTTTTCCTGGTGGGCCAGCCACGAAACGGGGCTGAACAGGGCCGTGATAAGCTGTAACGGGCTGCCGTGTTATGCAGAAAAGGACAGGGACACCCCCCTCCTGCTCAACAACTTTTGGGCCAGTTTCTATGTAAAATCCAGTGCCGATTTCCACCCCTGACCATCAGTAACTAAATGCTGTGCCAGCGAACGGAACAGCAGCCTGTAGATGAAGAGATCCTCCAAAGGCGCTGGGGATGGATTGGCCACACCCTCCGCAGATCCGCATCCAATACAGTATGACAAGCTCTCATCTGGAAAACACAGGGGGAAAGAAAAAGAGACTGGCCAAGGAACACCTGGCACCGCGATCTGGAGGAGGAAACCAAGAAAATGGGACTCACCTGGGGAGAGCTGGAGCGGCTGGCCCAGGATTGAGATGCCTGGAGAACTTTTGTAGGTGGCATAAGTAAGTAAATAAGAAGGGGTTCATTATGCCATTGTTCAACTCACACAGCTCAAGTGGAGAAATCCCCAATATACTGGATTAATGGATTAGTTGAATCCATATCTAATATCTTATTCTATATACAGATTCTCAAGATGTTTCTTCCTCTGTTTTTATTTTGCACTGTTAACATCTTGCTGTATCATTTTTATTGTAATATTTTCATCAACAGTATGCTTTAATAAAATTGTTTAACCATCATCATGATGCATCTTTTTCGCCTCGTCTTCGTTATCGTTGACAAAATCAAAAAAAACCCTTCGTCAACGCACGTTTTCGTCAGTGATTTCGTTGACGAGATTAACACCGATCCTCACATTGATAACAATGATCTCATCTGAACATTTATCATTATATTTTTCACATTTCGGTAATGAGAATTTTCCACGTTACAGTTGATTTTGGGGTGAAAAAAGACCCAGACCTGTTCTTTGATTGTAAATCAGATCACTCGGGGCAGCTATTTTGTAGTCATGCAAGTACAGCTCCCTTCCACTTGAATGAGGAAAGACCGAAATATCCACAACAGTTTGTCACGATAACGTTCAAGTAATAGTCTGATTTCTAAAAAATCAAGCTGATCCAGCTAACATGTGGTCAAGTGTCTTTATCAAAAGGTGACTGGCTCTTTAAAAGCTGACGTGTGTAATTTTTTTGATGTTAAAATACTTTCTTATATTCCATCTTAATATGTAGAAATAAGTAAACCATTAGTACATTGATCTCCTATGTATGGCTTTCCAAAATTCCTCTGTTTGTTTGAGTGGTCCGGCCAGCTTGACAGTAACATCGGCTCAATCAATGGTAAAAGCCAAAATGGTAAAGCTGTTTGAAGACAATCTCTTTTTTTTTTTTTTTTTTTAAATGTATACTTGTAAATCATTGAAAACAATGTTTATTTATGAAAATTTAGTTTGGTGATGCTAGTGTCGCAGAAATTACACACTTCAGATTTAACAGGCTGGACTACCATTGTTGCATTTGCATAATTCCTTTTCTCCCATTCATATGTATACACGTGGGCCGTCTTTTCCCCTTATAATGTCTCAAGATTCACCCATAAAAAGAGAGATAAAGAGAGATATTTAAGCGATAATCTTTTTGTTTTGCTATTGTTCAAGAAGTCTAAGACTCAGTCTAATAATACAGAGGTCATAGAACAATGATGACCAGAAATGATATTTTTCTTTTGACTCCATCGCTTTTTATCCTTGTCTCATCTATTCCATTCCGTCCCTCACACTTCACACTATCCTATTTCATCTCTTAAGCTTCTTTTTTTCAGTATTGATCTTTTTGCCACAGTATAACCTATGCCTGTCACAACTACTCACTAACAAATCCCATTTATGTCACCCACTTTTTCATAAAAACAGCTAAGTTGCGAATTTCATGGGTACCTATTCTGGGAGATGTCTAGACTTGGAAACAGTGTTACAGTGGCAATATATATGCAGAGTGTTTAATCAGCATAAATCCAAAATAAAATGGTTGGTAAATAGGAACAGGGTCAATATACAGGCAAACAAACTGCCCACTTCTATACTACCCATATTAATTTTTCTGTATGTTATCTGTGTATTGTGTACAGTAAAAATATTCTACTACTTTTGGCAAAATGTGCTTTATACAACAGAGCACACTGCAAGGAATTCTCAATAAGTAAAAGGCTACTTAAATTCTCAGCTGACAAAGTAATAATTATGTTGCACATCCGTCATTCGAAACACGCTGGTTCAACAATATAGAGCTGTCGTTAATGCTGTTACGCAGGGGGTGGAGTGTTAACTTCTGCAGAGATCAAATGTATTTCAATATTTTACTACAGGGAGCTCTGGAATGCTCTATTCTGATTGGTCAATGATGCCATCTAGCGGTCTGATAACCGCACATCCACATATCAGACCGGTCATCCAGGTATTGCGAGTCCTCTTTCTTGCTTCTCGGATCACTGTGCAATCTCTACAAGTAAGCCAATAAAATAATTTCAACTTAAATCAACATTTCATGTGCATTTATTTGGCAAATAGTCTTGTAATAAGATTCATAATGAGCAATCAGATGTTCATTAATTACAAAATAAACAGAACTCGCACAACCAAAGTCGCAAACCGGAGGTGGATTTCAACTGTTCTGTGATTTATCTCTTCTCACTTAATTACATAATTTCAAACCAAATCAATATTTAATGCCCTTTTTTTGTTAGCGGCTGTGTAATAAGCAGGATAATGTACAGTCAGCCGGTTGTTATAATAAACACCTTCAGGCTGATACAAGAGTTGTTCGCTTCATGTCAGGGTCTTGATCACCCTGTCGGGTTTATTTCACGATAACAACCGTCTGACTCTACATTATCCTTTACATAATCTCCATAATAAACCTAGCGGTGTTCAACGGTTTTCTCTTAATTTTTTTAAACGGCATTAGGAAAGCGGCGTTCACATTTCTACAAAAACACCAGAATAAGCTGTTTTCATTTCTAGTGCATGTGAACTGGTAGAAAATATTGACTAAATGAAAGTTATATATGGAATGAAAGATAAAGTATAGAAGCCTCAGCGATGCTTCTAACCACAAGCTGTTGAGCTGGAGAGCTGTTATTTCAACAAAAAAGTTTTACTCCTAAAGAAATGAATTGTAATTTTGAAACATATGTATAAAATCATGAGCACTCACATGAGATGAAGACTCTAGTCATATCAGTGACCATATAAAAGCTGTTTTATTCTACATGGGGCAGGGGCGCCCTCATGGGGGCTGCCATTTTAGAATCACATGATCAGCTGAATACTACTTTCTTAATCTCAGTAACCGTCTTGTTATTGGACATTTTCACTTTGGATTAAATTAATCGTGGCTGATTGTGAATAGTGAAATTATACAATGGCACCTGTAGCTGAAAACTATTGACCTGTTTCAGTGATGTCACTTTTCTCCACAGCCGCCATATTTGTGACCATCAGCGGGAGGAAACAATGGTGGGGAATGGAAAACACCCGAAAAACAATATCAAGAAAAACATCAAAAATCGCTTTTGATCCATGCCAAGCCCCAGGGAAAGTTCACACAGGTCTGAAGACATCACAAATATGGTCAAATTGAACTTTCACAGACATTTAAAGATATTTTATCCACAATTCATCTCCGTACGTCGGCAAGTCTAATGTGTGACCGGCGAGTACACACGCCCACTGGTACATCACCGTAAACGTCTCTCATTCAGAAGTTACAAATGTTTTTGTGTTGTTTTCTGGTCTGATTAAGTCACAGTATTAAAAAATGTCTGTGATGATCCCGTTTGTATGAATGTAAGAGCTTCTTTTAACTCCTGAAGAAGGTTTTTGTTGCATCCCACAGTGCAGCACACTGAATGTATATGGAATACTGGTCACAAACATGGCGGCGCGGACATACAGTGACGTCACATCAAACAGGTCAATTGATTTTGAATGATGCTGCATCCACACCACTAGGTGTCACTGTAAGTCCAAGATGACATGAGCAAAAAGGAACTGAGTACACCTTTAAACTAATTTTCTTCTATTTTTTTTTTTCCAAGTGTTTCCTGTTCAACTATTCACAAAAACTGCCATGGCATAATTTTATTTAAATTTTTTCCACACCAGTCTACTGTTGTATTTTATATTTAAGACAAACCTGCCCCTTAATGGCACAAACAAACTAAAACTGTAATCTGTTGCTTTGCGTGTTTAATTAGGCAGTTCTTGGCCAGAATAAATCGCAAAGAGAACAAGATTTTATGCCTTTTACGCCAAGATTACGAATACACAAGACTAGTTATGACTGTCACAGGTTGTGGTAGAGAAGATGAAGGAGAGGCGTTGGATCTATTTGCAGGCTTTAATGAAGATGATGAAAGAGATATATAATAACATGGCGTGCCATAAACTAAATAAACAAACCATCACAACTATTACATGGACGAGAACTGACAAAGAATGAACAACACAGGAGGGTATTTATACACAACAGAACTAATGAGGGGATGGCAGACAGGTGAGGATGATGAGGAACAGCTGGTAGTGATAAGGGCAGTGCACTATTGGAAATGGAGTCCAGGGGGAAACTTCAAAATAAGAGTCCATAGAAACAGGAGGGGAGACAGAACATGACAATGACATATTAGGTGTATGATTATTATTATGACGATTTTATTTTAAAGATGACAATCTACTCATATGACTACAGTGTTGCATACAACGATTTGAAATGTTTATCGTTGCGTAATACTGTTTGAATTACTTTTTTTATTTTTTAAGTAGTTGGCAGTGCATATTATGCAGCAGGCAGTATGTCAATACATGAACATGACATGTAATATTAAACAGAGTTTGTACACATTTATTTTTCCCACGCTTGTGCAGACAGCATGTGTATTTAACTGCTGTTTTGTGAAGTGCACAAATGTTTTGTGTTGTGCACAAATACACCACACAAAACATGAGAGAGAGCAGAGCACTTGATCTCATGGAATCACTGTCAGCTGCTCGACCAGATGTTCTCAACTTGTTCTCAGTAACCAGTGCTGGGCAGTAACGGATTACATGTAATATGGATTATGTAATCAGATTACAAAACCAAGTACTTTTAATTGGATTCAATTACATTTTAAAATACTTGTAATTGGATTACAGTTACTTTTTATAGATTACATGATTACTTATTAACAAGGCAATGGCAGTAAATTGTTAATAATTTATTGGTCATCCTAATCATTCTCTTTTTTCAATCTTTAAAATTACGTTTGGTAAGTCTTCGAGTGTTTTCGAAAGAGAGGAGGAGGGTTGTGTGTTTTGCACTCAGAACTGATACTCGCTACTAGCCAGCCAGGTGGAGATGGAGCGATCTACCTCAGCATTTAACCACTGGATCTATAGAGATAATTTCATTTTTAAGAATGAAATTACACCAATGTTGTGCAGCTCACAAATTGAATTTAATTGCTTCAAAGGATCTAGTGGATGCCATCTCTAAGGTTCCTGTCTGCAGGGTACACAATAGTTCAACTGTAAAATGTGCAGCAATATGGAACAAAGCCCATCGCTCTACTGTTGCTGCTGATGCAGTGGAGTCCATGAAACTTGACACAAAACATGACACAATCCTTGTGTGACTCGGTGGAACTCTGCTGTTTTAAAATATTCTGCTCTTTTAGAATATTCAAGCTGTTCAAAAGATAATATCTTGCACCTCAGCTTTAGAGTAGGTGATGGTCTATCAGTAAGCAGTAAGGGTTAAAAGTGTTTCAGTGCTTTTAGATGAAAACTTTGACCTAGCAACGTTGCTGTTGATTTTATGGTCATTAATGTTTGCAATGTTGCTATTGTTTTACGCACTTAAAATGAACTTGACTTCTCAGAGTTTTGAATTATAAACTTTGGTCATGCACTGTCATTGCTGTTAGATTTAATGTTTATTTCATTCATGTAATGTTTAATGCACTTTTTAAATGTCATAAGGAGCTCTTTTTGTGAGGCTCTTTTTGTTAGTAATAAAGAATGGAAAACATTTTCTTCCTCTTTGTACGTTTATGTTAAAATAATTATCCTACTCAAATGCAAGTGACATAAAATAAAACAGAATTAGGTTGAAAGTAATCCAAAAGTAATCAAAGTAATCTGATTAGATTAACTCCTGAAATGTAATCTGAAGATTACATTACTGATTGCATTTTTTGACATGTAATTTGTAATCAGTACCTGATTACAATTCACAAGTAATCTGCCCAGCACTGTCAGTACTGAAACACGTTCAAGCTAGACAAAAGCAAGGTTCCTCTCTCTGACTCGCACAGAGATCATGTACAGTCAATCCTGCAGACACAGTAGTAGTCTGTAGTAGTCTATGGCATACGCAGGCATACTCCATATGCCCACATATCTTTCGGAAGATTTTGCATATGCCCACCCAAAATAAGTGATGATATGTATGGCCACCAGAACAACGAGTAGGCTTTTGACCCGGAACTTTCAATTTACTAATGTAGTGCCACAGCACCGTTGAGGGAATTGTGTTTTTTTTTTTAAGTGTACAGTGATTCGCTCTAAACGCGCACGGAGCAGCGGTAGGCAGGAGCGCAACTGATGGCACTGGCAAGACAGACAGTCCGACTAAGCTGATCCACCAACCAGAACATTCATTTCAGACACGACTGGATATTTGCTAACCAATCATATTTTCAGTTTCAGTAAGAGGCGGGATATTTCCATCTAATGCTGATGCACATGCATCACTGGAGTAACCATAATTTGCGCTATAAATTTATTTTCCTGTTAAACATATATATATATATATATATATATATATATATATATATATATATATATATATATATAAATATATATATAGACTATACAATTAAATGTAACTTATGCAATTAAACTTTGTGAAAATACATGATGTTATTGCATCCGTGCTAGTTTTTGATGCTCTTTGCAGATAACTGTGTCCCGTAATTATATCAAATGTATTTTTTTGTGCCTTTTACTGCTGTCCATGGTGCCTTTTTTTTTTCATGATATCAGATCATTTAAATTTATATTTCTAAGTAGGAAAACAATTTCACTATACACAGAAAAGCATGTTATAGTACACATCTAAAACAAATAACTATTAATTTGTATGTAGGCTACTGTATATATGGTAATACAAGATAACATGTTAAAGTGAACATTACTACACTCATATGAGCTATAACAACAGTTTATTGAAGTATTATGTATGTATTAGTTTATTAATTAGAGTAATTATAAAGTATTAACAATTTTCATAGAAGCCTAATGAAAGCAACATCAATGACACCTATTAATTTAAATACATATTTAACATCGAGTCACCATACACATCGTAGTAGTGTACTATACACCATGCCAGCAAGAAACTTACCCTGATATACATTTTGTAAGTTCATGTGGGACTATGATTACAACAGCCAATATATACATTTTATTTTTATGGAAAAAATTTCTTACACATTTTACATATGTACTGTATATAAATGTAAATGTATGTACATTTTAGAGACCGGGTGCATGTGGCTCCTTTATAAATTCACAGTATGCCCACCTCTTCAGACACTACTACACCACTGTCCAGACCCTGCTGTGGTTTAACTGCGAGGATAAAAGTCTTTTCACGCTGTTCTTCATCCAGACGCATCATACGTCAGCAGCTGGCTCTGGAATGTCCAGAACCAAATGGGTATTATATTCTAGGGCACAAACATTTTTTTCCCACGAAGCATTAGAGATAATTCCAGCTTGGAGGTTTTTGAAACTGCAGCCATTTCACTTGTATTTCATTGACTTGATCTAACAGTCACAACAGGGTGATGCACTGGAATGCAGCGCAAGGCCCACACATTTCTCTTCTCATTATGCTATTTTTCTTAAAGGAATGATTAAACCATGATGCCATGGTAAAATTGTGGTACATTTTTTTTTTTTTTTTTTTTTTTTTTTTATAGAAACACTGAAAAAACAGGTTGTCCGATTTACTGCATTTGTAATTTACACAACAAAATTGTGTTTCTCTTCTAAATTGATTTTCTTTGCTTTCAATTAATGTAATTCTCTAAAATGTGCAATTGACCTAATTGCAGTGAGCTAATGCAACACAATTCTTGAAAATTTGTCACAACTTCATTCATCTACTTATTTTTTTTTAATGGAATTCTACCTAATTTATTTGTGTTGGGACTACATGAAACTGGGCAGGGGATTTGTAGATCCCAGCATGCTTTGTGGAGAGTAAAATTGTTGAAATTAAGTGTTATTTTATGTGTTTTTGAGCAATATGAGAAAAGGGGAGACGTGATAGTGTTTAATGTTCAGATATTTGGTGATTTAGAACCGATTTTGTTGTACAGGGTTACCAACTTGCATAACCTTGTAATATAAATTATTTATGTGTCACAAAAAGATTACATTAAACTGGAGAAATAAATCATGTCAGGGACACATATAAAACCACTTTGAGGCTACTCAACTGGATCATTTACAAATAACAAATACGTTTTTTTATTTCTTACTGTTTAATCCTTAAATTCATACCTCGGGTCTTTAGTGAACTGGGACCTTATTCCATCCCCTTTTTTTATTGAGTTATGCTCTTTATCTTTTGTATTCCTCAACCTTTATCTCTTGAATAGTGCAACAATAAAAAAATGCCAAAGATGCAACTATATTTTTTTCTTAATGCTTAATTGCTAAAAGTGTATAAGATCATAACTGACCCCAGATTTGTAATAGTGTTGCAATATATATTTACACTTTCATAAATCACATTTATATGATTAGTTCATATCTAAATATGTCTACCATCGCAGATATCTGTTTATTTTATTTCTTTTTACAAGACAAATGAGTACAATATTCTACATCACGTTGATTTTCTGCCCAACAGTGGTGAATTATCAGTTTCCCATATGCGTGTACACATACATATTGTACATGCATTTTACTCCTCAAGGTGGCGCTGATGTTTCGTGATTGACTTGATTTACATTTGACATTATTATGTGAGGAAGAAGTAATGTGGAAGGAAACTATAGCAAGTGTAACACATGAACAGTATGATTTGGCTTTTGCCATTTGGGTGTACTACTGTAATAATTTAAGTTGTCAGTATGTGTTTGACACCCAGTTGTGTCTCACAAAAGTTCAATGTGGAATTAATGAATCATTTGTTGCATCATCTCTTTGATATATGAAAAATAAAACACTGAGATATTATAAATTATTTTCCATTATTTTCTAATTGTCTCAATGTAAACCAGATTTATATATATATATATATATATATATATATTTAAAAAAAAGGGACACGTTTAAATTAATTTTTGTGGTAGTCAACATCAGGGACTAAAAACGGTTCAAGGAATGAAAACATAAACCGAAAACAGACTACATTTTTGCAGAACATAAACGAAAATGGGAACAAAGTGATTTTCAATTGTTCTGGAGTGAAAATGTTATTTTTAAATGCTGGGAACCAGTTATAACTGGTTAATTTAGTTCATAACAATTTCAGCAATTACTACTATATTTCATACACACAGAATGAAATTGAGGGACTTCAATCCTGAATATAAATGCATTTGTCATTCTCAAAACTGGCCTTCGAAGTGTCATGTTTAGAAGTGTATGTGCTGTCTGTTTTGATCACACTGGGAACAGGACTGATCTGAGAGGACGTAACTCAGGGTCATAGCTCTCTCTCTCGCTCTTGCTCTGGATCGATATCAGCGCTCATTCCTGCTTCATTCATATCCTCATACTGCTGATCCTTCATTCAGCTTGACAAAACTAATTATTCTTTCATGGCACTCTGGGTGTCAGGAGCTGTAAGCTGTCTGCAGGCCTCACAGCCCAGAGATATCCCTTTAAAAAGATGAATATCTCCATTGCCCGCTTTAAATTTTCTGTGCATTTATGACGAGATGGAGGCCATCATGAACTGCAGAGCTCTTTCTGGTCATGCTGGACTGTCAATTCAGAGACTGCAGCCTGATGGAAATGTTTCACCAGGGGCGAAAAAGGGGGGGTTTGCAACAATTCCCTCTAAGCTGCTAGCATGCGCTGCTTCACACTTACAGTGTTGTTGCCGCACAGATAAAAACAAAAGCCAAACTCTAAAATATGGGGGGAAAGGCTAGATATTTCTTGAATCAGAGCGAAATAACTGAGCAGTGTTTCAACTGAATGCTACTTTCTGTTTGGAACTGAAGTTGAATGTGTAATTTGCCTTAAACTTGCACATGACAGCTGGTTAAACAATGCTAAATGAAAATGTTAAAATGACACTAACAATATAGTTGTTAGGATAGTAAAATTAATATTAGGGCTGAACGATTAATCAAAATAAAATTTAAATTGCAATATGTTACTATCCAAACCTAAAATACCCATAGCACCAGATGTTTGCTGACAGAAGAGTGGAAATGTGCATTTCACTGCATTAAAAGGCCATTGTCAACTCAATAGCATAAGTTAATAAATTATTTAAAAAATATGGTACTATTGTAAAGTAATATTAATAATTATTATGATTATTTTTAAGATTAATATGATGATGATGATGATGATGATGATGATCATCATCATCATCACTTTTATTATTATTATACAAAAATATATTTCCGTAATAATTTCGTAACTTAATAATATCTAGTCCAAAAATAATGATCATGACCCTACCACAAAGTGGAAAAAACAGCCTGCTAACTTCTAAAAACTTGGTGAGTCAATGACATAAGACTGTCATCCGTGTACAAGGGTGTACATTTGGCTTGAACATTGTGGGGGGGTAAAGCATTGACATATTTCCATTGATCATGTGGGGGTTGTCCTTGCTTGTCTCCCCCATCCCCCCTTGAATCTACGCCATTGTCCGTGTACAATCCATCAGATTATGGAAGGCCTAAAGGGTCAAAATTCCAACCTGGTTTCATAGAATCACTCAATTTTTGCAAAATGATTTTTTTCGTTCCTCACTGTACATATTGTGGCAGTTCTGGTGATATGAATGCTAGAGGCGCTACAAAAACAATCACATTTATTCACTTTCACACACAAAATCACAAGTAATTTACAAATGTAGAGTAAAATGGCAGATCATCAGTTCATAAACGTGTGCGCGCGCGCGCGTGTACGTGTGTGACAGAGCTCCGACTGAAGAGAGCGAGACCTCAAGCACAACACTCAGCAGGTGTGTGTGACACCCTCAGCCAAAATCAAGTTGTTCTGAACCTGCTAGTTAGACGCTGGCTTTAAAATACTAATATGAAAGGATTTTAGACCCATTTGTTGACTGGGCTGTCTGTCGCGACATTGCAGAAATAAAAACCATTTCAAAAATAGAATGCCGTCACGGCTGGTTAGGGCAAAAACTCGGATTAATATGCAAAAGATATCTTTTATCACATTTCGCTGCATCGCATCTAGTTAGGACACTGTGTGAGCCAGTGTTGCAACATATATATATATATATATATATATATATATATATATATATACACTTTCAGAAATCACATTTTTCACATGTCAATATGTGTTTGTCACCCAGGTGTGTCTCACAAAATTTCAATGTGGAAGTAATTAATCATTTGTTGCATCATCTCTTTGATATATGAAAAAGAAAACATAAAAATATAATATATTCTATTCCATTATTTTCTAATTGTCTCACTGTAAACCAGATTTTGTTTGTGGAGGGAAGGACAGACGAGTCTAAATTCTTTTTTGTCGTAATCAACATTTTGCTACAAATGCTGTCGATTGAGTTTAACTTGTTTTGAACCCGGAATATTTCTTTAAAGGGGTCATGACATGAGGAATCAAATTTTCCTTGAACTTTTGACATATATGTATTTTTATACATATAAAAAAAAAACAACAAAAAAAAAACAAATCTGTACATTTCAGAACTGAAAACTTTCTCCTCTCTGAAAAAAGAGCATTTGTTGAAACCGAGCTGCCAAAGGACTCATTCTCCACTTCCTCCACATTGTGGTACACTGTGGTAGACATTTGCATCTAACCACCTTCACAACAACACATCAATGCCTACTTTACTATACCTGCACACAATGTCTGATGAACTCAACCATGCTTCAAGTACATCACACAGAAAGATTTCACTTTCAAATGCAAACACACCTCACATTGCTAAAACAGTGAACACAAACAGTGTGCACACACACACACCCTTAACATCATGAGACACACACTCGTATTGATACATTTTTGATGACACACTCGTTAATACCTTGCAACACAGACCTGTCGACCTATGTGCAGCCATCATTCGTAGCCTTTGAGCAGAGCAGTGTGTGAGTGTGTGTGTGTGTGTGTGTGTGTGTGTGTGTGTGTGTGTGTGTGTGTGTGTGTGTGTGCATGCGCAAACTCAATGCCAAAACATTGGTCCTCAATCACATCAATGAGACAGATCATGACTCTAATGACAGAGAGGGTGACACAGACACAAAGAAGCTCATAAAAAATATGGCTTGAAAGAAAAGCAGTTTGAGTAATGGATGTACTCTATTGCATTACATGTAATGCAAAATGTAAAGTCACCAAAAAGAAAGATCATTTAATATCTAAATTGTTTGTCCTCTAGAGCAATGAGATTAAATTGAAAAGAAATTCCTGCCAAAAAAAAAAAAAAAAAGAATTCCTCATTTACTCACCATCATGTTGTTTCAAACCCACTTGACTTTCTTCTTTAATGGAATAGTTCACCCAAAAATGAAAGTTCTCTCATCATTTACTCACCCTCATGCCATCTCAGATGTGTATGACTTTCTTTCTTTTGCAGAACACAAATTAAGATTTTTAGAAGAATATATCAGCTCTGTAGGTCCATACAATGCAAGTGAATGGTGACCAATATTTTGAAGCTCAAAAAAGCAAATAAAGGCAGCACAAAAGTGATCCTTAAGACTAAAGTGGTTAAATCAATATCTTCAGAAGTGATATGATAGGTGTGGGTGAGAAAGATATCAATATTTAAGTTTACTATCAATTTTCACTTTCACTTTCTTCTTAACTGGTTTTTGGCAATTCGTATTCTTCATGCATATCGTCCCCTACTAGGCAGGGAGAAGAATCTATAGTAAAAAAGGACTTAAATATTGATCTGATTCTCACCACACCTATCATATCACTTCTGAAGACATGGGTTTAAAACTGCAGTCATATGGATTACTTTTATGCTGCCTTTATTTGCTTTTTGGAGCTTCAACATTTTGGTAGCCATTCACTTGCATTGTGAGGAACTACAGAGCTGAAATATTCTTCTAAAAATCTTCATTTGTGTTCTGCAGAAGAGAGAAAGTCATACACATCTGGGATGGCATGAGGGTGCATAAATGATGAGGGAATTTTCATTTTTGGGTGAACTATCCCTTTAAGTGGAACACAAAAGGAGATGTTAGGCAGAACGACAGCCTCAGTCACCATCCACTTTCTTTAAATCTTTATTTTTCACATACAATGACAGTGAATGGTGACTGAGGCTGACATTCTACATACTGCATTCCATGGAAGACAGAAACCCATCCAGGTTTGGAACAACCTGAGGGTGAGTAAATGATGGCAGAATTTTAAGTTTTGGGTGAACAATTCCTTTAAGAAACATTTCTAATTAGTCTTTGAACATGAATTCTGTATGAGAATTGCATGTGCAATTTCCACACTTTCCCTGTCAGCCTATGTGACACATCACTATGTTTCCATGGTGACCGTAAGTGGAACGGCACTTAAACATGAATGACTTCCTTAATAGAGGATAATGACACTTGTAATTTGCAATTGGACGTGCTGTTTTTATTCTATTTTTATTTTTCTTCATTACTTGTTTCTTTTTTAAAGCAGACTGGCACTGGTTCTGTTGGAGTTGGAGAACAAGCAGACAGTTTCCCGTAAGTTTCCCAACACAAACACAAACACACACACAGACAGACACACACATACACACACAGACACACACACTCATGTTGGTTTAGCTATCCTTATGAGGACTCTCCATAGAAAGAACCGAATCTGAATACCTGAAATGAGTCGTTAGTAATTCCAGACTTACTTCCTGTACTAACCTATGTAATTTGGTAACAAAAAACCAGCCTCTGGTCTTCATTCAATGCTCGCAAACAGCTTTGACCCGCCCTCAAACACTACACTAAGCGGTAGACCGTTTAGAATGAATCCTTAAGAACGGATCATTGAACGAGTCGTTTTTGACACTGGGAAAAAAGGTAATGCTGCAATTTAGATTATGAAAAAAAATTAAAGTGTTTTTTGACCTTGAATTCATGTAAATCTATTGTATGAGACCTTTAAAACAAAATTAGGCACGTTTAAAAACCATAATAGGTGCTCTTTAAGCGATTTGAATTATGGGGACACTAGAAATGTCCTCATAAACCACATTTATAGCATAATACCTTTGTAATTACCAGTTTGTAACCTAAAAAAATCCCCCCCCCCCCACACCTCTTTATTTTGATTTCCTTATGAGAGCAGTGTTTGCAGGACTCAAGATGCTTTACTGTGTAATATGAGAGATTAACAGGACACAGCCAGAGCTGAAATTACCATCAGAACATCCTGTTCCACTGCCACCCCCTGACTACCGAGTATGCTATTTTTTTAGTTCAGCTAGCTATTACTAGTCCATTGTAGCCAGACTTTTGACTATATTGCCATAAAGTCTGGTTCAAGGAGGTGTTTAATACCTAGAATTCTCTATCCATTAACTTTATCCATTCTTCTCAATGGCAGTTGCTCAGCTGGCACTGCCATCTTTGCTCATGGGCATTCAGTTCTGGGAGAATTATTATTATTTTTTATTTTTTTTGGCCATCAATGTCTTGTGACTGATCACTCTGAAACAGCAGGATAATTACATCATGACAATGCTGACTGGCTGATTGCAGGAATCTGATTGCAGAAAATAATAATGTGATCGACAGTCACCTCAGAGTTATGTTTTTAACTAGGGTGACATTAAAAAAAAAATAAGGTTGCGTAGGGGTCAAGTGAAAAAGTGAATCATTTATGTGAACTAGCTCATTTACATGAACCACCCTGACGTTCTAGTGAAAGAACTGACTCACTATGAATCAGATTTCCCAATGCTTAATCATGATCATTTGTAGTTAAAAAGTATATAAGTACTGTTTCGTTTCTAAAAATAATCAATCGTTTGGGTTCAGAAGAACTGTATTTGTCGACTGGAGTCGTGTGGATTATTGTGATGCACCCTAAATATATATAATATTTTGGACCGTCAAAAAATGGAGTACATTCACTTGCATTGTTTAGAGGAGGAGGCCTGAAATGAAATCCTAAAAGTCTTAAATTCTGTTTTGATGAAGAAAGAAACTCAGATACATCTTGGATGGCCTGAGGGTGAGTAAATTATCAGCAAATTTTCATTTTTGGGTGAACTATTCCTTTAATGCTTGAATTACTCAGATGATAGGAGAATACTTCCTTCAGGGGACATTTTTTTATACAATCAAGCACACTAAATTAACGTGTTAAATTGACATCCCTAGTTTGAGAGCAAAACTTTTGTAGGCCTATATCTTTCAAAGACTTGATGCCCTTTCTCAGAAGTGTTCATTCTAGCAGCAGTAAACATGACTTTGTTTCCCAGTGAGCTCATTAAAACCTGTGCTCCCTGATTCTCAGATATTACATTGCACCTCTTGCCATTTTTGTGTGCAATTTGCTCTGTGAACAGTTAGTTAGCATGCCGTGTGAGACTGAGCACACGTTAAAACAAATGGGAAACAGTCATATTTTCTGTTGAGAACACCACTGCTGGTCACCTGAAAGTGTTGTGTGTCATGGGATGAAACAAACTATAATGTTCCATGTTTACATCATGTACATAATCCTGATCCATTTTTGTTATGTACTTCTTTTTTCTTTTCTTTTTTTTTTTTTTTTATACAGTCATTTTGATAATCTTTTCAATTTTTCACCTTCTCCTTCTCTCTCTCTGCCCCAGTTGTTGAATGTTTGATTCTGTGGAAGAATCAGTGTATTGACAGCACCTCTGTGCTTCATCTCAGTCAAGGCTGCAGCTCCTGACAAAAACAAACATCACTCATCGCCCAGAGCTGCCACACACTGACATAAATCTACCTGACCAACGGCCAGACCAGAGAAAGAGTCCATCATCACACCCAAATAAAGCAGCAGACCGCCTCAAAAACTGTATATCCATACAAGCCATGGATATTTTTTGTGTCTCTTATCCAAGAGAAACTACTATGTGCAGTATGTACAGACATTTAATACAGATGTAGAAATCTGCTCTTTTCATTGTATTTTCCTTACCAGGACAGACAGCTATTGTAAGTATAAATTTAATTTCCATGTATAGGGTACACATTTTTGTCCCATTAAAACAATAGAGCCTCAAAGCCCTATTGGACATGTTAGATAAACTATTATCTAACATAAAAAACCTGCATAGCATCAAACACAGCAACTTTTGTATCCAACAATTACATTTTTATTTTTTACATAATCTGTTTAATTGAAATTTTTCAATTTTTAACTCTTTAATTTTAATTGCCAAACATGAAATATTTATATGTAATGTTATGGAAGGTAATGACATTCCATTAAATTGTTACACTCAGGAGTTGTACCATGATTTACTACAGTACGGCAGGAAATCAATAAATAATCTCATTCCATTTTCTACATTTAAAAAAAAAACAAGTTGTAAACTCGGATTCCAATGAAAGCTCTGACTTGACAGTCACAACGTCATGTTAAAAGAACCAATATGGCAGCGGCCAAAACAGTTAAATCTAGTAAACACATATTTCTGTGTGATATGCCATTTTATCGTGCCATTACCTGGAGCACTTTCTTTGTTCTTAAACATTTTCCGAGAGCAAATTCTGAATTAATGAATTCATGTAGTGATACTGTAAATATTTAGCTGTTATCAATAGTGTTGGGTGTGATGCATTACTAAGTAATTAATTACTGTAATTAGATTACTTTTTCATTCAAAAGTAAGGGATTACTCTTAATTTTTCAGTTTTTTTTATTACAGTTACTTCTGATGTAATTGTGGTAAATACTGTATAGACTCTAGAACAATTCTATATAAAACAATAGTGAATTTAGAATCGAAATTTAACGACTAATGTTAAAATGTATGTTTTCTCATTTAAGCTGCCCCCTTAAATTCTTTGGCCAGTTCATGAATCATTTATTTGATTTATTTGAAAGAATTTAAAGAACAATTTCATGTCTATCCTTGTATTTTTCATCTGGTCGAAGTTGATAAGGGTTTTTAGAAAGTAATTAGTAATAATAATGCAATTACTTTTCAGACAGAGTAATTAGTACAGTAATCTTATTACACTGTAGAAGATGTAATTAGTAGTTAGTAATTAACGACTTTTTTAGAGTAACTTACCCAACACTGGTTATCAACAACAAAGCCGTTTTGCCGTTATAAGTTTTGCTATAGAAACGAATAACGTCTGAGGTCCCAGGACGTGCTGGACAGCTCAGAGTAAAATATCCGAGTTGCTATCTTGTAATTACAGAAGTTCTGACACAACATGAACGCAGGAATTGTCATTATACGATGGCTTCAAAAGCGGTTCATCCAATCGGAATTTAGAGTCTCAACTATCCATTTTATAAGCACTATTTTTATTTATTTTTTGTAGAGAATGTATTCTGTCTAAACATCTAAACAAAACTAATAGTCATCTGGTGAAAACTACTGTACATGATAAATGATAAAGAAACATCCTTTCGTCTCTTTGTCCACTGAATATTTTATTTCACAGGAATAAAACTGGGTGTTTGTTTTTAACGTGCTCTAATTTGATGGCTTTATGATATGAACGGGGAAGGAAACAGACCTAACAAACCCCATGGGGTGCATGACACCATCTCTACTCCCATAAACAGGAAACAATGTAGATTAGGATTACAGTGAGTAACAAAACACACACGCACACACACAAAGAGCACAAACTGTCTAGACGTGTTTTTTGAACTTCAGTTCAGGACAATCAGGTCAAGAATTTCTGCAAATGAAGCAAGACTCACAAACACACATGCAGCTGTGGACACACACACACACACACACACAAATGCGTGCACACACACAAACAAGTGAACAAAAGATGCAATTTGCCTTTGCCATGGAGCAATACCTCTTTGTTTACACCTTGTTCCAGGATCTTCAAATACTGCATATCTACAAAATATACTGTATTATTTTCTACAAAAGCCCACATTGAAGTAAATGCAGCAAGTTGTTTAGTTCTCAGTAACTAGAGTCACATATGACACAGGGACATTTTCTCAGAGATGCTGTACTGCCTCCAAAAATTTGAATGAGAAAATAATCAACAGTTGAAAAACAAAACAAAAACACATTATGAGAACAAAATGTGTGTATATGACTTATATTTCTAAAGTTCTGGTAACATTGTCCAGCAGTGACATCAGCTGATATAGTTTCAGAGGGAAGCAGCATCTCTCGAGCTCATTGATTTCTCATTGAAATCATAAATCATGCCGTGAATGTAACCATGAAATACAAGCAAAAAGACTGAATGGGTCAAGACTGTTTCAACCATCTTTCAAGCTCTGAGTGAAGAAGAACTTTGCCGTAAGTGAATCAGAGCCTTAAAGGTCTGAAAAGAAGGTGACTATAATAAGCTAATAATAGCCAAACAACAGGTAGTATTAACAGATAAAAGCTACACAGTGTAAAAAAAATAAAACTTCATGAGACTGGTGTGACTTGGTTTGAATAAGTAGTACGTTTAAGGTGATATTTTATTTTAAAATAATATAACCTGTCCCAGCTTAATATACAGAGACAACTATGATATTTGTAGGTTGATTTCCCTTAAAATTGTAAACACTGGCTTTATTGTGCTTTAAAAACATGTGAGCATCCCGATCAACCCGATACAGAAATACTGACTCAACAAGTGCCGTGAGTCTGGGGTGGGACTATCTGTTTGTCTGATATATTCACTCTGGCCTGTAGAGAAGCGCTCATGCACTCTATACTGGCAGATGCGTTAAATGGAAGAAAAGTAGTCAGCCCTGTTACGGACCCAATATTTGCTCACCTGACAACACACTTCAATCGAAATGGGAGGAAATGGAAACAGGGCTGAATGTGTCACCATGGCACTGCTCTATACTTTCTGCTGAAAGAAATGGAAATATGCCCATAAAAGAGCGTGCTCCGTTTGATCAGAACCAATCAAAATTACAGAGGTGTGTGATGGGTGAAGCACTACAGCCCCCTAATCAAATTCACATATTTAATCTTGATACAACAACATTTCAGCAATGTGGCGCTCAGATAGTGTTTATATTTCAAGTTATCATCAGCTCCTTGGAGCTGAAACTATAAAGACATTTGGATTCTTATGAAAACACATGGCTCAGCTGTGCCATATGAAGAAAACTATACATTCTTTTGTTATAATATTTAAAAGCTCAGTGAAGAGCGCAAAAATATACAGAACATATCTTTGATCCATTTGTACATTTCAAGTCTATTCAAAGGAAAGTTTCAGTTTATTTACAACTTGCATGATGTCAGTTACCATAGACAACCATTTTTGTCCCTCAATTAAAAAACAAAAAAACAAAAACAGGAAACATGTTTGCTGTATGGCTGTGGATTTAACGCATTCATTTAGTGTGATTAATTATACCAAAAAAGACACATTAAAAAATGTACACAATCAGTCATGCCTCCTGACCTGTACTTAAATTCCATAATAAAAGTATGTATTTTTCTACCACTGGAGCAATTCAAGTTTGAAGTACATGTAAGTTTGTGTTTTTCTGAGGTATGTCAGCAGGGGGCAGTCAGCACGCCTCAACAAACCTCACATGCAGTGCAGCCACAGAATGAGAGCCGCTCACACAGGAAGCATTCCAGAGATTCTTTTATATATGTAGATAACAAATGGAGTTTCATTAACAAAGTTCGGTAGGAGCAAGTTCATTTAATCTGACCAATCACACTGCCAGAGCAAGCGTATATAAACAGCTGCTTACCTCTACGTGGCATCGAGCCTTCTGGCATTTGGCCCAACCCATTTGCCCGCAAACAGACCCAGGCGAGATACTCAGATCGTCGGATGCTATTTCGCTGCAAATCATTCACCATCATCAGAACAGCTAAATAATCATCTAAATAATCTTGTTATTCAACAGAAGCTGCAGCAGAAGCTCATTTGTTTTTTGCAGCATTGACCGCTACCACCTTTAAATGCTACTCTTTCTTTCTAATCTCTATTCGCCGAAGCAGATCATAGCGTGAAGCTGCTTCTGCAACTGGCTGCTTTGGCGCTGAATACTGTACATGTCAAACAGCTCCCTACGACTGTTCACATGTTCTCTTATCTAAACTTTCCACCCGGAGTAGTCCGTCGTGTGAGCCTGCCTCCACACGCCAACCGCTTTGGCACTGTATACATGTGAAACAGCTTCCTATGACTGTTCATACGTTCTCTTATCTAAACTTTCCACCTGGAGTGGTCCATCACGTGAGCCTGCCTCCACGAACGGCCACTGCTCTGGCCTCATGCCACTTGAGCTCTATTAGAGCTTTAATTGAATGCGAGAGAAACAAAAAGATTAACTATTTAATTCAATCATTATTCCAACACTCCCCAGCGTTCCAATCCGGTTCTTCCGCACAGGTGATTACCTCATTGTGCAGCTCATTTAGGGTGTGTTCCATTCAAAGATTCCGATCTTCCAACATGACTATCATGATTGTTCTCCCTTCAAAATGTCCTTTGGAGTGTGATTAATTCCATTTGGAACAGAGGGGCAATCATGCAACAAGCGAACATCCTTTCAAACGACGCTACTCTAATTACAAACATCTTTCCAAATCAGCGCAGACATTTTAGCATGAGCTCGCTGCCACAGCAGCATCCACTCTGACCATGCTACAGCTCACTACAGCTATATACAACTACTGTCCGAACAGACACGAGCCAAATTTGGCTCCGCAAGAGGCGGGTCACGCTCCACGTCACAACTCATTCATGAGTCATTCCGCAAACGTGTCTTGCTTTCTCGCAGCATTCGAGCTCGCCTCGCAGCTCCGATCACCATGAAGCAAGCGCTTCTACAAACTTCTACTCATCTCTAGACTACACATGACTTTCTCTCCTCCCGCCCAGGACAGACATTTCACACAGGTAAAATCAATCCATCATTTTAATTTTACAGACCAGTCTCCTCTACTTTTGCCCAAATCATTGGATTCCAAACTCTTAACAAACTCGACCATAGAACATCATTGCTGCATGACTTTTAAAGTGTTCAACAATCTGTCATAATCTTGTGCTCCACCCAAGTTTAAAGCAACGGGTTGAAATCAATGGCGGATGATTTGGCATAGCATTTTGCTTCACACTCACATATTTCAGTTTTTTCTGTAGAATTTACAGGTTATCAGTATAAATAAGTCGTTTTATTCACTGCAAATGGCGCCCATATAGTATCTATTAAATCCAATTCTCAGGCACAAACTCCAAATGATTTCAAATGTCCTCGTCAAAATGAGACGAGTCACTCTGTGCCAATAATACAGAGTAAATTTTATTGCTCGCATTACGTTGGAAAACAATCTACAAAGCTCCAAACCATATGCTTAAGTTAAATAAATATCAGACTACGGTATTCATCTTAGTACTTAGTTTCAGGTACCTTCTAATTTCATGACAAACCACAACTTTAAATGATGTTGTATGCATGCACATGCAAGCATGTATCCTGACATTGCTTCATATATGTCCCAGACATTTAATCCAGCAAACAATTAAGTTTAAGGCATCCATAGATGCTACGTTTACCATGTCTCCCTCAACAAGCATTTGCACAAGCATGTTCGCAGATGTCTTGCAACACATAATCACTGGAAAATTCTAGAAGTGCTTTTACCGGGGATCCCCTTTTACGATCCTGGCTCAACTATTCATCTGTTACCCCAATCGCCAGCACCATTTAATGCTAGGCATTTCTGCAAATGCATGTTTTACGTATTAATGTTTACATTATCCGTAAATGTCATATCATCCATAAACCCATCCCTCAAGGAAGCAGCAAGTATCCACACTATCAGAGTGCTGGGCTAGGCCGTCATCTCAGCAGAATGCAGATGCCTGTCCAATCTCGAGCCCCGGCTAACCGCAACAATTAGCTGCGCACCAATGCGAGCTATGTCTGACCGTTTCAGGTTCCTTCGGCCATATTCACTAATGGGTCCAATAACAACCCACCGCAGCCTCAGCCTTTTATCATGCTTCCGCCAAATCCCTTTCATCTATGCCTCACCGCTGCCGTAACAAGCCTCGATTTGCAACTGCAAGTCCCTTTCTCCTCTAACTCATATGTACCAGCCAGGTACCTCACCGCAAACCCTCTCCTCAGGCAGTGCGCTCAAGCTGGGTGAAACCGCAACCATGGTGCCCCTTCTATTTGGCTCAATACATCCCTAAGCAGCACTAACGTGCTGTCCAGGTGCCGCAACTGTGGCGTCTTCCAGGCCGTGTGACTAAACTTCCCACTACACTGCATCACGGCACATCTTTCAGGCTCTACATCTTAGCATCCATGGCTTCATTACACATATTATGCCACTCATACCAAACGAACCATTACCCACCTTGTGACTGACAACAAGCGGGCTGTTTTAGGTCTTCCCTAAACAGTTCACCATAAGCCTCCATCTGCATCAAACAATTTCATTAGAATATAGCCAACTATTCACCCTCCCGTCGAATGCCGTGCTTGATGACTCAGCCCATTCATATCGCAGAGTGAGTTCTCATTTATATGCAGCGTAAACTTTTACATGAAAACACAGGCTCTTCCTGCTAAACGCTGCATTGTCCCATGCTCGAGGATACAGCCTGTTCGTTTTGCATAGGGAGTTCTTTTAAAATGCAGCATATAGCACTTTCACAAGAATAAAGTGTCCTACCTTCGAATGCTGTGCGGGCCCACACCTGTGATTCAGCTGCTCGCAGCACCGAACAATCTCAGTAAAATACAGCATAAATCATTCTCATATTAATCATATGCTCTCCCATTGAACACATTGTGGTCCCGTGCTCGAGGATTCAGCCCATTAATATTGCAAAAAGGGGGAGGGCTCTCATTTTAAAGCAACTTTAACCTCTTCATTTCAATGCAGCACGTGCTCTCCCGTTCGAATGCAGTGAGAGCCACCACATCCAGGCCATGGGCTCTCCCGTTCAAATGGAGTATGGCCCTTCCGTTCAAATGCAGTACGGCTCTCCTGTTCAAACGCAGAACAGCTCTCCTGTTCAAACACAGCATGGGCTCTCCTGTTCAAATTGCAGCAAGGGCTCTCCCGTTCTAATACAGTGAGAGTCATCACGTCCATGCCATGTGCTCTCCTGTTCAAATCGCAGTGAGGGCTCTTCCATTCGAACGCAGTATATAGGCTCTCCTGTGCAACCACAGCAGCCCACAAAGGCCTGCCCAAGCACCAAATCCATTTACTGGACCGGTCATCCAACACATATCACAGCTATATCTGTACCAACTGTCTCCACATCAGAAAGGCACAACAAGCCCTCATCAGCTAATCATGAAACATTCATAATCAGGGTCAGGGGGATGCTTGCTTCATCCTCATCAGTTTACTAGGCTGGCCCCACCAGCCAGTCCGGGAGCCCACCTTAAGCACTCAAGAGCTCTCCCGTTCGAATGCAGTGCGAGCTAACTCACATTTATTTGTATCGTGGGCTCTCCCGTTAGATGCGCAGTGAGTACTCCCCCATATGAATGCAGGGATTCCCCGTTCGATGGCAGGATGGGCTTGCTCGCACGAGCAGTAGCTGAACCCCTCTCCTACATGGTTCGCCCACTCACTGCAAGGGCCCATCCTGTCAAACCAATTGAGTCTGGAGGGGGGCTTAGGTTGAGTCTGAGTGGCTTGGATTCACACCTCCACTCTGGGCGATCCTGCCCGACCACAAGGGCGGGCCCCATGTTGGGGCATAGCAAACTCCTCCAGCTCAATCATATCAAGGGCTCTCCCGTTCGAATCGCAGTGGGGGTTCTCCCGTCTGAATGCAGTGTGAGTTTATTTATATCATTTACATTTATGCATTTGGCAGATGCTTTTATCCAAAGCGACTTACAGTGTACTTATTACAGGGACAATCCCCCTGGAGCAACCTGGAGTTAAGTGCCTTGCTCAAGGACACAATGGTGGTGGCTGTGGGGATTGAACCAGCAATTACCAGTTTGCCTGGTCTGATTACCAGTTATGTGCTTTAGTCCACTACGCCACCACCACTGTGGTCTCTCCTGTTTGACACTCTGGGAGGACTCCCCCATTCGAATGCAGTGAGGGCCCCCGCACGATCGCAGGTTGGGCTTGCTTGCTCGAGCAGCTGCACGGGCCCATCCCATCAAATCAACCATGTCTGGAGGGGAACTTAACCCTCTGGGGTCGACGGACGAGCCGGCGTGTCCTGCTGGATTTTTTTCGTCATAACAGCGGAAACAACTTAAAATACTCTGTCATTTTTGGGCATACAGATAAGTGTAAGACATCATTAGAGACTATAAAGGGTCTACTTTTATTTGTTACACTCACAATAACAACAAAATCTTGTGCTTTTGTAAAATAAAGAAAATAAACAGGGTGCACTTTCAGCCGTCTCTGTCTCCGCGAGCACCTTTCTGAAACACGTCACAAAAATTAACTGAAACACTATGAATACTTATCAGACAAACATGAAACATATGTCTAAAGAAAGCTTAAAATGTCTAAAACAATTCAAATTTAAAAACAAATATTCTCCTGCAATGTAATCTGTATGAAACAAAGTGATGTACATTTTCTCCTGTCTCAGCTAATTATCCCTAATGTGATCACACCCACCAGCAGAGCATGCTTCTGCGGCTCTACAATAGGAGAGAGCCTAACGGTCAACTAGTGTTATGACAGTAAGTCACAGTTTGTGGATGCCATACAAATGAGTGGGGAGAGCGGTAAAGTGACATCTACCTGTCGCAAATTTGTCTCTGACTTCTCTTACAAAACATAAATTTATTGTAGTAGACACCACACACAGTTCATTCCAAAAGGATTGTTTAATGTAAAACATGTTGAAGATTAGTGGACAGGAGGTCAATTCATGAAGGGATGAGCTGTTTCCTCACAAAAGCAGTTTATTCAGCACACTGAGGCATCTACTCCATAGACATCTATTCAAAAAGTACAGCCTCTTGTCTCCTCGGCAGTGTACCGCTATAGAATGTTGATATGACCGCCGCGTTATGCTATTTTAGGCTAAGCTTCTGACACGTTCTTGACAGCTGGATGAAACACTACAGAATGCATGGATCTCCAGGTGCCATTTTCAAATTTTCAACTTCTCTACAACTTGTCTCTGCATTTATGAAGCTGAAAGCCAATGATATGCTCCAAAAATTAAAAATTGCGTAGACTGATTGCAGGATCACGTCCCCTGAGAACAGGACAGATTGACAAACTAAATTGCAAAATGGATTGCTGTGACTGTAAGCTTATGTTCAATGAAATGGGAATAAAAACATACAATATATTGATTTCTAAAGCCTTTTTGTATTGTACAAAATACCCCCACAACACCATCAGTTAGGTTTAAGTGCTCCTTCATCAATAAAAAACAAAGATGTGTACCAAGGATGTAAATATCACAAGGCACCTGATCCAAACGGACTGAAGGGGACATTTTAAAGGAATGTGTGGCACAACTGGGATATATATTCACCAAGATTTGTAAAAAATGTGTATATATAAGAGGTTTGTACCTCTGGCCTGGAAGAACACCACTGTCATCCAGGTGCCAAAGGCATTGCTCTTACATCAGTTCTTAGTAAATGCATGGAGCGTTTAATATGTAAAACTGTCTTCTCAAACAGGTGAGTTTTTTCGACCCATTGCATTTCGCCTATCGAGCTAGTCGGAGCAATGTGGATGCTACTCTCACCCTAATAGATAAAGTTAAACAGCACCTGGATAAAACAGTTATGTTAGAATTCTCTTCATGGACTTTTCTTGTGCCTTCAATGCTGTTCAGCTCCATCTCCTCCTAAAGCACCTATATGACTCAAATGTCAACAGCTGGTTGGTCCTTTGGATTAAGGAATACCTGAGAGAGCGTGCTCAGAGAGTCTGTATATCAATATCCTGTCTGACTTTCTTTGTTTTAAATAATGGTGTTCCTCAGGGATGTGTACTATCTCCTCTGTTGTTTTCTATATATACCAATGAAGTGCAATGCAATGCAATAACATTGACCTCTCCCTTATCAAGTGATGATATGGTTCTGGTTTCTTGTCAGGAGGATGAGAACAGTTCCTCTTATTTCCAGTACATTTCTGAAATCTGTGATTATTTTAAACAGGACTATTTTTTAAGCATTACTACTACTATTAGCATTGCTACTACTATTATTATTTTCACTACTATTTTATAATGTTTGGTGTTTTGTTATTTTAAACATCTGTTGTTAGCTTAATCTATACGGCAGTTTTTTTTTTTTTTGTCTGTCATCTTTGTATGCCAGTGTCAAAGGCAAATTTCCGTTCTTTGACAAATTGAATGGATAATAATTTACACTAAACTAAAGTTTTAAATGAAAGTTCACACTGTCATTTAACATTATCATTAATATTAATAATTATTGATAAATATTGACATTCCTTTATTAATACCCATTAGGGCTGGGTATTGATAAACATTTCCCGATTTCATTCCGATTAAATTCTGATTACTTTGGGTACATTTCAGCTATAATATCTATTTTGCTTACATATGAAAGATGTTCTCTTTCAGCTAATACTGTTAATTTTACAGGGGACCATCTTACTTGGTACATTATTTTGTTTTATCATCTGTTTTTCATAATTTGTGACATTTAGCTTTTAAAAAATGAAAAACAAAATGCATGTTTTCCATCAATAAATGTCTTGAAATTGCATCAAGTTTATTGTTTACATGCATAATTTGTACTACACTGCAAAAAAATGACTAGTAAAATTCAATTTTTATTTTGCAAGTTTTTGCACACAGTTTTTAGTAAATTTTAATGGTATAAAATGTATACCTTAATTTGACATAATATTGATTAAAGTGAGTGAGTAAATTTAACTTAAACATTTCAGTCAAACCAGTAACTTTCAATAACAAATCAGATATTATAAATTTGAAATAAACTGAGTTCAATTTAAATGAACATCACATAATTTCACATTTTTAACTTTCTTTATAAACACACATTTAATCATGTACCACATGACATACACTCTTAAGAAAAATGGTTCTAAATAGTAACAAATAAGGGTTCTTCGGCTTGTAACAATAGCAGAACCACTGATATATAATATAGAACTGGACTGTTGATGGAGTCAAAACAGTGAAGCCACTGCGCTGCCATATTGCTATGTCCAAACATTCCAATGTCCCTATTAACTTGAGAGGAAATCATCTCATTTCAGCGAGTAAACATTAGTCATTCAATTACCAATTTTATATCTGAAATCTACATGCATGCAAACGTCCTAGACATGTAATTATTTATTTATTTAAAGTCAGGAATTTTCCTGTTTCTTGAAAGTCCAAGCAAGTTATGTATATCTATATATCGAACAGTAACCACCAACAAACTTCATCTGCCAACAGATCAGATGAATGTAAACAAGTTCACTGAAACTGAGGTAAGATACAAACAGACATTCAGACTTATTTATTGTGATCATCGAAGTGTTTGTTTAGAGTTACTTGTTTTATGTTTTCATCAAAATGTGCCTTGTTCTCGCGAATATCTTCTCCCTCGTAACGAATATTATCCATAACGAGCAAAAAAAACATTAAACATGATTGTCACTAGAGGCCGAAATGCAAGTTGCTCTTTGACAGTTTGGGCATACCAAGATGGCTGCTCGAACACTTCCGGTGGCTTCACCTCCTGCTGACAGTTTACCATTGCGTCAGCGATCCAGTTATATACATATCTATATATATATATATATATATATATATATATATATATATATATATATATATATATCAGTGAGAAGAACCGTTTTTGGTGCTAAATAGAACACTTTTTTAAAGGTTCCGTAAATAACCTTCCTTTGAAAGTGTTTTTTAGAACCTCAAAAGTGCTATAAAGAACCTATTTGATGCTCTATATTTCTGCTCCTATAAAACATTATAGCCTCATTTATGGTTTTATATTAAATATAAACACAAACAAACAAACAAACATATACACACATAAAAGTAAGGCATGTGTAAATTAAGTACTTTTATTTTCTATTTAAATTAAAAATTGTGGAAAAAAATCATACTTTTACAGCAATTGTTTGCTGAATACATTAATCAATGATTTTGATTAAATAAATGATTGTGATTAATTTTAAATGCATAAATCACTCATTAATAAAATATTATATATACATTATATATACGTATTTACACTAATAAATACATCACAAATACATAATGTGAAAGAGTCAATAAATGCATATGCAAACGTATTAGCAGACCCACATTGCTCCACACATTAAGGCTGGGACAGAAACGTGTATATTCTTTTATCTTTTATAGAGAGAGCATTTTTCTTCCATACTGACAACCAATCCGTCAAGGAAGAACAACGTCCCATGAAAATACAAAATAGATGCAATGAAGGCTAAATTTCACTAAAATATCTGCACAACCCTCTATGATGTCTTCACCATCCATCACTGTGTATTTTGGTGTATTTGAGAGGTTGTGGGGTCCAACAGCATCTGTCTGAGTATAAATACACAGTTAGGTTCAGAGTCAGTTTTTCAATATATGTGGACAATATACAGTATTTGAGCCCTTTACAATGTGAAAGAAATAAAATATGATAGATTTTATTTCATTTATTTATTTATTTATTTTGTGACTGGGCAAAATGTTTTTGCATAAACCCAAGTAAATAATTTGAACATTCCAAAATTCTATATGGATCACGAATTCAGTCTTTATCACTCACGTGCTTAGTGGAGAAGTGGCTGGAGGACATAGTGTAGCTGCTTTTTGACTGTAAACCTGTGACACAAAGAAATTAGAGTACATTTTATTAAATAATCACAGTGTATAAATTAATGGAAAAATACTACTTAATCACTTAAACTATTTAAAACTCACATAAGCTGATAGCTTTAAGGCAGGCATATGCTGTTATCAGAGCAGACAGCTCATACTGCCGGTGGGATGGATACCTGAAAACACAATAAAAATCAAAAAATAACTCCTTTTTTCAGAACATAATGTCAGTATTTTAAACAAAATGAAAAAATGACAGCTCGCCTCTTGAGTTGGTCACAGTTGCATGTTCTGGTAGAGATCTATATAACAAAAAAAGATAATCTTATGGCTTGGAAACGTCATGGTTACTGGTGTAACCTCCGTTCCCTGATGGAGGGAACGAGACGTTGGTGTCGATGTAGTGACACTAGGGGTCCCTATACAAAACGCCACAAGGCTGAACTGCGTTACGTGAACTGGCACTGTGTGGTGGGCAGACTTGCTGTGTGCCTCATAGCCAGCACACCAGGTCGACACGTAACCTCCCCCAACACAGTTATGAGTGTCGAACGGCCCTTTTTGGGGACAAGTCGACTACCCAGAGATAGAGACAGGCTTAACCCAGTCATGGCGTCTTTCCCCTTCTCTTTTTCCACTCCCTAAAAAAGAAGGGGGATTATCTGACTGGGCCGCCAGGTCTAGTCGGGGGGTGTCCCTACCAAGGGGAGGACACCGCGGAGACCACACCTCGCCCCAAGAGAGTGGGGGATATTTAAGTGGAAGAATACATCACATGGTCTTTCCAACCATGTGGAGAGCCTTCAAGGTAGATCCTGCCCAATGGGGAGGAGTTACTACAACATGGAGACTGAGGCAGAGGGGCTCTGCCCAAGGAAGACGCAGTTTGCCAGTAGGGAAACGAAATAGCGGAAGATATAGATCGCATGGGGTTAGCTTAACAGGGAACCGCCACATGCGGAGCACCTACCCCAGAACCGGGCTCTTAGTTAGCGCGTGTACTGGGCCAGCAGCGAGTCTCTCCGAAAACTCAACTGCCACAGGGCTCGGAGGAAGTCAACCAGGGAACAACTTTTGTGAACACTACTGGGAATTAACAGCGCACGTCTTCAGCTCAAATGGAGGTGGAAGGCGCTATGTGCAAGCGATACACCCGGCTGGCTATCCCGGGCTTATCCGCTTGTGTTGCGTGCCACTACCTGGGACGAAACCGGTTCCACCCGGAGGTTGTAGAACCTTGCAAAGGTGTTGGGTGTTGCCCAGCCCGCTGCTCTGCAAACATCTGTTAGAGAGGCACCTCTGGCCAGGGCCCAAGAAGCCGCTACACCACGGGTAGAATGGGCTCGTAGCCCTACTGGGGGCGGCATGTTTTGGGCGGGATATGCCATAGTTATGGCGTCAATGAGCCAGTGGGCGATCCTCTGCTTGGAGACAGCGCTTCCTTTCCGCTGTGCACCAAAGCAGACAAAGAGCTGCTCAGAGATTCTAAAGCTCTGCGTGCGATCCAAATAGATGCGTAAAGCGCGCACTGGACACAGCAATGACAGGGCTGGGTCTGCCTCCTCCTGGGGCAGCGCTTGCAGGTTCACCACCTGGTCCCTAAAAGGAGTGGTGGGAACCTTGGGCACATATCCCGGTCGGGGGTCTCAGGATCACGTGAGAATAGCCCGGACCGAACTCCAGGCACATTTCGCTGACAGAGAACGCTTGCAGGTCACCTACCCTCTTGATGGAAGTGAGCGCAGTCAGGAGGGCAGTCTTCAAGGAGAGTGCCTTAAGCTCGGCTGACTGCAAAGCTCAAAGGGGGCTCTCTGTAGACCCTGAAAAACTACAGAGGTCCGATGAGGGAACGAGGCGCGGCCTGGAGGGATTCAGCCTCCTGGCACCTCTTAGGAACCTGATGATCAGATCATGCTTCCCTAAGGACTTACCATCGACTGCGTCATGGTGTGCTGCTATGGCAGCAACGTACACCTTCAAGGTGGAAGGGGACAGCCTCCCTTCCAACCTCTCTTGCAGGAAGGAAAGCACTGATCTGACTGCACACCTCTGGGGGTCTTCCCGATGGGAAGAACACCACTTAGCGAACAGACGCCACTTAAAGGCATAGAGGCGCCTCGCAGAGGGAGCCCTAGCCTGAGTGAACGTGTCTACCATCGCAGGTGGGAGACAGCTTAGGTCTTCCACGTCCCGTCCAGGGGCCAGACATGGAGATTCCAGAGGTCTGGGCAAGGGTGCCGGATGGTGCCCCTTCCCTGAGAAAGAAGGTCCTTCCTCAGGGGAATTTGCCCGGGGGGAGCTGTCGCGAGGAGCGTGAGGTCCGAGCACCATGTCTGGGCGGGCCAGTAGGGTGCTTACCAGGACGACCTTCTCCTCATCCTCCCTGACCTTGCACAGGGTCTGTGCAAGCAGGCTCACTGGGGGAAAACGCATATTTGTGAATGCCAGGGGACCAGCTGTGTGCCAGTGCGTCTATGCCGAGGAAGGCCTCGGTCAGGGCGTACCAGAGCGGGCAGTGGGGAGGATTCTTGGGAGGCGAACAGGTGTACCTGTGCCTGTCAAATCGACTCCAAATCAGCTGGACCACCTGAAGGTGGAGTCTCCACTCTCCCTTGAGGGTAACCTGTTGTGACGGCGTGTCCGCCGAAGTGTTGAGGTTGCCCGGGATGTGAGTGGCTTGCAGCGACTTGAGGTGCTGCTGACTCTGTTGGAGGAGACGGCGGGCGAGTTGTGACATACAGCGGGAGCGCAGACTGCCTTGGTGGTTGACATATGCTACCGCTGCCATGCTGTCTGTCCGAACTAGCACGTGCTTGCCCTGGATCAACACCCGGAACCTCCGCAGGGCGAGCAGAATTGCCAGTAACTCGAGGCAGTTGATGTGCCAACGCAGCCGCGGACCCGTCCAGAGGCCGGTGGCTGCGTGCCCATTGCCAACTGCACCCCAGCCCATTTTGGAGGTGTCTGTCATGACCACGATGCGCCTGGAGAACAGTTCTAGGGGAACACCTGCTAGTAGAAACGAGAGGTCGGTCCAAGGGCTGAAAAAACGGTGACAGACCGACGTAATGGCCACGCGGTGTGTCCCGTGGTGCCATGCCCGTCTCAGGACTCAAGTCTGGAGCCAGTGCTGAAGCGGCCTCATATGCATCAACCCGAGCGGGGTGGCCACCGCTGAGGATGCCATATGCCCCAGGAGCCTCTGAAAAAGTTTCAGTGGAACCGCTGTTTTCTGTTTGAACGCCTTCAAACAGGCCAGCACCGACTGGGCGCGCTCGTTCGTAAGGTGCGCCGTCAAGGAGACTGAGTCCAACTCCAAACCGAGAAAAGAGATGCTCTGAACCGGGAGGAGCTTTCTCTTTTCCCAGTTGACCCGAAGCCCTAGTCGGCTGAGGTGTGAGAGCACCAGGTCCCTGTGTGCAAATAACACATCTTGAGAGTGAGCTAAGATTAGCCAGTCGTCGAGATAGTTGAGAATGCGAATGCCCACCTCCCTTAACGGGGCAAGGGCAGCCTCTGCGATCTTCGTAAAGACGCGAGGAGACAGGGACAGGCCGAAAGGGAGGACGTTGTACTGATACGCCTGACCCTCGAACGCGAACCACAGGAAGGGTCTGTGTTGAGGAAGCTGAGTCCGTGCTGAGTCCGAGGACATTGAAGCACTTACCTGGCTCCTTGTGACCACACCCGGAACAACCTGGGACGGGGGAGGAAGAGGCCTGTCCTCATGACCCGTGGAGACTGTCACATCGGGGGCGGATTTGTGCCACAGCTGGGCGCTCAGGGCGGGAGACCGCCGCTGGAGCGCCAACCTGTCAAATGGAGTGGTGGATGGTGGTCGTGATGCCAGCTGTACACACACCGGATATGTGACCCAGGGAACAAGGAAACCACTCTTGCTGAGCTCTTGAGTACTGCAGCCACTTGGGCATGCAGCGCAATTAAATGCAAAAGGTAACAAAAAGATGAAGATCTGCTTACCAGCTCCAGAGCAGCGGGTTTCGTTGTCCCTGGGTCGCCCGTCTCAAGGGCGCTTTGAAGCCTTTCATGGGATCTGGGCGGCTGCGAGACGGGTGGCGTCTGCTTCTTGCAGTGGGCTCCAAGCCGGGGCCAGGCCGAAGGGGCGGGCTGCGGTGGAGCCGGTGCAGTCACCGCAGGGGGACGCCCTTGGCAATGAGTAGATGGGGTGCAGGATCTTGAGCCGTGCCGGGGCAGGATAAGCCGGCTAGCATCCATCTACTGCTCTACCATCGAGAACTGCTGGGCAAAGTCCTCGACGGTGTCGCCAAATAGGCCCGCCTGGGAAATGGGGGCAGCAAGGAATCGTGTCCTGTCGGCCTCACCCATCTCTACCAGGTTGAGCCAAAGGTGGCGCTCCTGGACAACTAGTGTGGCCATTGTCCGCCCGAGAGACCGCGCTGTGACCTCCGTCGCTCGGAGAGCGAGGTCGGTCGCCGAGTGCAGTTCTTGCATCAATCCTGGGGCAGAACTACCCTCGTGCAGTTCCTTTAGAGCCTTGGCGGACTTGCAGGAGAGCCATGGCGTGCAGGACGGAGGCAGCTTGTCCAGCGGCACCGTAGGCCCTGGCCGTCAGAGACGACGTAAACCTACAGGCCTTGGACGGGGGCTTTGGGCACCCGCGCCAGGTGGCGGCGCTCTGCGGGCATAGGTGCACCGCGAGCGCCTTTATCCACTGGGGGATTGCCGAATAACCCTTGGCCGCCCCACCATCGAGGGTAGTGAGAGCGGGGAAGCTGAAAAGATCGGGACCGGGCAGTAAAAAGTGCCTCCCGCGACCTTGTCAGCTCTTCATGCACTTCCAGGAAGAAAGGAACGGGGCGGGGCATGGCTTTGAGTGGCACCGCGAGCCCAGGAACCAATCACCGAGACGCGAGGGTTCAGGGAAGAGTGGTAAAATCCACTCTAACCGACGCTCGCGGCTGTCTGGGAAAGCATGTCGTCATCTCCGCGTCAGCCTGTGACTGGGCGATCGACCCCGATGGGAGGAGCCCAGCTGAGGCTTCTGACTGGACGAGCCCGCTCGCCGATGCTGCGCTCGAGAGCTCATCACTTTCGCGGGCTCCGAATAAGAGGTCGAACTCGCCGTGAGACGAGCCGGCGGACTCACCCGGAAGCCTGATCGGGGCAGACGAGCGTGCTGGGGAATGGGAGGTCCGTGGGGGGATACCCGGTGGAGGCGGTCCCATTGGGGTCCCCAAATCACCCCCCAGTGCTAGCCGTGCTGGCCTCAAACCCGTGGGTAAAAGGACCGAGGCGGGAGCCTCTGGGGTGGCTCGCTTTCTTACGAAGGCGAGGCGCGACCGCAACGTTGCCATGGACATATTCTCGCAATGAGAACATGACCATCCACGAACGCTGTCTCCGCGTGAGCAGTGCCCAGACACGAAAGACAGTGATCGTGACCGTTAGAAGGGGAAAGATAATGAGCACAACCAGGAATAACACAAAATCAGAAAAGCATCTTTAAAAAGACGCATCTTTGAAAAGACGTTCCGTGTGTGCACTCTTTTAGAGAAATATATACACTTTTAGAGGGGAAAAATGCTCTTTCAGAAAATATACTCTCTAGTTTTTCTGCCGAAGTGCCCAGGGGCATTCTCTGCAGTGCACCAGTGCAGAGGAGGGAGAAGCCGCTGAAATGCGCCGTCAGATCCAGCAGAGGTGAATGAACAGTAGTATTCAGCTCAGTGAGCATGACCGTTCGGCTCCGAAGAGAAAATCTGAATGAGTGGTTGCATACCAGCTCCTTTTATACCCATATGTTCGGGGGAGTGGCATGCAAATACCGCTCGCCAATTTTCATTGGCCTTTTATCAAAGACCAGAGGTGTCTCGGGCTCCCAAGAGTGACCCCTAGTGTCACTACATCGACACCAACGTCGAGTGAGTGACAGATAGGGAACCACCAGTTACAGAAAGTTTTACTTTGCCTTTATCAAGCAGTGACAAAATCTACAGCATTAATTTTCACATGTTTGCACTGAGTGCAAATGTAGAATTTACTTAATATTTTAAGTTCATTCTTAAAATAGCATATTCAATGTAGAAAGTACTTAATATTTTCTGCTATATTTACTTCACCACAAAATAATTTTTCAGTGTATATACATTGAGTACAAGAGCTAAAATGTTACTGTCTCTTTAAGACTACCAGAAGCATCAGCCAGTGAGCTCATATTAATGAGAGAGGACATGCATGGTTTCTTTAGCACATCTGTGCTGTGTTATTGGAATTAATGTTTCTTTTTTTCTTTTCTTTTTATTATTATTATTATTATTTATCAACAACAGATTGTAAAGAACAGAAAGGATATTAAAAGAGACATCATTCAATGACAAATGGATTGCGTGGATCTCTTCTTTGGACACATATTACACGGAACGAGTCAAACCAAACTTTTACAGTCAACACACAGTGACAGGTCTTGGTGCTTTACTTTGCAAAAGATCAATATCGGTTTGTTCAAATGAATATCTTGACTTTTTAGAAAATCATTATTTTTACCATTCCCTAATCCTTGTTATTAATGACACTTGTGGCCGTTAAGTGAACGGCAGACAGCTACCTGTTGCTTGTGCTCACGCTGGTGCACACACTCCATAGGGACATGAGCGAGCGAGCATCAGCCAAAACAATGACGTAACGTACTAAGAGACTGAACGTGATCCATCGGCATCATGCTGAAAGATGAGGTAGCATAATTAAAATGACACAGTTATGATTGTTTTACTACAAACTTTGAGACTAAACTAAAACTACTTATCAGCTATCATAGCATACTGATACACACATACAGCTACATACTACCAAACTATACCAGACAGTTTACTGTTGCACTGTACTGTTATGTTGCACTATTGTATGTGTTGTACGATCAAGAAACCAGCATATTTGCTTAAATTGATCCTGTATACCTGACTTTTAGTATAAAGAGAAGATTGTTGAAATTATTTGAAAGTTATGAAGGTAGCTTGCAATTCATCAGCGTTAGCAGGCAAGATCAAGTTAGCTAAAATGACACAGATCAATCCTTATGGCACTATATTTCACATGCTTTGCAGTTATGTAAGCTTACCTGTCCAATAAGAAGAATGCCAATTCAGGGTCGGTTTTGATCGCCAACACCGAACGAAGGTCCCTCCAGGAATCAAATGCCCTGCCGATGTTCACTCTAGTTTTCGCTCAACCACTATCACGTTTCTGCTTAGCCAGATTCAGTAGATAATTTTTGTGTTTTTTGTTTTTTTGGCTTACTCGGAGTTTGTGTAGGAGTCGGTGTTGTGCTGGGAGTCGGATGTTTGCTGGATTCCATCTTTAAGATAACGTTACCTAGTGTTACAGTTTGTGGTCACTGTTGAATAGCGGAAGAGAAGCACTGAGGCAAGGCTCTCAGGAGCGTGCATAAACGTCACATCCATTGGATTTTCCCGGCAAAAGCGACCCACTCCCTTCGCATGAAAATCAGTCTACAGGCTTTAATAGGCAACCTAGGAAGTCCGAGATGGGCTCATTTTTTAAGTTGCATTAAAGCTGTTCACACATTGGCAAAAAAAAGGTGAATATTACATGAAAATTGTTACATATTGCACCTTTAAGCCATACATTTTGTTGGGTTCAACACAGAAAAATCCAATTCTTTTTGCATACCCCCTGGAACCTGTTCTAACTGTTCTAATCGATACTTTACTTGTCTGCCACAATAATACATTCGATTTCAATCTACATATCTGAGTTATTATATTTCTCTTTTTTTTTAATCTTTTGTTGGGGTCCTTTCTCTGCAAATATTTATATGTACAATTAATTACGATTAATTCGATTAATTAATCAGCATGTCATGTAATTAGCTCTTTTAAAAATGTTAATCAATTGGCAGCCCCTGTTTATACACTTACAATGGAAGTCTATGGGGCAAGTGTACTAAAGGGTATAGAGGCAGAAATGTGAAGATCGTATTTTTGTTAAAATGTTCATATTAATTATTCAGTAAAAATGTGTGTTATTTAAGCTGAAGATTTGACTAAATCATCTTTTAGCAGTGGGACTACTTTTCTAGGTGGATGAACTTGAGGTGATCCAGCAAATTGTATGGAAATAAACTAGAACAAATGTCTAATGTGATCAGAGCTGTTTTTTTGTTGTTGTTGTTGTTGTTGTTGTTGTTGTTGTTGTTGTTTTTCAGCAGAATGTGTTATTGTAATTGATCCTAAATCAAGTTTCATTCAAGAGAAATGCAGAAACATATGACGGCATGGCTCAGTTAAACACCTCAGGTAATGATATCAGTGGGCTTGTATACTTTGACTAGTATTTCATTTTAGTTTTCAGATTTATTCCACAGAGATGTGCTCTACTCTTCCAGTGCCTTTGATGGCAGTAAATCAGGAGTGTGTGTGTTTTGTGCTTGTGTGCAAGTGTGTGATGACAGCCACTAACAGCACCCTCGCTGAGATTTACCACCACTACGCCATGTCTGTTTCATGAGAAACTGTGAGCCAGCACTTGATTATCAAACTGCACTGTAAATGACAGCACTAAACGTCAGGGGGGATCTTTCACTTCTACAGACTGTCAGTGACACTAACTCTTTCACCTCATTAGCGTTTTTCTGGTATGTGGGTTTATAAATTGGGGTGGTTTTGTGGGTGCTCTTATACCATTTCATGGACTGTAAGATAGTTTCTAGTCTTTCTTGTAGCCTGTCCTCTAGAAGGCACTTTGAATCAAAAAGCTAATTACAGTAAACTGTAGTGACTGTCTTCTTGGCTCAGGGTTGGGTTAGGGTTAGAGGTAAGGTTAACAGTGTATCTAAGTACAATGCAAAAATGCACACATGAAGTACATTGACTCAAATTCTTAAGTTCATAGTAGTTAAAGACACCTAATATAAAGTGGGTCCACATTACTTTTGTGTACCACAGAACAAAGAAAACGTCTGGGTTTGGAACGAGATGAGGAAAGCTTTTTACAGGTTACAGGTTCCTAAAATTTGATTTAGTTGGTTTCTATGGGAAAAAAAGTCATAAAATTTCTTCCTATTTCCTCGTCTCATACAAATAATTACGAGTTGCCATTACACTAAGTCGATTTTGTTAGAGTGAGTGCCATTTTCATTAAATTTTAGTGGACAAAAATGTGTATACACCTGTGCGAAAAAGATTGGGTCATCAATGTACATTTTGAACGTGTATATCTGCTAAACAGCACACTAGCATACAGAAGACCTCAAAGCTTACAGACATGAACTAAAAGTCACAAAACTGCAATTCTGATATGATCATTTACCATGAAAGAAACTATGAACAAGGAAAAAGATGACACAGACTACATTAAATATTGATTGACTTGCAGTGAGCATAAACATGGTTTGTGTCGGCTACAATGTGTTTTGTGCCGTGAATTATTTGTAGCCTAGAATGAAACTATTGCAATTTTGAAATATTGAAAAAAGTTAGAGACATTTAGAAACCAAACATTATCATTTGACATATGGATAATTTTAATAAAATTCAATGTATGATTTTAGGACATTTTTGTTGACTTTTGTACAATCCCATACAGAAATCTAATATATGGCAACATATGAAACATATATTTCAAAATACTACAAAAATGTAAGTTTTTTTATATATGTAACATATATTCTTGCAAATATAAATGGAATTTGAATATGTGCAAGTATGCTCATATATGTTCACATATGGGCATATATGCACATATATGAGATTTCTGTATGGGATAAACTATTTTATCCCATTTTATCCCATATTGGGTTGTTTACCCATGAACTATAGTTCTGTCTCTTTTTTTAAACAAAGGTTGGGGAGGAGCTTGTCAATCTAGTCCTGTCAATCACAATGCAAGCACATATAAGCAGCCGTTTACTTCACTCCTGATTCTTTCTGCATTTGGCCCTGCCCACTTACACACAGCAGACCACATGGTCCTCTTATAATAATAACTTTATTTATATAGCACCTTTCAGAAATGCAAATTTATACAAATGAGTTTTTAAATGAGATTTAAAAACAGACAGATTCAGCAGATCTAATATCCCAGGGCAGGCTGTTCAATAATCGTGGGGCCTTCACTACAAACACTGTCACCTGTTGTTTTGCATCTGGATCTTGAAACAGCCAACAGTTCACGACAAGAAGATCTAAGAGGTCTAACTGATTTGTAAGGTCTTAAAAGTTCTGCTAAATAATCTGGCGCCAAACCATGTTATGCTTTAATTGTAACTGATTTTATTAATCTTAAAATGAATTGTAACCAATGCAAGGAAGCTAAATCTGGAGTAATATGATTAAAAGACCTAGTTCTTGTCAGTTTAGCTGCAGCATTTTGCACTGATTGTAGCCGTGATAAAGTGCGTTGATTTAAAGTTGAAAAAAGTGCATTACAATAATCAAGGCGAGACAAAATAAAAGCATGAGGAAGCTTCCCTGTATCCCTAAAACTCAAAACCTGTCTCACCTTAGAACTGTTCCTTAACTGATAAAAGCAAGACTGAACTAACTCCCTGACATGGTATTCAAAATTTAAATTTGATTCAAAGTAGATGACCAAATTTCTCACCACCTGCTGAATATTCGGGACCACTTTATTAAGTGCTGACTCAATCTGACTCTTTTTTTAAACCATAACTGATTATAACATCCTCTGTTTATCAGAATTTAACTGCACTTTATATCTGTTGAAAACTCTTGAAGAACATTTAAACTAGACAGATCATTGGGATTCAATAACTGTAGGTCATCTGCATAACAATGGAAATATGTTATATTTCCCAATCACAGAACCAAGAGGTAACATACAGTATATAGGGAAAACAATATTGGCCCTAACAGGGATCCTTGCAGAACACCACAATTTATTGAGGACATCTCATATCCAACAGAGACAACAAACTTCCTGTTCAACATATAGTCTAAACCACCCCAGAAATTTCCACCCATCTCTTCAACATGTCAATTAAAACTGAATCAACTGTATCAAATGCTGCAGTTAAATCAAACAACACTAAAATGGAGCACTCTCCAGCATCCTCTGCTATAAATAAGTCATTTGTAACCCTAAGAAAGGCAGTTTCTGTACTGTGATTTTTCTCTAAAACCTGACTGAAATTTCTCAAATATATTGTTATCCTTCACTATCTTCAACAGTTGCTTAGCCTCCAACTGCTTTCTCTATTATTTAATCCACTGACACAGCAGTACTTTCATTCTGCTACCACAGGAACACCTTTAATTATCAGCTCAACTACTCCATTGTAGCAGCAGTGCTCTCACAGAAATAACTTTCCCTATTGTTTCATCTAATCCACTGACACAGCAGTACTTTCATTCTGCTCCCACAGGAGTTAATTTCAGCTCAACTACTCCACTGCTGCAGCAACTTTTTCACTCCTTGCTCCCTCAGAACCATTGCCACAGCTGCAGTGCTTCCCTCCTCCCTGAGGTTAACAAATGCAATTTATTTCTCTTTTTGCTCTGGTTTATACACTTTTTGAGGGGTCTATCATAACTACAAACATTACCCCCTTTTCTTGCCTTCACATAACCAAATCCTACTTTCTGTACAGACTTATATAAATAAATCAAGCATGTATGTGTAATGGTTGATTGGTCATATACATGGCTTGCTGTCCATGTGTAATGTCGAGGCAGGTAGAGCAGGGCGAAGTGAATCAAGTTGTGAAGAACCCAAGTGCAGTTTAGTTACACGGTGCAGTCAAAGATGTGAAACATGATAACTAATACATGAACTTGACTTGACTATGAAACAAATAAACTATGAATTGAATGAGAATAAACCATGAAACACAATGTTACACAAAACACAATACCTGACAAAGAACAAAGGCAAACAAGAGTGTTTAAATACACAGACTGGGGTAACAAGATAACAAGATAACCAATTACAAGACTGAACTGATAACATAAGGACCAATGACAGAACTGAACTGATAACAAGATAACAAGACTAATAAACCAAAGACCAATAAGAACAAAACACATGAAACATGAGGATTACATGACAGACACATGACAGGAACAAATAAGTGAAAACTAACTTCAAAATAATAGACATGTAATCAAAACATGAAACAGGAACACTCACAGACGCTACACCTCGAGTCTGATTCTACACTTTTTGGGGGGACTTTGAGGTTGAGAAGAGCCACCTGCTCAAGCCCCACCTGTTTGAGCCCCTCCTTTATGGACACCAAGCCACATTTTTTTACCCTCAACAATCTGTTTATCATTTTCACTTCCAGGGCTAGGTAGACATGTGAACTCATGCATATATTTTACTTTGTAATTTTGTTTGCATGGAATGTGAACCTATCTATTTCTATCTCGGTTAGTTAATTCCAGGTTGAGAAGGCAGACTGTAACAATTCAAGGATGGCAAAGGAGGAAGCTGGGACCGGCTCGAAAAACACGTAGACATTTAATAAACACTTTTCAGTGTGTAACAAAACAAAAACATGCACTGCTTTTTAGCCAGCTATGTATGAACATAAAGACACGCACACATACAGGCTTCGTGCACCTCTCTCTCTCTCTGCCGCTGTCTCCTCTCCGCTACCCCTCACTGGAACGCGAGACCAGTGTGGCACACAGGTGGACCTCATTCACCAGTTATCTTCCCGGCCTCGCTCGGCCCAGACGCCGCTTGGCCCCGCCCTGCCCTCCACACAGACATATGAATATTGTTTCCTCATGCTGCGGTCTGGCCAACACAAACACATTTCTGTAGACTTTACTGAACCGAGGATGTACAGTGTATAAAGAATTTCTACAACTTTCTCCACTGAAAATTTTTCAGGGCAAATCAGCTTTAGAATCAGTATTCTGTCTGGAAGCAATAACTCACATATGCACACAGGAAGGAACAGACTTCAGATTCCACATAAAAACAGGAAATATGGAGCCCACAAAAGTCCAAACCTTGAAACCGTTTTCAAACCTCTCACACTACATGCTGAGTTTGGCACACATGTAACTTTAAAGAGAAATTTCCAAATGTCTTTAATGGACAAGTGTATCTCTGTATGGATTTTTCACAAGAGCTGTGGCATTTTAAATGAGAAAACCACATCCACTTCCTTACAACTCTGCAAAAACAACAGGCCTGGCATAGTCTCAGCCTCATGGAGCATCTGATATATACTGCACACAAAAATGGCAAGAGTTTTACAAAATCGTAAGCTCTCATCTGATGGTCGGCTTTATGCAATTGCTGGGTGTCAGTTAGCGGAGGTTTTTGTCAGTTTGTTAGTAAACATAGTTCCCAGACTGCTACAATGAGGACGTCTGAGAAAGTCATAATCACTGGAATTGACAAAGTTTGCTAAGTTCATGGCATTGAATCTTAAAAAGACATTCAATAGTTTCATAAGTCAATTAGTATCATTTATCTTTATTACTTTATAATTTATTTTTATTACTTTTCAAATGTCTTTTATGTCTAGATTTAACTATTTTAGTCTTGCCCCAGACCCAGATTTTCAATATAAAACTATGAAAATATATTATAAAAATACTAATTATTACATGTTTAAAATTATCATCATCTAAACAAAGAATGAAATAAACATAAACCATTTCTATATTTATTGTGTGAAAATGATTTCTATAGAAATCACACCAAACAATTTTGTCACTAATAAAGTTCTGTCAAAAGTTAACATACTTGTTAACAAAGTGGACAAAAGTGTCAGTGAAGAGCATGTTTAAGATTAAATATGAGACAAAACAAAGAAAAGTCAAGGGAAATATCACTTGTGAGCAGAAGAGAATTTTTAATTGTTTTTCTTTAAAAACCTCTAAAAATCCTTATAACAAGATACATTTACTTGAGAAGTAACACTACATATTATATTTTGGCTTTTCTAAGAGAATGTATTTTTAATATAAATGTATTTTGCCTCACTGCCATACTGAAGAAGAAATCCAAAGTATTTGGAATACGTTACTGACCGTGAGTAATCTAATCGAATACGTTACAAATCATGTTCTGCTCAGTACAGAGAAAGAACAAAGCAGCTTACTCTTCATCCATAAAGAGGCATAAACATTTTGTCTCCGCTCCTTGTCCAAATGCCCAATTTTTAGAGTTTTCAGACTTCCTATTTGATCCTGTGGTTGTTAGTTTGTTTTACAAGGGTGGTGGAAGCCAAGTGTTTGGAACTTGGCTGAGAACATAAGGTGGGGTGTTTTCAGTGAACCAAAGTGTTTCTGAGACCACCACTGTACCCCTGAGAAGACCCAGTTTACTCCGAGGTGAGTGCCTCTGTGATGAATGTACTGTAACTTAAAGTGCTGAATGGCCCAATTTCAGTGTCCAAAAAAATGGAATCAGTGCTATTTAGTTGATTTATTTTGATCTTTAGAAATAAACTTTATGACACTTTATATATTTGTATACAATAGCTCACAGGTATGCAGAGGTTAGCCAGTCATAACAGTTATCATTTACAGTACATATAGAATTCTTAAAGGTACTGTAAGCTACAAAAGTTTACAGGTGTTGGAGTAGTTAACTAAATGTAGTGACATTACTAAACATTTAATTTAAAATGACAATTCATAACATACTGTAGACATAAAAGACTTTTCGATTAACAGTCCCTAGGCATAAGTATTTTTGAACAAATTTGAAACATTTTAATTTAAAATGGTAAGCATACAGGCAACATTTTATTTTAAATCAGCTGCTTTAATTCAATAGAAATATAGAATATATCTGGCACTGTAGTTGCAGTCAAGACTGGTCAGGTGAACTCTTGCCCTCAACAGAGCTCACAGGCAAGGCAGAATTCGGGCAAAATGAGGTGGTGTAATTCTGAAAATTATTTTTTGTTTGGTTTCATAATTTTTAAGCAGTTTTGTTCTATGAAGGACTATAATTGGTTCAAAGATTGAAAATTAAAAACAGGAACACATTAATTGCTTTGACGAATGTAATAGAAAACAGGAATACATTTCCTTTCAACTGTCCCAGATTGAAAACTTTATTTTTAAATGCTGGTAACCGCTTAATAATGTTTTTATTTCGTTTGGTGAAATCAGTATTTTTTTTCCTAATTAAAAAAGACTGGAAAGGAATTGATTAGTAATTTTGAAACATAATGATGAGCACTCCAGTACACCTGTCTAATGTTGACAACCTCATCAGATATACGCTGTTTCTTTGTATACAATTTCATCAGATTGTATTTATGAATTGAATTTAAATGTTCCATATAGGCATCTTTAACAGGTAACACCTATATAATTTAAAGCTGTTTTGCATTAGATAATAAAGCCTATTTATGTATGAGGATAGAAGGTGTTTTGGTGTGTTTTGAAAAAAAAAAAAAGAAAAAAAAAAGGAAAAGAAATGGCTGAGCAAGATTGTGAAGCATATAATTTATCATTATATTGTTGTCTAATATGCTATACCTGAACCTAACTGCAAAGAATCTGTTATTTACATAAGTACATACATAAGACAAACTGCAGTGCTGCTGACCTGCAGTCTAAAACTATTATTAATATTCATCCATTATTAATAATCAACTATTAAGTTAGTTGATCTTGTGTGTTGGCCTAATCGCTGGACAAAGATTTCTAAAATGAGGGAGGGGCTACAAATACGTGGGCACAGTTTACAGATCTGTGGGTATGGTTTGGTAAATTGAGAATATGGTTTACAAATCTGACAGTACAGACTAAGTAAATTGATGGCATGGTATAAAAATCTGTGGCCATGATTTGTTAAAACAAGGGAACATTTTACAAATCTGTGAGTATGGTTTGTAAACTGAGAGTAGGGATGGCAAAATCATGGGCACGGATTAGCGGTAGTAGTTTTCTCTCTCTCTCTCTCTCTCTCTCTCTCTCTCTCTCAATTCAATTCAATTCAGCTTTATTGGCATGACAATTGGAGTATAGTACTGCCAAAACATTTTAAAGTCATGTATTGTAAATACAAACTGTTTTAATTAAGATAATAATACAATAATAAATACAACAATTAGTAGTAATGAAAAAAAAAAAAAAAGAAAATTTAAACATTTACACTGACGGCCAAAAGTTTTGAATAATGTACAGATTTTGCTGTTTCGGAAGGAAATTGGTACTTTAATTCACCAAAGTGGCATTCAACTGATCACAAAGTATAGTCAGGACATTACTGATGTAAAAAACAGCACCATCACTATTTGAAAAAAGTCATTTTTGATCAAATCTAGACAGCAGCCATCACTCCAACATCTTATCCTTGAGTAATCATGCTAAATTGCTAATTTGGTACTATAAAATCACTTCCCATTATATCAAACACAGCTGAAAGCTATTTGGTAAATTAAATGAAACTTAACATCGTCTTTGTGTTTGTTTTTGAGTTGCCACAGTATGCAATAGACTGGCATGTCTTAAGGTCAATATTAGGTCAAAAAAAAGAAACAGCTTTCTCTAGAAACTCATCAGTCAATCATTGTTTTGAGGAATGAAGGCTATACAATGCTTGAAATTGCCAAAAAAAACTGATTTAATTCCAGGTTGGAATTCATACAAAGGTGTGCCAGATGTACAACTAAAAAAGAGGATAAGTACATCAGAGTCTCTAGTTTGAGAAATAGATGCCTCACATGTCCTCAGCTGACAGCTTCATTGAATTCTACCTGCTCAACACCAGTTTCATGTACAAGAGTAAAGAGAAGACTCAGGGGTGCAGGCCTTATGGGAAGAATTGCAAAGAAAAAGCCACTTTTGAAACAAAAACAAAAAGAAAAGGTTAGAGTGGTCAAAGAAACACAGACATTGGACAACAGATAATTGGAAAAGAGTGTTATGGATCTTAACCCCATTGAGCTTTTGTGGGATCAGCTAGACTGTAAGGTGCGTGAGAAGTGCCCGACAAGACAGCCTCCATCAGGGAACGGAGGTTACACCAGTAACCATGACGTTCCCTATCTGTCACTCACTCGACGTTGGTGTCAATGTAGTGACACTAGGGGTCCCTATACAAAACGCCACAAGGCTGATCTGTGTTACGTGAACTGGCGGTGTGTGGTGGGCAGACTTGCTGTGTGCCTCATAGCCAGCACACCAGGTCGACATGTAACCTCCCCCAACACAGTTATGAGTGTCGAACGGCCCTTTTTGGGGACAAGTCGACTACCCAAAGATATAGACAGGCTTAACCCAGTCGTGGCCTCTTTTCCCCTTCTCTTTTTCCACTCCCTAAAAAAGAAGGGGGATTATCCGACTGGGCCGCCAGGTCTAGTCGGGGGGTGTCCCTCCCAAGGGGAGGACACCGCGGAGACCACACCTATATTTAAGTGGAAAAATACGTCACATGGTCTTTCCAACCATGTGTAGAGCCTTCAAGGTAGATCCTGCCCAATGGGGGAGGAGTTACTACAACATGGAGACTTGGGCAGAAGGGCTCTGCCCAAGGAAGGCGCAGTTTGCCAGCAGGGAAACGAATTAGCGGAAGACATAGATTGCATGGGGTTAGCCTTACAGGGAACCGCCACATGCGGAGCACCTACCCCAGAACAGGGCTCTTAGTTAGCGCATGTACTGGGCCGGCAGTGAGTCTCTCCGAAAACTTGACTGCCACAGGGCTCAGAGGAAGTCAACCAGGAACAAGTTTTGTGAACACTACTGGGAATTAACAGCATACGTTTCAGCTCAAAAGGAGGTGGAAGGCGCTATGTGCAAGCGATACACCCGGCCGGCTATCCCGGGCTTATCCGCTTAAGTTGCGCGCCACTACCTGGGACGAAACCGGTTCCACCCGGAGGTTGTAGAACCTTGCAAAGGTGTTGGGTGTTGCCCAGCCCGCTGCTCTACAAATGTCTGTTAGAGAGGCACCTCTGGCCAGGGCCCAAGAAGCCGCTACACCACGGGTAGAATGGGCTCATAGCCCTACCAGGGCTACGGAGTGGTGGGAACCTTGGGCACATAGCCCGGTCGGGGTCTCAGGATCACGTGAGAATAGCCCGGACCGAACTCCAGGCACATTTTGCTGACAGAGAACGCTTGCAGGTCACCTACCCTCTTGATGGAAGTGAGCGCAGTCAGGAGGGCAGTCTTCAGGGAGAGTACCTTAAGCTCGACTGACTGCGAATGCTCAAAGGGGGCTCTCCGTAGGCCCTGAAGAACTACAGAGAGATCCCATGAGGGAACGAGGGGCGGTCTGGAGGGATTCAGCCTCCTGGCGCCTCTTAGGAAACTGATGATCAGGTCGTGCTTCCCTAAGGATTTACCGTCAACTGCGTCATGGTGTGCTGCTATGGCAGCAACATACACCTTCAAGGTGGAAGGGGACAGCCTCCCTTCCAACCTCTCCTGCAGGAAGGAAAGCACTGATCCGACTGCGCATCTTTGGGGGTCTTTGTGTCGAGAAGAACACCACTTAGCAAATAGATGCCACTTAAAGGCATACAGGCGCCTCGTAGAGGGGGCCCTAGCCTGAGTGATCATGTCTACCACTGCGGGTGGTAGGCCACCTAGGTCTTCTGTGTCCCGTCCAGGGACCAGACATGGAGATTCCAGAGGTCTGGGCGCGGGTGCCAGAGGGTGCCCCATCCCTGAGAAAGAAGGTCCTTCCTCAGGGGAATTTGCCAGGGGGGAGCTGTCGTGAGGAGCGTGAGGTCCGAGAACCATGTCTGGGTGGGCCAGTAGGGTGCTACCAGGACGACCTGCTCTTCGTCCTCCCTGACCTTGCACAGAGTCTGTGCAAGTAGGCTCACTGGGGGAAACGCATATTTGCGAATGCCAGGGGGCCAGCTGTGAGCCAGCACGTCTATGCCGAGGGGAGCCTCGGTGAGGGCTTACCAGAGCAGGCAGTGGGAGGATTCTTGGGAGGCGAACAGGTCCACCTGTGCCTGACCGAATCGACTCCAAATCAGCTGGACCACCTGAGGGTGGAGTCTCCACTCTCCCCTGCGGGAAACCCGCCGTGACAGCGCGTCCGCTGTAGCGTTGAGGTTGCCTGGGATATGAGTGGCTCGCAGCGACTTGAGGTGCTGCTGACTCCGGAGGAGGAGACGGCGGGCGAGTTGTGACATACAGCGGGAGCGCAGACCGCCTTGGCGGTTGACATATGCTACCACTGCCGTGCTGTCTGTCCGAACTAACACATGCTTGCCCTGGATCAACGGCCGGAACCTCCGCAGGGTGAGCAGAATTGCCAGTAACTCAAGGCAGTTGATGTGCCAACGCAGCCGTGGACCCGTCCAGAGGCCGTTGGCGGTGTGCCCATTGCAAACAGCACCCCAGCCCGTTTTGGAGGCATCTGTCGCGACCACGACGCGCCTGGAGACCAGTTCTAGGGAAACACCTGCTCGTAGAAACGAGAGGTCGGTCCAAGGCCTGAAAAGACGGTGACAGACCGACGTAATGGCCACGCGGTGTGTCCCGTGGCGCCATACCCGTCTCGGGACTCGGGTCTGGAGCCAGTGCTGAAGCGGCCTCGTATGCATCAACCCGAGCAGGGTGGCCACCGCCGAGGATGCCATATGCCCCAGGAGCCTCTGAAAAAGTTTCAGTGGAACTGCTGTTTTCTGTTTGAACGCATTCAAACAGGCCAGCACTGACTGGGCACGCTCGTTCGTAAGGTGCGCCGTCAGGGAGACTGAATCCAACTCCAAACAGAGAAAAGAGATGCTCTGAACCGGGAGGAGCTTGCTCTTTTCCCAGTTGACCCGAAGCCCTAGTCGGCTGAGGTGCGAGAGCACCAGGTCCCTGTGTGCGCATAACATGTCTCGAGAGTGAGCTAAGATTAGCCAGTCGTCGAGATAGTTGAGAATGCGAATGCCCACCTCCCTTAACGGGGCAAAGGCAGCCTCTGCGATCTTTGTAAAGACACGAGGAGACAGGGACAGGCCGAAAGGGAGGACTTTGTACTGATATGCCTGACCCTCGAACGCGAACCGCAGGAAGGGTCTGTGTCGAGGAAGGGTCGAGACGTGAAAGTACGCGTCCTTTAGGTCTACTGCCGCGAACCAATATTGATGCCAGACGCTCGCTAAAATGCATCTTTGCGTCAGCATCTTGAACGTTAGTCTGTGTAAAGCCCGGTTCAGTACTTGCAAGGCCAAGATTGGCCTCAACCCACCGCCTTTCTTTGGTACGATGAAGTAGGGCCTGTAAAACCCTTTCTTCATCTCGGCTGGAGGGACAGGTTCTATCGCGCCCTTCTTTAGGAGGGTAGCGATTTCTACGTGCAGGGTAACAGCGGTTTCGCCCTTGACGAAGGTGAAGTGAATACCGCTGAACCTAGGCGGGCGCCTGGCGAACTGAATCGTGTAGCCAAGTCAGACGGTCCGGATCAACCACCGCGATGGATTGGGAAGCGCAAACCATGCGTCCAAATTCCGTGCGAGGGGGACCAAGGGGACAACGTCGTCGGACGTACCGGCAGGTGGGGCCTCGTGGCGGGGCGGAGCGCGAGGTGCCACAGCACGTCATGGCCGTGCTGATTCTAGGGACATCAAAGCACTTACCTGGCTCCTTGTGACCACCCACGGAACAGCCTGGGATGGGGGGGGAAGAGGCCTGTCCTCGCGACCCGTGGAGGCTGTCACATCGGGGGTGGATTTGTGCCACAGCTGGGCACTCAGGGGCAGAAAGGGCACCGCTGGAGTGCCAATCCTGCAAGATAAAGCCTGTGGACGGTAGTCGTGGTGACGACCGTACACTTCGGGTATGTGACCCAGGGAGGAAGGAAGCCGCTCTTTTGCTGAACTGTTGGGTACCGCAGCCACTTGGGCGTGCGGCGAAATCAAACAAAAAGGCAACAAAAGATTTTCCACCCGGCCCGACCGGGGGATGGAGTGGTCTTTCGAGTGGGTTCCCTCGTCCCTGGGTTGCCCGTCTCAGGGGCGCTTCGAAGACCTCCGTGGGTTCTTTGGTGCTGGCTGTGAGACAGGTGGCGTCGGCTTCCTGCTGTGGGCTCCACGCCGGGGCTGGGCCGGAGGGGCGGGCTGCGGCGGAGCCGGTGCAGTCACCGCAGGGGGATGCCCTTGGCGACGAGCAAACGGGGTGTGGGTTCTTGAGCCACGCCGGGGCAGGATGTGCCGGATTGCTTCAGTCTGCTGCTTTACCGTCGAGAACTGCTGGGCAAAGTCCTCAACGGTGTCGCCGAATAGGCCCGCCTGGGAAGTGGGGGCAGCAAGGAACCGTGTCTCGTTGGCCTCGCCCATCTCGACCAGGTTGAGCCACAGGTGGCGCTCCTGGACCACTAGTGTGGCCATCGTCCGCCCGAGAGACCGCGCCGTGACCTTCGTCACCCGGAGCGCGAGGTTGGTCTCCGAGCGCAGTTCCTGCATCAAATCTGGGGTGGAACTACCCTTGTGCAGTTCTTTCAGTGCCTTGGCTTGGTAGACCTGCAGGAGAGCCATGGCGTGCAGGGCAGAGGCGGCTTGTCCAGCAGCGCTGTAGGCCTTGGTCGTCAGGGATGACGTGAGCCTACAGGGCTTGGACGGGAGCTTAGGGCATCCACGCCAGGTGGCGGCGCTCTGCGGGCATAAGTGCACCGCGAGCGCCTTATCCACCGGGGGAATCGCGTATAGCCCTTGGCCGCCCCGCCATCGAGGGTAGTGAGAGCGGGGGAACTGCGGAGTCGGGTTCAGGCAGTAAAAGGTGCCTCCCATGACTTCGTCAGCTCCTCATGCACCTCCGGGAAGAATGGCACTGGAGCGGGGCGTGGCGCCGTGAGCCCAGAAATCAATCATCAAGCTGTGAGGGTTCAGGGGAGAGCGGAGGGTTCCACTCTAGCCTGACGCTCGCGGCCGCCTGGGAAAGCATGTCCGTCATTTCGGCATCGGCCTGTAACTGGGCAACCGTCCCCGAAGGGGGAAGCCCAGCTGAGGCTTCTGCACTCGAGAGCTCATCATCTTCGCGGGCCTCGAACGAGAAGCCAGACTCGCTGTGCAACGAGCCGGCGAACTCATCCGGAAGCCCGATTGGGGCAGACGAGCATGCTGGGGAATGGGAGGTCCGCGGGGGGATACCCGGCGGAGGCGATCCCATTGAGGTCCCCAAATCGCCCCCAGTGCTAGCCGCTCTGACCTCATACCCGTAGGTAGGAGGACCAAGGCGGGGAGCCACTGGGGTGGCTTGCTTCCTTACGAAAGCAAGCCGAGACCGCAACGTTGCCATGGTCATGTTCTCGCAGTAAGAACATGAACCATTCATAAATGCTGCCTCCGTGTGGGTAGCGCCAAGACACGAAAGACAGCGATTATGACCATCCGAAGTTGAGAGAAAACGACCGCAACCAGGAATAACACACGAACGGAAAGGCATCTTTAGAAAGACGCGTCTTTAAAAAGACGTTCCGTGTGTGCGCTCTTTTAGAGAAATATACTCTTTTAGAGGGGAAAAACGCTCTTTCAGAAAATATACTCTCTAGTTTTTCTGCCGAAGCGCCCAGGGGCGTTCTCTGCAGTGCACCAGTGCAGAGAAGGGAGAAGCCGCTGAAATGCGCCGTCAGATCCAGCAGAGGTGAATGAACAGTGCTATTCAGCTCAATGAGCATGACCGTTCGGCTCCGAAGAGAAAATCTGAATGAGTGGTTGCATACCAGCTCCCTTTATACCCGTATGTTCGGGGGAGTGGCATGCAAATACCACTCGCCAATTTTCATTGGCCTTTTATCAAAGACCAGAGGTGTCTCGGGCTCCCAAGGGTGACCCCTAGTGTCACTACATCGACACCAACGTCGAGTGAGTGACAGATAGGGAACTGACAGCTAGAATGCCAAGGATCTGCGAAGCTGTCATTGCTGCACGTGGATTTTTTGATGAGAACTCTTTGAAGTAGTGTAAGTCTCTGTTCTGAATTTTTTTTTTTTTAATTGTAATAGTAATTTTTCACGTAATTAATGTCCTGACTATACATTGTGATCAGCTGAATGCCACTTTGGTGAATAAAAGTACCAATTTCTTTCCATAAGAGCAAAATCTGTACATTATTCCAAACTTTGGCCGCCAGTGTAAATACTAAGAATGATTAAATAGAATAAAAAGACATATATATACGAAATAGGAGAATATATACAATATGAATGAAATGTATACAGTGAATTAGTCATGTCTAACAGTATGAATGGCAGACACATATTTAGCAGCTAGTGCGGCTGTGCTGTCATCCTCTCCAAGTATATAGGGGATTTTCTCTGTATCACTGAGTAAAAGGAATTATGGATTCAGTGTTTCTCTCACAGTGTGGTACTTGGGACAGATGAGAAGAAAGTGTTTCTCATCCTCTATTTGCTTTAGATAGCAGTGTCTGCATATTCTCTGCTCTCTCTGTGTCCAGGCTTTCTTATGTCTTCCTCTCTCAATTTTTGGATCATGATCACTCAATCTGTATTTTGAGAGGAGTTTTCTCTCTTTAAATTGTTTCATTGACAAGTAGTTTGCCAAATTTTTGGTTCTATTTAGGGCCGAATAACATTGGAGTTTGGTTTGGAGGTCAAATTGAGTTTTTAATGTTTTATCATGAGTATCTTTTAGATTTTTCTCAATGTCTTTAATAATGATTTTAGAGTTGTACCTGGAGTCAATCACAGGTTGAGTTTCATTAACTAGTTTAAGAGCCAGTGTATTTAGAGGATGAGACACTGGTGGGACCTCATTGGCGAGGAGGATCAGACAGATGCCAGAATTGAACAGATCTCTTCTGTATTTCAATGTTTAGGGGATATAAGTCTAATTCAGTCCTGCAGCCGGTATTGGAAGTGCCTCTATAAACCCCCAAAATATTCTTTGCAAATTCTAACTGAATTTTTTTCTTCTGCAGTTTTATCCCAATTTTGAAAATTTCAAGATTGGTCCCCAAATTTCACATCCATATAATAGAATTGCTTTAATGATTGAGTTGTATAATTTAATCCATGTTTTAATTGGTAATTTCATATGGCGCATATGATTTAACTGAATAATATGCCCTCCGAGGCTTTTCACGCAATGCTTTTACAGCCAGACCGAAACCCCCAGATGCACTGATCTCAATGACCAGATAGCTGGTGCTGTGCTGTAGGACCTCTCCTCTGTAGGTGAACTGGTATTTGTTTCCCTGAGATCTGGCCTTCTTCTGGAATACCATGACTTTGGTTTTGTCCAGGTTGACTGTAAAGGCCCACTCCTGACAGTACTCCTCCAGAAGGGACAAGCTCTGCAGAAGACCCTCTGCTGTGGGAGGCAGCAGGACAACATAATCTGCATACAGCAGAAATTTGACCTCAGTGTCATGTAGAGCAAGGCCAGGGATACTGCTGCAAAATAATTTATACAGATGTTAAATAGGGTTGGACTCAGGCTGCATCCTTGTCTCACTCCACATCCCTGCCAGAAGAATACTGTTCAGTGATTTCTCATTTTGATTGCACATTTACTGTTTGCGTACAGGGATTGTATAATATCAAATGTTTTTCCGCCAATGCCAGTTGAAGAAGTTTGTAAAATAAACCATTGTGCCAAATTGAGTTGAATACTTTTTTTTAAATCCATAAAACATGCAAATATGTTTCTTTGGTTGTCATTGATGTTTTTGTTAGAGTATGAAGAGAACAAATGTGGTCGGATGTGCGCTGTTTTGTTAAAAAGCCAATTTGTGACTTATTTAGGATGTTGATGTTGTGGCTATTTATTATACTGCAGAATAACGTCCCTAGGGCACTGCCCACGCAAATGCCGCGGTAATTAATGGGGTCAAATGTATCTCTTTTTTTAAATATAGGGGTGATCAGTCCTTCCGACCAGATCTCAAGGAAGATACCAGACCAAAAAAACCAGACTGAATATTTTGACTAAAGCTTTGATTATTCTCTCTCTCTCTGTCTCTCTCTCTCTCTCTCTCTCTCTCTCTCTCTCTCTCTCTCTCTCTCTCTCTCTCTCTCTCTCTCTCTCTCTCTCTCTCTCTCTCTCTCTCTCTCTGTCTCTTAGGGAATCTGGCTGCAGGGCTCCATACATTTCTAATCAGCTAAAAAAGTATAGACTCATTTTTTATTATTTTATCTCTTTATTTGTTTCTTATTTTATCTCTTTATTTATTTATTTATTTATTTATTCGCTATTTTCAGAGTCTAGTGCTGTCACAGAGACAAGTGTGAATTTTTACAACACCTATTCCACTCATACCTGTCAAACATTTTATATAAAAAAAAAAAAAAAAAAAAATAATAATAATAATAATAATAATAATAATAATACATTTTATTTAAAATGCACTTTTCTTACACTCAAAGTGCTACAAGATTGGGGCCTGGGTAGCTCAGCGAGTATTAACACTGACTACCACCCCTGGAGTCACGAGTTCGAATCCAGGGCATGCTGAGTGACAGCCAGGTCTCCTAAGCAATCAAATTGGCCCGGTTGCTAGGGAGGATAGAGTCACATGGGGTAACCTGCTTGTGCTCGCGATTAGGGGTTCTCACTCTCAATGGGGCACGTGGTAAGTTATGAGTGGATCGCAGAGAGTAGCATGAGCCTCCACATGCTTTGAGTCTCCACAGAATTATGCACAACGAGCCACGTGATAAGTTGCAGATTGGCGGTCTCAGAAGCGGAGGCGACTATACGTAAGTTACATCTTAGCCTAGTTGTGGCGTCAGTGGGCAAATTACACACTACTAAATGTGTAAGGGTTGCACCATTAAACTTAGGTAGAATGTAACCCTATGTATGAACTAAATATTTACCAGGAGTAATGGATGGAATAAAAAAGCAGACTGATATTTTATGACATCAATGAGCTCATGTTTTGGTTGACAGGCTTTAGTCGTTTCGACATACAGTATATGATGATGTTGACATTTACACTTACGGGAGAAAGCATGTAAAAAACGTACTTCTTCAGCATGAAACTGATCTAACGGTGCACTTTCCTGTGTATGCCGCCGGTGTCAAGTTTCAACATACACAATATATATATAAGATATTAAAATGAATAAATGTCTACTTTTCCAGCCTGTTGTTTTAGAATGTATTTATTTATTGCCCCTTATTTATTTGAGATACAGTTATTGAACATTGTTATTTACATAGGCTGAATATACCATTAATGAACTCTTGTTTTATTACGTATTGCATTTTAATGGGGATATAATTTATTACAGCTGACAGTTATGTGAGCAAACAAGGTTTGAACATCAACCATAACAAGATCAAACTGAAATTCACGGCTTTTAAACACTTCTGTGTACAAATTTGAAGGCTGCTTATTGGACACAAGTAAACATCATATTATGTGACTACACTGTAAAAAATTTGACGTAAAATCAACAGTAACTTACTGGCAACAAATAGCCAGCAAGCTGCTGTATTCCACACAGTAAAATTACTGTAAAACAATCGACAGTAGTTTACAGCATACTGTATAATGATTTACGGTATGTGCTGTACTGTAGAATTAATTATGGTAGTTATTAGTATGATGTATATTAAAATACAGTATATTAGCTGTACAGTAAAATTTATTACGGTAATTGTCTGTATGTTGTATATTAAATTGCATTGTCCATACCATAGAACTAACCACAGATAGCACAATTTTAGCTTACAGAGTTAGAGTAACTAACTTCTATCTATTATAAGTTAAAAAAAGAATGAATCAAGTGAGGCCTTTTTGCAAACAGAACATTTATTACACAGTGACAACTCAAATATCACATAAATGTTACTCATAAAGGTAAATTATAACTAAACACATAAAAGTCCATTCAAACACTTCAATATTAAGTTCACCAGATGTCCAAATGACTAAAAGAACTCCAATGCTTTGCCTGTCCAGACCTAGAGAACAAAAATATAAAAATAAATTAATATCATGTAACTTTAGTCTTGTTTTTATATCAACATGACATTTAAGCTACAAGGGAGAGAATACACTCTCAACAACCAAGGCTGAGCATCATTTAGAAAGGACTGAGATAGAAGTTACTGACATACATATCGAATACAATTCAGAGCAAAACATTTACATATTATATTTGTACATAACGTAACTTTATTTTAGATGGAAGGGTCAAATAAAGTGGCCAGTATAACTTCATTTAACTTTTATAAATAAAAAAAAATGGGGAGTCCAGTGAGTTGCACATGTTCGACCGGTGAAAAATATCATTTGTTCACACACAAGGCAATCTGGTTACTTATAGTTCTTCAAACAGTGTAAGTGCTTACTTCAATACTAAACAGAATGGCCATTATAACTAATTCTATGAACTGTTTGAGAATGTAACTTTATCATTACAAAGCAAAAATTACATGCAGATCTTCACTGTCAAATGATGAATGTTTGAAAAAATGATTAGAAACTGCTAAAAGATGTTTTGTGTGATTTTTGATGCTCACCTGGTTCAGTCGAAAAGAGATTGCTTTGCTTCTGCTCCTCTCAAGGCTGAAGTGATGAGGAATCAAGTGCAGTCTCAACATTCATAGGTTCCAGGTGCAATTACCATACAATTCTACTTTTTATGGGATTGTATGAATAAGTCCAATGCAGAGAAGACATCTCCTGGGTTTCGTGTTTTTGATAATAAATCTCTGAATAATACCACAACTTTCCCCTCTAAATTGTTTATGTGCAGGTTTGAGATTCGGTCAGTTCTCATGCAATTTAACAGTAAATAACTGTTATTATTTTCCCACTAATTTATTCCTAAAGAATACAGCTCAATTTGACAGTAAAATACTGTAAACAGTTTCTACAGTAAGGCATGGTGGAAAATACAGCAATAATACTGTAAAAACAATAAAATTGACAGCAACATACTGTAAACAGTATCTACAGTAAGTTGCAGTTGGAAATACAGCAATAATACTGTCAAAGCAACAAAACTAATTTACAGTACGCTAGAGTTGGGGTACTCGAGTTTGGAATCGGACTCGAGTCCGAGTCACGAGTCCAGTTTTTAATGGACTTGGACTTGTCATGGACTCGGATGCATTTTTACTCTGACTTGACTTGGACTCAAGCCTTTGGGACTCGGTATTTTTTTCCGAGTCCAGCTGAGTACATGATATTTGTGATGCAATGAAAAAATAAAATAAATAACAAAGCAGAAATTAATGAACACATCTCTGTCTGCATGCTGCTGCATTAGCCCCTGAAGTCATAGACGTAGCCAGAGTTGTTTCACTGTTTAAGCAAACACACGCACACACACATATGCACATGCACAGGCACACTCATCAGTCAACCAATACGCTTGAATGTTACTACAGAGACTAATGTATAGCATCGACTACCGAGGTGGCTGGCATGACGAAAACATAAAGACAGGTGTGTATTCAATGTAATAGAAACTAAACAAGGCAGTTTCACAGGACACGGGTCCTGACAACTGGTAAAATTACACGTGACGTTAGTACAGCCAAGATGGTGCTCGCATTGCAGTTTCATCGTGGTTGAAAACTTAAAATCAAGAACTTCATTAAGTCACCCACATCATGTCTCTCACAGTTTACTAAAAACAGCATATAGAAAAAATATAAATACTTAAATATAGTATTAATATTGGATATTAAATCTTTTTAGGCATAATGTATCTACACATGTAGGCTTCTGTAGTCTCTTGTGCTTGAACTGGTCCATAATAGCTTGATGAATTAACTATGTAACTTTTTAAATAGTTTGGGGAAAAAAGCGTTATTGCTAAATCAGACAGCAACTCTGAGCAGATAAACAGCACCTATTTGTTACTGATTGACTATTTTCAAAGAATTGACGAGCTGCTTAAAATACATTCTTTTACAGCATTTGTCCACCATTCACAACATTCAACCATGCACAATAAAATATTAGGATATTTTGGGCAGTGAAATGTTTTGTTTATAATTTAATTATAGACTATAAAATAAATGTATTATTCAATGACAGAGTTTGTGTATGAAGCTAAACTTAATGTTACGAGATTAATTTAGTTGGTTATGACATTTTTATTTTAAATCTTTATTTAATTTTATTTATTTATTTTATTTATTTATTTTAAACCACCAGGTAACTTATGCATGTCTTTTTTTAGCCTACATCTTTGACACTTTTGAAGGACAATTCTGTTAAATTTATGACTCAAAATTATTATTCTCCATGTTTTTGTGGTTAAAGTAGAGCTCAATGAAATTTTCTTTGGTTGCTATTTAAAGATTTCAGACTAATTGCAGACTAACGTGGCTGCCACTCAAGCAAATATCTTTTTTTTTTTTTTATCTTTTGCGGCAGCTGCTGCAAGACACATGGACACATCAGGGATTTAGTTACACGAGCAGCACGCAGAACTGCCCTGCATTGTGCGGTTTCCCGCAAATTAACTAGAAAATCATGTCTGTGACGACATGGCCCTAATATTATCAGTGGGCTTTTCCAGTGTTTTTGGATGTAGCATTTGCAGTCAAATTGTGAGATGTAACTTCTCAGCGAGTGCTAATTATTACTGTGTTGACTCATTTGTATGTACTGTATTTTCCCAAATCAGTCAGCAGATAGAGAAAAAAGATTCAGAAAGAAATCTCTGTATAGACTATTATTTCTTTAGTTAGGGATACTTTTAAATAAAACTAAATTCAATTGAATTGACAAATTGAAAATGAAGTAGAAATAAAAACTAAATTAAAAGTGTAAACTGACTAACGCAGCTTTCACTTTCTTTAGTCTTGTTTAAAGACTCGGACTTGGCTCGGACTCGACTAAGGTGGACTCGAACCCAACACTACAGTATGCGTTACTTTAAAGAGAGCTTATGACCTACTAGTTAAGTCTTGTCTTAAGAACCTGATTAAGCACTGACTACATACTACCGAGTAGTTACTAAGCCCTAAGCGTGAACTTTACCTCTAAAGTTAAGTGAGACCTTACGCACAGCTGGTGCAACCCTACCTGAGTGTGAATATTTGTGAGGATAATTCTGGCTTGTTTTACAGAGAGAAAAGTGCTGAGACAAACCCAAAAAGCTCTGTGTTTTGTACCTGTATTGTGTGCGTACCATGTATTGTTTGTGTATCTTTTAGCACACACACACATGCGCGCGCGCACACACACACACACACACACACACACGCATGTAGGTGCGGCTATCCTTATGAGGACTCCCTATAGACATAATGATTTTTATACTGTACGAACTATAGATTCTATCCCCTAACCCTAACCCTAAACCTAACCCTCATAAAAAAATTTCTGCATATTTACATTTTCAAAAAAACATCGTTTAGTATGTTTTTTAAGTGATTTGATTTATGGGGACACTAGAAATGTCCTCATAAACCACATTTATAGCATAATACCCTTGTAATTACCAGTTTGTAACCTAAAAAATTTCCTCATAAACCACCCAAACCCGCACACACATACACACACACACTCTCACACACACACACTCTACACACACACACACACACACACACACACACACACACACACACACACACACACTACCCACACACACACACACACTCTCTCACACACACACACACCACCCACACACACGCACACACACACACACATACCCAGCATATAATAGGCACTTATGAGAACAGGAGAACAGTGCATATCGTGGACATACTTTTCTTGTCAAGCACACCTCCTTTAGGAACACACCACCACACGTCCATCTGTTAAATCCATTAGAGCAGGACTGACCTGCAGAACAAGAACTCTATCATTTCTTCCACTCACGTCCCTGGAGTTTGAGCTGCATGTCTGTAAGGTGAATCACACTGTTGCTGTCTGATACGAGCTCATTTACTCTGTTAATGTGTTGGAATTACACTTCAGTCCACCTTTAGCATTAACTGACAGGTAAAGGAAGACCATTTTCATGAAGGTGATGTTGAGGAAAAACATTTCTAGTTTTCATTTCAGTTTTATCCTGGTTAAAGACTATTTAAGCCAGTGGCGGATCCTGGCATAGGCGATTTAGGCAGCCACCAAGGGCGGCAACGCTCTATGTAATACATAGAGACAGCTTTGGTATCCATGTGCTGAAATATCAGGCAAGAGACTGCTTAATGGCTATACATCAGCAGCCAATGCAATATTAATTTCCCCTAGTTTTTCTGTGAAACAGATGCTTCTGGAGAGAACGGGCTGTTACATGAGAGTTCTTCTACTATCAAATATCATCAAACTGACAGCTCTTGTGAACATGAGTGAATGCGTTATGACAACTGTTTCACCATTTATTTGCTGATTACTTTTGCAATGCAATGCTAAAACCAGCTCTCTGTTCCAGAAGCATTAGTGCAGATAGCACACGCACGTCTCCAAGATGTCAGTTTTAGATCTTTTTATCTGGAAAGCATCGTAATTTGATCAACGTCTGCTAAACATCTTAAAAAGGTCATATTTACAATCATTCTAAATTATAAACATTGCAAAGACATCTCCTGAATGTCTTATTGACATCCAAGAGGAAACGTCATACAGATGAATTGCAGATGAGCAAACAACCTAAAAAATACATCTTCCTGATGTAAACACACACATCAAATAGATATCTGGTGATTTACATGTGCTCTCAGGGAAAAAAACATACTTTTTCTACTCAAAATTCTACAGAACCCCTTAGAGAACAAGGAGGGATTTTTATTTGCATTTCCTAGTTGTTATTTAGGGTTCCATCTCAATAAATTAACCATTGATACACAATAGTAACCAAACAGTAGTTGAACTATGATATTTGAAGTAAACTTAACCACAAAATTGACCATGGTTTTATTACAATAACCATATTTTAACCATGATATTGGTAGTGAAATAGTAATAATACAGCACAACAAAAACTATGGTAATCATAATTTTGTATATACTATGGTTTTACTACAAGTACTATAGTTCAACTGTAGTTACTGCAGCAAAATCATAGTTAATCCTTATGAAAATTAAACATAGTTTTACAATAGTAACAATAGTTTAACCATGATATTTGTATTTAAACGATAGTAGCCCAAAACTTTACCTCGGTTGCTACAGTTATGATTCCTACACTATAGTTAAACCATGGTTTCTGAAAAAAAAAAAAAAGAAAAAACCTTGTTACTACAGTCTACAATAGTACTATAGAAAAAGCATGATTGCCACCAAAAAAAGAAAACATTTTCCAAAAAATGAATGTAGTAAAATCATGGCAAAAAGCACCCATTTAGTTGCATCTCGACCTACCGGCCCACCGGGAAAAGTCTCGGTGCTTCCGATGGCCAGTCCATCCCTGCATTCCACAGAATACTCCTTACCTGTGGTAAAATCAATATATGCATGGCCTCTTGTGCTGTATTGTTTTATTTGAATATTTATGTATCATGATACAATGCAGATATTTGAGTAGTTACTCACTTATTGAGTTCATGTATATTCTTGTTTTTTTTTTTTTTATTATTATTGTCTGTTAATTTCAGATCTACTCCTTTCTCCAGATCTAGAAAAAGAATGTGAAACAGAAATGTGTTTCTAAAGAAATTACTAATTGCCATCCAAGTTTTAATATTCCAAATAAAGAAGTCTACTAAAAGTATATTTTAGCTTTTTCAGCATTTTAGTAATTTCTCCAAAAAAAGGACAAAAATCAGTTCAATTATGGTGACTCCAAACAAGATCTTTACAACATTTGTGGCATTATAAAATGTCCTTAACCTTCACTATTCAACACATTACTCTGAGTGATGATTTTGAATGAGTTATCTAAACTGAATAACCCCCACAAAAAATCATTTAAGGATGAATATTGGCTAGGAAATCATTTATAGCTAGAGAATGAACAACAGCAGAAAAGTAGAAGAGAGCTGACTCCTTCTTGAAAGTAGAAAGCAGGACATTAAAGCCCACATTTCCCTGAATAACAACAGAATCCATTTAGCACAACACAATGTTCAAAGTCATTGAGACAGGGACAATCACCTGCACATCGGAATTCTCTAAAAAGACTTAAGGACATCCATCCTGGTCAGGCAGATCTTTGGATACCATTTTTAGACTAAAGCCCTTCCAAACCACAGTAGCTCATCAGATCAAATTATGAAATCGTGCATAAATGTTTTACAAGAGCAGCCAAAGAAAATACAGCCAATGTCGCAGAGGGCCCTAATTCTAGAAGTGACTAGATTTCCAGAAAGTCACAATGCTTACTCTAATAATTGATGCAGCACACTGTGTGATCACGTATCATCCACTGAGCTGTCGTACTGTATGTATAAGACATGTATAATTAAAAAAATCTATTGAAAGGAATTGTTCATCCAGAAGGGAAATTTCTGTCATTATTTACACACCCGCACGTTATGCAGCTCTCTTCCACACAATGACAGTTTCTTTAGTGATCAATAAGGACCATATGGTAGCTTTTTGTGTGGAACTTTTTATTTGCTGTTATACCATGGGACTACTGAATACTTGATTCTGATTGGTTGACAGACTTTCTAAGGTATGATTGTGAGAGTGGAAGATTATCCATGAACGTAGACAAATGTTTGGAACAGCCTTGGGAGTGTGCCTATGGCTATGGTACCCTTACTGTAAAATACTGTCTAGGTAGGCAGCTCGAGGGTTTGATGAAACAATAAAATGTTCCCAGCCACTTGTTGTCTTGCTGGTCAATGACCCTGGTAATGTCAATCTTAAATGATGCATGGACAAATCAAAACATTCCCTGCGTCTCATGGCATTTCCATTGCAGTGGATCACCTCTGATAAATGGCACAGCATGCTATGAGAAAAACACAAGTTCAGCCCAGTGCAGACGGCTTTCATATTTCATACCTCCGTGTCTCTTAACATTTGCTTTGTCATAGGTCTCCGATGCGGTGCGCCCACATTACATTCGTAATGCGTGGCAAAATACATAACCCAAATGTAATAAGCATTTTCTCTCCTCGGCTAACGGCGTGACTTCTGTCTCATATATCTTGTGAAGCATTATGAATTCAATCAAATTTTCTGAAAAATGAAATAGGGAGTAATAACGATATTAGCCGTACTCTCACATTCACACACACACACACACACACACACACACACACACACACACACACACACACACACACACACACACACAGTAACTATGCATACAGAGTTCAGGGACACACTCTCCTGTGCTGCCTTTATACATACCTGATTATATGTAGCTGATTGCAATATATACACACTTGCAATATACTTACACATACATATTTCTTACCATAAGATAAAGGGGGGGGGGGGGGGTTGTTAAATTCCTCAATTCCCAGTGAAGAACTACATTACCCACAATCCTAAAGGAAGATCCACCAATCAGAGAAGTTGCTGTTACCATGGACACAGGAACCACCTCCAGCGACCACCCACTCCCATCAAGCATTGTGATTGTTATTGATATTATCTGACTCTCTAAACTCTCAGAGAACATCTATTGTATATATTTTAATTAGGGCAGGGAAAAATAATGCTTTAATTTCTGCGATTAATTTGGACTGTTTAACGCGTTAAAATAAATTAACGCAATTGTTGTTGCATCCCTAATTCCCCACTTCCTGTTCACTTACCGTCTTCGGTGGTTCACATCAAACTCACGTGAAATTAAACACGGATTACCAAGCATGGTGAATGCAAAATGCTCTGATATGACTTTAATGTAACATTTGCAGGATCGTAAATATTCTTGGTCCTTACAGGATCATATAAAGTGCTAAAGTAATGACATGACCATAACTGAACAAAGACTAAAGTTGACCAAATAGACATTTTTTTTAAATATTTGTAATCTTAATATTTTAATATTTCAATTAGGCATGTTTGGATACTGATACCGGTATCAGAATCAGGTCTGATACTGTGCTTGCGTACTTGTACTCCTACTCGTAAAAATGCTACAATACAAAAACGAACACCATCTGACGTACTAATGTCATTGTGTAAACATTCAGCACACAAATTAAAATCACAATATGTCCTAGTGTGATTATTAAATTGCAAAGGTTGTGATGTAATGAAATAAATAAATAGTCTGCATGTGCTGCACGCTTCAAATGTGAATGTGTGAAGCCGGCAGCTCATGAGCATCACGTGTGCTCTCTGTGTGTAATAGATGACTGAGAGCAGAGCCCTCATTCACTCTACAGCGTGCAGCACATGCATATTTATTCAGTCTAATAGCAGCCTTAGGACTTTATTCATCACACTGGGACATGTAGCGACCTGCTTTTCCAGAGGTGTGAAGCTGTCTTCAAAATCACACAATCTAAAAGGGCTGCAATAGATTTTTTGCCAAATTAAAAGCTAAATTTTAAAATACTGCATGAATATATCACTACTGTATAGTTATGTATTATTCACCATCCTACTACTAATAATAATGATAAATCAATAATAATTGTATTATATTTAAGCAATTTCGCAAATCTGTGATGCTCCACATTGTGCAGCACCTTGTTTGACAAAAATAACTCCAAAGATGTATTTTGGATTGTGCTGTGATCTGTTTAAAAGTACATGTGATAAAAAATAATGCATTATTATGTTGAAAATTAAAGGAATATTCCGGGTTCAATACAAGTTAAGCTCAATCAAAAGCGTTTGTGACATAATGTTGATTACCACAAAAATTTGTATTGTAAGTGTCTCACTGGAACACAGAGTTTTGCTTTTTTTAAAGAAAAGGAGGAATGAGTTGAAATTATATTTTGTGGTATTCAGCATTATGCCACAAATGCTGTCGATTGAGCTTAACTTGTATTGAAGCTGGAATATTCTTTTAATTGTTCTATTTTCATTTGATTAAAGTTTCAATTCATTAATTTATTAAGATACCATTTTGATGCTAAAATTTAATTAAATTGAAATAAATGTAATAAAATAAATGGTTGAATACGGAATTCAGAAAAAAAAAAGGAAATTTGTGATAAAAAAGAATAAACGGATTTCATAGGGCTGTACATGTTAACATGCAGAAGTGCTTCAGATCGAGAGAAAGAACCCGCCCCTTACATTTGCAAAAGAATCCTTAATCATAGACAGCCATTAAACATTGTTTATTATTATGTTTTTTATTTTTTATTTTTTTTCTCTCTCTCTGTGAAATCAGGTGAGTTATTTTAGTTTTGTTTATGGAAATTATTTGTCAATTCTTTCTGTGATATTTGGTTTTGATTTTTGATTATTTTGTGACGGCTAAAATGACTTTGTTTTTGATGATCGTCAGCCTCAATTTTTCTTATCACATCAAATATGATTAATCACCACAGAAAACTGATGATGCAATCCATACATTTTTGCAATAAACTTTAAATAAATAGTTTTTATACTTATAACCAATGACTATCTGTTTTTATTCCAGTATGTCATTCACAATGCTTCATTAGCTTGTAGTTCATTCTCTCATAAAAAAAATAAATAAAAAATAAAAAAGTACTTAGGGAAACGTGAATCAAAATTAAGTTAAATCCGATTACGCCACCATGGGGGAGAGCCAGGGAAATACTCCCAATAAAGGCACACAGGTAAGTTTTACCAGTTGAAGGCAAAGTAGTAAGAGAAAGTGAGACGTGAGTACCAATACAAAAAAATATATTTTATTAACACTTCAGCATCAATAAAAACTTGTCATCATATAAATTAATAGTTTTTAATGAATTAATCTTTTTTTTTTAATTATATTTATTTATCACACATTATATGTTTGCACATATACAGTGAAATTCTTTTTTTTTTTTTTTTCACATATCCCAGCTAAGCTGGGGTCAGAGTGCAGGGTCAGCCATGATACAGCACCCCTGGAGCAGATAGGGTCAAGGGCCTTGCTCAAGGGCCCAACAGTGGCATCTTGGCGGTGCTGGGGCTTGAACCCCTGACCTTCTGATCAGTAACCCAGAGCCTTAACCGCTGAGCCACCACTGCCCTATATATAGAGTCTCTCTCCCATGAAGCACAATAAAAATCTTAAAACTAACAATTCTCCAGGGCCAGGCTTAGCGGGAACAAGGCAGGCCAGCTGTAACTCAGGAGGTCATCCAAACCCACCTTAATTCACACCAAATCGTCAAACACCACACACACACACACACACCATAAGGAAGTTGTTGTGTTGGCAAACTCAGCACACTGTGAAGTACACACCACTGAATGAAGGCAGCTAGCCTCCCCTGTTCCCCACCAAGACCTCACTGGCTCCTGGAGAGAAAAGAAACACAAATTAACCCGGGATTACACAGAAATAAACAATAAACAATAATCAAAGAAAGAAAACAAAATACATTTTACAGACACCGTGGCATGGTAGCTATAACACTCAGGCCAACTGACGCCACCACATGCAGCAGAGGCGGTTAAACAGTGCCTGAGTAATGCCAGAATGATTGTTGGAGTAAATAAAATGGAAATCATAAACACTATACAATAGAAACAATATGACACAGCAACAACATACACCACATCAATAGTAAGGTGACAGTGTGGAAAAACTAACCTGAAATAACAGGTTCGAGGCCGAGAAATGCACTAATTTAGCAAACAGCCTCTCACACTACATGTGGTCGCAAAACAAATAATAATATAATAAACCTGAAAATCAAAAACAAAACAGAAATAGTAAAAAAATGAATTGACACTGTAGCAACAAAAAATAACGAAATAAAAGGAAAAGACACAGCGCAAAGCACAAACAAAGGGAAACAAACAAAACTACACAAACAAACAAAGTGAAGCTGATATGCAGCACAGCGAACGCAAGGCTCATAAACAGACAGCCCAAGCGAGCCGCAAAGCAAAACAGCAGAGACAAAGGGCCGTAAGCAAAATGTCACGTGAAGTGTCTTCGGCTAGGGATTTGTCTTAGAAGATTTGGATGTTCAACTCCCCACGCTTACCTTAACAAAAAGACCCAAGAGTTAAACTACATCTACCGAACCCCAGTGTGAAAAAGGGAGAGGAGTACTTACGATTGGGTTGAACAAACACCAAACACAAAGTTGTATGGTTACTCACAACAGGTACCGCGGCTCAGTATATCGGCCATCGTTCCACCACCTGCTAATGTTGCTGTTACTGTGAACATAATACAATAAATACCCCCACAACATGTGACCTAGAGATTTAAAATAAATATAAGACGTACCTGAAAGTGACCTCCGCCGCCAACTCGCCACAACGCACACGCCACCAGCTCCGCTCTAGTCAAACTGTACATAAGCATATTAGCCTTGAACTATTCACATCATTACACCATGAGCAAAGCCTCAACGTACCTGAACAGAAATGGGAACGGAAATGCCATGGAGCAAGGAACCCAGAATCACCAGGACATGTATACACCTGTCAAAATAAGGGTCTTTAAATAGTATGGTAGCTCCCACCTCATTGGTCTGCCAAAGTCATACCCGAAACAGGGCTAATAGGATGGTTAATCACCTATCCTGCCACAATACCTTTGTCTTTTTGTCTGATTTTCAAATACTTTTTTGCTTCAAATCAAGGTTTGTAATGTTGTGATTCATCTCGGAGCTGGTTGGTTTGGTTCAAGGCTTACAACTCTTCATTGAAGAATTTTTTTATCTCTATGGAGCAAATGAATGAACAAAGTACTTCTGGAACCAAAGCTGCTATAAAAGTGGGCGCTCACTGTTGCACTCTATAAGACACTGCTGCATGCGATGCCATTATGACATGATCTGGAGTCAGTGGTGTTATGGCCCCTTTTGGGCCATATTGGTTTTTCTTCTGCGTTTGTGTTGCAGATTGTTGATTGGTTGCAGAGGGTTAATGGGATACACCAGTGCCAGTAATGCTGGATGGCTTTTAAGCAGATTTCTCCCAGTCTTCACTTTCGCCTCTTCCCCATTCAGACGTGTTCTTTTTTGGTTTCTGTTATAATTAATTTTATGTAAATATTTTTCTTTAATAAATTACTTTTATTGAGCCTTTATCAAATGTGTAGTTTCCCTTATTGTTGCGGCTTATGAGCCGGTCGTGACAAATGGGTTTTTTGAGGAAATTTTGAATGATCCCTTTGTTTTCGGCATGATTTATACATTTAATTTTGCTTTTGGTAGTTTGTGGTCATTGGCTATTGGCTATTTGGTGGGTGTTGTTTGCTGTTTCTGTTTTGGGGGGGAGGAATTTGATTTTTGCTGAAAAGTTTTGTTCTCCGCACTGTTTAAAAAGGTAAGTGATCATTTGGTTTAAACAGTGTGGATTTTGTGGCAGTATTATTGCTGCTGTTTTTTTGCTATTTGTGTTCCTTTGGTAGGCTATACCAATTTGTCCCCTTTTGGGACAAGTTGAACTCATTGTAATTTTTTGTTATTTTTTTGTGCGGTGACCATGGGTAAAGCGGTTGTCTCGGGAGCACATTCATGTCGCCAGTCGCCAGCTTGCTGGTTGCTTTTACTATGCCAGCGGGATTTAGTACATAAATACCCCCCACCAGTAACTGCATGAAGACTAGGGTAAAGTTAGTTTGTGTCTTGTGTCTAGGTAGGTTTGTTCTTTAAATAAGCCCTCCTGTTTTGGCCTTTATGATCACTTTATCTGCTGCTTAAGTATAATCTGCGCATCGTTTTCATATTATGGCTAACTTGGTACAAGATTTTGTCAGTGTCAGGGAGTAGCTAACTACATGTAGTGATGCTACTAACTTAACTACATTTTTCAGTAGCTTGACAGTAGCTCAGCTGCTTTTAAAACAGAGTAGCTTTTCCAGTAGCAAACTACTTTTTCCAGCAAGTAGCAGTGTAGCGTGACCAAATGCTACATCATGTTGGTCAGATTATAACTAATAGCTTTCCTTATTGCGTAGAAGCCAAACTTTTACCGGCAAAACATCAGACGATCTGGCAGCATATTTCTGTCTGCTGATCAGAATCAGGCAGCATCATCTTCTTCTTTTGTAATGGCAGATCACAAACAAAAATAGTGAATTACCGCCATCTACTGAGAGCTCACTTGGATAAGAAGAGATTGTCTGATGGTTATGTAAAGCAAGCAACCACAGTTTGTTTACCTTTACAAGGTAAAGGGGCAGGTATATCTGAAAATGATAAAAGCCATTTTATTATTCTATATAACAAAGAATGTTTCAGACACTTTGTTCTTAATAGATCACACAACAGCATATTTACCTTTACTATTTTAAATAAAATAATTCAAAAAGTTATTATTGCCTTTTGAGGGATTTTGTTTCTGTTCTAAATATATTTATTTAGCTTCTGATCATATGTGCGTTATTGGGAGCAGCGAGTGAATTATTATTATAATATTTATAAAGTATATATTATCATAATAATTACTATCATGCAGAACTATTTAATTTCTCCATTTCTTAGCATTTAATTAACTATAATTTTCATGTAAAATAAATAAAATGATTGGTAAAAGAAGTCATTTATGGTATGTATTGTCATGCAACAATCTAGGATGACCATCCGTCCACTTTTTTTGGACCTGAACAAAGCGAACAAATATTTGTAGAGCAACCTTTGTATGTGACCTGTAAAGCTGGCACTTGCATGTCAATGGCAAAAAAGTCAGAAAATACAATGAGCATGAACCCAGGTGAGGGGAGAATCAAGCCCTGAGTCTTTATTCACATATTATCCACACTAAATATTATGTGACAAGAACAAAAAAATGCCAGCCCAAGGAGAATTTGTCATAAAAATTTTATCTTTAGGGAAGTAGGCTACACCTGGCCACAGCAGGACTGAAAAGTGTGAAGTATAGTTAAAAAAAAAAAAAAAAAAGATTTTTTAATGGCGTCTGATCTTTTTTTGTTTTTATTTTATACTGTTGTGTTTTATTTTATGGCCATTATTAACTGTATTAAAGTTACTATTCATTAAATGTATTAAATACATTTAATATATTTAATTAAACACATTAAATGTACTAAATACATTAATTAATAAATGTCATTAGTGTACATTTTGTTATTAATATTATTGGTTTGATAGTAACATTTAAAACAAATATTGCCTCATTAAGTAGCTTCAATGTAGCTAGCTACTTTTTGACAGTAACTTGTACTGTGGCTAACTACTTTTTCAAAAGAGTAGCTTGACTGTAGCTTAACTACTTAAAATTATGAGTAGCTTGTAGCTTGACAAACTACAGTTTCAAAGTAGCTTCCCCAACACTGGATTTTGTTTGTACGCTGTCTGAGGCATTGCTTGAGTCGTGCATAAAAGATCTGTTATTGAAGATCGCTGAGCATTATGAGATTGAAGTAGGCGACAAGCAATTGAAAGACACTGTTAAAGAAATACTCAAAAGCTAATCTAATGGATAGTTGTGTACTTTAAGCTGTAGAGTCAGGGCAAGCAGTTACTAAAATAACTTCTCCCTCTGGAAGTTCGGCATTCTCTTTAAAGTTTGAGCAGCAAAAGACATTGTTGTTATTGCAGCTTGAACAAGAGCGTATGAAGTTAGATCCTGAATGTTTCGACCAGGACAATACGGATCTATCCGAATCAGAAACCGTGGATCAATAGCGACGTTCGCGCGGCACTTAACGTGCGGACCTCCGCTTTTAATTCCGGGAACGCGGAGGAGCATAAACAAACCAGTTATGCCCTCCGAAAAACTATCAGAACTGCAAAACGCCAGTACAGGAGCAAGATTGAAGGACAGTTTAACACCACCAACTCTAGAAGCATGTGGCAGGGAATTAACATCATCACGGACTTTAAAGGGAATTAAAAACTCCGCCATGAACACCGCTGCCTCTCTACCGGATGAGCTAAATACTTTTTATGCTCATTTCGAGGGAAATAACACCGCCCTCGCGGAGAGAGCTCTCGCAGCTGAAGCTACAGAGTTTAGTTCACTCTGCGTCTCTGTAGCGGATGTAACCCGATCCTTCCGACGGGTGAATATCCGCAAAGCCGCGGGCCCAGACGGCATTCCGGGCCGCGTCATCAGAGCGTGCGTGAACCAGCTGGCTGGTGTTTTTATGGACATTTTCAACCTTTCCCTCTCTTTGTCTGTAGTCCCCACATGCTTTAAAACATCCACCATTGTGCCTGTACCAAAACAATCAAAAATTTGTTTAAATGACTGGCGTCCTGTTGCTCTGACCCCCATCATCAGCAAATGTTTTGATAGACTAATCAGAGATTACATCTGCTCTGTATTGCCACTCAATCTTGACCCGCTGCAGTTTCCTTACCGCAACAACCGCTCCACTGATGATACCATTGCATCTACAATACACACTGCTCTCTCCCACCTGGAAAAAAAGAACACTTATGTGAGAATGCTGTTTGTAGACTACAGCTCAGCATTCAACACCATAGTGCCCTCCAAGCTAGATGAGAAACTCCGGGCTCTGGGCTTAAACAGCTCGCTGTGCAGCTGGATCCTGGACTTCCTGTCAAGCAGATGCCAGGTGGTTAGAATAGGCAGCAACATCTCCTCATCACTAACCCTCAACACTGGAGCCCCGCAGGGCTGTGTTCTCAGCCCACTACTGTATTCCTTGTACACACATGACTGTGTGGCAACACATAACTCCAATGCCATCATTAAGTTTGCTGATGACACGACGGTGGTAGGTCTGATCACTGACAATGATGAAACAGCCTACAGAGAGGAGGTGCACACCCTGACACACTGGTGTCAGGAGCACAACCTCTCCCTCAACGTCAGTAAGACAAAGGAGCTTGTGGTGGACTTCAGAAGAAAAGACAGAGAACACAGTCCCATCACCATCAATGGAGAGAGTCAGCAGCTTCAAGTTCCTGGGTGTCCACATCACTGAGGAACCCACATGGTCCGTCCACACTGAAGTCGTTGTGAAGAAGGCTCATCAGCGCCTCTTCTTCCTGAGACGGCTGAGGAAGTTTGGAATGAACCGCCACATCCTCACACGGTTCTACACCTGCACTGTGGAGAGCATCCTGACTGGCTGTATCTCCTCCTGGTACGGCAATAGCACCGCCCACAACCGCAAAGCACTGCAAAGGGTGGTGCGAACTGCCAGACACATCATCGGAGGTGAGCTTCCCTCCCTCCAGGAAATATATACAAGGCGGTGTGTGAAAAAAGCTCGGAGGATCATCAGAGAGGACCCGCACCAGCCGACTCCATGATAGCTTCTTCCCCCAAGCAATCAGACTTCTGAACTCTTGATCAGCCACGATCAAAATACATCAGCACTGCACTTTATTACCCTTACTCTTATATCTCACACTGGACTGTCATAAATTATATTATTATTATTATATTATGTTCTCTCTTAACAACTGACTATCAACCGACAGCCTGAATGTCAATACAGTACAATACTGTACATTCTATATATATATACTTTTTTTATATATTTTTATTTTTAATTTGTATTGAATAATGTGTATCTATATAGTAAAAAAAAAACAAAAAACAAAAAAACAGCGTATTGTATACTGTACAGTGTATGTTATTATTTGTATATTGTTGAGTGTAATTATGTGTATAACAGATGTTTAAATTGTGTTGTGTTTATCTGATGTTATTGTAAATTGGTATATGTCTCATCACTGTCACGACTGCTATGTTGATCGGAACTGCACCCAAGAATTTCATACACCATTGCACTTGTGTATATGGCTGTGTGACAATAAAGTGATTTGATTTGATTTGATTTGATGTGAAAAGCATCTGGTAAGAGAGGGTAAACTTGTTAATGAGAGTCCTGCTGATTTTTCTCAGCATGATCCTTCATTCGACGCCGTTGGAAATTTGTGGTTGATACCGAAATGTAATGAGAAAGATCATGATATATTTTTCACATTGTTTGAGCATGTGGCTGATGCAAAAGGTTAGTCTGATAAAGAGCGAACACTGCTTTTGCAGTGTGTTTTTACTGGTAAGGCTCAAGAGGTTTCCTCCGCTTTGCCCCTATCAGAGAGTGAAAATTACACTACGGTTAAAGACCCTGTTCTTAAAGCTTATGAACTGGTAACAGAAGCATACCGCCAAAAGTTTAGAACTTTGTCCAAAGGGGTGAATGAAGCTCATGTTGAGTTTGCCAGAGAGCTCACCACCCTGTTCAATCGTTAGTGTGTTGCATTTGAGGTACAAACCTTTGAGGAATTGTGTGATTTAATTCTGTGCCCCACTTGAATCGCTACTTATACTGTATAAGTAAGCACAAAGTCAACACCGCTGTGGAAGCTGCTGTGCTCGCTGATGATGACTGACTCATAAGCTTAGTTTTGGTGAGTCTCGTAAAAATAAGGAGCTGTCTGGTCTTTAAACTGATTGTATGACACCTAAGAATGCTGATTTGGTTTGTAACTACTGCCGTGGTAAATGATATTGGATAAACGACTGTCCTGTGCTTACTGTAAGTCTAAAGGTAAATATTCAAATACTTCTACGCGTGTTAAGCCTGCTGTGCTCGTGGCACCTGTAACTATAAGTTCTGTAAAGTCTGCCTGTGAAGAACAGTCTAATGCCATGAATGTTGTTAGAGACCTGGAGTGCGCTCCATTTATTACAAATGGTTATGTGTTTTTGACTGGAAGTGATGAAAAGATTCCAGTAAAAATTGAGAGATACAGGGGTTTCAGAGTCTTTTGTCTTACAGTTTGTACTGACATTTTCCCAGGTAAGTGATACTTGGACCAGTGTCCTTATTCAGGGAATTGGGTTAACCACTTAGTCAGTTCCTTTACACAAAGTAATGTTATCTTCTGGTCTGGTGAATGGGGAAGTCTTGTTTGGCATGCATCCCTTTCTGCCAGTTGATGGGGTTGACGTAATCCTGTGAAACAACTTGGCAGGTGGGTGGGTTTGGCCTGATGTTCCTCCACCTCTTGTGGTTTCTTCTGTTCCACTTTCACCTGAGGAATCCGATGAGAGTGCACAGGAGTATCCCAAAGTGTTTACAGCTTGTGCTGTAATTGAGCTATGAGTGCTAACCAACCTTCTCCCTGTGTATATAGGACTGACAATAGTGAAGTATGTGTGGAGCCAAAGTTCTCTCTACCTGAGTCTCTTTCTCTTCTCTGTCATGTTCTGTGCCTGGTTCCCTGTGTTTTGTTTCCTTTTATTCTGAGTTACCTTGTTCATCTTTGTTTTATTAAAAGCTGCATTTAGTTCCTCGTCTACCTCGTCAAAGAAAGACTGACCAAAGATGGATCTAGCAGCTGTCAAAATTCTGCTTCTGAAGCAAGGGGACCATCCAGTTGAGGATCACATCCATGAGTTTTTAGAGCTAGCGAATTTAGTGCACTATCCAGACTGCTCTCTGGTGGCTTTCTTCCGGACCGGTCTGAATAGTGCACTGAAGGATCTGATGCCTCCGGCTGATCCTCACTGGACACTCTGCCAATATGTGGAGAAGGCTCTGGAACTTTGCAGATCCCTTTACACAGTGGATTATGGCAGGAACCCCGGGCCAAAACCTGCATCTTCTGCTCCCTGCTCCAAGCCTTCCACGGCTCCTTGCCCCAAGCCTTCCACAGCTCCTTGCTCCAAGCCTTCCACGGCTCCTTGCTACAAGCCTTCCACAGCTCCTTGCTCCATGCCTTCCATGGCACCTTTGTCCAAGCCTGCCATGGCCAACGAGCCAGCGCCCACGCCTGCCACGGCCAACGAGCCAGCGCCTATGCCTGTGGTCGCGTCCGCTCTCGTGACTACGCTCCCAGCTGTCTGAAAAAGGAGGAGAAGGAAAAGGACACCTTCTCCCCAGTCGCTGCCAGTGCTCATGACCACGGAGGTCATTCCCCAATCGCTGCCAGTGCTCATGACCACGGAGGTCATTCCCCAGTCGCTGCCAGTGCTCAAGACCATGGAGGTCATTCCCCAATCGCTGCCAGTGCTCATGACCACGGAGGTCGTTCCCAAGTCGCCGCCAGTGCTCATGACCACGGAGGTCGTTCCCCAGTCGCTGCCAGTGCTCACGACCACAGAGGTTGTTCTCCAGTCGCTTCCAGTGCTCACGACCACGGAGGTCGTTCCCCAGTCGCTGCCAGTACTCACGAACATGGAGGTCGTTCCCCAGTCGCTGCCAGTACTCACGAACACGGAGGTCGTTCCCCAGTCGCTGCCAGTGCTCACGACCACGGAGGTCGTTCCCCAGTCTCTGCCCGTGCTTACGACCATAGAGGTCGTTCCCCAGTCTCAGCCTGTGCTCACGTCCACGGAGGTCGTTCCCCAGTCTCTGCCAGTGTTCACGACCACAGAGGTCATTCCCAAGTCTCTGCCCATGCTCACGACCATGGAGATCATTTCCCAGTCATCCTGGACTCTTAGCCTCGAGCCTCCCACAGCTCCGCCATACACGGCTTCGCCCCTCAAGCCTCCCATGGCTCCGCCTTCCATGGCGTCACCCCACGAGCCTCCCACGGCTCTGCCTTCCATGGCTTCTCCCCTCAAGCCTCCCACAGCTCCACCTTCCATTGCTCCGCCCCTTGAGCCTCTCTCAGCTCCACCTGCCTTTGTCAAGCCTCTCCCGGCTCCGCCTGCCTTCGTCCAGCCTCTCATGGCTCCGCCCTCAATGTCTTCCAAGGCTCCACCCACAGAGTCTTCCACGGCTCCACCCGCTCCCCCAGAGTCTCTTCCTCCAGTGGCTCCACCTGCCCCACCAGAGACTCCTCCTTCAGTGGCCCCACCCGCTCCTCCAGGGACTCTTCCTCCAGCGGTGCCGCCCGCTCCTCCAGAGACGCCTCCTCCAGCAGCTCAGCCCGCTCCTCCAGAGACTCTTCCTCCAGCGGCTCAGCCCACTCCTCCAGAGATTCTTCCTCCAGCGGTTCCGCCTGCTTCTCCAGAGACTCTTCCTCCAGCAGTTCCATCCGCCTTACCAGAGACTCCTCTAACAGCGGCTCTGCCCACCCCTCCTCCAGCGGCTCCGTCACCTGACCCAGTCCCTGTCCTGTGGCCGTCTCCCAGGCCTCCTGACCGTGTCTTGGCCCTGTGGCTGCCTCCCAGACCTCCTGACCCTGTCTCTGCCCTGTGGCCACCTACCAGGACTCCTACCCTGAGGTGGGCTCCTTGGTTTCATGGCCATCCGCCTGATCTGCTCTGGTCTCCTTGGTCTCCTGGCCATCCGCCTGATCTGCTCTGGTCTCCTTGGTCTCCTGGCCACCCGCCTGATCTGCTCTGGTCTCCTTGGTCTCCTGGCTGTCCGCCTGATCTGCTCTGGTCTCCTGGCTGTCCGCCTGATCTGCTCTGGTCTCCTGGCCATCCGCCTGATCTGCTCTGGTCTCCTGGCCGTCCGCCTGATCTGCTCTGGCCTCCTTGGTCTCCTGGCCATCCGCCTGATCTGCTCTGGTCTCCTTGGTCTCTTAGCCATCCGCCTGATCTTCTCAGGTCTCCTTGGTCTCCTGGTCATCCTCCTGATCTGCTCTGGTCTCCTTGGTCTCCTGGCCATCCACCTGATCTGCTCTGGCCTCTTTGGTCTCCACCTCAGCCCTCTGAACCTCTGGCTCTAGCTTGATCCTCCAAGCCTGCAGTGTCACCCTTGCTCACCATCCCTCTGGCTCTGCCTTGGTCTCAAATATCCTTGACTTTGCCTTGTTCCTCTGCTCCCCTGTTTCCCCCTTCCCCCCACACCCTATGGACAATTTTTTTTGGAGCGTCTGGAATCTGCTTATATATAAAGGTGCATTCTTAAAGGTACACTCAGTAATTAGTAGTTTTTAGTGTGTGTGTGTGTGTGTGTGTGTGTGTGTGTGTGTGTTTGCTAAATGTTTTTAACAGAAAGAAATATTAAAAGTGGGATAGTAGTTTTGAAAAATATGTTTAAAATGATGTACACTCACATGAGATGAAGATATATTCTATCAGATGCTTTATTCTACATACTGGTGGTGGGTACACATTTATGAGGGCTGCCATGTTGAGATCACATGACCAGCAGAATATTACTGACTTTATCATGATTATCCCTTGTAATTGGACGCTTTCACTTGTAGAAACTGAATCATGGCTGACTGTAAAAAGCTTATTTTTCTATTAATTGTTTTGAATTGTTTTGCATTATGCTGAATGAATGCCGCTGGATGTCAGCGCAACATAAACACCACTTTTAGCACCATTAATGGAATTGTTCACGCAAAAATTAATAGTTCTCACCCAAATGTTGTTTCAAACTTGTATGACTTTCTTTCTTCCATGTAACACAGAAAGAGAAAGAGTTAGCTCATGCTGCCCTTTTTCCATACTGTAAAAGTGATGAACCCCAAAAGGGAAAAAACCACCATAAAAGTAGTCCACACGGCTACTAAATTTAAATAATTATTCACTGAAAATCTTGCTCTCAGATCTCATGCATGCTTCATTGTGTCCACAGCAATCAGTCTCATGTGAGGACCAATGGTGTTCAACATGTGTGCACATGATTTTAGTGTGATAAAATTGCGTAAAATCGCTCTTCGGCATTGCGTCATCATCGCAACGAAATTGTAATATTGGACATTTATACTGTTAGTAAGTGTTTCACACTAAAATATTGTGAAGACGTATAAAGGTTACATCTTGTGGATATATTTTTGAAACAGTGTGTAATTTAATATGTGATGACTAGCCCCATTCACTTCCAGTGTAAATGCCTCACTGTAACTGCCATTATAGCAGGGTTTTTAATTTTTATTTTTATTTATTTATTTATTTATTTTTAAGTAAATGAGTTGAAAATATTTTGTGGTAATCAACAACAAAAAGGAGCATAGAGTAAAATCAAAGTAAATCTCTCTGGCTACTCTGTTTTTCTTTCTGTCGTTATGTTCTAACCATTTTCTCAGGTATAAATAAGTCCAGAAGGCCATTCATGTTTTGTGCATTAAGCTCAAGCCAAACATCGAAAACAATCTATCAGAGTGTAGTTTTTGCATCTGTTCATCAGCGGTGAGCAGGATAAAGTCAGACTTGATCGGACTAGGCCATTCACTGGTGCTGTTGTGGAATTAGATATTGATTTTCTCCTCTAAGCATTCTGAAATCTTTCCATTTCTCTTTTTTGTTTTCTGACAGAGGTATTACAGAGATAAAGCTTGACTCAGGACCATGCATAATAATAGCATGCACATATGAGAGGTTTCTCTGATGAAAAGAAGAGCAGGAAAACCAAGGGGCAGCCAAGGAACACATCCAGATGTAGAGAAGTCAATTAAAAGAACTTCCTTTAACTGTTTGGAGTGGAGAGCTGGTCAAAACAAACCTTTGAGAAGTACACTTTTTCTCTGGGTTCCACACATCTGAGCTGTGCCAACATACTGTGGCCCAAATGTTTTATCATTTTAAAAGTAACAAACTTCTTTTATGGAATGTTTTGCTTAAAGTGTGTTTGTACTATCATTCTTTCAAATAAATGCTTGATTATATCTTTGCTTTATTATATCAAAGACATTCATACAATTTTAAGTATGGATTAAGAGTCTAAATTAAGAGTGAGTAAAATAGAAATGTTCTGATGAATCTCAATCTTCATTTGAACAATCTTGATTTAGTTTCTTAAATCCCATGATGGACTATTTACTCTATGCGCGATGGGGATAGTGGCAAAGAAGTTCAGCAGCAAGATCCTTTCACTGTGTGTTGAGAGTAAAAACTTTGACTTTGACTTGTTCTGTGTCCAAAGATGAGATCCACACAATCCATTTGTCATTGAATAATTTCTCTTTTAATATCCTTTCTGTTCTTAACAGTCAGTTGTTGATCAAAGACAGCACATCACAACTAATCACTCACGGATGCGGTAAAGAAGCCATTCATCTCTCATACCGAAACACTTCTGTGAGACACTCTGAACTGACACTATTCTTAAAGAGACAGTACCATTTTAAAACTTGTGCTGCATATCAGTGTAAATACTTGGAAACAGTTCAAATTATGAATGTAAACAGTAAATATGGAACAAAATATATTTGTAATATAATACTTACAATTTCAAGACATCATATTTATTAATGGAAAAGATGGATTTGTACATTTTTAAAAAGCTAAAATGTGACCCAAATGATGAAAAAAAGAATGATAAAATGACCTGTGTTAAACAATATTTCCATAATGAACCTATTTAGAAGGTCCCCAGAATAATTAATAGCATTAGTTGAGAAAAAAATTCTTTCATATGTAAGCAAAATGGACGTTATAACCGAAATATACCAATATTAATCAATATCGAATCAAGAGCTTATAAATCGCAATTGAATTAAATCTGGAAATCTGTATCAATTCCAGGCACTAGTCCAGTGTTTGAATCAAATTATTCTTTGAATTTTGGTAGGGATTCCCAATTCTTGGGGAGTTGTGCGTGTGTCTGACGTAATTATTCAGTTCAAAAAGAGTAAACAGTCTCGTGTTTTCATGGCTACCAGCATTTCTGCTGCCACTGTGAAGTAAGTCGTGTAAGACTCTGACTGATTTTGAACACTGCCATTGTCCAAATATTTTTGGTGGGCCACTACATTTAAATAATCTGAATTATACCACGGGTCTGTCGAATACTTGATTCAAATTGGTTGACAGACGTTCTAAGGTATTTTTCCAGTAAACGTATGGCTATGAAGTAGTTCCAGGTCTTGACCGCATAACGGTTCCATATCACTTCGCCAAATTATTTCAGTTATTTCAAAGAGCCATACAGGCTCCCACAACAAAATAACCAATTAAAATAAAGACATTGGTTAAGTACATTGCATAAGAATGACAAACAATATCTATAGTATCCTAAATTTATATCAGTTTCAGTTGATAAGCGCATTTGCACTCCCTTTCTCTCTCTTCACCCACTTAAGGCTCAAACATACTTCACACAAGTACGCAGACTTGCTACGCAAGCTCGCAATTCATAACCTAATGCAAGTACGCGCTGTATTCTCCGTGTTGCCGCAAGGGGCGGTACTTTTTCAATCAACAACTGTCATTGCGGAGCAGCAATTTGAGGAGAGTCTTGCCGAACAAGTTAGATTATACAAACATTATTTTTCTGTGGTCTATTCAGCAAATACAAAAGCACACACTCCTCAACTGCCAACATGTTGACTCTATCACATCCAGTTTCGTGGCACCTAAAATACTCTTTCGCCTTCTTGTGGTCCGATGTTTGTAACTGCCAGAGCAACACAAGAGCGCACGTAATGTATGTACAATGGGACCACGTGTTGGCCAGGCATTGGCAAAGCGCTCGTGTTTGCGTTTGTGTACTTGCGTGAAGTGTGTTTGGGCCCTTACACATGCTGACACACACACATACTCACGCACACACATACGCACTCTCACATAGAGACTTGAGTTGTGACCAACAAACAGAGCCACACCCCCGTGACTTGATCAATACAACAGTTTCTATTATCAGAAATAACATTTAATATGTGTAACTTTTAATGTTTCAATGTATTTCGCCCTAATTGGCCTCCCATAACCACAGTGGAAAGCACCGTCATGCTACCCCTCCCCCTCCTTTCACTTACACATGGACACACACACATACTCGGGAGCAAAGTCAGTGCACCATCGCAACTCAGTGGGGTTGTAAACAGTTGTTTAGCAATGGAAAAGCTATATACGAGAATGACGACACAGCCACGTTGCTTCATACAGATTATTCCACATGCGATCTCTCTCAGTTTCTTTTGCTCACACACACACGTACAAATGCACAGCAGCTAGCACCCTCCATTGCTAGCTTTAAAGTGACGTTTGCTGTATCAAATCAAGATGCTGAATCATGGCAGAAGAAAGTAGTTCCACTCACAAGAGTGTTTTAGGGATGAAAACCAGTAAATATCTTGAGATAAAACCCTGAACAATGTCTCAGCTGACTCCGGCCCGTTGAACTATTGAAAAACAATGCACACCCGAGGTGTAATGCTGTGTCGTGGCTGCATTACCACATCGGGTGTGCATTATTTTTCAATAATTCAATGGTCCGTCGTCAATTATTCCATACACAAACAATAAGTTCATAGGAAATTCATTGATGTTGTGAATCTACAATATTACTGTAGCCTACAACAGTGCCAGCCAGTATCCCATCTAGAGCTCAATGCCACATTGACTAAATATTCAGAGATCGCACAGTGATTTGAGAAGCAGGAAAGATGACTCGCAATACTCGGATGAGCGGTCTGATATGTCTTGATCACTGGATGTGTGGTTGTTACTCAGAGATATCAGACTGCTAGATGGTGCCATCAACCAATCAGAATCGAGTATTCCAGTGTGCTGTGTAAAAACCTGGTTTAACAGCGTGTCCTTACTAGGCATGAGAGGATATCAGAAGTAATCAAACTGTATATTCGGCTTTGCACTGTTTTGTACAACCATTCTTTAAGTTAATTTTTCCACACCAGTTTACAGCACTGTATGTGGTATCGGTGTTGGTAAAACTACTTTTAAATGGCTCAGAAATTAAAAGTAGTTAAACTACAGTCAAGATGCTCTTTTTTTAAAAAGTAGTTAGCTACACTACAAGCTACTAACAAAAAGTAGAGAACTTCAGTACTTCAGTAACAATAATTTAACCATGGTATTTGTAGTAAAATCATAGTGACCAAAATTAACCATGGTTACTACAGTCATTGTTACTACAATACTACTATAATAAAACCATGGATAATTCTCGTAAGAGTTAAACAAATAGGGTTACAACATTAAAGATAACATAAATTATACTTAATATACACTAATAAACTAGAAAACACACTATTTTATGTAATTGAATCTAAATATATTGATACACTAAATATTTTGCAAAGTCCCTTAAAAGGCTGCACAGGGCTCAAGTGAATCAGTGAATCATTTATGTGAACTAGTTCATTTACATGAACTGCCTGAAAGAACCGACTCACTAAAATGAATCAGAGATTCCAACGCTAAATATAAATGAATCGTTTTTTTTTTTTTTAACCGGTTCATTAATTTACAAGAAGTAATTCACTTAAATTATTCAATTTTCCCAGTGCTACATGAGAGAGAGAGAGAGAGAGAGTATGGTTTAGGTGAGTTTGTTTGATTCGTTTTGTGACGCTACAGCATTACTCGCTTGAAAATGTAGCTCGTTTCTGGACAAGCCTTTGTACAGAAGCTGCATAAAACTTTTCTTGTACCACCATCTTTAACATCCTTGCGCCTCTTCAATCATCCCTCATGTGTCAGGATAGATGGCGAGCCGTTAGATAGTGTGACAACTTTTATCGCAACACGTTCTCACTCCCAAGGCGTCAAAGACTGACGCTTGTCAATCTACAGATGCCAAAACCCCCTCTGGCGTCAGTTTCCAATGCAACCGGCAAGTGCTCTCTCTTCAACAACAAATCTTTGAAGTCAACTGACTGACGCGATGGACATTAGAATTTTAGCATCGTCTAATTATACGTTGGGGTACAATTTTGTCATCGTGACATATGTTGGGGGAATGATTTTCATTTCATTTGAAATCAGCAACATATATTCACAGTGGTTAATATTGAATCTGTTTATCTGTCTATTTAATCTGTCTGTACACATCCTGCACTGCTGAAGTGACACGTTTCATTACGGGTGTATTTCGAGTCTTGCAATCATTTTATGTGAAGAACAAACCTAAATGTACGTTTTTAATCACCAGTCATGGTCACCGTAACACATCCTGCACAAGTTTCGTTATAACATATTCAAAATTTGCCTCCTCAAGCGTAATGACACGGGTTTGATGACAGAGATGATAGCGATTATGCCACTGGCTCTCGTGTGTCTTGTGACTGATTACAATGACTTCAACTTCGGATGTGCATGTATGTTTTGAATGAGATGTGCCGGTAGAATCAGGATGACACAGCGTCATGATGCCTTCATGGAGAGGGAATATTTTCACTAATTAAAACCTTCAGTTTAACTCTGCTACTCACACAATGCCATCATATGTTTTGGAATATTATTATAGTGCATTTTTTAAAATAAATGATCGTGACTGTACTTTATCTGCTTGTTATGTCTTTTCTATTGTTGAGAACTGTTTAGGTTTAGGCATAAATGTCTTAAATGGCTTAAAAATATCTATAAATAGTGTCATGTATATCAAATTGTGTATATCAAAGTGTCTCTTTCATATTTTACATGGCTGATTATCGGTTAGGTTTAGAAATGGGATTGGGTTAGGGGATCTAAAATATTATATATTGTTGTTTAATGTAATATCACACTAATATATTTATAAGTATAATAAAACATTCAGGTTAAACACATAAAATAATTTCAAAGTTTGATAACTGACAACAAAGTTTTCTTGTTGAAAGCAATGGGGTTTCTCACGGCATTAAGGAGAGGACACAGGGGGCACCTCTGGCGTCATCATGCAGATGCGGACATCTTCTGCACAAGCGTCAAAATTAGATGCTTAAGGAATGAGAACGGGTTGTTTATCAGAATATTGACAATTATTTCCACTGAGCCAAACTGTAAATGATGTCATTTGCAAAAGGGCTAGTATGTGAGAACATTTAAAGAGAAGGGAATAGAAAGCATTCAATTTTACTCAATGTGTAGGCTATGGGTGATTCTAAAAGAACAGTGGCCTTCGTGCCTGAAAATTATAATATATATATATATATATATATATATTTTTTTATCATTTGAAACGGTTCCTGCTAAACTTTCGATAAATCATATTTTTCCTTCTCAGATGCCAAGTACCAGGGCCGTAAGACGTTGGGAGCCATAGGGGGATGCATCGCCCCCAATATTTAGATTGATGGTCAGCAAATATGGATTTCAATGGCTGATTCTTAAAATATTAAAATATTACCCCCAATTCTAATGCACTACATGTTTGGGAAATTGGTATTCATATGCTTTGTTATAAATCACACATTAAAGGAATATTTCGGGTTCAATACAAGTTAAGCTCAATTGACAGCATTTGTGGCATAATATTGAAAAAAATAAATAAACGTTTAATAAAATAATAAATATATAAATAAATTGCGGTTACAGTAAGGCATTTACAGTAGAAGTAAATGGGGCCAGTCTGTACATGTTAAAATACTCACTGTTTCAAAAGTACAGCCACGTAAACATTATACATGTTAACATGATTTTAGTGTGATAAAATTGTTTATCCGTTTAAAGTTATATCCAATATTACAACTTAGTTGCCATGACGACACAATGCCGGTAACCCTATAAGCTATTTTATCATACTAAAATCATGCAGAACAGATATTTTATCACACTGTAATGTTTACGTCTTGCATCTATACTTTTGAAACAGTGAGTATTTTAACATTTACCCTCACTGTAACCGCAATATTTGCTTTAAAAAAAATAAAAAAGTGATTATTCCACTCACCTCTCTGCTGAGCTCCACAACATCTCCACAGCAGCCCAAATGAGAGCGAGAATACTCTGTGTTTTCATTTCCAAATCTGCGTGTTCCTCCTGTGCACTCAGTCGAACAGCAGCAGTAGTTCACGAACTGAAGAAAGTCCAAGAGAAACTCCAAGAATGACTTTAGGAAGTTTAGGTAGGTCCTCTGGCACAGCCCTCCTCTCACGGGTGCTTAGAGGAGGGGATGTCCCAAACTCAGATTCCCCTAAATTCCTTTGCAGGAAATATTTTGACGCATACGCTGTAGCCTAATGTGTAAGTCAAAACAAGTGATGATAAAAGTTAATAATCGTATATCATTCATTAGTTACAATTTATGTTAGCCAAGACAATGATTTGTTTTGTGTTTCATACTAGTTTTGCTGTTTAAAGTTATTTGTCTCAAATGTGTATCAATAAACATCAGGTTCCCATTGTGACAACTTAGGCCAGATAGTATGACAATATGCCCCACTATAGAGTCAATATGAGTTCAGTTAACTGTATCTTTTTTTTTTCTTTTTTTTTTTTCTGAGCAATAACAGTTGAAATGTTCAATTACATTTCTGTATTTTTCTGTAGACTTTAAGGTATATATCAATGCAAAACAAAACAAAACAAAACAAAAAACTGAATTTCAAGAATAACTTCACCATCAGAAATATTCACTTGAGTGAGAAATGTGACAATCAAGCCCCAGTCTCTCCAACAAAGTTGTGTTACTTGTGATTGGTGATATTCCCTTGTTTTGGTGATTCATGACAAATTTATTATTTGACATTGATGATAACTATTCATAAAAAAAAATAAATAAATAAATAAAAAAACATTGTTAAAATAACTAGACGGGTAAATATAATATATGATGTGATATGTAATATATTAAAAACAACATTTTAAAATGCAATTAATCATGCCACCGACCTTTATGCAAAATCCGTAATAAGAAATGTTCCTTCCATCAGAGCAATTTAAGCTTGATGTAGCACCTTGATGTTTTTGGGAATCTGTGGCAGGAAGGGGCAGTCAGCGCAACTTCAGCTGTAAAGGCAACATGCCTTGTCAAACCAACGAGAGCATTATAATATTTATTCTATTTTATATTTATAATTATTTTAATTATTATATACTTAATTTATTTGGAGGCCTTTTTAGTAAATGTTGATATATGTGATTAATTGTGATTAATTTGATTATTTAATCGGCACATCATGAAAGTAATTCAATTAAAAATGTTTAATCGATTGGCAGCTCTAAAGAAGTCTTGCACTACTTCTCTCTGCACTATTTTTTAATTGTTGGTCTATGTACTCATGCATCAGACGGACGCTTTCGGAGCACCTCACTTTGGTTGCATCGAGCCTCTAGTTATTAGCGTTGTGGTTTTAGGATACTGTGTCAAGTTAAACATAGTTTGAAACTTAGAAAAACACATCTTGAGATCCCTGTACACTGTCCAGTTGTGTTTGAGCGCAAGAGTGAGACTGAGCTGCCTGTTGCTCTCGTTGTTTTGACGAGGCGTGTTGCCCATACAACTGGAGTCATGCTGACTGCCCCCTACTGCCACATCAAAGTGGTACATCAAGCTTGAATTGCTCCAATGGTAGGAACGTTCCTTATTCTGGAAGTTACATACAGTTCAGAAACATGATTAATTGCTCATACAGCAATATTTTTAGTTACATAATGTGTTCCTTTACTAGAAGTCTCAATAGGGCTGAATACTGTTCCTCTAGTGAGTTGAAGAGTTTCTGGTCTTCATCTGCACCCTCTAGTGTCAGACTCTCAGATATAGTGGGGCTCATCTGTATTCACCAGAAGCAAACTGTCTTCATTTTGACAAAACTGAGCAAAACATTTTCTAAACAATCATGTATAGAAGGGAAACTGTGCCCGGTGATTATAACGTTACAGTTCATTGGCCTGTCAGTCCTCTGCACTTTTGCATTGCTGTTGCCCAATTTAAAATGGATGCACAGACAATTTCTCCTCACAGGTGCGATGGCCTGGATCTCCGTTATGCATTCAGGGTGCTCAGATTGACACCTGGACAGTAGGACATTCCAGATGGAATTCAATTGAGTTTTAGAAGATAATGACATTTCATATCAGGTTAAAGGGTAAAAGCCAAGCGGTTGCCTCTATATCTGTGCACTTTCTCCACATCCAGTGGCTGAGGAATGTCAAGTTTGCAGCTTTCCTGGGTGAAGACCCATGCCGAGGGGGTTTGGATGAAGCTCTTCCATGCAGGGGTAGAGGAGAACCAGGGTTTGGTTCTGAGGGACAAGCTGGGTCGGGTGTATGGAGAAGGCAGGTGTGACTCTCAGGGGTCCAGTCCAGAGAGTCCGGCCATACTGCACTTAGACGTTTCTTGTAAGGACGGCGGTTCCAGCACACGACCAAAAATCACAACTTGGGAGGCAGGTTGGAACATCACTAAAACCATACAGGTGAGCACACCTGTATTACACATGTGCTTCGTATTTGTAAGCATATATTCATTTTGAGGTGGGAAAATGTAGAGAATGCAAAAACTGCAATGCTAAGATTTAAGAAAAAGTGCTGTACAGTGCAATAACAGTGCAGTGACCCCAAAAAGTATGTGGACATTTACAACTGTATGAATGTCTTTGCATAACAAAGTATCAAACCACATGCCATTTCCTTTGAGAAACACTAGTGCAAACACACTTTTCAAGCAAATCATTTCACAAGCTGTCTTCATACAGCCATTAAAAATCACCTTGACACCAGCTGGTTAAAAGTAATTGCAATGTTGACTAGTAAAAGTAAAGTATTTCTGAGAAAAGCTCTAGCATCATTTGTTTGTGATTGACACTTGCTTTGATATTTTCTTATCTAATGCAATGACATTCATACATTTTAAAGTGTGACTTAAGTGTCCAAATACTTAATGTAAGTTTAGTCAATGTACCATCCGAAAGTGATAATAATGAAAAGCGCTCAAGTGGTCTACTGCTGCTATGGTTACCTCATCATGCGAACATGACATTTGGGTAACACTTTACATTAATGTCCCCTTTTTAAGGGTTTATAAAGAGGTACAATTATGATTATTAATTAATCTACCAATCCATTATATTATTGATATGAAGTTTTAACATTAATAAAAAGAGCCCTTCATGCAATACTTGCTAAACAGTGAACTTCCTTAACTCATTTGTTATAAATGCTCAATAAACAAACTGATTCATACATAATTTCATAAAAAAATGTAAGCTGCCATAATTCATGATGCAGCAAAAAAAAATCGACTATTATAGTGAGTGTTGTCGCTTTCCTTGTCACGTTGATGTCAAAAGAGTGGTGCTACTCTGAGTTGTTTCCCAGCTCACCTAAAGTCCTCCGCAAAAACACTTTCAAATTTTCATGCTCATTCACAGCATATGTCATAAAATAAAGCCTAATGACCATTTAACCGTACTGTTTTTTATGTACATAAGTTTCTAATGTTGGTAACTCATTAATAAATGCTTCACAGGTGTCCACTTTACATTTAGGTATACTTTCATAGATTACTAATGTTGAATAAATGTGTTATCAAGCATTTATAACATGTGAGTTAAAATGTCTCACTATTTAGCAGGTATTGCATGGAAGTGGCCCTTTTTATGCATATTGTTGCTTATAACTGCATATAAATGATTCATAATGCATTTGTAAATTAATTTTTAAGTATAAATGAATCCCTACATAAACAAAGTAAGGTCCCACTTTATATTAGGTGTCTTTAAATACTATGTACTAACATTAAATTCATACAATACAATGCATTATTGTGTAACAACATGATGTTCTGCAAAATTCTTACAAGATTCACATGAGGTTGAGGTATGGGTAGATTTAGGGGTAGGTTTAGGGTAAGGGTTCGGTTAGGGTTAGGGTTAGAAGTAAGGTTAACTGTGTAACTACAGATGTAATTAAATGCAGGTACTTTAAATGTAAGTATAATGCAACAACATGTACATAATAAGTGCACTGTATTAAATGTTTACATTATCGGTAGTTAAAGACACCTAATATAAAGTGGGTCCCAAAATGAAGTATTATCCTAACTATTATCCTAACTATCCTAACTGAAACACTGATTGAAAATGCTTTTGTGGAAAACTTTGTGTAATATTTTGGATTAAAACTAAATCCTTATTTAGAGGGGTCAGACCCCCAACCCCCTGTAATTTGCACTGTTCATGCATTTAATTTAAAACATAATATTAAAGATCATCAGCCAATATTTGAATTCATATTATGCAAATAGACATGCTTAGAATTGTTTGTGTGTGTTGGAATATCCCTTATTTACTTAATAGCTGCATGAAACTTTGTTTATGTGAATGACACACCATTACCTCATCTGTTCAATCCCATTTGAGGCTGACACAAATATTAAGAGCTGCACTAATGATCGGGGCGGTTCTAGGATCAGTGGACATCCGGGGCTTAGCCCACAGACATCCATGTATGCAGCATTATACACAGGATACACTTTTAAAATATGTGTTTAAAAGTTGCATTGACAAAGTGTCTATTTTTAAACAAATTAAATCTTTCAATATTGTTTGTTAAAGAATTCAAAACAAAATGTATGCCTGTGCATAAAATGAGTTGGATTGAAAACTTTTCAGATCTACCAACTGCTTTATTCCACCACTATAGACAATCATCAGCAACCGCAATCCTCCTTAATAATACTGATCAATGCTATTATAATTTCCAATCAAACTAATTGAACACATACTGTATATTTAAAATCTACAAATCCAGAGCTATGACACCAAGCTGTTATTCCTATTAGGAACCTGCCTACAGAACATCCACAAATTATTTCATATTCATCAGCAAAAATGAGAATACCAGACATTCCAATATGTTAGATTCACAAACAAAAGTACAGCACAGATCAGATTTAACATGTGCACTGCTGCAGCCATTGATGACAGGAAAGTCAGTCCATTCCTCTTTCATATTACTGGATGTTGAATGTGAATCCCAACTTCTTTCGAACCACTGAATTTTTAGAAGCAATTTTTGAGAGAATAAATCAATAAATACATACATTTGAAGTCAGAAGTTTATATACACCCTAGCCAAACACATTTAAACTCAGTTTTTCACAATTCCTGACATTTTATTGAAGAAAACATTCCCTGTCTTAGGTCAGTTAGGATAACTATTTTAAGAATGTGAAATGTCAGGATAATAGTAGAGAGAATTATTTATTTCAGCTTTAATTTATTTCATCATATTCCCAGTAGGTCAGAAGTTTACATACACTTTGTTAGTATTTGGTAGCATTGCATTTAAATTGTTTAACTTGGGTCAAACGTATTGGGTACCCTTCCAAAAGATTCTCACAATAAGTTGCTGGAATTTTGGTCCATTCCTCCAGACAGAACTGGTATAACTGAGTCATGTTTGTAGGCCTCCTTGCTCGCACACTCTTTTTCAGTTCTGCCCACAAATTTTCTATCAGATTGAGGTCAGGGCATTGTGATGGCCACTCCAATACCTTGATTTTGTTGTCCTTAAGCCATTTTGCCACAACATTGGAGGGATGCTTGGGGTCATTGTTCATTTGGAAGACCCATTTGCGACCAAGCTTTAACTTCTTGGCTGATGTCTTGAGATGTTGCTTCAATAAATCCACATAATTTTCCTTCCTCATGATGCCATCTATTTTGTGAAGTGCACCAGTCCCTCCTGCAGCAAAGCACCCCACAACATGATGCTGCCACCCCCATGCTTCACGGTTGGGATGATGTTCTTCGGCTTGCAAGCCTCACCCTTTTTCCTCCAAACATAACGATGGTCATTATGGCCAAACAGTTCAATTTTTGTTTCATCAGACCAGAGGACATTTTTTCAAAAATTAAGATCTTTGTCCCCATGTGCACTTGCAAACTGTAGTCTGGCTTTTTTATGGTGGTTCTGGAGCAGTGGCTTCTTCCTTGCTGTGCAGCCTTTCAGGTTATGTCGATATAGGACTCGTTTTACTGTGGATATAGATACTTGTCTACCTGTTTCCTCCAGCATCTTCACAAGGTCCTTTGCTGTTGTTCTGGGATTGATTTGCACTTTTCGCACCAAACTACGTTCATCTCTAGGAGACAGAATCCGTCTCATTCCTGAGCGGTATGATGGCTGTGTGGTCCCATGGTGCATACTATTGTTTGTACAGATGAACGTGGTACCTTCAGGCGTTTGGAAATTTCTCCTAAGGATGAACCAGACTTGTGGAGGTCCACAAATTTTTTTTTCTGTGTGTCTTGGCTGATTTCTTTTGATTTTCTCATGATGTCAAGCAAAGAGGTACTGAGTTTGAAGGTTGGCCTTAAAATACACCCACAGGTACTCCTCCAATTCAGTACACCTCCTATCATAAGCTAATTGGCTATTGTCTATAGGCTTGACATCATTTACTGGAATTTTCTAAGCTGCTTAAAGGCACAGTTAACTTAGTGTATGTAAACTTCTGACCCACTGGAATTGTGATATAGTCAATTAAAATTACTTGTCTGCAAATTCTAGGCAAAGGGTGACTACTCTGAAGATGCTAAAATGTGACACAGTTTTGATTTATTTTGGATTTTGTTTAGTCACAACATAATTCACATATTTCCATTTATGTTATTCCATAGTTTCGATGACTTTACTATTATTCTAAAATGTGAAAAAAAAAAAATAATAATAATCATAATAAAGAATGAGTAAGTGTTTCAAAACTTTTGACCGGTAGTGTATATATACACATACACATACACATACTGTATACATACACACATACACACACATAATAATTATACTAACTTTATTACACCACTATCTCCACACCCCACCCGAGAGCCATCCAAAAACTCCAAATACCTGCACGATTTCTGTATAAACATATCCAAGCCACCCCATCTTCCCCGATGACACCTCCTCATAAGCTGCCACCCTCCCCACCTCCGTGCACCACTCCGGATATGGGGGCGCACCAGTTGACCTCCAACCCCTCAAAATAACCTGCCTGTCAATCATCACACAGGTCAGAACCCAGTTCTCTATATGGCCATCCCCCACATCGATGTCTGCCCCATCGCCCAGAACACAAAGTCTGGGGCAAAACGAAACCCGAGTGCCCACCACGTCGCACACAAAATTCTGAACCTTCGACTAAAATTTCTGGATCTCGACACATCACCAAAAAACATGGGCCATATCTCCATCCTCCGACTGGCATCTCCAGCAGGTGGGTGTGTCTTTAAGACCAAGCCTATACAGTCTAGAGGGGGTCCAATAAAATCTATGCAAAATTTGAATTGTATAAGACACACCCTTGCATCTCTAGATGCAGACCTTACGTTTTTAAGAATCTTAGCCCACACTCCTTCCTCCAATGCCAAGTTTAAATTTTTTTCCCATACTCTCTTGAGAGGAGTTAAGGCTCCGTTCCCCCAGACTCTGAATTAACAGGAAGTAATACAATGATGCCTCATGACCTTTTCCATAAGCCACAATCACCTCTCCCAAAGCATCTGCCTCCTTGGGGGGATGTGCTACTCCCAAAAATAGTACAAAGCAGCTGGCGCAGTTGTAAATACCTATAAAATTGAGGTCTGGGAATCCCAAAATGTTGGACCAAGTTTTCAAAAGATCTCAATACTCTGCTCTCATATAGGTCACCGAGTGTAGCAACCCCCCTCACAATCCATTCCGGTCAGCAGAAAGGGGACTTGCAAATACACAATCTTGGGTTCTGCCATATGCTCAAGGCAACATTTAAATAAGTGTCTGATTTAAACAATCTGGACACTTTAGTCCATACCGAGTGTAAACGCGAAATAACGGTGTAACTTAACTTTTCTGATTAGTTTGATAGAGAGGCTTTGTAATGGTGAAATAGGGGCAAGAACTGCCTGTTCAATAACAAACCAGGGAGGGGCTTTCTCAGGTGGAAGTGACCAATGAGCCAAATGTCTGAGACTGAACGTATAGTAATAAAACAAAATCTTGGGTAGGCCTAGCCCACCATTGTCATTCGGCCTATGTAACTTGTTAAAATGCAATCTGGGACGTTTACAATTCCAAATGAAGGACTTTGCTATGCTATAAAATTGCTTGAAATAAGAGAGGGGGATATATACAGGGAGAGACTGTAGCAGGTAGTTGAATTTTGGAATACAATTAATTTTAATAACATTAACCTTCCCAATCATCGATAAATGTAATGAAGCCCACCTGTCCACATCGCTCGAAAACCTTTTTATTAAAGGGTCAAAATTAACACTAACTAAATCAGACAAATTTGCTGGGAATAAAATCCCCAAATACTTAATGCCCTGTTTGGGCCATTGGAAGGTGCCCGGCTGGAAAGCCGTTACTGGACAGTACGCTGTCAGAGACAAAGCTTCGGATTTAGACCAATTGACTTTGTATCCTGAGAACTTGGAATAGGAATTAATAATTCTGTGGAGGCAAGGCATAGATCTAGTAGGTTCAGAGACAAATAATAATATATCATCTTTGTAAAGCAGAAGCTTATGCGCCACATCTCCCACCACCACCCCTGGAAAATCATCCTCCTTTCTTATTGCAGCTGCTAATGGTTCCAGAGCAAGACAGAACAATAATGGGGAAAGAGGGCAACCCTGCCGAGTGCCACTATTCAGAGTAAAATAATCTGAAATTAATCCATTTGTTTGTACCGCTGCTACAGGGTGTTTATAAAGTAACTTAATCCAACCAATAAATGTACTCCCAAACCCATACATTTCCAAAATCTTAAAAAGATAATCCCATTCTACCATATCAAATGCCTTTTTGGCATCAAGTGAGATGGCAGTGACCGGAGACTGATCATTCACTACTGACCACATGATATTGATGAGACGCCTAATGTTATCAGAAGAGCTGTGGCCCCGAATAAACCCCACCTGATCTATATGTATAAGAGATGTCATAACCTTACTTAATCGGTTAGTCAAAATTTTTGACAACATTTTTACATCTTGTTGGATCAGGGAGATTGGATGGTAACTTTTACACTCACTTGGATCTTCGTCCTTTTTAAGAATCAGACTGATCTGGGCTTGTGTCATGGTTGGAGGCAACTTTCCATTCTTTAATGATTCAGTATAAACTTATAACAAAAGTGGAGCCAGTTCTGTAGCATAGGATCTAAAACATTCTGCTGCAAAACTATCTGGCCCCAGAGCCTTTCCAGTAGGTAGGGACTTAATTACCTCGTCAAGTTCCTCCAAGGTAATCTCAGAGTCAAGAGAGTTTTTTTGCTCAGTTGTCAGTTTAGGAAGATCTAATGGTTCCACAAAGTTTCTAATATCTTCATCAGTAGACGAAGATGTGCAGCTATAAAGATCAAGATAGAACTCTTTAAAGGCATTATTAATATCAATGGCCGAGGTAAAAATTTCACCACCAGCAAATTTCACTGAGGGAATGGTAGAAAGAGACTCTCTCTGCTTTATATATCTAGCCAAAACCTTCCCTGCTTTGTCCCCCGACTCAAAGTATGACAAAACTCCACTTTCCATGACAAAACAGTATTATATCTATATTTCAATCAGGTGAATTCTCTGAGGCCATCAGATGACATACGGCACTTCAGCTCTGCCTCTGCACTTTAAATTTTCCTTCCAACTCCACGAGTTCTCGTGCTTTGGATTTTTTGATGAATGAGGCATACTGTATGATTCGGCCCCTAAGAACTGCCTTAAGTGCCTCCCAAGCCACACCCACAGAGGATACTGAGGACCAGTTGGTCTCCATATAAACATTGATGTCATTCTTTAACATTTGTTGGAAATCAGGATTTTGCAAAAGGGATACATTAAGGCTCCAACTATATGATTTATTTTTCTCTATATGTGGCAACACCTCTAAATTCACCAGGGCGTTTTCCGAGACTAAAATGTTTCCAAATGAGCAATCAACAACAGATGAAATGAGGGATTTGGATATAAAAAAAAAAAAAAATCTATTCTAGAATAAATCTTATGGACTGATGAAAAAAATTTATAGTCCCTACCAGATGGGTTTAAAAGTCTCCAAATATCTGTAAGACCAAGATTTTTACACACTCTATGAAGCGTCAATGTTGCTCTAGGGGGCTTACACACTTTTGCTTCACTGTGATCAAGGACTGAGTCCATCAAAAGATTAAAGTCTCCTCCCAATATTATATCATGAGGGGTGCCAGCGTCTTGCAACGTCCCTTCAAGATCTATAAAAAAGCCCTGATCATCTGCATTAGGTGCATAAATATTAGCCAAAATCAGACTTTGCCCCTGAATTTCTGCTAAAACAATAATGACTCTCCCTAATTTATCTTTAGTCTGTTTGAGACATTTGAATTGTAAATGTTTATTTACCAATATAATGACTCCCTTGCTCTTACTTGAGCCAGCACTAAAGAAAACATGTCCACCCCATATCTTCCCAAATTTTTCAGCTTCCTGCGGGGAAAGATGTGTCTCTTGAAGAAACACTAGATCATATTTTTCACGTTTAAGAAAAGAAATAACCTTCCTTCTTTTTATGGGGTGCCCCAACCCATTCACATTCCATGTGGAGAGAGATAGTACACTCATATTAACATTTGGCATTTTGATATAATAGAACAAATAAATTGTGTGCCAAAAACAAAATTATGAAGACCACATTTCAACATTAATGCAAAAATAAAACCCCGAACTTCCCCCCGAACAAAACAAACAGAAAAAAGAAAAATGTGTGCATTAACCCCGCGCATGAAAGCGCCAACCGGCGTCAATCCCTCAAAACTCAAAGAGTCCATGTACGCCTACGAGAGCCCCCGCGACAACTTTGCCATCGGATTGTTCCATTTTGCCTCACAAATTTGTAAGGCAAAATTACATAACATCAAATATTTTGAAAAACAAACCACAGCCAATAGGTAGAATAAACAATGAGAATGTATAGACTCATTTACTGAACTGTCTCGAAGGTGTGTTCCTTCACAAAACAAATTCCAGCCGATTTAAAGCCATTCAGTTTCCTCGGTCAGACAAACGAATCTTCAGTGAGCCAGCAGATGAGTGCAACAGATGACATAATCATTCCAGTGTCCCACAAAAATACTCCACAAATCATACTCCAGCCAACAGGAGGCATAAGCACAATGAAATTACAGATTCATCCATAACTGTCCCGAAGTAGTGTTATTTAACAAAACAAGCTCCAACCACTAGGCAGAACCAGCACAAAAGGAAATGAAACACGCATCCTGGTTCCTCGGATGGTCAAGATTCAATTCACTTGGATGCCACATAAAAGGATATCCCATGACTTACACAGTCCGTCAACTTTATGAAAGACATCCTTTGTGTGGGCATGTAGATATTTTGCGGTCATCCGTAGTGTCTATTCTCAATCTGGCCGGGAACCTCATTGTAAATGTGATCTTCCATCAATGCAAAAGTTTCTTTAAGGAATAGTGTTAATCCACAAAACAAAACAAACACCAGCTGCTCGGTGGAGCCAACACAAAAAGAAACAAAAATGGCACCCAGCTTCCTCTGAAAGCCAGAGTATGTACAATGAGTCAATCCACTCACAAGAGAAACACCCAATGGTTACTCACCCATTGTATCTATAAAAGACATTGCCTGATTGGGACATGTAAATACTTTGCAGCTGTCCTAGGTGTTTATTTTCAGTTTGGCCGGGAACATCAAAGCAAAAGTTATCTTCCGCTGATGTAAGAGTTTCTTACATTCCTTGAACCGATCGCGTTTCACTCTTGTCGAGTTCGCAAAGTCCGGAAACAAGAAAATATTGTGATTCTTCCAAGAAAGCTTTCCTTTGCTCCTCGCCTGGCGCAACACGAGATCTTAATCTGGCCAGAATCGATCAGGGCCTTTCTCCTTCAGCGGATCTGTGAGCTGGGACTCTGTGAGCTCGCTCGACCTCACCATATCTCTGCCCTCTTCATGCTCAGGAATTCCCACAATTCGAACGTTATTCCTGCGGCTTCTATTCTCAAAATGTTAAAGCTTTTCAAGAACACATTCCAAATCAACTTTGGTCACGAGCGGATTAACGGCTAATTCCCTCTCTGATGACTCCAAATAATCGATTCGTCTCTCAACATCTGTCACTCTTGTGACTAACTCAGAGAATTTTTTTTCCATCGCCGTAATCGATCAACGTATTACAGCGAGATCCTCCAAGTCCGCAAGTACTTTCGTCAACATCACCGACATGTTGGACAGTTGACGCTGAATTTCTTCTCCCACTGCTCCATCCAAATCCAGTCCCCGGTCCATAGGCCTGTCTGGGCTTTCATCTTGAACAAGTAAGTGTCTTTTAATGTCTCCAGAGCCTGATGATTTTGACTTCTTTGCCATGTTTACTTCAAACAGCAAATGTGTAATTGGGTGTATCGAATTTCACCGGATTATATCATGAAAATAATTTTAAAAATTAGCAAAGTGCGCACAGCTGTCTCTCACACGTCTGCCCTTCGCATGGCGTCATGTGGGACCAACACATACGCACACACACACACACACACACACACACACACACACACACTTGAAGCCAAATATAATTAAACAGAGAAAAGTCTTGCACAAAAAAAATATTATGTATCCAGATCAGATCAAGTGAAAGCCTGTTACAGGCTAAGTGAACCAAACAGATCATTCATATAATCGCGGTGTGTGTGTCTGTGTGTTTTGAGAAGACTGCGGCTGCACGAGGGCTAGTCAGAAACATAACTTTTCTTTCTCATGCATTAAAATCAGAGAAAGCTTTTTTTTTTAAATGACACAAAAATGACAATAATATAATGATGAAATCTATAGTTGTTGCTTAACAGTTACAGGGCTGTTAAGTGACAGATAGTTAGCCTCATTTGACAATGCAATCAATAAATTATACAGTAGTTACATACCTGAAGCAGCCGAATCATGGCGTTGAAGTGCTGATGCCAGCGTGGATGTTTTACTTCTTTTTTCAAATGTCCATTTCAATATTCTAATAAATCTCCTCACCAAGACAAGTGCACACCTATGAACCGTCTGTCTAAAGTATAGTAATCAAGGTAATTACAACCAAAAGTTCAAATCTCATTGGCTAGATCAAATGTAACTTCTTATCGACGATTGGCCAGTTTACATATCAGTCAGTCTGAGTGGGCGGTTCTTGTGAGGAGCGAATTAATGTAAAAGAAGACACTGTTTGATGTGCAGCAACAGAACAGAGGTTCTAAAGGATTTTGTTTTACTGTGCGCATGAAAACTCGGTGATTAGTACAATGTTATAAAAACATTTTCCTGAAACATCCCGGGCTTAAGCCCAGTAAGCCCAACCCTAGCGCCGCCCCTGCTAATGATCACACAGCTCATTATCACTTGCTTAATTCATCCTTCTGCTTTAATTTATAGTACAATGTGTCTCTTTCTCATCACCCATATGTCTCACTTTCTGTGGATCCTCTTAAACTTACTCTGTTTCCAAACTTACCGAGCTTGTTTCTCCATTAACAGGCATTTAAAAGTAGCAGTGCATTCAGACAAGTAAACATTTTTTGGAAGCAATATATAAATCACAAAAGGTTAATTACATTCTTGTAGAAGTTTTGCCAGTAAATAATTTTTTGGATGGCTCTTCAAAGCATGAAATAGATGTTTATTATCTGTCTGCTTTGTTTTATATCACAGCCCAGGATAGTCACTATTTAAGGGTTTGATACTGTGTGCGTTCTTGTGGTGCCATTAGCCAATCAGCTTTGTCATGATGTCACTTTTTTGTGGCTCCAGAGTGATTAGTTACATGGCATTTACAGCTCAGATGACTGGCTCATAAAAAGTGCCCAGAACTGAGTGCCTATGAGCAAAGATGGCAGCAAGCAGTTGTGTACATTTAGGGCTGCATGCTCCAGTCAAGCAACTGCCATTAAGATGAATGGTATGATGCTAACAGATCGAAAACTCCAGATATTATAGATCTTTTTCATTTTAGCATTGTAGGTTTACATTATAAGCTGACGATGTGATATTATAATAAGCACTGAAATGACTTATTACTCAGCTCCTTGTAATACTGGATTCTGATGATTTCTCAGTAACAACCATAAAATCCACATATCAGACCGGTCATCCGGGTATTGCAAGTCATCTTTCCTGCTTCTCGTATCACTGTGCGATCTCTACGTGTGAGCTAATAAAATAATTGACGCTTTGATAATTTCTGCCTCCCTGGTTACGGTCACTTGCTCTGACAAGCTCTGCAGAACTCCCCATAGCAATGAATGGGAGATTGCCGTGAATGGCGTGGGTTTTGGCTAAATATTCTCATGAACGGAATGGATAATATTATTAAGTGGGCTGGAATGTAGAGTGATATTGTAAAGCATATTTATCTGATGTTTTTTTATAAAATAAATTATTAAATGACAGTAATTTGATTGAAAACTCTGCAGACTGTGAATCAGAGTTGAGGCAAATGATCATCACAGTCACATAAAATGAGAAAAGCATCACCTGATAGCGATTACAAACCTCATAACATTAGTGTAAGTGAAAAGAACTGCTTATAACGTCTTATAACACACTCATTTTGATGCTGTGAACTGTTTATTCACTATCACCTGTACTAAGACCTGAATCAATACGTAATTGAATTAATGTTAGGTTATTAGCTTTAATTTACTTTGGAGGAAATGTAAGTGTCCTCGCTGATGTTATACATGCTCATTTGGGGATGAGGAATGACACACTTTAATCCATAACATGCTCCTCTCAATATTTACCTATTGTTTTAAAAAGAATGAAAAAACACTGCATGTCCTCTCTATGTGCCTCGTGTCACTATTACAAGTGACCCAGCAGCAATGTTTTTTAATTTTTGGGGATCATTTCGATAAGATCACGCTTAAAATGACTCACATTACTCCCATAGGCCCTCATTGTAAAAATGCAAAAGCATGTCAGAGTAATGGCAGCCCGGCAACAGTTGCTAAGACAGGATTGGTCAGAAATGCTTTTAAGGCAGGGCTTAGCGAAGGGTCAGTTTCAACTCAAATCAATGTTTCATGTCCATTTATTTATTTATTTGGCAAGTTGTCTTGTAATAAGCTGGACAATGAGGAGTCAGATGTTCATTAATTATAAAATAAACACCAACAGAACTCTAACGCAAACCAGAGGTGAATTTCAGCTGTTCAGTGACGCCTTTCTTCTCACATAACTACATAATTTCAATACAAATCAATATTTTATGTCCATGTATTTATTTATTTGGTTAGTAGCTGTGTAATAAGCGGGATAATGTAGAGTCAGCTGGTTGTTATCGCAAAATGAACCCCTTCAGACTGATACAAGTGTTGTCCGCTTCGCGTCGGGGACTTGATTGCCCTGTTGGGGTATATTTTGTGTTAACAACAGGCTGACTGTACATTATCCCTTAAATAACACACACAAATGTTGGCCGAAAGAGTCTTAATTAAATTGAAAAAATATATATATTTTATTTTTTTACCTCTATCTCCAGCTCATCACAATACTTTACTGTTTTGCAGAAGCCTTTATTTTGGGAGCACATCTATCATGTCAGAAATGCTGACTAGGTACAGTAGGCAGCTCTGCTGAAAATAAAAAAACATAAAAAAAAAAAAAAAACATTTAAACCACCATAAGCTGGTCTTCTGGGGCCTGATGAATAAACATTGCTTACGCACAAATTGGGATTTATAAAAAATAAACTTGCCGTAAATATGTGGGCATCGTTCGAACTCTTTAACTGGTGTGTGTAAGTTGGCATCTTCGGATGGACAAGTAATAAACTGAACAGACTGATTCCAAACTCTGCTTTTCTTTTAATGCACCACAGTTAGAATAAAAAAGTATAGAGTTAAGCACTCGAATAAAAAGCAATCATTATCCAGTGATATATTATTGAATTAAGTTTACATAACTAATTAAAGGCATTAAATTCTAACTGTAAATAGGACACATTGGTAATGGATTCTGCTTTTCCCATGGTATTATACGAAGGAAGCGTGTTGTTAATGACAGCGAGGATTTCTTGGCTTGTGATATTTTCGATTCCCCAAAGCTTGGAATTGTGTTGTAAATTACAGAAAACACAATCAGAGTTAAAAGACAGCATCTGAATAAAGCTAAATCTGTGATGCACACTTCAGACTTGTGTCTGACTGATGAGGAATGGTCTGCTGAAAAAGACGGTGTACTGACAGACATTGCTGGATACATACCGTCATTGAACCGACAATAATATTGGAAAGACTGGTCAGTCGCTGGATAGATCTCATCGAAAACACTGTACAGCTGCACACAGCAGCATTCCACAACATGCCCCACTTCATTCCTACCTGAATCACAATAATAATGACATTTATGGTAAAAAAAAAATGGGTTGACTTTTCTTTAGCTAAAATCGCTGTATACTTATCAAAATTCGAAACACTGCCCCCCATGGCCAAAGCGGTAAGTGTTGTTGGGCATATGGGCACGTGTGAGCTCCATTTTCTGGGTGTAATGTCCACGTAGGGGCACTAAAAGCAAGATAAGAAGAGAAGAGAGTTGAAGCGAGTTGTTTTCAGCTGTACAGGCATCAATACAGTGAAGAGAAATGCCTGTTTTATAAAGTCTACCTCCCAACCATTAGTGGAGTAACAAATGTAATGTTAGAGGTAAAAATGCAACGTCCGAATCATGCTCAACACTAATTATGCGATAGAGATTACCCTCTAATCTCATAGCGGGATATGAAACTTGGTCTCCCCCGCTACTGACACGACGCACTTCCAAGTGCGCCACAGGGGTAAGCAATCAAACTTGAGCCGATGCAAACATATCTGATGAGAGATGACAGCGGTCCGTGAGTCGGCATAATGTTGCCAATCCTAGTTTACTGGAACTTTCAGAAACAACATGCCAACCTCCTGTGTGATCGTATTGCCTGTTCAGCAGTATTTTTAGTTTAAAAGCTTTCATGTTTTATTTTTGTGATCTGATGATGTCAGACAATTGTGTTTTACACTGCAAAAATATTTTTCTTGGTTCTTTTTAAAACACACACACACACACACACACACACACACACACACACAAATCATACTTTTTAAGGATCCACTATTTTTTATAAAATAAATATGCATACAACAAGCAAACATTATTTGGGGTAATAATAATACAATATTCTCTGAAAACCTCTTAGAAAATAAAGTTTATCAGGTAAATGATCTTGTTTAAACACTCAAAATAATATTTTAGTCTGTTTCTAAGATTTATACATTTCATTGTCATAACAAAATTCCATCCAATTGAATTGTGTAATGTTTACAAAATCAAATTAATAAAACTTCTTTAAAAGTAAATATTTACTTTTATTTGATTAAAAATGATTAAATTCAATTGAACAGTGAAAATTATTAAAATATATATATATATATATATATATTTTTTTTTTTACTTTTTTTTTTTATTTTTTTTTGAGTAAAGGATGTTTAGCTTCTCGTACTGTTAAACTCAGTAGTATTACTTGTCTGGATGGCAATATGCATATGGTAAAGATATGCAAATGAGGTTACGCAGAGTAAAAACATGCCTTGTAAACTTCACATATTGTTATTTTGGGGAGGCAGGGTGGGTAATAAAGCTTGTGCATGTACATATAATCTTCCACTAACTGTAAATTTTAAAGTGAAAGGAATGACAAACATTGCACGGATTCTAGCATACTTAAGGTTTTATACATCTGAAAACTTTTGTGTGTACTGTATGCAAAATCTGCCTTTTGTGCCTACACAAAAATCTACGCCAAGTTTTAAACATGAGCCTCCTGGTCTTAGCTGGTTTAAGCTGAAAAGTGCCCAAACCCCTCTAAAACAAGCCAACAGACCAGGCTGGGAGACCAGCTAAGACCAGCAAATCATCTTAGGCTGGTTTAAGCTGTTTTCTTCAGCACGGCTTAGAACAGATCATCCATCAGTTTTGAAGAGTCTCTCTCTCTCTCTCTCTCTCTCTCTCTCTCTCTCTCTCTTTTCTCTCTCTCTCTCTCTCTCTGCATCATATCTTTCTCTGTCTCTGATGGGAATGAACGGCTGTTGTCTGTTCAGGAGACATACAGCCATTAGGACCCTGAGCGAAAATGCAAGCGCTGCTTATCTTTATTCATTGTGTCTAACACAAAGCAATTTACCAACAATTACAGTCAAAGATAAAATATCTGTCACTGAGCGTCTCTTTAGAGCAGATTGTGACTTCATTAGTGGAGGGGTGTGTGAGAGGGTGTGATTTTATTACTCCTGTCTGCTGTACGGGTGTGTGTGTGTGTGTGTGTGTGTGTGTGTGTGTGTGTGTGTGTGTGTGTGTGTGTTTGTGACATCTCTCCTAGATGTCTTCATATGAATGTGAGACTAGCACCAACACTGCATGTGCCTAGACGAACATAATATTGCTCGGAGGTTGTTCTTCAGTAGCTCAGGAGACTTAATGGAGTTCTCATGTGGTAAGTAATGGGTTCTGATGTGGTAAGAACAACATGAAGCAAGTAAATGATGACAGAGACATTAGAATTTTCAGTTTTGTGACTTTCTTTGTGTGTGTGTGTGTTTTTGTGCAGGGTATCTTTGTGCTGGGTCTGCCATATGCCCTGCTGCAGAGTGGATATGTGGGTCTGCTGCTGCTTATATTTGCCGCGGTTATCTGCAGCTACATGGGTAAGATCCTGGTGCCCTGTCTGTATGAGGAGAACGAGAGATGGCATTCAGTCTGTGTGATACACACCTACGAGGACATCGCGAACACCTGCTGCAGGCACACCTGCCCCTGCGTCGGAGGCAAGGTGGTGAACAGCGCACAGCTGGTGGAACTGGTGATGACCAGTATCCTTTACCTGGTCGTCAGTAGCAACCTGATGTGTCACAGCCTCTTTTTCCTCCCTCTGACCCCTGCGACCTGCTCTGCCATCACCTTTCTGACCCTAGTGCCCTGCATGCTTATCTGTGACCTGAGGGTGGTGTCACGCCTGAGCCTCTTCTGCTCATTGGCTCAGTTCCTCATCACCTTCATTTTGACTGGCTACTGCCTCCGTCAGTCACCGCAGTGGGCACAAAAGTAATTGTCACAAACAGCCTTGTGTTTTTCCCTCACCTTCAGTTCAGTTTCAGTGACTGTTTAGTTTTCCCCTTGTTCATGGACTACATTTCCAGTATGCACCTTTTTGATTACACTCACCTGCCCTCCATGTTCCCTGTTCCCTCATTAATCATCTGTGTATATATACCCTCTTTTTTCCTTCACTCATTTTCAGTTCTTGTTCTTATGTTAAGCTGTAGCATTTATGTATATATGATGTGTAGTTCTTTTGTATTCTTCCATGTTTAATGAATTACCTTCCTCCTTGCTATCATTAAAAGAAGCTGCGATTAGATCCTAAGCCTCTTTCCTAAAGAATCACCACCACGTTACAGTAATGTTGGTTAAGTTACGCAAAAAATGACTTCTGTAAAACTGATATCTGATAACACTATTACTACATGAAAAAGTTTACTTTTTTACTTTTAAGTAACTTTCTAAAACCCCTAATAACACTTTTCACAGAAATGTTTTTGTTTTTCCACCCAATGGATTCAAATAATGTCTTTATTTCCTCCTGGTCCATTTTCACACGCAAGTCATTCAGCACAACTTGCTCTCCTTTACACTGAATCATTAGGGTGTGCCAGTTCTTCACTTTTAATATTTTATACATAAATAATAGGGCTGACGACTTAACGTGTTAGTTTAGTATGCTTATTTTTTTATTTATTTTTTTAAGTGATGAATTAAATAATTTATGCAATTAATCATGTCCCCTGACCATGCATACATTTCCTAATTTTCAATGATATGAAATAAAACAATATATTAACTTCTAAAGCCACTTTAATAATACATGTATAATGAATTAATACAAATAAATTGAAATATAATGATAAATAAATACAAATTCATTATCTAATGTAAGATTTATACACATTTGGTAAAAAAAAAGCATAATAAACAAATAAAAATATGGTTTTATATATATATATATATATATATATATATATATACAGTACTGTGCAAAAGTCTTAGGCACAAAAGATGTTTAACAAAGCATCAGTCATAAGATGGTTATTTATATCTTCAGCTTTAGTGTGTCAATAGGAAAAATACATTTTACACTCCAAAATATTCCTTTTGTAAATAGAATAGAATAGATTAGAAGAACAAGGAGCCCTGCAACAGATGGCATGGCCCCCAAAGAGCCCCACTGAACATCGAGTCAGTCTGGGATACATGAAGAGACAGAAGACTATCTATCCTAAATAGATAGAAGAACTTTGGTGAATTATCCAAGAAGATTGGAACATCCTATCTGCCAACAACCAAGAAAAACTGTGTCCAGGTGTACCTAGGAGAATTGGTGCTGTTTTAAAGGCAAAGGCGGTCACACCGAATATTGATTTAGCTTTTTTTATGTTTACTGGACTTTGTATGACGTTAATTGATAAATAAAAAATACTGATGGCATTATTTTTGAAGACATCCTCACTATGCAACATTTTTCACAAGTGCCTAAAACTTTTGCACATTACTGTGTGTATATATATATATATATATATATATATATATATATATATATATATATATATATATATATACAGGGTTGGGGAGTAACAGAATACATGTAACGGGATTACGAATTTAAAATACGAAATATAAGTAACTATATTTCACTACAGTTACAAATTAAATCATTGGTAATTAGAATACAGTTACATTCAAGAAGTATTTTGATTACTGAAGAGATTACTTTGCATTTTATTGTCATTTGTTTCATTAAATATTTAGTTCTTTCAGATGGAAAACATTTATACATATAAATGATGTGATCCAAAGTGCATTTGAACAGCGGTGAAACACTTTCTTATGATGTGACATTCATACGAGCAGACAGAGAAGAACGTTTGAAGTAAGTTTGGAGCTGAAGAAATAGAAATAAACCTTGTGTAAATTGTCAGTTTACGCTAAGATAAAATGCTATTTCTAGCCATTTTACATGCACATGTTACCAGGCACAATCATATTTTTTTACCAAGAAATTCACGTTGGATCATAATTAATTTTTTTCTAGTAAGACCTTTGATATTAGGGCAACATTTTTATTTTTGATAATAATTTTTGTCTATAAATCTAAAAATCCTTAAAACAAGATCAATTTGATTTATCTTGTTTTAGAAACATCACTGCATAAGATATTTATATTTTTCAGAGAATGTATTTTTAATATGTGTATTTTGTCTTACTGTACTGGCAGAGTTTTTATAGTCAAAACAAGTGAAAAATCTACCAGTGCTGAAGAAGTAATCCAATTTATTTAGAATACGTTACTGACCTTGAGTAATCTAATGGAATACGTTGCAAATGACATTTTACAGCATGTATTCTGTAATCTGTAGTGAAATACATTTCAAAAGTAACCCTCCCAACCAGTAGCGGTTTTAACCACCACACAAATCACGCAATTGCGTGGGGCCCCGGATGTCGGGGGGGGGGGGGCCCCCGCCCCGGTAGGAAAGCTCCGCAAAAAATGCTTGAGGGGTGACATGTTGTTCTGGGTACACACGCGAATACACTGTTGTCAGCGCTCTTAGAGCGGTTCACATTAGAAGCCGCTGGGGTCGGGACAGCTGAGTTTTTTTTTAAGTAGGGTTCAGGTTTGTAATTGATGAAAAATATATAGGCTATCCAAAATTGTTTCACACACGCACTCTCACTCACAGACATGAGTTAGGGGCTGTTCACACCGAATGTGTTTTTGCCTGCTTCTGTTCTGTTTTGCCATTGTTTTCCTGTGTAAACACGCTGGACGAACATCCATACCTGCTGCACCGCGTCTCGCTGTTTCTTCAGTGTCTCCCGGAGGACTGGCACATTTTTAGACACTGTGTCAAGTTAATAAGAGCTTCAGGTTTCAAAAATGCATGTCGAGACACCTGCAGGGTTTTTTTTAGCACAGGTTTAATGTTCTGAACAAGTTCAGGTTGCAAAGAGGGGATTGTTACAATTATTTCAGATTGTTCTGCAACAAGTAAATTTCAGCGCTTGACAAACGGCAATGTTTTATTTCCTTTTGCTCTAGTGTGCTGAGGGGCCGCCATGCTTTGTATGTTTATTGTTAGTTATGAATGTTGCCTACAATGCTTACATAAAATACAGCCTCAGCGTCAGAATATAAGCTCCAGGTGAAAGTAAAGTAAAGACAGGAATATATTATATTATATTATATTATATAACAAATCCTCAAAGTAATAATAATACTGTATCATATTATAATGGCAAACTGGACAACAATAAATACTTGTTGGGTTATAAAATTAATAAATAACAACTGAATTCCAAAATGTTACTGGTGAAGTAGTTGGTTTTGCACACCCTGTTCAAAAAATTTGTTTTGTATAAATGTATGTAGGTAAATATAGCTTTTTTTATTACTGTATTGTGGAAAAACTGGAAAACATGTATTAATTATCTTATTTCATTAAACATTTTGAATATACTTGGCTACAATGGTTGATAGGATGAATTTAAAATTATGATTTAAAATACATTTTATGTAATTTTTTAAGCAAACATTTTCCAAATGGGGCCCCAGCTTGGTCGGTTGCTTGGGGCCTCAGAAATTGTAAACCTGCCCCTGCTCCCAACCCTGTATATATATATATATATATGTATGTATATATATATATATATATATATATATGTATATGTATATATATATATATATATGTATGTATGTATATATATATATATATATATATATATATATATATATATATATATATATATATATACCATTTTAATATATCATATTATAAATATGATTTTGTATTATATTTAATACATTATAAATATAAAATGGTATTTTTTTGGTGGGTTTCTCAACAAATATTGATATATGCAATCAATTTGATTAATTAATTTGTATGTCACAGAATTATTTCAATTAAAAAATGTAATCAATTGAAAGTACTAGTAAAGAATATTAGTTCAGAAATATTTGTAACCCAAGTATGTAATTGAAAGTCAGTAACTGTAATCTGACTACTAAAAGTTACAATGTAATCCATTACACTAATGTTTGACAATAAGTATTTAGATAGCAGTAACTAATTATTTTGTAATGGTGTAACCCCTAACTCTGGCCAATAGGCAGACTGAGTGCAGTCGCAGTGGATTTTGACGGGTTCCAGGTTGCAGTGGGGGTGATCATCTTCAGTTACACATCACAGATCTATCTGCCCACACTTGAGGAGAGCATGATGGACAGGCAGGACTTCAGCAGCATGATGGATTGGACTCACGCACTGGCCTGCATACTGAAGACAGCTTTCTCTGTCGTGGCCTTCATCACATGGTGTACCAAAGAGGTACACTTCACTTAAAACATGATCCAACATGATGTTTCGATCTAAATAAAATGTGTGAAAAAAATGGTTTACAACAAATGTTGGCCCCAGAAAGTATTTGGACAAGTAAGCAACACTTTCTATTCAAAAATAAAAAAAATATTGCATCTGATAATTAAGTAAATAAAGTAGCATTTATTTTAAAGATAGCACAAACACATTGTTTAAGTAAAACTTTTCACAAAAACAAGTTTCTTTGGATTCTATTTTTTAAAACAAATGCATCTAGGTCTATTGTTCAGAATTATGACAAAAAGTCCATATATGTCTGTAACGGGGGTAAAATGGGCAAGGAGGAGTTGGGAACCGTCTGAACAATCAAAGTAATATTTAATTAAACAAAAAGACACAAACACAAACACATGGCAGCTGTTGGGGGGGGGGGAGGTTTTGCCCTTCTGGCTGCACCTGCTGGCAGACTTTTCCCCACCTCTCTAGAGCTGGGGAGAGAGACAAGGGGAGGGGGAAAAAAAAAAAAGAAAAGAGGAGAGGAGAGGGAAAGGGCAAGGCAGAGGAACAGTGAGAGAGAGAGAGGAGAGAGAGAAAAAAAATTGCTCCCCGGTCCTCGACCACTCCTCCACCCTCTGGCGGACGACAGCCACTCCTCCAACAGGTGGACCGGAGCGAGTCCTCCAACCCCTGGTGGATGGAACGTCCCTCCACGTTCTGGCAGCGGGTAGAGAGCCCCTCCACCCCTGGCAGCGGCTCCATCACTCCAGGCGGCCGGCAGCGAGCCCCTCCTCCCCTTGCAGACGGCGGCCGATCCTCCGCATCCAGGCGGCCAGCAGCGACTTCTCAATCCCCCGGCAGACGGCCGCAGCTGCTCCTTTGGGCGGACGGCAGTGGCGAGGTCTCCACAACAGCGCATCCCTCCTCCTTCCCAGGTTTTGGGACCAATGTAACAGGGGTAAATTGGGCAAGGAGGAGGTGGGAACCGGCAGAACAATCAAAGTAATATATAGTGAAACAAAAAAACACAAACACACACACACACACATACACACGGTAGCTGTGTGTGGCTCTCCCTCTCTCCCAAACTGCCGCATCTGGCTGCATTTATCCCTCTCCTCGGCTGATTAGCTCGATTGGGGGCCGGGCGTGCATAGTCACGGCCCCGCCCTCCTCCTCGTCACAATGTCCATAGTTAATAAAATGAACAACACCTGTGGTGACTCTGCTAAAATCTCTAGCAGCATTTGTTTGCAGATGCAATTTGCTTTAATATTTTGTTACCTAATGCAGTGACATTTTTAAGTGTGCCTTAAGTGTCCAAGTACTTCTGGGGACCACTTTATATAGGCAGCAGGTAATCACAGTCATTCCGATATACAGGACAAAAGCATGATTGTGATATTGCTTTTAAACAACAGTTCAACAAACAAGTAAATAATAATAAATAACTCAAATTTCAGACAAAATTGGCAAGTTAGTTTGTGCATTTCTTCTCCACCAGTAAAAATAGTTCCAAAAAAATCTAAAGCATCAAACACAACTCCACTCTCTGCTGTGCTCTCATTCTGGTTTTGATCTACTGGTGTTTCTTTGGTAAACAAATCAGTGTTTTTTTTGTTGTTGTTTTTTTTTTTTTTTTGAATAAATTGTTCTCGTTCACTTTCATTTGTTTCATTGGTGAAATACTGTAGGATCGAGTAGCCCAGCAGAAGGAAATTAAGAAGAATTAAAACAGGATTTCACCAAGATGGCCTAGAGCACTGGAAATTCCTCAAAGCCATAAACCTAAGCTGACAAAATGGCTGCCTAATCTGGCCAATAAAACGAACAAAAGAAGATCTCAGAGGACCCCTTCTCGTACATGTAGAAATCAGGGAATCCCCTATGGCCCCTATGAGTTAGATCACACTCCCTGGAAACCCCGGGAAAAGCTAAGACACTCTCCTTTTGTCCTTCGATATAAACCCATTTGCTACACTTAAACTACACACATCAGATCATGAGGCATTGTGATCATTTCCTGCAAAAAGCATTTGAATCTATAACCTCTGACACAATCACAAAACTTACTTTACTGTAATCTTATCCTGTACATAATCTGCCAAAATGCCTAGAACTCTCATTCAAGGCTTAACCGGACAACATACCCTGACAATCATGTTTCTCATAACTTGTAATGTATTATCCATGTTGTAAAACCAATGAATTAACCATTATGATTGGTAATCAGATATTTTCGTGTTTTGTTACTTACACTTGGAATATTCATGAAAGTATGTCATATTTAGTATGTAAATTCTTGCTTGTTTACGTAGAGACGTATGTCTCTTTCACCGTTTTCAAGTTATAAAAGTTCATGATTAAAAATTGCCTTATTCTGAGCGGGAAACGGGAGTCTTCACAGATAAAGGCTCATAAATCACCAATCAGATGGAGTGACAGAAATTTCCATGTGCCTCCGAAAAGGCACTTCTGATTGGCACAGGACACCTTTGGGGAGTGGTCAATCTCAATGCCAAAACTCTCATACCAAGGAGGAACATCCCTTCTTCTCTTCTTCTTCGGCTCTCTTGCTTCTTCCACTTCCTCTGCAGCTCCTCATTCCTCTGCACTCTTGTCCTCATGGCTTGCAGCCTCTGTGCAATGTAGAAGTCCAGGAAGGCTTGGAGTAAAGCTCCGTGGAAGCCCTTCTCTTCTCTGTGCTACAACACACACGTGACGGTCCTCCCTGCAGAAGGCCTCATATCAAAGCCCTCATCATCCATCGACACAACAGACAACAAACTATACACGATCTTAACAGATGTCCAAAACATTGATGGAACTACCTGAACTATCTACAAAGAGCCAAAGAACCAAGCAATGCAAGGAAATACAATGGCATGCAAGTACATCTCCAGACTTTGCTGAAAGTGTCTCTCTAATATAATTTGAGTTACCCAATTGCAAATGGAGTTAGACTGAATTAAGTATTAATGGTTCTCAAGGCATTGTGTGCAGACTCCATAAAGTTCCTTTTCTCTGTATAGATAATTTCCATTCAAGTCACTCTTTCACTTTACTCACCAATTGTTTAATGTTTGTATGTGTTAGATACATTTTATATGTTCAGAATAGCAATAAAGTCTTGTTTGTATTCAAAGATAATTTGAGTGTGGTATACTTTGATATATAATCTCGTCACTTGATTTTTTCAATGATCCGACCCTAAAGCTATACCTAAAATATTTGTGATATTATTTTCAATAAGCCATGAGAATAATATTACTCCAATAAGTAAATTAATCATAATTCCCTTATTAAAGCTAATTCCTTACAATAGAAATTGTGAGCGGATACAACAAGACGTATTATGATTTTAATAGTGGAGAATTTTATTCAGACAAATAATCTAATCATTTGCCATTTATCTTTCTTATAATGGTTGTCAAACACTACTAATTCCATTATAAATAGACATACAGACAGTTTAATTTAATTCCTAACACACATACTGTTCCCCTACAATACTCAGGGAGAATTCACTTCTCAGTAAGAATGAATCGCACCCGATAAAAGCGGCGGTTATTTGCACGCGCTGTCTGCGCTGGTTTAGTGCCCCATTCACTAAAGGAATTCTGAATGAAGTGTAATCTATATTTAACCTAATTTACATAGAAAGGAGGCATGTTTGCACAGAAATGAATGAGAATGACTTCATTTAAAAACACAAGAGGCAGCACATTTCAGCGCAGATTGTGGGTGGCTAGTGGATAAGACACAGATTTTTGCATTGAAATCATCTTGATTCAGCTCTGCGTTTGGGTTCAACTGCATCTCTCTCCATGATTCATGTGTAGACAGAAAACTAGACCAAAATATGAACCCAGCAGTTAAGCTCTTGCATCTCCATCAGGGGAATCGTTCACTGGAGTACTATGTGGTGGAGTTTTGTGAGTTGGCTGATTTGGTTGACTTTAACGATGTGGCTCTTAAAGACTTCTTTAATTTTGGACTAAACGAGCCAATTAAGTCACTTATGCCTTATGGCAAAAGCCCATGGACCCTGGCCCAGCTTCTTGACCTGGCCTTGTTATTCAGTGGATCAGCCTTCACAGTAGGAATAATGGAGGAGTCCACGGTTCCTTCTTCCAAGTCTTCCACAGCTCCTTCTACCAAGTCTTCCATGGCTCCTTCTTCCAAGCCTTCCATGGCTCCTTCTTCCAAGCCTTCCATGGCTACTTCTTCCAAGCCTTCCACGGCTCCTTCTTCCAAGACTTCCATGGCTCCTTCCTCCAAGCCTTCCATGGCTCCTTCCTCCAAGCCTTCCACGGCTCCTTCTTCCAAGCCTTCCAAGGCTCCTTCTTCCAAGCCTTCCACGGCTACTTCTACCAAGCCTTCCATGGCTCCTTATTCCAAGCCTTCCACGGGCTCCTTTTTCCAGGCCTTCCACGTTCTCGCCCTCCAGGCCTTCCACTGCCAACGAGCCAATGCCTAAGCCTGCCATGGCCAATGAGCCAGTGCCCACACCTGCTACGGTCAACAAGCCAGTGCCCACGCATGCCACGGTCGACAAGCCAATGCCCACACCTGCTACGGTCCATGAGCCAACGCCCATGCCTGCCACGGTCAACGAGCTAGTTCCTGAAGCTGTGTCCATCCCAGAGCCAGCGTTTGAAGCCTCATCCATCCCTGAGCCAGCGTTTAAAGCCTCGTCCATCTCAGAGCCAGCATTTGAAGCCTCGTCTGTCCCAGAGCTAGCGTTACAAGACTCGTCCGTCCCAGAGCTAGTGTTGCAATATTTGTCCATCCCAGAGCTAGCATTGCAAGCCTTGTCCATCCCAGAGCTAGCGTTGCAAGCCTCGTCTGTCCCAGAGACAATGTTTGAAGCCTCGTCCGTCCCAGAGCTAGTATTGCAAGCCTCGTCCATCCCTGAACCAACTATGGCTCTGCCCCTCGAGACTCCCACAGCTCTGCCTTCTGAGCCTCCCACAGCAGTGCTTACGGCCATCCGGAAGAGGAGGAGAAAAAGGGCTCCTACTCCCTGTCACTGCCAGTGCTCACAACCACAGAGGCTGTTCCCCTGTCACTGTCAGTGCTCACAACCACGGAGGTCATTCCCCTATCACTGCCAGTGCCCATGGCCACGGAGGCCATTCCCCTGTCACTGCCTGTGCTCATGACCATGGAGGCCGTTCCCCTGTCACTGCTTGTGCTCATGACCACGGAGGCCGTTCCCCTGTCACTGCCTGTGCTCATGACCACGGAGACCGTTCCCCTGTCACTGCCTGTGCTCACAACCATGGAGGCCATTTCCCAGTCGCTGCCAGTGCTCCTGACCATGGTGACTCCGCCCTCTGAGTCTTCCACGACTCCGCCCACTCCTCCTCCAGTGGTCCCGTCCACTCCCCCAGAGATTCCTCCTCCTGAGTCTCAAGTCCCTGCTCCTCCTTCAGCACTGCCCGCTCCACATCCTCCTCCTGAGTCTCAAGTCCCTGATCCTCCAGCGGCTCCACCTGCTCCAGCTCCCCCTCCCTAACTCAAATCCCTGCACCTCCTGCGGCTCCGCCCACTCCGCCTCCGGCTCCTCCTGGGGCTCAACCCTCTGCTCCTCCTGCGGCTCTGTCCGCTCCACCTCTGGATCCTCCTCCTGAGACTCAAATCTCTGCAGCTCCGCCCGCTCCGGATCTGCCTCCGGCTCCACCTCCTGGGGCCTCTTCCCTAGAGACGCTCTTCCCAGTTCCGCCTGAGGCATCGCCCGCTCCAACGTGGGATTTACCCTGGCTCTGCCTCCTTCCCAAGGGTCTTCATTTCCTGAGCCTGCTCCCTTCCTGGAACCACCTCCCAAACCTTCAGATCCCTCTCCCTGCCTGGATCTGCCTCCCAAACCTCCGAACCCTGCTCCCTTCCTGGAGGCTCCTCCCTGGCCTCCTGATCATCCGCCCACAACTTCTTGGCCTCCTGACCATCCGCCAGCTTCATCATTTGAGTGTCGGGAGCTGCTCCTTTTTTGGGTGGTTCTGTCACGAACTATTCTGTGTTATCCTAGTGTTGTTTCTGTTTGTATTTGTCTTCTTCTTGATTAAACTTTGCATTTGGGTTCAACTGCATCTCTCTCCATGGTATCTTGTGTTGACAGTATGGAAGCCAGTTTTTGCCACGGTAGAATAAAAAATGGGATTCTTCAAGTCATTATAATCAGATATCAAGTCATTATTATTGATAGTATCAATGAGTAACTTTCTCAAAATAATGACTTAGTATCTCATAATAATGACTTTGTATCTCATAATAATGACTAAGGATCTCATATGAATGACTTATCTCAATAATGACAAATCTCATGACTAAGGATCTCATATGAATGACTTATTATCTCAATAATGACATATCTCATAATAATGACGTTGTATCTCATAATAATGACTTACTATCTCATCATAATGACTTTTGTATCTTATAATAATGACATTGTATCTCATAATAATGACTTTGTATCTCATAATAATGACTTAGTATCTCATAATAATGACTTTGAATCTCATAATAATGACTAAGGATCTCATATGAATGACTTATCTCAATAATGACATATCTCATGACTAAGGATCTCATATGAATGACTTATTATCTCAATAATGACATATCTCATAATAATGGCGTTGTATCTCATAATAATGACTTTTGTATCTTATAATAATGACATTGTATCTCATAATAATGGCTTTGTATCTCATAATAATGACTAAGTATCTCATAATAATGACATATCACATAATAATGAATTATTATCTCATAATAATGACTTTGTATCTTTTAATTATGACTAAGTATCTCATAATAATGACGTATCTCATATGAGAAATAATAATTACTAAGGATCTCATATGAATGACACATTATCTCAATATGACATATCACATAATAATTACTTATTATCTAACAATAATGACTCATCTCATAATAAAGACTCATAATCTCATAATAATGACATTGTATCTCATAATAATGACTTTGTATCTCATAATAGTGACTTTGTATCTCATAATAATGACTAAGTATCTCATATGAATGACTTATTATCTCAATAATGACGTATCTCATAATAATTATGTTGCATCTTATAATAATTACTTATTATGTCATAATAATGACTGAGTATCTCATAATAATGACGTATCTCATTATAATGACTTTGTATCTCATAATAATGACTTTGTATCTCATAATAATGACTTAGGATCTCATATGAATGACTTATTATCTCAGTAATGACGTATCTCAAAATAATGACAGTGTATCTCATAGTAATGACTTATTATCTCATAATAATGACTTTTTTATCTTATAATAATGACTAAGTATCATAATTATGATGTATCTCATAATAATGACTTTGTGTCTCATAATAATTACTAAGGATCTCATATGAATGACATATTATCTCAATATGATGTATCTCATAATAATGACTTTTGTATCTTTATAATAATGACTAAGTATCTCATAATAATGACATATCTCATGATAATGACTTATCTCATAATAATGAGAAACTTTCTCAAAACACTGACTAAGTATCTCAAAATAATTACTTTGTATCTCATAATAATGACCAAGTATCTCATAATAATGACATTGTAACTCAAAATATTGACTTTTGTATCTCATAATAATGAGATTATGGCGACACTTCCTCCTCCTCCTCCTCCTCCTGGTCAGCCAGCTCCTCCCACGTCACCGGCTCGACCTTCACCCCCTGCGAAACCATGGTCAAGGGGAACCTCAAACCCTCCGACTCTGCCTAGACCCTCCGAGCCCTGGACTCCGCCTTGGCCCTTCATTCCCTCTGTATCTCATAATTATGTCATATCTCATAATTATTACATTGTATCTCATAATAATTACTAAGGATCTCATATGAATGACACATTATCTCAATATGACGTATCACTTAATAATTACTTATTATCTAATAATAATGACTCATAATCTCATAATGACTTACTGTCTCATAATAATGACTTACTGTCTCATAATAATGACTTAATGTCTCATAATAATGACAAAGTATCTCATATGAATGACTTATTATCTCAATAATGACGTATCTCATAATAATGACTTTGTATCTCATAATAAGGACTAAGGACCTCATATGAATTACTTATTATCTCAATAATGATGTATCTCATAATAATTATGTTGTATCTTATAATAATTACTTATTATGTCATAATAATGACTGAGTATCTCATAATAATGACGTATCTCATAATAATGACTTTGTATCTCATAATAATGACTAAGGATCTCATATGAATGACTTATTATCTCAATAATGACGTATCTCATAATAATGATATTGTATCTCATAATAATTACTAAGGATCTCATATGAATTACATATTATCTCAAGATGGCGCCGAGTATGGCTGCTGCGTTGCGAGCTCCGACACAACATAGCAATGGTTTGTTTGTTTTGTTTACAATTCTTATGTTTTTTGTCTTGGATGTTGTCTGCCTTATTGTCTACGACAGACAAACACTTTTGGACATTGGTTCAGCGATCTCACACCGAAAACCGGACTTCACATTCCTCAATGCCGACCCGCTGTTTACAAACACGCAAGCGGAGCCCTTTGTCTGGGCAGCACGGCCGCGGAAACGCAGGAGGAAAAGGGGAAACAGAGCCGGCGTTCTCATCAGAGTAAGACGCCGCGCAAATAGACCCCCGCTACCCACTATTCTACTGGCAAATGTTCAGTCTCTGGATAACAAGCTCTGCGAGCTGAAAGCGCGGATCTCTTTCCAACGAGAGACGAGGGACTGCTGCATTATCTAACAGAAACTTGGATGTCTGCGGAGATTCCAGACTTAGCCATTGAACCCGCGGGGTTCTCCATGCTCAGAGCGGACAGAGCGAAAGACCTCTCAGGTAAAACTAGAGGAGGTGGTGTATGTTTTATGATCAACAAATCCTGGTGTGATCAGAGGAACGTACATTCCATCAAGTCTTTCTGTTCTCCTGATCTGGAATTTCTTATGCTTCTGTGTCGACCATTCTGGCTACCGAGGGAATTCACAGCGGTCATTATCACTGCTGTGTACATCCCCCCACAAGCCGACACAGACCGGGCACTCAAGGAACTGTATGGGAGTATAAGTGAGCAGGAAACCGCGCACCCTGAGGCCGCGTTCATTGTGACCGGGGACTTTAATAAAGCCAGTTTAAAATCAGTCGCACCAAAATATCACCAGCACATTAGTTTCAACACACGAGGGGACCGGGTTTTGGACCATTGCTACTCTCCGTTCCGGGATGGCTACAAATCCCTCCCCCGCCCACCATTTGGCAAATTGGACCACTCTTCCATTCTGCTTCTGCCCGCTTACAGGCAGAAATTGAAACAGGAAGCACCCACACTCAGAACGATCCAGTGCTGGTCGGACCAATCAGACTCTATGCTACAAGACTGTTTTGATCGCACGGACTGGGAGATGTTCCGGTCCGCCTCTGATGACGACATCGAGCTTTACGCTGATAGCGTAATGTGTTTCATCAGAACGTGTGTAGAGGAAGTGATTCCGACCAGAACTGTGCGAATCTATCCGAATCAGAAGCCGTGGATCAATAGCGATGTTCGCGCGGCACTTAATGTGCGGACCTCCGCTTTTAATTCCGGGAACGCGGAGGAGCATAAACAAGCCAGTTATGCCCTCCGAAAAACTATCAAAACAGCAAAACGCCAGTACAGGAGCAAGATTGAAGGACAGTTTAACACCACCAACTCTAGAAGCATGTGGCAGGGAATTAACATCATCACGGACTTTAAAGGGAATAAAAACTCCGCCATGAACACTGCTGCCTCTCTACCGGATGAGCTAAATACTTTTTATGCTCGTTTCGAGGGAAATAACACCGCCCTCACGGAGAGAGCTCTCGCGGCTGAAGCTACAGAGGTTAGTTCACTCTCCGTCTCTGTAGCGGATGTAACCCGATCCTTCCGACGGGTGAATATCCGCAAAGCCGCGGGTCCAGACGGCATTCCGGGCCGCGTCATCAGAGCGTGCGCGAACCAGCTGGCTGGTGTTTTTACGGACATTTTCAACCTTTCCCTCTCTTTGTCTGTAGTCCCCACATGCTTTAAAACATCTACCATTGTGCCTGTTCCAAAACAATCAAAAACAACTTGTTTAAATGACTGGCGTCCTGTTGCTCTGACCCCCATCATCAGCAAATGTTTTGAGAGACTAATCAGAGATTACATCTGCTCTGTATTACCACTCTCTCTTGACCCGCTGCAGTTTGCATACCGCAACAACCGCTCCACTGATGATGCCATTGCATCTACAATACACACTGCTCTCTCCCCACCTGGAAAAAAGAGAACACTTATGTGAGAATGTTGTTTGTAGACTACAGCTCAGCATTCAACACCATAGTGCCCTCCAAGCTAGCTCTGGGCTTAATCAGCTCGCTGTGCAGCTGGATCCTGGACTTCCTGTCAAGCAGACGCCAGGTGGTTAGAACAGGCAGCAACATCTCCTCATCACTGACCCTCAACACTGGAGCCCCACAGGGCTGTGTTCTCAGCCCACTACTGTATTCCTTGTACACACACGACTGTGTGGCAACACATAGCTCCAATGCCATCATTAAGTTTGCTGATGACACGACGGTGGTAGGTCTGATCACTGACAATGATGAAACAGCCTACAGAGAGGAGGTGCACACTCTGACACACTGGTGTCAGGAGCACAACCTTTCCCTCAACGTCAGTAAGACAAAGGAGCTTGTGGTGGACTTCAGAAGAAAAGACAGAGAACACAGTCCAATCACCATCAATGGAGCACCAGTGGAGAGAGTCAGCAGCTTCAAGTTCCTGGGTGTCCACATCACTGAGGAACTCACATGGTCTGTCTACACTGAAGTCGTTGTGAAGAAGGCTCATCAGCGCCTCTTCTTCCTGAGACGGCTGAGGAAGTTTGGAATGAACCACCACATCCTCACACGGTTCTACACCTGCACTGTGGAGAGCATCCTGACTGGCTGTATCTCCGCCTGGTACGGCAATAGCACCGCCCAAAGCACTGCAAAGGGTGGTGCGAACTGCCAAACACATCATCGGAGGTGAGCTTCCCTCCCTCCAGGAAATATATACAAGGCGGTGTGTGAAAAAAGCTCGGAGGATCATCAGAGACTCCAGCCACCCGAGCCATGGGCTGTTCTCACTGCTACCATCAGGTAGGCGGTATCGCAGCATCAGGACCCGCACCAGCCGACTCCATGACAGCTTCTTCCCCCAAGCAATCAGACTTCTGAACTCTTGATCTCCCACGATCAAAATACATCAGCCCTGCACTTTATTACTCTTTTATCTCACACCGGACTGTCATAAATTATATTACTGTTATTATATTATGTCTCTCTTAACAACTGACTATCAACCGACAGCCTGAATGTCAATACAGTACAATACTGTACATTCTATATATATATATATATATATATATATATATATATATATATATATATATATATATATACACACTTTTTTATATATTTTTATTTTTTAATTTTTATTGAATAATGTGTATCTATATAGTATCTATATAGTAAAAAACAAAAAAAAACAAAAACAGCATATTGTATACTGTACAGTGTATGTTATTATTTGTATATTGTTGAGTGTAATTATGTGTATAACAGATGTTTAAATTGTGTTGTGTTAATTTGATGTTTTAAGTTGTGTAATTATGTATAACAGATGTTTAAATTGTGTTGTGTTAATTTGATGTTTTAAGTTGAGTGTAATTATGTGTATAACAGATGCTTAAATTGTGTTGTGTTAATGTGATGTTTTAAGTTGAGTGTAATTATGTATAACAGATGTTTAAATTGTGTTGTGTTAATTTGATGTTATTGTAAATTGGTATATGTCTCATCACTGTCACGACTGCTATGTTGATCGGAACTGCACCCAAGAATTTCACACACCATTGCACTTGTGTATATGGCTGTGTGACAATAAAGTGATTTGATTTGATTTGATTTGATATGACGGATCTCATAATAATGACTTATTATCTCATAATAATGACTAAGTATCTCATAATAATGACGTATGTCATGATAATGACTTATTATCTCATAATAATGACTTATTGTCTCATAATAATGACTTGTTATCTCATAATAATGACTCATAATCTCATAATAATGACTCATAATCTCATAATAATGATTTATCTCATAATAATGACTGATAATCTCATAATTATGATGTTGTATCTCATAATAATGACATTGTAACTCATAATAATGACGTTGTATCTCAAAATAATGACTTATCATCTCATAATAATGACTCATAATATCATAATAATGGCCAAGTATCTCATAATAATGACACTGTAACTCATAATAATCACTTTTGTATCTCATAATAATGACGTTGTATCTCATAATAATTACTTGTTATCTCATAATAATGACTCATAATCTCATAATAATGATTCGTAATCTCATAATAATGATTTATTGTCTCATAATAATGACCAAGTAATAATGACATGGAGTTTCACAAACAAAATTCGGGAGGAGCATGTTTATTTAATCCGACCAATCGCATAGCCAGAGTAAGCATATATAAACACATCCTCCACCACCCCAACTCCTCCCGTCTATTGGTTAATAACTCAACAAGACTTGTTATCTCATTATAGTGATTTGATAATAATGACCAAGTATCTGAAAATAATGACTTATTATCTCATAATAATGAGAAACATTCTCATAATAATGACTAAGTATCTGAAAGTAATGACTTATCTCATAGTAATTACTAGGGATGCACCTACACTGATACTGGTATTGGAATCAGGTCTGATACTGTGCTCATGTACTTGTACTCCTAAAAATGCTCTGATATCAAAAACCGATACCATCTGATGTACGAATGTCATTACGTAAACATTCAGCACACAGATTAAAATCAAGTCATTTTCTAGTGAGATTATTTAACAGCAAAAGCTGCGATTTAATTAGATAAATAGATAATCTGCACAAGCAGCATTTTAAATGTGAGTGCTTGTGAATGTGTGGAGCCGGTGATGTGCTGACATGGAGACACAAAATACTCATATCTTTAGAGATCCTGTCACAGTCTGTCTCCCTCATGTTTCCCAAGGACTCTTATTTTGAAGTTCCCCCTGGACTACATTTCCCAGAATTCACAGCCCTCATCACTTCCATCTGTTCCCTATCATCCTTACCTGTCCTCCATTTCATCATCGGCCTTTGTTTGTATAAATACTCTCCTGTTTTGTTCATTGCCTGTCAGTCCTTGAAGTGTTACGTTGTGTTGTGATTTTGTGATGTTAAGCTTTATAGTTTGTTCCACTCCTGCATTTGTTCCACTCCTGAATTTGTTCCACTCCAGCGTTTGTTCCACTCCTGCATTTACTATTAAAGATTGAAAGGTATCAACTCCTGCGTCTCCTCTCTGCCTCTCCAAGTACCCAGCATTACAGAAGGACTGACCGAACAAGATGGAAATACCCGCTGGCGTCAGGTGCCTCCTCCTCGAGCAAGGGGACCGTCCAGTTGAGGATCACGTCCATGAGTTTTTACAACTGGCGAATTTAGTGCACATTAATGACCACTCTCTGGTGGTTTTCTTCAGGACTGGTCTTAATAGTGCACTAAAGGAGTTCATGCCTCTGGCGGATCCTCACTGGATGCTACTCGAGTTCGTGAGGTGGCTCTACAGATTAGCGGCTCACCTTTCACTGTGGGTGTGGTGGATGAGGACCTTGAATCTCCCCCCACAGTGGATGCTCCGAAGCTCCCACGGCTCCTTCCTCGAAGCCTTCCATGGCTCCTCCCTCGAAGCCTTCCATGGCTCCTCCGTCCCAGAGCCAGTGCCTGTAGACTCGACTGTCCCAGAGCCAGTGCCTGTAGCTTCGACCATCCCAGTGCCAATGCCTGTTGCCTCTACCGCCCCTGAGCCAGCTCTCCCCAAGTTAATAGACCTGGACTTGATCCCCACCCAGATTCCGACCCTGACTACCCTTCATCCTCCACTGGTTCCAGACAGCATAATGGACACCCTGGTTCCATCCAGTACCCTGGCCCTACCTCCTCCACTGGCTCCACTCAGGACACTTCCTCCTCCTACTCCTTCTCCTCCTCCTGGTCAGCCGGCTCCTCCCACATCACCGGCTCGACCTTCACCCCCTGCGAAACCATGGTCAAGGGGAACCTCAAACCCTCCAACTCTGCCTAGACCCTCCAAGCCCTGGACTCACCCACCTCGGCTCTATATCCCTTTGGCTCCACTGTGGTCCTTCAGCCAATCGGCTTCTCCGGGGTCCCTCGTCCCTCCAGCTTCACCTTGGTCAGTCAGTCGCCTGGTTCTGCCTCAGCTCTCCGATCCTCCAGCTACGTTTCCTCACTCCGAGCCTCCGGCTTCACCGGGGACCTCCTTCCGTACGGCTCCACCTCAGTCCTCAGTCCCACTGGCTCCGCCTCTGTCCTCAGATCCCCCAGCACCGCCTCGGTCCTCCGAGCCTTCGGCGCAAATAAAGTATTTATTAGGCCTTTGTTTGTTGATTTCTTACCCTTGCCTAATATTCTCTTTACATTCATTTTTTCCTAACAATTAACTTATTAGGTAAAAACAAAAGATACCAATGGCTAGTAAGGTGCAGAATACATCCTTTATAGGTTCTCATTACACAATGTGAATGTGCAACTTATAAGTATACAATAAATATAGAAGGCAGCAACTTTTGATGCTTTGTGTAAATAGCAACAAAAAGCATCCTCTTTGCACTAAAGGGCAAATAGTGTTAGATGCCATTTGCACCCACAATTAAATACCACCATACAGTATTGGGGCATCACTGCAGCATATTTATTGTGTTTATTTAGAGTCCCACAAAAACCCTACACCAGGGGTGCAATAATTTTGATCAAATTAAAATCTTATTTGTAACGCAGGTAACAACAGAACAAAAGCTATAATTGAATAGATATAAAGAGTAATTCCTTAAAAAATAAAGAGTATTCCTTGCATCGCTTCATAACAGGAAAATGTAATCTGATTCTGATTATTGTGATGGGTCACACCCAACACACAGTAGCAGCTCTATATTTGCTTTGCAGTGCCAAAGAATGGATGTCAAAAAGATAAAAATGTGAATGAGTATAATATTTAGTATAAAAAGCATGACTGTTCCATTGTAAGTGTTCGTTGTGAGTGAAATACCCTATCCTTTATTTACATGTATGGCCTACACAAGCATAGCATAGAGCACAAATTATGATTAAAACTTGCATACTGTAATATTAAGCTTACAATATAAAGATTATGCATATTGGCAATCAAGTTTTTTTTTAAAATTATTACAGGGATGTGATACCTTATTTTTTCCTGCATTTGGCCCCCGACCGAAAAAGTTTGGACACTCATGCCCTGCTCCAACCCCTAAACCTAACCCTAACCTTCCTTGCTTTGTTGAAATACTATATGCATTTTACATGTATTTCATACTTATAAGCTGCACATTTATAAAGAATGCTGAGAACCTATAAGGATGTATTTTGCATCCTACTAGCGATTGGTTTGTTTTGTTTTTTTTGTTTTGTTTTTTAGCTAAGAAATTCATTGTTATGACAAAAGCAAATATAAAGGGGCTATAAAGCAAGAGTAAGAAATCAGCCAATAAAGGCTTAATAAATACTTTACAATGCCAAACAAGTCCATAACTGGTCACTTACAAGTGTAATTATTAGTCATGAATTACTGTCTAATTTCTGATCCCTAAAATAAAGTGTTATTACCAAAACGTTCTCTTAATACTGACTAAGTGTTTCATAATAATGATAAATGTTCTCATTATGACTTATTATTTCATAATAAAGAGAAACTTTTTCATAATAATTACTTTGTATCTCATATTTATGACTTTGTAACATATTAATGAGTTATTATCTCATAATAATGAGAAACTTTTTCGTAATAATTACTTTGTATATCATAATAATGAGAAACTTTCTCATAATAATGACCCATTATCTCATATTAATGATTTTGTATATCATAATAATTACTCTGTATCATATTAATGAGTTATTTTCTCATAATAATGAGAAACGTTCTCATAATAAAGGCTTATTTTCTCACACTAGTGAGAAGTTTTCTCATAATAATGACTTTGTATCTCATAATATTGAGAAATGTTCTCATAATAATGACTCATTATCTCATAATAATAACTTAATATCTCTTTGCATTATTCAGATTGTACAGGGGAGAAAGAGCTCAAGCCCAGTCCTCGAGGACATGCATGTTATAGACAGCATGGCAAACCTGTCTACCTCAATATGCTCCAGGACTATATATCAGTGAACTCATGAACTTATTGTATGCATGTGTAATATGCTTATGTAACTTAAGGTGTTATTGACAGCTGGTGGAGGGACATAAAGGTGGAGGGTTAAGGATTCGGACTATACTTGTTGCACTGTTTGTTTAGCACTGTAAATGTGTTTATTCATTATAGTATTCGTATGTATTACATATACATATACATTATAGTATAGCATATACTATTCACTATATATACAAGTATGTATATATATTTTATTCTTGAATGAACCACACTTATGAGCTGGACACATGTTGTCACACCTGTGAAGAAGAAACATGAATGCCATTAGCTTAACCTGTTTTGTGTTTGTGTGCTATTTTTGAGCAAAGATATTATCCACCAGAGATGTACTATCATCTGGCAATGTTTAATTAGCTCCTGTTGACAGAATAGCTGTATTTTGTTTATGCATGTCTAAGTGGCTTCTGTTAAACAGTGTGCACGTACTTTCCATAAATATAGGGACTGCGACTGTAGGGATGATGAGAGAAACTACAGTGGGAGAGACAGACTGGAATGTATGCATGAGTGAAGACATTATACCACTGTTTGTGTGATTAAGTCATTATTATGAGATTTTGTTTCTTAATAATATGACATATGAACTCATAATTATGAGAAACTTTCTCATTATTATGAGATACTAACTCATAATTAAAAGAAAGTTTGTCATTACTATGGGATACTAAGTCAATATGAGAAAGTTTCTCATTAAATTGAGATGGTATCTCATAATAATGACTTAGAGAATCACATTTTATATTCAGCTATGGCAGAAATCAGCTTCCATATAAACGAGATGGCCTTTGTTGGACAAACAGAAACAGAACATATCATGGTTGCTATGCTAGTAGGCCTCACTTTCAACCAGTGTGAGCACTCTAAATGAGAAGGAAATTTCTGAGGTAAACTTTGGAAAGAAAAGAAAGTGGATTTTGCAGCTCTACTTTGATATGTACCGATGAAACATCTCTTGCATCCTCCAAATTCCTGTGAAAGAAGGTTGCATTCAAAGGCTGTATTCAGGGTGTGCTGCTTACTTTTCTGAAGCGAGACAACTGAAGCATGCTGCCTCTTAAATGAGACACCTATAATGAATGGTGAATCAAAATCCCTGCCATTATTTGAAAAGCCACGGACAGGGAGACGGGACTCTAGGAATGCCTGTTGTCCAATCAGATTTAGTGAATGGAACTAATTGTTGTATAAAATATACAGTATATAACACATACACATTTAACGCAGTTACAAAAAGCATTAAGCAACTCAAGGCCATGCATTACAGTGATTTTACCACAGACTTCTGTTATTTAAAACAATTGATGTGCAGACACAGATGTGCATGTTTGCTTTGTATTAATGGGACTTGAAATACAGTCGATTGTGTTATTCCTCTCAGGTGATAATAGATAACCTGCCCACTGCTTTGCATATGGTAGTGAATCTGTTTCTACAGGCGAAGGCTCTCCTCTCGTACCAGCTGCCGTTCTACACCGCAGCAGACATCCGCAGACAGGGCTGAGCGGTGGACACTGTTCATGTGTGGCTCCCTCCTCATCCTCACCTTCATCATGGTGCTGTACGTGCCTCGATTTTCCCTTCTCAAAGGCCTGACGGGCAGTGTGACTGGAGCAGCTATGACACTTGTGCTGCCAGCCCTCTTCCACCTGCAGCTCAAATTGACTCAGCTGGACATGAGCTGGAAACTTGAACCTGACCATATTATTACTGGGGTGTTTTTGCAGCATCTCAGGGATTATATTTTCCATTAAAGCAATTTTAAAGGCATTTGGGGAATCTATCTATCTATCTGTCTGTCTGTCTGTCTGTATATCTGTCTGTCTGTAACTGGCCTGAATTGTGATGTTTTGTTGTTAATAACGTTCAATGGATTGTATCTTGAGGTTAATGAGTCTGCTTTGCTTTCTTCCTCAAATCAGACTGTGAAATGCTAGTGTTGTTGTCATAATTCACCATGTTCATTGCTCAGGCACTTAACCAGCCCAATCATGCATGAACAGCACACAGTATTCTGTTGTACAGGGTTATTATTTCCTCATCCTCTTTATTTGTAGTGCAATAAACAACCTTAAAAAAGAAATCATAACCATACTGCTATCAACTAATAGGCTATTAAATTATATATAGTTAAATGAATGTCTTTTAAAGCAATACAATCGCTTTGGGTGAGAAACAGATCAATATTTAAGTCCTTTTAACTATAATTGTTTACTTCCGGTCGCTCTCCTATGTGCGTCCACGAGGGGAATCAGTTCACGCCGCCTCTCACATATGCCACGCTAAACGGTTCAAAAATAAGACTAATGACTTGCCGAGGGAAGCCACTTAGCTACTGAGTCACTCACTGATAGAACGCCGCTGACTACTGAGAAGCCGGCGGTGCATCTGGATAGGCTACTCACTCTCCTCACGCAGCCGGTGACCCACACACCTAACGCAGCTGGCAACTCACTCTCCTCACGCAGCCGGCGACCACACACCTAATGCAGCTAAATGTGGTTTTACCCTTACAAACAAACAGAACATGATTGTTGGCTAAGTAACTTGCTGATAAATGTTTTCACAGATTTCTTGATTAACTTTGTCAGTCGCATCGGATTGTTTATGTTACCCATTGTCGCAAAAGTTACACAGCGTTGTATAAAGTATTCATTTGTCATACATAAGTAAAAGTTACCTTCATGAAAATTTACTTAAGTAAAAGTATTAAAGTAACTGATTTTAAATTTACTTAAGGATCAAATATACAAGTAAATCGCATAAAATACGGAACAGCTAATTAAACCCATGGCAACGTATTTGATTGGTGGTGCTCATCATTTACTCACTCTCATGTCATCCCAGATGTATATGACTTTCTTTTTTTCTGCAGAACACAAATTAAGATTTTTAGAATAATATTTTAGCTCTGTAGGTCCATGCAATGCAAGTGAATGGTGATCAGACCTTTGAAGCTCCAAAAAGGAGATAAAGGCAACATAAAAGTAATCCATACTCCAGTGGTTTAATTCATATCTTCTAAAGAGATCCATTTGGTTTTGGGTGAGAACAGACCACAATATAACTCCTTTTTCAGTCTACATCTTGCCATTGCAGTATTAAAGCACAATCATGATTTCAAGCTCAATTACACTTCCTAGTACTTGACGCATGTACAGTAGTGATGGTGAAATTAAGCTTTGCGAAGCACCAAGGCTTTCCCCTCAACTGTATCGTGAAATGGTTCATTACTCGAGGCTTTTCAACACAGTGCACACTAATGACATCTTGTGGTCAAAAGGTTGAAAAGCTGCCTTTGCGTCCCAGAGGACCCAGCCATTTTTTTATTGTTTCTATTAGTCTATTTCTTTTTTTATTTACTACTTTCCCTGCCTTTGAGAATATTCCCTCACATGGGACTGAGGAGGCAGGATTGCATAAATATTCCAGGGCAAGATGATGAAGATGTGGATAGACAGCCTTTTGAATAGCCCAGAAATGCAGGGGATCTTCTGTGCGTGGAATATATGAGTCACTGAGGTACCGCTGAACCTCAACTGTGGCATCTACAGTCGCATTTTTCATCCTTCTGGTTTCTACAACTTGACTGTCCAGTAGATCCCACAGACCTTTACCTGAAAAAGGATAGAATAATACAAATAAAAGTTTAATGAAATTCAGGTTCTCTGCAGTACATGCATGATCTATGCCAAATGTAATAAAACACACACACACACACACACACACACACACACACACACTACCACAGACAGTACCTGAGTGGGTTGCATGGCTGCTTGCTGGCTCTGGTTGTGATGAGAGGATTTGAGAGGATGCGGATGGGGTGTTTTGGATTGCCTCATCTCTTATAAATACAGCACTTTCTGCTGTGAGGCGTCTCACAGCAGTCTGTGCATTTGACTGGCTGCAGAAGCCTACAGTTTTAAAACGTGGATCAAGCAGAGTTGCCAGGGTCATAACGCTCATAGTCTCATATGTAGACATCCTCTCCGAGAGAAGCCTCAGGAGGTTGTTGCACAATTGAAAACCCTCTCATCGTCAACCTGTGAGCTCTTTGAGGTGATTGCATGCCTCAGCATTCCTATTAGAGGAATCACCTTTGACCCTGACACTCTCTTCTCCTCTGACAATTCTATGGAAGCCTCATTGAATTGGCACAGTACACCAATACATTAATTTACTGTCTGGTACTCTTCTGAAGTCAAAGGTGTGAGGCTTGTCTTCAAAATAACCAAAGCAGCACCTACTGGCTCCCTCTGAGCAAAGAGAAGCTTTAACGTGGCATACGTGCCATTCCAACTCCTGAATTGACTTGTGATTTGGCTTGCCCATCTGATTTTTTAACAGCAATAGCCTTTCTCTTGCTGTTGTGCTGGACTTGAAATGAGCCAAAATCTTTCGTTCCTTTATTCTAATATCCTCAAGTCCTGGTCTTTGTTCTATGACCTTTTTCACAACCAAGTTTAGGGCATGTGCTATGCAGTTTGTGTTGCGGAGCTTCAGGATGTTGGCACATGCATGGCAGCAGCATCAGTTACAAGACATCACACTTTGTTCTAAATGCCCAAATCTGTCTTCACTTCATCTATATTCTCGGAAGTATTACTTTTTAAAAATGATCCCATCCTCAGTAAAACTGTGGACAGCTGATCCTTTTCATTTATAAAATGAAATGTCACTGCCAGATATGCATCCATATGTAACGATGTCCACATGTCTGTTGTGAGGCTTACAGCTTTGACCTTTTTCACCTCTTCCTTTGCCTTCTCATTGGCCTCCTTGTATTTATCCTCAACCATTTTCTTTAATGACTGGTGGGATGGAATAATGTAGGTTGGGTCTAAAATTCCAAGAAACTCCCTAAAGCTAGCATCTTCAACAATTGTAAATGGCTGGTAATCTTTTACAATCATGTTGATCAAGGCCCCATCAATCATTTGTTTTGTGATCCCTGCAATACAGTAAAGTGTTTAAAATATAACTGCAGTCAAACATAACAGCATTTAAAGCATTAATGTATACAGTTTAGCTTCTTCCACTATTTAAGATACCTTATTATAAAGACTGCAATAGACAAGCAAATAAATGACTGACCAGAAGTCTTATACCTTGGTTGCTTGTAGCTGTTGGTCCACTTCTGAAGATGTGTTCTCATGTTTAGCTTTAAAATGTCTCAACATTGAGGATATGTTATTATTATATGACAACTGCTGAGAACAAATTAAGCACTCAACCTACAGAAGAAGCCCACATGTATTACATTGAGTACATGTAATATTTTCATATAAATGATGTAATATTTTACATCATATATGCTTATTACTCATTGAATATACACAAAACTACACATTTAAATATTTATTCTTATTTTGATTTATTCTTATCAAATCGTATGATTCTTATTAATATTACTATTGATGTTATTATTACTATTAGAATTTTTGATATTATTGACACCACCTGAAAATGCTGCCAGACTTCAGAACGGCCTCTTTTCTTGGCTGGTTCCATGCTAACAATTCAAAAGAACTCACACTCTGTTTCACTGTCTCAATTCACTACCGAATCGAATGACATTTGAAACCTGTGCAAGGGATTTGCGCTATTTTTGAATCAGAATACGAAGCAGTCACGTGGTTGTGTGTGGAAACGAAGCTTCAGATGTCACAGATCACGTGGTTATGGCAAAACGAATCAAGCTCCGGTACAGTGCTTCACTGTGAGATGTTTCGTTTTTTTTATACAAGCTTCGAAGCCTTAATGGCGAACGTCACATCACTAATGCTCATAGCACTAGATGGCGCTATAGGAAGTGTAATCGAGCTTGAAATCTTGATCGCCAAGGAGACTGCTGCCAAGATTTATAGTGAAAAAGAAGTTATATTTTGGTCTGTTCTCACCCAAAACCAGCTGGATTGCTGCAGACGACATGGATTTGGGATGGGATGAGGGTGAGGAAATGATGAGAGAATTTTCATTTTTGAGTGAACTATGCCTTTAATGAAGCATTCAAGTCATGTCAGAATGATCATATTTATGAGATTAGTGTACATAAACAGCACCACAAAGTCGTAAATCCAGTGAGATTGTCTTGGAGTGCCGATTTTCTGTGATGGGGGCATGTCAATTTAAGAAGCATGGCAAGAATCAAGCAAATTGGTGACTGTACAGTTTAGATTGAATGTACTTTTTGTCCTATTGATTAAGAATAAAGCTAGGCAGAAAATAAGAATCATTTAGCTTGTTTATATGAGGTGACAGGTATTTCCCATCAGTATGTAGCCATACAAAAATGATCATATAAGACACACCTAATATGCAGTGTGTATGTGAATACATGTACATCAAGGTAAAGGATATGTGTTAGGGTTGTCAATTGGGGAAAGAAACAAAATTCAAATTTTTACCTTAAAAACATTCTAAATTCGAATTAAATTATAATTTTAAAGTCAGCTGATTTTTTAAATTGACGTTATTTCCTTAGTCCACAAGAGGGTGCATTGAATACATATAACCATACAGCACCGTGTTATATTATTGCAAAGAACATTCCTGGCTGTTAAACAAACATTCCGTTTTAAACTAAAGTGCATAAAATAAAAAAAATTAAAGTTATAGTCGGTTCATATTCTCAATTTTTAAGTCAAAAGTAAAACAAAGGGAAACGCTTCAATAGGAAGTTCTGTGTTAACATGGTGTTACACTTGCACTGGTGCCACAGTATATACTACCACAGACTTAAACTTCATAATAACAGCGATATACCACAGTGTTTTTCATTCATTACAGCTGTATGTTGGGTAGAATTATTTCCAGATAGCAGTGGTATTCGGCTGAACTCGGTGGTAAAGCGACTCATGATCACTGGTCAGGGGCTGTTCAAACAGATGGAACACAACAGAAAGGAACAGAATGCAAGGATCTCGAGACACACATTTCCAACTTGAACACCTTTACAGACAAACCCATTGTGTCACTGCTCTGGTGAGTTTGTCGGTTTGTTTTGTTGTTTTGTTATTTTCTTTCTCTCATGTCTTACAGGCGCGGCCAGCATGCATGATCAGTGTTTCTGTAAAGAGGTTAGAAAGAAAGGAGGAGGCGAGAACCGGCTTGACAATATAAATAATAGTTTAATAATACACTTAAACAAAAAGACACACAAACACATGCAGGGCAGCTGCCCATAATTCTCTGTCTCTCGAGCTGCCCTCTCCAGTCGCCTTTATCCCTCGCTCGCCTCATCAGGCTGATTGGGGTCCAGGTGTGCGTCATTCTGGCCCGGCCCCGCCCTCCTCTGCGCTACAGTTTCCATGAGAACATTGATTGTTCCCAAGGGAAAGCTGATCATGCCACTAATTAGCATGCCGAGCAACACCTGGTTCCCCTCTAATTCACTCCCTTCTTAAGCACTTTGTGTTCTCACTATCTTTGCTAGATTGTTGTTTGGTGTGTAGTAACTAACCTTACTCTCTCAGCCTAGTTGGTCTTGTCTCGTGTATCTGTTGGTTGCCTGCGTGGCGGGTGTGTGGTTGCCTTCCAGTTTGCTGAGTGTCAGCTGGGTTCCACGGAGGATACCTCATCTTTGCCCACGTGTCGGGAGCTAGATCGCCCTACCCTGCTGGGCGTTGTTCTGCATCTCACTAAGCTTCAATGGAGAATTCCATGAATCTATTCCTGACTTCCACAACGCACACACTCATTCAACGAACACACTCTTCACGGGTTGCCACTTGCATGGCCACGGCGCGCGCTCTTCTCAGAGATCCCCTCCCGCTGCTGCAGCCGGTGCTGGGATCCTCGACATTCACAGTGACTACTCATATTTATTGTAAATAAATCTTTTGAACTGTTCCTCTGCTCTTGGGTCCATTTGTCTCGCTGTCACTCGTTACACATTGTTTAATCTGAGAAATGCTGATATGAGAGCAAGACGCAATGGCCAAAGAGCTCCATCTACTGTACGGGGCTGTTCACACCGAACGCTTTTGCAACAATCCAGTTTACCATTTGTTTTTCTATCTAAATGAGTTAGATGAATGTCATTGTTTCACTTTGTTTTTGTTAATTCAGCATCTTGTGCAGGAGCACTGTTTTTCAGATGCCATGTCAAGTTAAAATGAACTTTAAAACGTGTCTCGGGACACCTGGTTTCTGTTAAACTGTATTTTGTTGCGCTTTATCTAGCCTTTTTTCGTGCAAGAATGTGATTGGTCTGAAGTCATCAGCAGTGCTTGGCACACATCCAAAATTCGAATGTGCAGTTTTAGCATTCGAATGTGCATATTTTTCTTAAATTCGATGAATATTCAAATTTTTAATTTTTATTTGACAGCCATAATATCTTTTTATCCCCGAGGGGCAATTTGTTTTACAGCCAGCAGTAAACAAACAACCATCAGACAAGCATTAATAAATGGACAATAGATAAAACATAAACAAAAAATCACACTGAATTATTTAAAAAGTCAATGGCAGCTGGAACAAATGAGTTCTTAAGTCTATTTGTCATACATGTTGGTAGATTATATCTGCGGCCAGACGGAAGCAACTTAAACTCCTTGGACAGAGGGTGGCTAGAATCAGCCAAATTGACTTGGCTTCTTTAAAACCCTGAGCTTGTACAGATGAGTCAAGTCATTCAAGGTCGTGCCTGCAATTTTGCTGCACACTTTAACGATACCCTGCAATCTGTTTCTATTTTGAATGTTAAGTGACCCGTTCAAGCTGACAAAATAAAACGTAAGGACAGATTCAATAAAACAGGAATAAAATATTTTCATAAAAGTATTATCAACATTAAAACATGTCATTGCATTGGTGCTGAAAAGCTTCCTGCTTTTTCAGAAAGTGAAAAAGATAAAAAAAAATTGCTAAATGGGCCCATTCTTTCAAACTAAAATCCCTAAAAACACTCATTACATTGAAATTACAACTTCTGAACTTGTAATTATGAACTTCCCAGGAGGATTGAACACAGTTTAAACCACAACATAACTGAAATAGTGTTTATACTAGTTATGAATTAAACATATGTGGATTAGACATATGAATGAAGAAGAAGAAAAAAGAAAAAAAAAAAAACAGTCCATAACAAATTGTAACATTGAAGGGTGGAGCTGAGTCATATTTGGTGACAAGAACAGAGACTGGGCTCTTTGCATTTGGGCCAATAAGCAAAAACACAGCAACCACCCAGAACACCCTGGCAACTGCATAGCAATGTACTAAAAACACAGTTAAAACAACTTTACAACAGCAAAGCAACAACCTGACAACCACTTAGACACCCTAGCAACTGCATAGTAATGTGCTAAAAACACAGTTAAAACAACTTAACAACTGCATAGTAACAACCTGGCAACTGCATACTGTAGCAATGCACTAAAACACAGCAGATCACCTTGACAACTGCTTTGCATGCCCTAGCAACCACCCAGAACACCCTAGTTTATAAAATAAATATTGTTAGACATTTTCATGAGCACTGGTAATTATTCATACACATCACAAGTAGTGAGTAACTCATTACTTTCACAAATGACATAATAGACTTTTACTCCCAAATCAAATCAAATCAAATCAAATCAAATCACTTTATTGTCACACAGCCATATACACAAGTGCAATGGTGTGTGAAATTCTTGGGTGCAGAATCCCCTATATTCCATTACATAATACCCACTGAACATGTACTACAGAATTATTATTATTATCATTCACCATCATGTTGTTCCAAACCTGTATGACTTACTTTCTTCTATGCAACACAATAAGGAGATATTAGACAGAATGTTAGCCTGAGTCACTATTTACTTTCAGTGAATGTTTTTATATATATATATATATATATATATATATATATATATATATATATATATATATATATACTGTATATATTGAAAGTGAATGGTGACTGAGACTGTCAGTCCCTAACATTCTGTCTAACATATTTTGTGTTCCACATAATACAAAGCGTCACACTGGTTTGGAACAACATGAGGGTAGGGAAATAATGACAGAATATTAAATTATGGCTGAGCTATCACTTTAAAGAGATAGTTTACCCAAAAATGAAAATTCTCTCATCATTTACTCACCCTAATGACTTCCTTTCTTCTGCAGAACACAAATTAAGATTTTTAGAAGAATATTTTAGCTCTGTAGGCCAAAATGTTTATACTCCAAAAAGCACATAAAGGCAGCATACAAGTAATCCGTAAGACTCCAGTGGTTAAATCCATGTATTCAGAAGTAATATGATAGGTGTGGGTGAGAAACAGATCAATATTTGTCATTTTTTGCTAGACAGCAGGGGGCAATATGCAGAGAAAAATGCGAATCACCAAAAACACAAGAAGAATGTGAAAATGATCTGTTTCTCTGTTTCTCATCCACACCTATCACATCGCTTCTGAAGATACTGATTTAACCACTGGAGTCTTATGGATTACTTTTATGCTGATTTATGTGATTTTGTTTAGTTTTAAAATGTTGCCACCCATTCACTTGCATTGTATGGACCCGCAAGGGCGCAGAGTAAATGCATAAATACTTCTTATTACATGCGGGACGCGGGACAAAGCGCACTGATATATTGCTGCACTGATTTAAAAATGTACACGCGTTAGGATTAGAGCCCAAATTTACCTCAGCGTGCTGCCTTAAATTGGAGCTGTGATTTTAATCTTGAAATATCAGCTTGTCTTGGTGTTAAATGAAGGCACTGCATGACGAAACTATTCTTTTTTCACTGTGCGGAGTGAAGAAAGTGTTTCACTTTGAAGAATTTGATGCTGCTGCAGTGACTGAGTGACACCGGCTCAGCGCATACAGCTGTGTGAACTTCCGCTTCAATAATCTCTCATTAAATTACACATTAATTAAAATTAAACCCAGTAATGTAATGACAGTAACATCACCCAATGTAAAGAAGTAAAAGTAAAAAAAATCATTAGAAATTTATTTGAGTGAGAGTAAAAAGTACCCACTTTTAAAACTACTCTAAAAGTAATTTTTTTCCCAAAAAGTTACTCAAGTAAATGTAACGGAGTAAATGTAGCGCTTTACTACCCACCTCTGACCAACGGCGTACTGCGTGTATTTTTGCACGTATAGCTTGTTATTTCTTCCGGTGTTCAGTCGCAAAAGTAACAAAAGGGTTTGGAGAAATTTATCGGAGTAAAACAATACATTTTCTCTTCAGAATGTTGTGAAGTAAAAGTCCAAAGAAATATTTATACTCAAGTAAAATACAAATATTGAAAAACTGTACATAAGCACAGTAACAAAGTAGTTGTTCTTCATTATTATACAACTCTGAAGTTACCATAACTTTGTACTCATCTTGCATCCTCATGGATTTATTGTTCCTTACAACTTCTGTTATGCTATCATCCGATTCAGAGTCCCAATTTTTCCGCTTATGTGACGCATGAAAATCTTGGGAACATTCCTCACTATCCATGACTGAGGAGTCATATTCTCCATCCAAACAACCCGCCTTCATCCTCTCCAGTCACAGCACAGTCATCACTAACCCGCCAAACCACCAATGCACCAATTACGGAGACATTTCTTCAAAATACCCTCCAGTTCTGTTAACGTTTCAGAATGCACTGATGAACAGATAATTTGAATGTGCTCCCCTCTTGTCCCTCCAGTGACGGCTGGCTTTTATACAGAATTTTTACCACTTTTACTAATTGGAACACACCATTTAGTTTAAATCAAATTTACCCTCACCTCCCCAATCTTATACAAAATTAAATACATATATAGGATGGATAAAAACATTTGCACAATAAACAGATAAGATATCCTAAAAATAGCTGAAATTAACATTACTCCCATTAGGTGCGTGCTTCCAAAATGGTAAACGCCCACTCGCTCAAACAACAAACCCCAAATAAATACAGAAAGGTGGGTAAAATAATAAATTAGTCCTTGGAACACAGATGGAAGACTGATGGAAGATGGAAGACTAACTCACAGGCTCTCTGTCACAGTTTGTGTATATATGTATATACTCAGGGCAAAAATACAATACTAAAGTACAAAATATACAATGATACAATATTATGATAAAAAAAAATACAATAAACTGCAACCAAAGAGAAGCTAAGTTCATCTAAATGTACAAGCGTGAATGTAATGCATTAATAATCAATATTCAGAGGTTTCACAACATAAAATTAATATGCTACTATCCACTTTATTATAGGCCAGGCTTAAATGCAACACTCAGTTTTGTACTATTTGTAACTCTGCTCCTTCTCTCTATCAACCAAGGAGCCCATGATCTGAAACACGTTGAGTACTCCTCCTTTAAGTTAATCTGTTTTTAATGAATAGACCTAAATCAAACAACTTTCAGATGATTTTTAATTACTGTATTATGGTCAGTACATGTCGACACTAAGATAGTAGCTGTTGCTATGTATTCTTTCTAATTAGAATAACATTATCACTGCACATCCGGGCTAGAGCTACTGGGACTGAACCGGGTCTGTGTGAGTATATCTCATTAAACCAGCGCAGACTCAAATGCACAAACAGATGTGCACGGATTTGTGAACTTGGCATGGGCAGACGAGCCACTCAACGCAGCCAAATCCGCAGGCATGAGATTCAGTACGCTTTCATTTATCATGGCAAAATGCCCATGTCTCAAATGCATTCACTCTATATTCTTTCTCTGTCTTTTTTTTTTTTTTCTCGGGGTCTTTGTTCTAAAACCTCCCACCTCCATATAACTCCGACAGCCCACGCATGGTGAGTGCACACTGGCCAGCGGGTCGGCGTATTATCCGCACGCCAATGTGACGAGCACTGATTTGAGGAACTTTGTGCTGCAGGAGGACTAAGATTAGAGAACTGTGTGAAACGGAAGGAAATGTCAGCCAGTGGTTTGAAGCTGTTATGCTTCGGCTGAAAAAATATCTGGCCTTTCTTGGGGTCGCAATATGAACTCTTGTATCTACTCGAGATAGGCCGGCGAGGGCAATGACGAGATGTAATGGCCCTTCATCATCCGTTATCAATAGCGAGAATAATACAGCCACAGTCAGCATACGTACCGCAAACTCTTTGAGTGGTACAATTACTCAAGATCCACCGCAGACAGGCCGTAATTACAAATCCATTTACAGGGCGCAGAGAATAATGAGGAAACTGTGGAGGTGAGGAGTTTTTCTCCTCTCTCTTTTAAATCCGATGCAGCCGGTTCATGTCTTTAACCAAGACAAAGCACATATGTTCAGCTAACACTGCAGAAGTTTTAGGACAAAAGTCTTGATTACATATTGGTTCCCTATACAGGATGTTTTTTTGTTTGTTTGTTTGTTTTTTAGGTGTAGGTCTGTAAAGCTTGCCTTGTGAAATGTTGGATTATAGCAATCCAAAAGCTCCTCTGATGGTTTGGCCTTCAGATCAGGGCTGTGAGTTTTGACACTGCCTTGCAGAGAACTTCACAGTCCAGTGTAACATATTAGAATCTTTCAGTGGCTGAATCCTAAATTGCTATTATTGTAGAAAGTATCCCATAAGAAGCAGTGCAAACAAACAGAGTATGGCCTGGCCTAGGACGTTTCATTCAAGCAAAATATCTAAAGCACTCTAACATCAAGAGATTTATCAAAGTCCTTAATATACAATGGCCCAAAAAACATGTGGATACTTAGGGCTCTATTTTCGTGAGTGCACAAAGTATATTTTTGGTATAACTTGTTCTTGTTTCAATAAATTGATTTATTTTTTCAAAATCAACTGGTAGAAGTGAAGTTGGCCAATACAATCACTGTTAATACTAGCCATGATTTGTGTGTCAGTATATGGAAATTATTAATAATACTTCCATTCTCTATAATTTACTGGAATGACCGTACATCCAAATCCTGACAAAAATATCATTTTCCATGCAAATAAAAGGAGTGTGTCACTGTCATAGAAATATGCCTGACATTCAACAAGGACACAGTTAATGCACAAAAGAACGGAATTTTCATTTCTTCTTATTCATGGCATACAGTCCATTTGCACTGCCGACTTCTTATGAATGTGCTGTGACCCCACATCATAATAAATAGACCAAACAAATTATATTTAAACAAAACATCAATGCATTATGATTGCATAATAATATTTAGTGGGGTAAAGTTTAAGTTAAATATTTATTAAATATTCACTAATGGTTCATAAGTCCACACGCTGTGCTAAAACGTCACTGGTGTCCAAGTGTTCAAAGCAACTGCCTTGCATGTTCTGACTCAAACACTTATTAAACAAACATTTACACATTCTAAAGATTGTAAATTATATGCATAACTTACACTTTAATTGGATTAATTAATTAATGAACACTTGGACATTTCTGACATTTTAGTGCTGTGAGTGGAATTTTCAGACGGTCCCTTACAAGCGCTAGTCAATGTAAGACCAACGGAGCATTTTAAGGCATAATTCTCCAGCTATAACAAATGGTGACCGTTTGAGTTCAATGTTTTATACCTGTATAATATAGTCATATATTCTTTAACCTAATTGTGCTAATGATGTCATTGTAAAATTGTCGGCTCCAGAGAGTGCGGGAAGGAGAAACCGAATGTCAAATGAATAACAAGCCAACAACTTCTGGAGATAAGGAAGAAATTCAGCATTAGTTTCGCATCTTTGGACCTGCCAGCTCCAGTTTCGGTTCTACTTAATGTGGATTATGCATGCTGGTGTAAATGTAAGCGCAAGTTAATTTACTTTTGTAGCACAATTTCCCACATTATTATCACAAAACCCGATCTGCATCTGATTTTCTGCCTTATTAAATGCACCTGAGCCCATCTTGTTTGAGATCGCTCTTATTTAGCAAGCATTCATTATAGCAGCACCTGCAATGGCAAATGTATTATTAATACACTTAAAACTTAAAATTGGAACCCTTATAAACCACCCCACTAAAGCCCAAATAAATGACTTACCTGCAGTGAGAAAGGCTCTTATACACTAAACTCAACACATCAACGCACTTCAGACATAACAATGATTAAAAAGCACATTAAAGCCATCTTACTGGTCACTTATAATTATGATGCATGCAACTTTTTTAAACTCACAGTAATTAAGATAGATACATGCATTTAAAAATTATCTTGTTAAACTGGACCATTTAAAATGAACTAGTGAATTTAAAAATATCCTTAAAAATTCTTAAAAGAATCTTAAAAGGAAATTATGAGCATTTACAAGACCTGTACATGCTGATTATAGCCTACAGATTAAATTCTAACCTAAAACCTTGATGTAGGCTATCATTAATTTTACCCAAGATTTTTTCTGCAAAGTGTTAATGGGCTGGATCAAGTGCAATTTAATTCTGAGGTTCTTCTCCAGTTATTACACCGTCTGCATCCTATTATATAGTCCATTACTATGGCATTACAAGCAGAAGTTGGTAGTGAAAATGGACTGTATGTAATGAATTAGAAGAATCGAAAATTATGTTCTTTTGTGCTGTAACTGCATCCTTGAAGAATGTCAAGCATATTTCTATGAAACGCTCCTTTTATATGCATGAAAAATGTGGTTTTCGTCAGGACATGGAATGTAAGTATTGTAGCCATCCCAGTTACCCAACATGCTTTGCGGCTGGGGGTACTCCAGCCAGGTTTGGGGTGAAATACTTATAGAGACTTTGGAGTTTTGTGAAATGGGTTGGGGGGTGGGGGGGTGGGGTGTGTTCTATAGTTTAAGCTGAAGTATGTAACTTTTTCTGTGTTAAAATACTTTCTCCTATCCCAATTTAATATACAGAGACAACTAGAAGTAAGCCATTTAGAGGTTTATTTTCTTGAAAACTGTAAACACTGTCTCTTTGGCACTGTTTTTTTTTTTTTTTTGTTTTAACTCCACTCACTAACATTACTCAACCAATGGTGTGAGTTTGGGGGGTGATACTATCTCTTTGTTTGACCAACAGCAGGTGGGGGCCGTATTCAGAAAGCTGTTTTGAAAACAATGTGTATTTTTACAATTCCATTCGGTGGCGCTAGTGTCACAGAAATTACATCCTTCAGCTTTAAAGTTTCAAATTTTGTGTTTTAGTGCATGTTGTTTATGTGTGGTTACCATCATCTAACTGTGCAGCACCAGAGATATAGCACCGGGCTGCCAAACATGCTTAAGACTGTTAAAGTTGGTGCCTTACACTGAGTTCTGCGTAATGAATCAAATTCATTTATTGAAACATGAAAAACTTGAACCAAAAATATTTCTAAATAATCTTCAGAATAATAAAGTGTTAAAAAAAATCGTAACCACTTCACCAAATATAACCATTTCACCCTCTCCAACTTCTTTCTCTGGCCCTTTTTGCAGTCACTTAAAAATCACTCAACAACAGGCATTAAAATACCAATATACATTAGATCATAAATACAATTGTAAATATAAACACAATAATAATAATTAAAAAATAAACCATGATTGTTTCATAAAATGGCTACAACAGTGATTGTCAGGGACAAGAGTTGATGTTCCACTATATTTTCAGAGTTTAGACATGAACTTTATTACCACCTGCTGGTGGAATCTCCAAACTGCAAATGCCAGAACTGAATTTAGACTTTGTGCTGAAAACAGACATGCTATGAAATGTATTAGTGCCGGGGCCGGAGAGGGATTCACATTTAGCCCGGGAATTTCATGTCCAAGTCAGACCCCAGATTTTGTTAAAAAATTACGTCACTCCAACTTGTTCTTCGATTTCACACGAGGTTGGTGTCTTAAGACTCCCTTAAAAATAAACTCAGCAAAAAAAAGAAACGTCCTCTCAATTTCAACTGCTTTTATTTTCAGCAAACTTAACATGTGTAAATATTTGTATGAATATAAAACGATTCAACAACTAAGACATAAACTGAACAAGTTTCACAGACATGTGACTAACAGAAATGGAATAATGTGTCAAAATCAAAAGTAACAGTCAGTATCTGGTGTGGACACCAGCTGCATTAAGTACTGCAGTACATCTCCTCCTCATGGACTGCACCAGATTTGCCAGTTCTTGCTGTGAGATGTTACCCCACTCTTCCACCAAGGCACCTGCAAGTTCCCGGACATTTCTGGGGGGAATGGCCCTAGACCTCACCCTCTGATCCAACAGGTCTCAGATGTGCTAAGTGGGATTGAGATCCGGGCTCTTCGATGGCCATATGGTAGAACACTGACATTACTGTCTTGCAGGAAATCATGAACAGAACAAGCAGTGTGGGTGGTGGCATTGTCATGCTGGAGGGTCCTGTCATGAGCCTGCAGGAAGGGTACCACATGAGGAAGGAGGATGTCTTCCCTGTAACGCACAGCATTGAGATTGCCTGCAGTGACAACAAGCTCAGTCCGATGATGCTGTGACACACCGCCCCAGACCATGATGGACCCTCCACCTCCAAATCGATCCCGCTCCAGAGTACAGGCCTCGGTGTAACGCTCATTCCTTCGACGATAAACACGAGTCCAACCATCACCCCTGGTGAGACAAAACCGTGACTCGTCAGTGAAGAGCACTTTTTGCCAGTCCTCTCTCGTCCAGCGAAGGTGGATTTGTGCCCATTGTTGCCGGTGATGTCTGGTAAGTACCTGCCTTACAACAGGCCTACAAGCCCTCAGTCCAGCCTCTCTCAGCATTTTGCGGACAGTCTGAGCACTGATGGTGGGATTGTGGGTTCCTGGTGTAACTCAGGCAGTTGTTGTTGCCATCCTGTACCTGTCCTGCAGGTGTGATATTTGGATGTACCAATCCTGTGCAGGTGTTGTTACACGTGGTCTGCCACTGTGAGGACGATCAGGTGTCCTTCCTGTCTCCCTGTAGTGCTGTCTTAGGCGTCTCACAGTATGGACATTGTAATTTATTGCCCTGGCCACATCTGCAGTCCTCATGCCTAAGGCAAGTTCATGCAGATGAGCAGGGACCCTGGGCATCTTTCTTTTGGTGTTTTTCAGAGTCAGTAGAAAGGTCTCTTTAGTGTCCTAAGTTTTTATAACTGTGACCTTAATTGCCTACCGTCTGTAAGCTGTTAGTGTCTTAACGACCGTTCCACAGGTGCATGTTCATTAATTGTTTATGGTTCATTGAACAAGCATGGAAAACATTGTTTAAACCCTTTACAATAAAGATTTGTAAAGTTATTTGGATTTTTACAAAATTATCTTTAAAATACAGTATCCTGAAAAAGGGACGTTTCTTTTTTTGCTGAGTTTATAAGTATTTAATTGCACCGATCAGGGCCGGCTCTAGACATTAAGAGGCCCTAGGCAAAATTAATTTTGGAGGCACCCCTCCCATCATAAAACATATTTCTGATTTGGAAGCTAAAAGAATGTATTTTGTTAGAGCAGTAATGTTAACATCAGTTTTACTTTGGAGTAGTTCACTCAGTTAACTGATAATAGGTATTTTTTATGCAGGTCTGATTAGGAGTAATGCATATTGGTTCAACATTTTTTGGTGGAAAATAAATATCATATGGTCGAATTATTATTTTTATTAATTACTGCTTGCAACAAAGTGTTAGCTCATTCAAATAATTACTTACTCACATAATCTGCTTAAAACAGTATACTGTAATTTCTTTCAAAGATTCAGTGCCATAATTTTTGCAAGCTTAGGCGAATCTAACAAAAATCAAATAGTTTTTGACTTGTTCTTTCTCAGAGGTGATCACTGTAGCAGCCTTGTAACTTCGAAACAAAACTTTGTTACCTGATGAACTGATAAAGCCTGTGCACTCTGTCTTACAATAGCTGCATTGCAGCCAGCCAATCAGAATGTATTTTCTGCCAGCTCTTGCCATTTTTGCTGCAGTGTGCATCATGCTTGCTGTGAATGGTCTGTGGGTATTTCATGGGCATGCTGTCTGGGACTGTTTATACAACTGACTGTTTTACAGAAAGTAAGTACAGAAACTAAAACATAAGGGAGTAAAGAAAAATCAATCTCATATCCATAAGATATTATGATATAATGACAACCACTAATATGAATAGCCCATTAAAGGAATGCATCGCATTGTGTTGAAACATGCTAAATTCTGTGTTTCTGAGTCAAAAGCTCACAATCTTTCAGCTCGTTCTCTTTAAGTGAAGCATCTACTCACAGAATTGCGGGCAAAAAAAAAACTCAAAGGGAACATTACATCGACCCTGAAAACACATCTATGACCAAGACTTCCTTGGTCAACCTGTTTCACCAGAAAGACCATGCAGCATAAGTAGCTTCACCTACTAAGTTTTGGTGATCAGCATGGCTTGTTTGATTCTGTTTCAAAGACCTAATCTCAATGTTATCATTCAAAAAAATTTACATTCATTTTAATGTGTGCAAGTGTTTTCAATCCTTAAAGACCCCTAAACTTTTCATGGCTCCTTTGCAGTGTTTATTCTGGTGGCCCTCCCCCTTTAACACACCGATGTACTGCACCCACAGCAAATACTTCATTCATCATGCATCTTTGCTTCACTGAATCAGTAGCTGGGATTCCATCCGTGTATTCTTATTCAAATTTTGAGATATTGCATTAAAAATGATGGCTGGAAACACCAAGATGTGAATAAAGTTTCTAAAATGAGCATAAAAAACATATATACTGGCTTAATGTAGATACATTTTTATTCAATAAGACGTGCGCCTAAAATACAATGGAAACACATTTACCAAATACATTCCAATAGAGTCTTTAGAGGAATATAGATGTACATAAAAAAAAAAAAATTTAAAACGTGACTTTGCCTCAACAAATCATGTGAATACATAATTTGCCCAGAAAATATCGTCAATATCACAGTGTTTTAATCCATATTTTCAGAAGTGATATGATAGGTGTGGGTGAGAAACAGATCAATATTAAAGTACTTTTTTGCTTGAAATTCTTCTCCCTGCCCAGTAGGGGGTGATATGCATGAAGAATGTGAATCACCAAAAACACAAAAAGAAGAATATGAAAGAGATCTGTTTCTCACCCACACCTTTCAAATCGCTTCTGAAGATATTGATTTAACCACTGGAGTCGTATGGATTTCTTTTATGCTGACTTATGTGGTTTTTGGAGCTTCAAAAATTTGCCACCCATTCACTTTCAATGTATGGACCTACAGAGCTGAGAAATTCTTCTTAAAACCTTCATTTGTGTTCTGCAGAAGAAAGAAAGTCATACACATCTGGAATGGCATGAGGGTGAGTAAATTATGAGAGATTTTTCATTTTTGGGTAAGCTAACCCTTTAACAACAAGGCCAAACTTGGATCCATTTTGGCATTATGATTGTTGCCCAAGACACTAAAATTTCAGAGTCGCCATCTTGCAAATATGGTTAGTCTGACTTGACGTGAATGCAGCATAAGTTTTTTCTGTTACTTATTCCAGAACAGCAATGTCTGGTATCTAGAACTCCCAGAATGAAACATTCTATCCCAGCAGCTAGCATTGACCGTATGCCATGGAATATGGAACACTTCCCATTATCTTATTCCAAAAAACATCCTGTTTGATTCTAGAATGTTCTGGACTGCCTGGCTTTGATGTCAGATGAGAAAGTCTTTCTGTGCACTCTATCAGCAGTTCCAACAGAGGGCGGTAGGCCTCAGTCACGTCACACGTACTCCCAGTATGACCCAATCCAAAAAGCAATTATCTGAATGTGTACTCCTGGGCCGATGAATAGACTGCTTCTAAAGTGCCATATTAACCTAGTTGAGAAGTATCGATTGAGGTCCCTGTCCAAACGAAGAAGCACGAGAAAACATTAGGAAAAGATAGTGAGATAAAAAGAGAATGAGAGGGCGAGAGAAATAGAGATGCATCTATTCCATTGGGTTCTACCCTACAGTAGTAATGAGGTCTTGAACAGGACGGGACTCTGTATTCCTCAATGCTGTTTATAGTGGAGATGCTTTTCACTCGGTTCTCGAACTCCAGCAAATGTCTCATCTTCTCTCATTTCCACCAATATCTGTCTTCTCTCTCTCTCTCTCTCTCTCTCTCTCTCTCTCTCTGTCTTCATCTCTCACAGCCTCTCTCTCTCTCTTTCTCTCTCTCTCTTCAGTTTAAATGGATGCCATATCTCTAAAACTGCTAAAATCATTGAAAAATATTAGTGTTATGAGAGTATTTAGGGATTGTGGTCAAATGAAATTAATATTCTTGATCACAATAGTACAGTGTAGTGATGACTGCCAAATTAATAGACTTTTATGACAGCTGACTAAACAACAAAAAATTTAAGTATATTTTCACTCACCTTCATGTCATTGCAAACCTATATGCACTGCGTTTAACGTTAATGACGCCAAACGCCATCGGCTTTCACAGGTTTTGCCACCAAAACTGACACGAGAAGGCTTTTATCTAAACTGATTTGAATTTGCAGTATGAATCACAACATCTTTTGACAGGGCTGTACAGTGTGACAGTTTTGCTTACATTTGTGTTTAAAATTATAACATGCAATGACAAATTTTAATACATTCGTACGTGTGCGATAAGCGGTGTTGGGTTATACAGTATATGTTGAGTTACACAAAATAGTAATCCACTATAAATGAATAATTTCTTCTCTAAAATTGTAATAAGATTACTTTACTGATTACTTTATCCAAAAAGTAATCACATTATCAGGGTTCCCACTCATTTCAAGGCAAAATTTCCCAGGATATTTTAAGAGTGCAACATCTTAACACAGCACTATACGATACATCATATGTGTAAAGTCAGTGAGCATGGCCGTGAAGTTTTGGTATTTTTGTGCAACCCCAAAAAGCTGTGATATAATTAAATAAATATATCGTCTGTATGTGCTGTGTGCTCCAGAGCACTCTGCTCTCTGCCACACTACACACACACACACACACACACACACACACACACACACATACACACAGTGCACGTGATGATCATGATGAGGTGTTTACAGTGTATGAGCGACCACACATTCATTTTGAAGCACGCAGCATATGCATATTATATATTTATTTCATTTAATCGCAGTCTTTTTTGGTTTAATGATCACACTTGGACATATTGCGATTTTTACTTGATTTGTTTATTTGATTGATTGTGCATTCAAACAATCATTTTCGTCCCAATATGTCATATTCCATGACATTCTGCGTTTTATAGATAATGCCATTTTTATGACTGATTTGTGATACCGTCCATGTTTTCTGCATACTACATGTGGTAATTGCAGTATAAGCGGACTACGATCATTGAGTTATTAAAAATTAATTCACACCCTGAGGTGTAAAGGCCACATCACCACCTCAGGGTGTGAATTTATTTTCAAAAAATCTGCGGTTTGACTGTCATTTTTGTCTAAAGTTTACAACCTAAATATTTTTGTAGTTAACACAACAGCAATGTTGGAATGAAAAAAAAAAAAAAATATATATATATATATATATATATATATATATATATATATATATATATATATATATTTACAGTATTTTGCTGTAATACTTAAATGATTTCCTTGGAGCAAAGCAGAGATGACAGCCCTTACAAAAATTGAGAGCTCCGGCAAACTTGCTGCAAATTCACCACTTATGATTTTTACGTGCAAATGAGCTTTGCGGCAATCTCTTCATGGTTGCCAAAGCTTTGCTGCAGGTTCACCACTACCGGTGAAGAGCTGCAAACTTCTGGCAAACATCTGCGGCGATTCCTAAGGTCATTTGCGTGGGAAATTTGTGGCGAGTTTACAGCAAATTTGCGACAAGTTTGTCAGAACTTTTGATTTTTTGTAAGGGAGCAGATGAGCAGAGAATGTACGTGGCAGGGCTTCATTCGTGGCAGTCAATCGTTGATGTTGTTCCACAACCAGCAGCCATATCACCCTGCAGCTCTAGACTCTTTGCCCACTGAAGCTAAGCAGGGTTGAGTCTGGTCAGAACCTGGATGGGAGACCTCCAGGAAAACTCAGGTTGCTGCTGGAAGAGGTGTTTGTGAGGCCAGCAGGGGGTGTTCACCCTGTGGTCTGTGTAGGTCCTAACACCCTAGTATAGTGATGGGTAAACTGTACTGTAAAAAGGCACTGTCCTTTGGATGAGATGTTAAACTGAGGTCCTGACTCTCTGTTGTCACTTCTTATTAAGAGTGTCCTGGCCAAATTCCCCCCATTGGCCCTTCTCAATCATGGCCTCCTAATAATCCCCATCTATGAATTGTCTATATCACTCTACTCTCTCCACCAATAGCTGGTGTGTGGTGAGTGTACTGGTGCACTATGGCTGCTGTTGCATCATCCAGGTGGATGCTGCACACTGGTGGTGGTTAAGGAGAGTCCTCTGTTCATCATATAAAGCACTTTGAGTGTAATATCAGAAAAGCTCTATAGAAATTTAACATTCATTCATTCATGTGCACTCGCCGGCTGTGGCAAAACGTATTTGACACATCCTGAGTCCTGATCATTACCATGTTTTTGTACATGTAACAAAAACCTTGTTAGCGACACAGTCATTACAGTTGTATTATACTAAATATTTTCCAGGACATTTATGAATTTATATCATTTTTCATGACATTTCCATGACTGGAAAACTGCATTGCAAACCCCCCCCCCCCGATACACACACACATACAGCTACATACTACCAAACTATAACAGACAGTTTACTGTTGCACTGCACTGTTATGTTGCACTATTGTATGTTTTGTATGTCATATGTTGTACTACGATCAAGAAACCAGCGTATTTGCTTAAATGTATCCTGTATACCTGACTTTTAGTATAAAGAGAAGATTGTTGAAATTATTTGAAAGTTATGAAGGTAGCTTGCAATTCGTCAGCGTTAGCAGGCAAGATCAAGTTAGCTACAATGACACAGATCAATCATTATGGCACTATATTTCACATGCTTTGCAGTTATGTAAGCTTACCTGTCCAATAAGAAGAATGGCAATTCACGGTCGGTTTTGATACCCAAAACCAAACAAAGTTCCCTCCAGGAATCAAATGCCCTGCTGATGTTCACTCTAGTTTTCGCTCGACCACTATCACGTTCCTGCTTAGCCAGACAGGATTCAGTAGATAAATGTTTTATGTTTTTTTTTTGTGTAGGAGTCGATGTTGTGCTGGGAGCCGGACGTTTGCTGGATTCCATCTCTAAGATAATGTTACCTAGTGTTGCAGACTGTCTGTTGACACGGAAGAGAAGCTATTACTGAGGCGAGGCTCTCGGGAGCGCGCATAAACGTCACATCCTTTGGATTTTCCCGGCAAAACCGACCCGCTCCCTTTGCGTGAAAATCAATCTACAGGCTTTAATAGGCAACCTAGGAAGTCTGGGAAGGGCTCATTTCTTAAGTTGCGTTACAAGCTGTTCACACACTGGCAAAAAAAAGGTGAATATTACAGGATTAACAAATTGTTACATATTGCATCTTTAATGAAGTGTGGAAATCGCAATATAGCGTCTTTTTTTATAAGATACTTTATGCTTGCAAGTCAAATTTCGGTTTTAATAACCAAAAAGAAACATATTTCTCCTCAAATTCATTGATTTATTGTTCTATTGAGAGATATTCCATGCACTTCTGTTTTGAAAGAATAAAACAAACTTGATCCAACCCAGATGCACAACATCAAGATTACTTTTTGTTTAAATTAACAAGCCATTGGACTAATCACTTTCAAAAAAGCACCATGGTATCACCAGTTTTTGGACATGCCAGTTTTTGTAGGCTGCTATGGTAAATATTCCGTTCATACGTACGTCTATCCATCCATCTATTTATACACATATAAATATATAGATTTATATATGTATTAGTGCCCTTTTTATCCTTTCACCCCTGCAGAAGTCTGTGCACACCACTGCTGGAAAAGCTGTACTATTGTGAAAATATCTGAGCTAGGGGTGTGCAGCGAAGCCATTATCAGTATTTGTATCTGTTACTATGACTAAATTATCTGTATCTGTCTCTGTATTTGGATAGAGCCGGATGTAGGCATGGCTTACACCGGAAGTGTCTCAAAACTCATTTTAAAATGTAAGGTGAGACAAAGAGACCCAAAAGCAGAAGATTTATTAACAATAAATTATAACTTCAGCAGATCCAGGTGAAGTGTGGAGATCCCAGCACCGACTGCAGAAGAAGATGATGGGTGTGTTTGTCGATGAGTGCGCGCCGACCACGCAGTGAGAGATCCGTAAGGAATCCTTTGTGAAGAGTGTGTTCATAGGTGAGTGTAAGCGTTGTGGTAGTCAGGTGCAGATTCATGAGGAATTCTCCATTGAAGAGATGTGGATGAAGAGAACAGGTGTACAGCAAACTGGAAGGCAACCACACTCCTGACATGCAGGCAGAGACGGGCAACCAAAACAAATGCACGAGACAGGACCAACTTGGCAGAGAGAGCGAGGTGAGGTGAGGACACCAAAAAACAATCTAGCAAAAACATGACACAACAAAGGGCTTAAATTGGCAGTGAATTAGTGGAGAGACAGGTGCCGCTATCACACTAATAGACCTTTTTCATACTCCAGGTTTTGGAAAGCAGAAGTAAAAGTTTGCAGGGTAAACTTCGACAGCAGTGAATGGGAATGAATGGGAGATCACAGCAAATATTATTTTCACTTACCCATTTGCTCCAAGACCAAAAGAAAAAATCCACTATTACATTTGAATGACTTTCCAGAAGAGGAAAAAAATTGAGAGCGGTGGATTGAGAAGCTGTCACTGAAGCCCCCTCACAGTGTCATGTTTATGTGTTTTGTTCTTGTTTTCATGTCTTTTATTTTCAAGTTTAGTTCCTGTTCCTGTCATGTCATGTGATTTCCTTTTCCCTCATGTGATCTTGTCATGTGTTTCCCCTGTTCATGTGTCTTGTTTTCATTGGTTCATTGTTTGATTACTTTGTTATTAGTCTTGTCTTTTCATTGGTTTAAGTTCATTTAGACTTGTTATCTTGTTTACCTGTTACCCATGTCCTTGTAGTTAAGCCCTCATGTTTGCCATTGTCTAGTGTCAGGTATTGTGAATGTAACTTTGTTGTTTAGCCAAGCCAAGCCAAGCCAAGCCAAGTTTTATGTCAAGTCAAGTTTATGTCATAGTCAAGTCTAGTTCATGTTTATGTTTTATTTACATTTGGATTTACTGTTTGGGATTTCATGTTTGGATTAAATTGCACTTGGTTTCCTCATTTCTTCGTCATCCTCTTCATAATTGTCATTGCCAGCCCATCGTTACACACAGCTGTGGTAATTCGTTTTTAAAAACGAATTCCAGGGTAATATATATACAATATATATATATATATATATATATATATATATATATATATATATATATATATATATATATATATATTAAAATAAGCATACTGTTATAAATTGACACTCAATATTTAAAAAATTCACTGGAACTGTGACACTCTCTAAAATTTTTAGTTTCTGCATATAAAATATGCCTCGGATAGGCCTATTTAATTATTATTATTATTATATGAATTATAACATTGATGTATATTTTTTTTTATTTTCTCCCCAATTTGGAATGCCCAATTCCCAATGTGCTCTAAGTCCTCGTGGTGGCATAGTGACTCGCCTCAATCCGGGTGGCAGAGGATGAATCTCAGTTGCCTCCGCATCTGAGACCGTCAATCCGTGCATCTTATCATGTTGTTGAGTGCGTTACCGTGGAGACCTAGCACGTGTGGAGGCTTCACACTATTCTCCGCGGCATCCACGCACAACTCACCACGCGCCCCACCGAGAGCGAAAACCACATTATAGAAACCACGAGGAGGTTACCCCATGTGACTCTACCCTCCCTAGCAACCGGACTAATTTGGTTGCTTAGGAGACCTGGCTGGAGTCACTCAGCACACCCTGGATGCGAACTCATGATTACAGGGGTGGTAGTCAGCATCTTTACTCGTTGAGCTACCCAGGCCCCCCATATTGATATATTCTTAATTTTTTCTCACCAGATGAAGCTGAATATGGAGGTTACCTTAACTGTGGAATGTGTTTTTAGCTTTGGTTTCTCCTGGTATTTTTAACATTGATATCTGCTGAAAAAGAATTTTGGTTTGTCTGCAATGTGCAAGTATATGTTTAAGTTTATGTGCAGTGTGCAAGTATAACAATGTTATTCTGGAGGCACGAGGTGTCAGGAAATTGTGAAATGTCAAGCACACATTTTGCAGTGAATATTAAATACAAATACAAACATTAAAATAAATGAGAAAAAAATAATTAAGCCTACAAACAGGTGAAAGCCCTGTAAATTTATATCAGAAAGATTTATGATAGGCTACACTTGAGACTTATTTTGTGTTCACATATTTTAACATAATGTGGAGGACATACTGTAATTATTTTGTTAAATGACGTGCAGAATTAGCAAAATGCAGTGGAATAAATAGCAAGAGTGAGCCTCTATAAATATCTAGCGAGAAAAGTGGGAAACATTTTCTCTGCAATCCTCCGTGCATGTGCATGTGGCCTAACATGCCAAATAAATACATATTTTTCATCCTTTCATTCTCAATCACCTTTTTGCTGATGTATTTTAATCGCTTTCCACTCTTAATTAATCTACAAACAAATAGAGAAAAACTAAAAGTTTATCCAGTCAGAATTTATTCCTTGATGCTTACAAGCAAAGTGTGACAACTGTTTTACAAATCGAATGCCCGAAGCAGCGTGAGTTTGAGCTCCACCCCGTCAGGCCTTCAGAATTTCTTCAGAATCCCTCAACATTGCAAATGAATGGGCAACTAAAGTCAGATTGTCAGATTCATCAGCCAATCAGACTGATTTTTTTGTTCTTGGTGGGTGTGATCTTTAGGATATGTCCCGGTCAAGGCCTTCTAGCTGGCCTTGAGTGACGCAATCACGCTTTAAGTGATGTAATCTGAAAGCGAAGAGCGCGATATCTTGCTGACGAGTCGGCTGTCATCACTGCTGTTATTGCCGCTGAGAAAGAGATCCTTATGGATTTAAAAACACGAGATGTTCTGCATGACCGTGTGATTGCTTAATTTATTAAACAGGAAAGGAGGACTGATTTTCACTTTAAGCAAACTGGTAAGTGCTTTTTGCATTGTTATAGCAACATCAGGAGTATTCTAAGTGTAAATTAGGCTGCTGGAGCATTCAGTGTCGGATCAAGCTAATAAACTTAAAATGCACGGCCCTCCACTGTTTAGGAACAAGCCAATTAACTAATGAATGTAGCCAGTACAACTCAGTATTAAAAGAAAAGAAAACAAAAATGTGACTGAGACCAGTGTTTGATGAATCAAGGTTTCTACTGGCAGACAGGCAGAGCAAATGACTTCCTTCCCCCCTCCTGTCAATCAAACGGCCCCTTTGTCCTCCCTGAACTGATGGGGGTCAAAGATGGATTCTGACGAAAAGTCCATTCTGAGTGGAGACGCACAGCAGGATCAGACGAATGACAAGGTACTCCAATTAAAGATGGACCAGGATCACTTATCACATCACACACACACACACACACACACACACACACACACACTTCTACTCTTCTGATTTTATAGGGCCAATTTTGCAATTAGAGATATTGTTGACAGCAGATGTCAAAAAATGGAAGAGAGAGAGAGAGAGAGAGAGAGAGAGAGAGAGAGAGAGAGAGAAATATGGTGTGTTGCTTTCTACACAACCTAGTGATTATGTGTGTTTGCCCAATCACTTCTTTTTCTATGCAAACACACACACACACACACACACTAAAACCTCTTAATTCTCACCCCACAGCTGTCCTCATTGTGCAGTGGTTTTCAACTGGTGGGTTGCAACCCAAACATTTTTGGGTCACAGGTCTGTTATGAAATAATCATTGGTAAATGAAAATAATAACATGCAACTAACCATATAATCATACATAGTTAGGAAAGCAAAATAAATAGACTTATTAACTTTTAAAAGGGATGTTTCAGTGTCTGTACCATGATGCAGCACTGCATGAACTGCAGAACCAGTCAATGCCCTTATTGTGCTGAATGACAGAGATAAAAGATAAAATAGATGGTTCAAACTAACTTTTGATTCAACGCCATTGTAAAACTACTATAAACACACCTGAGACAGCATATTTTATAGGGTTTATTATACTTCTGGCAAGCTCCAAAAAGCACATAAAGGCATAATTAAAGTAATCCATACAACTCCAGTGGTTTAATCCATATCTTCTGAAGCGATCCAATCAATTTGGGGTGAGTACAGATCAAAATACAACTCCTTTTTCACTGTACATCTTGCCATTGCAGTCTCTAAGCACGATCATGATTTCCACTCGATTACACTTACTTCCTAATACTTGGCACGTGCATCTCACCCAACACCATTTAAATCGCTTCAGAAGTCATGGATTAAACCACTGGAGCAGGGGCGTCATGCACCTTTTATTTTTATTTTTTAGAGGGCAACAAGTTCAGCCACCGCAACCCCGATAACCCCCACCCTTCAAAAAATGGTTTGTATTTCTCCAAGAGTGAGTTATTTCTCCATAAGAATAGAACTGTGAAGTCACTCACTCATTCACTATTCTCTCTAGAGATTGTCACACAATGCACTATATATTAAATATGGAGCGATCAATCAGATCAGACTGTGCTTAAAAGAACTGAATAAATAAAAGCTATGCAGGCTGATTAAAGTTATCTATGTCAGACGGTCAGTGCTGCTTCATTCCATTCAGCCACCCGCTGTCTTTCTCCTGAAAATCCGGAATATGTGGCTGCTGAGGAATCATGTAAAACTGCCTTTCCTTAAAGTTTTTATAATAACTGGAAAGGAGAGAATTTACACTGAAATATGATAATAAGCCGGTGCTTACTTTAAACATGAAGAAAAGAGAGTGTACAGACACCACAAAACCTGTCAAATGCATTCAATACAAGGAAATGATCAAACAAAAACATAATCTATATTAGACTATAAAAAACTGATTGACTATTGACAGAGATCAGACATAGTTGGCAACCGTTAACTACACTGAAGTTGATGCAATTAATTAGTTTTTATTTCCATAACACCACATCTTTCCCATGAGATCGATTTACAAAGCTGCGTATAACGGAACATATAATAAAGACATGTGAATAAAGATTTCTGCCAAACATATTCTTTTTTACATACAAAAATTATTTAACTTAATTATCGAGGTTACAAATACATTTTTGCAAGTTCAAATAATCCTTTCAAAACCCTATTGGGAGCATGTGCCCCCTCAGTCTGAATGGGCATGACACTGCTGCACTGGAGTCTTATGGATTACTTTTATGCAGCCTTTATGTCCTTTTTGGAGCTTGAAAACATGGTCACCATTCACTTGCATTGTATGGAAACACAGACATCATATCTCCATTAAAATATCTTTGTGTTCCGCAGAAGAAAGAAAGTCATACTTAGTGCTTTAAACATTTGTGTTTGGAAAAACATGAGGGGGAGTAAATGATGCCAGAATTGTCATTTTTGGGAGAATTGTTCCTTTAACTCGGGTAATGGGAGTTTTAGGCTCAACTTTTACAACACACATTCTCTTGTGGATTGTTGCTTTAACATAAAACAACCAAAAATCCAACTGTTTGCAAAAGTTTCTCATATAAAAACTAGATTTTTACATTTTCTGAAGGAAATGTGAGTGCTGCTTGTCTTTGCAGAACGCACTGCCACAATGCCAGTGTTTCTAGGGGTGCTGTAGCTGATACCATCACATTGCTGTGAAGTTGCTAGGGTGTTGTGGTTGTTTCTATTTAGCTGCTATGTGGTTGCTAGGGAGTTCTGGATGATTGCAAGATGTTGCATACTGACTTAATAAAAACTCCACCCCTAATTCTCTGTTATATACTGGTCTCTAGATATGGCTCAGGTCCCTTTCTCAATGTATGTCTATGGGATTTTTTCCACCCAATTTATGGTAATTTATTGGTTTTATCGAAAATTATAAGCCAGATCTTTTGGAATTTTCCAATTTTCCAGTGTGTGCTGCTTGTCTGTGCAGGACACACTGCCACAATGCCAGGGTGTTTCTAGGGGTGTTGTTGATGATATCATCGCATCACTGTGCAGTTGCTAGGGTGTTGCTACTGTGCTATGTGTGGTTGCCAGGGTGTTGCTATGCAGCTGGTAAGGTATAATACTCTGCAGTCATTCTAGGTGGTTTCTATGGAGTTGCTATGCGGTTGCTAGGGTGTTCTAGATGGTTTCTATGGAGTCGCTATGCGGTTGCTAGGGTGTTCTAGATGGTTTCTATTGAGTCGCTATTCGGTTGCTAGGGTGTTCTAGGTGGTTTGTAGGGAGTTGCTATGCAGTTGCTAGGGTGTTCTAGATGGTTTCTATGGAGTCGCTATGTGGTTGCTAGGGTGTTCTAGATGGTTTCTATGGAGTCGCTATTCGGTTGCTAGGGTGTTCTAGATGGTTTGTATGGAGTCGCTATGCAGTTGCTAGGGTGTTTTAGGTGGTTTTTATGGAAAACCACACGCACACACACACAATACCAGGGTCATCCTTCTGTACGCTTGCCGTGAATCGAGATCTGTTGAGTCTCGGAACAAAAGGGGTTGAGTCCGCATGGATATGATTATACTGCATTTTCTGATTATGATTAATGCCATTGTGAAAGTGAAAAACTCATCTGACTCGCAATATGATAAACACACACTGATCCCCCATCGCTCTCTGTCTCTCTCATATATGCAACAAACTCTACCAAATCCTCCATTTATTGCAATAATAAAAAAAATCATATACAAACTAAGTATCTTTTGTCTTGTTTTCTAGTCTCTAAACATCCTTAAAAGATTTTAATATTACTTTTTTTGGCAGGGTCAGACATCAACCTGAGTGTGTTAATTTTATATTTCAAGAATTGATGATTGAAAAAAAAAAATTTCAGCCCTGGCCACAACACAAAGTTTTGTGAAGTATCTTTCTCTGCCTCACCCCGTTAACGTATGCAACAGTGGAGGAGAGGAATGTGACATGTTAATTTCTAATGTTAAAGGTTCTTTTTTTATAATCACCTTTCATGTGACAAGCTCTCATTTTGTTGCTATTCCAGTTGCTGGTGAAGATAATTACATTGCGGAGAATTTGGATTGCAAATAGGACGGTTAGTCTTTGAAGCACAGATGAAGGCAGTTAAAGAAAACTCAAGGTATCAACCTGTTGGATCAGAGCTATCGCACAGGAAATTCCTTTACAAAGAGTACTGTGGTGGATGGTATTAGATATTAATGGTACTATCTAATCTTAACACATTTATTGAATGTCTGCGCTCCTCTTACAGTAATCAGTAACCCTTATATGTTAATAAAGTACTTATAAATAATTTGTAAACTATTAGTTTATATTTAATTCATAATTTATAAATTGTTGTCTGTTAACACATTAATAGTCTATATACAAATAGTATGTTCTTCATTTATTGTCACTGTAATAAACAAACGACTATTGTTTAATTAGTTAATATGTAAAGGGTTAGACAAAGTTTTGGTTGCACTTTATTTTACAGTATGTGTACTTTCAGTATAATTATGGTGTACTTACCCAGGAAAGTACTGAGTAATAATAGGTCCCTACATGTACTTAATATGGGTTAAGGTTAGGGTTAGGTTTAGGGTTAGCACCTAGTAATTACTGTAGTTATTGTAATTATATAGTAAGTAAATGTAGAACAGTATTGTAAAATAAAGTGCTACCAAAGATTTTTTTATCATTTGTGTACAACTTGATAACCATACCTAACAAATGAATTTCAAAACCAATAGTAAAGGAGTTGTTAAAGGTTCATGAGAACATTAAGAAGTTATTAATTAATGGTTAATAAAGAAATGTAAAGAAATGTTTAGGCTATGTTATCTGTATCACTTGTATTGTGTGTTTTGAGTCTTACTGGTCTTACTACAGTAATGGATCATTAATAAATGTCTTATTAGGGGTAAATAGTTCTCATTTTAGATTAAGTCATGGAAAATACTAAATTGTCATTAATTTTTTTAAAACTACCTTTATTATGCATTAATTACATTAATAGTAAGCGTTCCTAGAATGTTTACAAATACATTAATTAAGCATAAATGTGTATCAATTCACTATATACATACATATTTCTTTACATTTCGTTATTAACTATAAATTAGTAACTTCTTAATGTTCTCATGAACCATTAACAACTCCTTTACTACTAGTTTGAAATACATCTGTTAGGCATGGTTAACAAGTTGTTCACAAAGGATAAATATATATATATATATATATATATAAACGGCAAAACTTTAGTTGAAGGATCAGAAATTAGACAGTAATTCATGACTAATAATTATACTTGTCAGTGACTAGTTATGGACTTATGAACTGATTAAACAATAATAATTTATAATTACAGTGACAATAAATGAAGAACATACTATTTGTATATAGACTGTTAATGTATTAACAATGTAGAGACAACAATTTATAAATTATGAATTATCTATAAACTAATAGTTTACAAATGATTTACAAGTAATTTATTAGCATATACTTATTATAAAGTGTTACCCAGTGATCTTGATGTTTGATATGAATATTAGCATTTGTAAGACAGTTTTGAGATTAATTGGTCTAATTTTGTATCATTGGAAGTAGAGGTCGACCGAGAGTGTATTTTGCCGATACCGATAACTAAGGTGGTGGAAAGTGCTGATATCCGATTAATCGGCCAATAGTTTTTCAAATCAGTTTATTAAATGTTCAAATAGTGTTCAAAAGTTTTCAAAAAATGTTCTGGGGTCTTTTAGCACCTGCATCAAGGTGGCTTTAGCCTCGTTGTACCCTACGTTTCAGTGTCTATGCAAATGTATGGCATGGTCGTGCCATGGAATATGTTCTAAAAAACACAGCAGTACCATGGCACATGTAAAAAGAAAATAATAATAAAAAAAAAATCAAACAACCACGCTAATATCATGGGACATTTCCTTAAAACCATGGTACCACACTCCAAACAACTATGTTAGCACTATGGTACTTTTTTGGTACTTTTTCATTAGTGTTAATGAGGTTTCTCAAGACAGTCTGCAGATGATTGGCCATGTGTGGGGTGCACACAGGACGGCTGTGTTTTGCTTGCTTTTGGTTTTATCATATTTGTCAGTTCAGCTGTGTGGAGGAATAACAAGCAGGCGAGTTTAATCTTGTGCAGGAGAGATCTGATGAAGGCAGACAGCAATAAGAGCAGATCTCATTAACACCGCTGTGTAGCTTTATCCTAATGAAGTTATAGCACAGCCAAACTAATTACACATGCAAATAGAATTAGCACGAGCAAAATAGCGGTGCTTTTGGATTGTGTCCTCGCATTTCAGAAATCTAAAGCATTCGCCAACATTTTTATCAATAAGTGAGTTGGCATTTACCACAACCTATTAAACGGAATACCTTAATAGTCATCCAAATGGGTGTTGGTAAAAGGGATGGTGAAGACAACATAATGGAATGCTCTAAAGGGCGAGAAAACTTGTGAGCAAATGTTGTCGTTTCTTTTGTTTTTTAGCTTGATGTTCTCTTTACCAAGAGTGCATATCAATGAGCTGAATGACTGAGTTGTTCATTTCATCCGCGAACGAGTATAGCAGTTCATTCAGTTTGTTCATGAATGAGACGTATCATCTTGTTCAGACTCAAACAACCAGCTCAACTGGTTCAGTGAAGGGGCGTATTTGTTCAGCGAGTGAAACCAATGATAGGCTCCTTCACAGCCCACACTCAAATGCTATTAGCTTGTGCTATAGTGAGTCTTTACAGGTATGAAAGCAGTCTCGCACTTCAAACTAAAGCTCATTGTCTTCAAAATTCAGTGAACGAGAAATCAGTGTTAGGAGTTGAATGAGAATTATTCTTTCACTTAAAAAATTCATTAAAAAAGATTCGTTCACAAATGAAACATCACTACTATCAAGTCGGACAAAATGTCTTACCGATCAGTCTGTGCACCGAAGCATGAAGCCGAACACACCTACTGTCTTAATAAAGGAGATGGCAATCTCCACACCTGTGTCTTTGGAGAAAACATAACGTCAACTTGAGTCTTGTAAGTCAGTCATAAAATAGCCCAGACGGCAATGAACCGCTTTCATATTGTTGCGACAGTAGATCACTGTTTGTTAGTAAGTTCTGTCAGGGTTTCTATAGATAAAACATGTTTTAATTTAAATTGCAGAGGATCAAAGCAAGAATTACAACTTGTCGGTTCATTGTTCACTGTGCAGAAATTAACGCTAACAATACAATTATAGTAATTTAACTATTTAAATTTGCAATTGTCATTTTATCATAATATTTTGAGAATACATTCAAAATAACGAGAAGAAAGTCGAAGCATTATGAGATTAAAATCATAATATTTTGAGAATAAATCGAAAGTAACATCAAAGTGATATGGTGTACAACAGCAAAGTGGAGCATCTGGATCTTTACATACAACACCACTAACCAGGGAGATAACTTGGCTATGCAACCGAGCTGAATTTGTAGGAAGTTTTTGCGAGCTTTCTGTTCATAAATGAGGTGTGCATTAGTACAGGAGTTTTCAACATGTGGGCGCCTGTCAAGGGAGGCGTGAGATATCGGCTCACACTCAAGTGAAGCGAAAAATAATTGGAACTGCTGTGAATTATATAAGTCCATATCAAGGTATTGTATGTGGTAACATCCCCTCAGTTACAGTATTGTTTAGAGAGGAAACCCCAATAACAATGCTGAGCGGGACTGCGCGAATCTGTCTGGTTCTTTCTTCTGAATAAATTACATTTCCTACATAACCGCTGCAGTGTCTGGATACTAATAACTCTGTGCCGATGAGCCAAAAGACCAAGGATTTCTTTATTGCAAAATCCTATTCTAAAGTATGATTTATCTACGTCCTTCACATCCATCTCTTGCATTAATGAAGCTGCTGTCTCGGCATCCGTTCTATCGTTGTGATAATGACGCTCTGTTTAGCCTAGTATTGAGATTTATTTCTCTAATATTTCTACTTTATTCACACAATATACTACTTTATTCTCACAATGCTTTTTATAACCAAATTTATTTTACAAACGCATCTCAAAACACCTGCGTTGGGTTTCATGACTGTTACACCATTAAACATGATTCCAGGTTGTTTTTAACAAAGAAAAGTTTCAACGGTAAGACCGTTTTTTCTCCCCTCTTTGCTCTGGTGTGCAGATTAAGTACAATAATTAGACAAGTTCAATGTCATTTGATTTTAAACCATTTAAAAATCAAGGCATCCCAAAGAGGCTATTTAAAGGCAGCGGTGTAACTCCACGAACATGACATGGAAATGTGAACCAGCACGGGCAGAGCGCATTTACTGGCAGTCGTTTTGTTTGACTTTAATGTGAGATTTTAACATTTTAAGACCTATGTATTGTGCTATTTAGGCATATAGCTCACTGTGCTGCTATTTTGAGTTGTGTTTGAGGAAATTCCATCGCAATAAACATTCTTTATTCCCGCGTACCGACTCCCGACTAAACCCGAATAACCGAACAAGATGCATTAAAACCTACTTGGTGTGTGGATTGTTAAAAACAAATGAAGATTAGAAATGAGGCATATAGATTATACATGTAGAAATAAGGCTCGCATAATAAAACCTCAGTGCCTCTGATATAGAAAAGCTGCACCCCAGGATCATTCATAACGATTTGTCTGATGAACTTGAGCACAAACAGCAGGTAAAATTCAAAGTGTAAACTGTCAATTAATGCAAGTTGGGCTCACTGATCAGAATTAATTTACATTTGAAACCAGAATTGAAGCCTGCCTTGTTGCTTTTGTACCCTGATGTAATTAACATTAAGCCTTTTATTTTTTTTCTCTCTCTCATCACAAAAAAACATTTGGGCTATTAACTAAAGATCCGGGGCTTCAGCCCTATCAGCCAGGGTCTAGCTCCGCCACTGAGTTCTGTTAGTTCAGCTATTTTCACTATATTGTAGCTTTTCCAGTAACAATCTACATTTCAAATTCAAATGAATTTTAAAGCAGCGCTGTAGCGTCACATAACGCTTCATTTGTCACACTGTATTCTGAACGCCCAATGGAATCAATGGAGTAATCAAACACACTCTCTCTCATGTAGCACTGGGAAAACCGAATCATTTAAGTGAATCGCTTCTTTCAGACAGTTCATGTAAATAAACTAGTTCATGTAAATGATTACTGAAGGTGTCGATAGACTATGTGATCTGTGTCGTGGTGGGCGTTTCTTCTGCTGTTGCTTTAATGTTATTGGTGGACTGCACTCTGGCCATAGTAGCTTTGGAAATTCTGATTACAGATTATACAGTGGGTAAAACTAAGATATCATTCTAATTTGACAAGGAATCAGTTCTATTGCTTCTAACAATGAACATTTTGCAGGGGAGATTGTTTTTTATATAACCTGCTGCAGGGTTCAATGATTCATATCATGAACAAGATTATAAAGACCTCCCTTTTAATCTTAATTTATTTTTTAATTTATGTATGTATGGCAAGCCAAATTTACTTTGAATCATGTGCAGGATATGAATTATAGATATCAACAATTCCCTTTTTATTTATTTTATTTATTAAAATGCTCATTCTTGATATCAGGAATGGATTACTACTATAGTGAAAGTGTTTAATATATATTTGCACTAGTAAACGTTCATTCTGAATGTATAAAAATGATTACATTATTTGCAGAAATACACATTCTTAGTATCATAAACATAATTCTTAATATCCGTAACTGCATTTTTACTAGTAGAATTTCACAATGATCTGTCATTAACTAAAACAAAATTACTGATATCAATAATTAATTTCTTACTATTCGAAATTCCATTTATACCTATCAGCACTTCTTATCAGTAAAAATTATATTTTTTATCAGTAAATACATTGTTACTAGTACAAATATCAATTCCTGAAATCAACAATTAAATTACAACTAGTAAAAATGTTTTTGACATCTTCAAACGTATTTCAACATGATAGATTTAGCATTTCAGATATCTGGAAATGTATTTCAGATATCAAAAAAACTGGAAAGTCATTACTAGTTAAAGTACAATCATATTACAGATATCTAACACTGACATTGCCACTAGTGAAAGCCAAATTAGAGATTTCAAAAAGTAGCATTTTTACAAGTCTTAATTCACATGTTTATCAGGAATGGGCATTTGCACTAGTAATAATGCAATTATTGATACTGTTATGTGAAATTAGAATTTCAACTAGTAAGAAATTAATTATAGATACCAGTAATTGTGTTTTCTGAACAGGAGTGAATGAATGGCGTGCTATACAATGATGTTGTTAATTAAATAGCAGGTGTGTTTTAATGCGCAACCTCGTTGTGTTACAGGCAACTGAACAATCAGTGTATCAATGTTTACTGGATCAAGGCCCTAGCTAGTGCCTGAATTTGTGTTCAAAACAAACAGATTCACAATGTTGGGATCTAGGGAGCGAGATGAGACACGGCCTAAAAGAAACCACAAATGGGATCAAACGTGAGAGGTTCTGCTTGTACGCAAATCTCAACTGATTTTTACGAATGCACATTTTTGCCTGCAGTCCTGCACTTGTTTTAACGTGGTGAAACTGAACTGATCCTAAAGAGTTTAAATGGAAAATCATTGCTGTTTTAATAGACCTCAGATTTATCACAGCCAAAACGGCGGGCAGATAATTGCACAGCAGTGAAGCACAGGGATCCATATCAAACCACGTTTGATAGAAAGCACTGCTGCAGTTTCTGCTGATAAATCTAGCACCTTCTCATCCTCTTTATAACCTGCTGTCAGGACAAATTACAGATGTAAAATGTGTATGCAGGTGGAGCGATGTGTGTTATGGACTGCCCAGACGCCCAGAGTGAAATGTTGTGAATCCCTTGCAGGAGCTTGAGTTTATTTATTTATTTTTTTCTGTTTTACAGGCTAGCTGTGCCGTCCCTGAGGAACGACTTCCATCTCCGAGAGATAAGTTGTCTGTCAGAGGTTCACAATCTTGTCAAACTGGCGTCCTTGAGGAGCAGAAAGTGTATGTATTCCTACAGCACACCAGCACACCAAGACAAATTCACAAGCTTCAACTGAGAGCCTCAGGAGATGCTGCTTTAGAGGGATTGAAGGAGAATCAGAGGAGAGATTTGCCAATACTGCCTGGATCTGTTGACTTCACAGAGGATGGCTTACGATAGATATTTCTGGAAGTTGATGGAGTTTTGCTTGGAGCACAAGAATTTTGAGAAGTTTAACTCTGTATCAGGGATGGAAACTAAAACCTCAGTCTCAGATTTAAAATAGCGGCCTCTATTTCAAAAACTGCAAGCTACAAATACAGAGAGCAGAATTCACGAGAATGAATTGCGCACGCTGATGACTTTGTCAAGGGTGTAGATTTGTCTTGAACATTGGGGGGGTTGCAGCATGAAGCACTTACAAATTTCCATTGAACATTGTGTAAATATTGGGGGGGGTTGTACTTGCTTGTTTTGATTATTGGGGGGGATACCTCCCCACCCCAACCCTGGAATCTACGCCACTGGATGTTGTTTATTTTCATGTGCAGTCTGTTCAGTTTTAACACTCCAATCATTATAAGAATTATGCAAATCAAGAATTCCACATGATAAATGATTTGTTATGATATAAAACTATTTTTGTCAAAACACCACAATTACTGTTACTACTGTTAAAACGTGATATATTTTAGTAAGGGTGACAATGTATAATTTAAAAACCTTTATTTTAGCACATGGCACAGTGTTGTCTCTTTTCCTCCTCAGTGCTGTTATTCATGTTGGGCTGTCTACTGTTTGAGAGGTTCCATAGCGCATTAAACTAGAACATTCTCAGTAGAATTCAGATGGGTTGCATAAGTTTTGAGGTCTGCACCGCGATATCGAGGGAAGCTCGTTTGGATACTGTAGGATCCAGAGCGGAACACTTGCGCTTGTGGTTCTGTGATGGCTCCATGTAAATGTATGTTTCAGATGAGAAGCATATTTAGTGTGTATAAAGTGCTGAACATGGATTAATATTATTTCAGCCCTCTACACTGCCAGTAAATCACTCGCATATGAGACTAAATTCCGCGCAATGTGACTAAAATATGTATTTTATTAGCCACTTGAGTTGTGTAGTGGCGAAGAAGAACCTATGCAACACGATTCTTTATCTGTATAAGAACTAACTACAGAATATTAACGCGCCTGTTGGACATCTGTTAGAAGGTAAATGTGTTGCAAAACTGGAGAACTTGTAGTTTTAAATTTGAGAATGTGTACAATAAATATTTGTACAAGCAAGTCAATACACATTATACAAGTAAAAGTTTCCTTTTGCTTCATTCCATGTATTTTGTATCCAAAGTCAAGATGATAGGACGACATCCTTTCTGTTATTTAGTCAGATGGTGATCAAAAAGATAAAAAAATTTAATAAAAAAACATTATTTCTAATCATACATTGCACAGAGGGAAAACCACCATGCAACTTCTCTCTCGTTAATGTACGCTGTGCTCATTCAACCGTAATCTTTTCTCTTAAAGAGACCGTACCAATTTAGCGCTTGTTTAACAAACATGTAACGAAATGTAGTAATGTTGTAAGTGTAATAAATGTGTAAATACATTGTGAAATTTTGAACTTCAGAAAATACTGGAAATATTAAAAAATGTTAACAAATAGGCGTGTGTTGCATCTATGCAATGGTTTGGTAAAAAAAAAAAAAATTGTAGTTAATATAGTAGCACGTAAATTATTGTTTTTTTTTTATATAATATAATTATTAAATAATGGTTTTATGTGTAATTCTATTTTCATTATTAGGTTCCAACCTTGTGAATATTTTGTTAAAAATGTGTATGAAATTTCAAACAGTGACAATGACATATTGTCAAATGTCTGGCGAGAACAAACTAAAATTTACTAGCTAATGACGATTCTTTCTACAACGTGTCCGTAGAGGATTGCATTTACTTTTAAATGCAGGAAAAACCCAGCAATACCCAACACTTTATTTTAAGGTTCCATAATAATGTACTAGTTAAGCATAAATAAGGCAGTAATTAATAACTGAATGCTTAGTAAGACGATCTAAGCCATCATTTACAACTTATTAAATATCATCTTTCTGAATAGAAAGTCTTGTAGTTAATGCTCTATTTCTGAGACCCATCATATATCAAGTTTACAAACCAATATTAACCCAGTAATTCACGCTAATTAGTACTGGCTTTACAAAGCTGTAGTTATTAATTGCTAATATCTAGTAATAAAGGCAATTTGACCCCCTGTTCTAAAGTGAAAAATATACCTACTCAAATTTTTGCTTTGTTTTGCATTTATTAGGTGGAATTCAACTATGTTACTAAGATGTTACTAATGAATGGCTTAAATATTAAAATGAAGACAATGTGCCTGCCAGTTCCCAAGTCAAACTTTTACTTACACAAGTTATTGATTTGATTGACAGTTTCAAAGGATTATATCACTTTAACCAACAATAAACTTGTTAAAATGAATATAAATTCTGCAATCGTTTCATCAAGCATTTAATTTGTATTTTGCTTGCCTTTGGACACAAACAGAGTTTTCAGAATACACCGATCAGCCACAACATTAAAACCACTTGCCTAATATTGTGTACACTGTATAACACTTTCACTGTTGTGTGTGAAAATCCCAGGAGATCAGCAGTTACAGAAATACTCAAACCAGCCCATCTGGCACCAACAATCATCCATGTGATTATCCAATCAGCCAATCGTGTGGCAGCAGTGCATAAAATCATTCAGATACAGGTCAGGAGCTTCAGTTAATGTTCACATCAACCATCAGAATGGGGAAAAAATGTGATCTCAGTGATTTGGACCGTGACATTGGTGCCAGATGGGCTGGTTTGAGTATTTCTGTAACTGCTGATCTCCTGGGATTTTCACGCACATCAGTCTCTAGAATTTACTCTGAATGGTGCCAAAAACAAAAAACATCCAGTGAGCGGCAGTTCTGTGGATGGAAACACCTTGTTGATGAGAGAGATCAACAGAGAATGACCAGACTGGTTCAAACTAACAAAGTCTACGGTAACTCAGATAACCGCTCTGTACAATTGTGGTGAGAAGAATATCATCTCTGAATACTATTCTGAGATGCGGTTTGGTGCTGTTTTTTGGTGGCACGAGGGGGACCTACACAATATTAGGCAGGTGGTTTTAATGTTGTGGCTGATCGGTGTATACAATAAATAAATAAATCACAAAAGCGCCATTAAGCAGTCATAAAACTAATCAATTTTAGTTGTGCGCTGTAATCTATGTCGTAGCGCTGTTTGAGGAATAGACCCAAATTCAAGCATTTTATTCAATGATCTCCATCTTCATCAGCCCGTAACAGCTGTCATCCCGCATTGATTTCAGTTTCAAAAAATGAAGTGTTACGACACAGGTTTCACAGCAGTGATGTTGAATGCTCATTGGCTCTCACTAGTCTCGTGACTCATTGCAACCTCCCATGTTCTGTGTAGGGTTGCACGGTATACCGGTACTAACGAAATATCACGATACCAAAACATTTAAATGGTAAGATATCATCTTGTTGCTAATTTCAGTATCATGTTACAGTATGTTGCCATTAGAAAAATCTTATGAGATATGAAAGTTTTGAGATGAAATCGTTGACAATTAAAAAAAAAAAAAAAAAAAAAAATCTAGATATGGCCAAGTGTGATCATTTAAACAGCAGAAGGGAGTCATTTAAATAAATAATATACAGTCCCATTCGCTGCGTGCTACAAAATGAACGAGAGGTGCCGCTCTGCTCTATATACTTCACACACACACAGACACACGCACGCATGCGCGGACACACAAACGTAACACACTACTGGTGCTTGATTTTCATGCACTGTTTTTAGTGTTTAAAAGGTTGTTAACACTCAAATCTCCTTCTCCGGTGCAGCTCGGAGATTTTAGCTCGCGAGTGGTGACGGAAGTATAACAGCATTAATGGGAAGCTTGATTCAATTAACCCGTCAAAAAAATAAAATAAAAAAATAACTCAAACGTCTGTCAAAATAAAAGACTAAAATGAAAGCTCTATTTATGCCTGAAAATTGAAGACAGAAAAATATAACTAGTGTATAAAAATGTAATATTCAAAAAGTAGTAATAATACTAACAGTAGTATAATATTAAATGGTTGTATTATGATTCTTATCATCTGTAAGCAATTTCACAAAAGTGTACTCAATATCAACATGTTGTGATTCAGCCATAGCAGCCGTGTGTCTGAGGTAATCAGGTTTTTTCATTAATGTTTTCATCAATACTGTAAAGCTCTGTTGTGCAGCATTTTATTTTACCAAAAAAAAGAAAATAATAATAATAATAATAATAATAATAATAATAATAATATATATATATATATATATATATATATATATATATATATATATATATATATAGTTAAAAATGAACTTATATATTAATTTGATTAAAGCTACATGTATTAATCATAAAATATTTCATATGGAATCAAGAAAATTTTTAACAGAAAACACAGAATCTGTAAGACTTTATGTAGTTTGTGGTGAGTAGGGCAGGGCCGAGTGACGAATCTGCAGAGCGAGGCCGGGAAAATAAGTGGTGAATGAGGTCCACCTGTGTGCTACACCGGTCTCGCGTTCCAGTGAGGAGTGGCGGGAGATGGGAAAGAGAGATGCACAAAGCTGATTGTGTGTAGTGTTGAGCTTAAAAGCCAACAGAGTTTATGTGTAGTGAAGCTGAAAAGCATAACGTAGTGTGAAGCAGTGTGTTACTGTGTGTGACTGAAAAGTGCAACAATAAATGTCTATGTGTTTTGTGAAGCCGGCCCCAGCTTCCTCTTTTCCTTAATTGTTACACTGGTGCCGAAACCCGGGAGGAAGCATCAGTTCTGAGTCCAATTTATTGGTCATCCTAATCATTCTCTTTTTTCAATATTTTACATTTTTCATTATAAATCAGCACAGCACTGATATATGTTCGGTAAGTCTTCGAGTGTTTTCGGAAGGGGGGGATGTGTATAGACCTTATTCACGCTAGCACCATCTTTGATTTTTAATGGGAATGACAATGAGGCTGTGAGGGATAGACTTTTTTGTTTTTTTAAATTGTTCCACAGACAAAACATTATTCTTTTTTCACTGTGCGGAGTGAAGAAAGTGTTTCACTTTGAAGAGTTTGATGCTGCTGCAGTGATTGAGTGACAGTCTGTGACACCGGCTCAGCGCATACAGCTGTGTGAACTTCCGCTTCAATAATCTCTCATTAAATTACACATTAATTAAAATTAAACCCAGTAATGTAATGACAGTAACGTCACCCAATGTAAAGAAGTAAAAGTAAAAAAAAATCATTAGAAATTTACTTGAGTGAGAGTAGAAAGTACCCACTTTTAAAACTACTCTAAAAGTAATTTTTTTTTTCAAAAAGTTACTCATTCACTTGATTATGTCCAGCTTGAAATTAACCAAGTTATAGTGTTATGTGTACTTAAAGGAATATTTCAGGTTCAAAACAAGTTAAGCTCATTTGTGGCATAATGTTAATATTCACAAAAATTTATTTTGACTCATTCCTCCTTTTCGTTAAAAAAAAAAAAAAAGCACAAATCTATGTTCCAGTGAGGCACTTACAATGGAAGTAAATGGGGGTCAATCTGTAAACGTTAAAATACTCAATGTTTCAAAAGTATAGACACAAGACATAATATGTGTGAGATGATTTTTAGTGTGATAAAATCACTTATTAACAGCATCTGTGTAAAGTTATAGACAATTTTACAACTATGCCATGATGATGTAATGTCAACAATGACCCTAAAACGGCTGTAAAGATTATGATTTAAACAACTTTACAACTCAAATAATACACAAGTTTTGACAGAGGAATTAATGTAAGTGCTTTATAAAATAATAAGCTTCACACTTCTGTCTTTAAACCCTCCAAAAATTGACCCCATTGACTTCCATTGTAAGTGTCTCACTGGAACACAGATTTTTGCTTTTTTTAAAGAAAAGGAGGGACGAGTCAAAATTAATTTTTGTGTTAATCAACATTATGTAACAAATGCTATCGACTGAGTTGAACTTTTATTAAAACCAGAATATTCCTTTAAGGCTTGTGAGACTTGAATGAGAGTAATTAAAGATAAACATTATGAGTTTTTTTGCAGTTAGCGGTATTTTATAAAAACAAAAAATGAATGAATAAATAAAGTATCCTAATTTAAAAGTCCATGTAAACATACTTTTTTGCAAGAATCTGTTTTGTAAAAAAATATGAAATCATCTCATTATTTGGCTGCTGAGGGCAGTACATTCAAAACAAATTGCATTTATTATTTCCAAATATTTCTTCCTTAAAAGTAAAAAAAAAAAAAAAAAAAAGAATAATTAATGAAACTATTAAGGAACCAGAATTGTTCAATTCCATAAGATTCCCATCTCTATTGTTGTAGCTGAGTATATTCACAATATCAAGGGCGTAGGTTTGGTTTGAAAGTTGGTGGGGACATATTGCAAGGATAATATTAAAAATGTTGGCAAAAATGTTTGAAAAATCAATTAATTTAAAGGATTGGATACAAGATATCAGTGGAAATCCACCCCTGTAATCTCCTGAAAATTATTTAAAAAAACATCTTACAAACGACTGTGATTGGTGCATCCTGCACAGTGCAGAGAAAAGTAACAGGTGCCACATGACAACACCGTTTATGAGCTGTTACAGAAGAGGTAGGACAATAATTTACTCATGAATATTTATACTAAGGACTTTTAATAGTTGTTAAATTGAAAATAAAAAAAATAGTACAAAGTTCAAATATATTTTCTGTGCAGTAAAACTGACCAAATGTTGGTTGGGACATTTCAGATTTTCTGAAAGTGGGTACTTTATTGCTATTAAGGTGACCACATAATAAAAGTATTCAGAACACAAATGTTTATTAAAATTTTTTTCAAATGTTCAATATTTTATTAAAGCTGAGATGTGTCATTTATGAGTTTTCTCTGCACATTAAGCTGGGATAGGAGGAATTGTTTTAACAGTAAAAAAATGACACACGTATACAGAGTGGTGAACAGGTGTTTCAGGACATACACTGACATCCCATTCTTAATCCATAGGGTTTAATATGACGTCGGCCCACCCTTTGCAGCTATAACAGCTTCAACTCTTCTGGGAAGGCTTTCCACAAGGTTTAGGAGTGTGTTTATGGGAATTTTTGACCATTCTTCCAGAAGCACATTTATGAGGTCAGACACTGATGTTGGACGAGAAGGCCTGGCTCGCAGTCTTCGCTCTAATTCATCCCAAAGGTGCTCTATCGGGTTGAGGTTAGGACTCTGTGCAGGCCAGTCAAGTTCTTCCACACCAAACTTGCTCATCCATGTCTTTATTGACCTTGCTTTTTGCACTGGTGCACAGTCATGTTGGAACAGGAAGGGGCCATCCCCAAACTGTTCCCACAAAGTTGGGAGCATGGAATTGTCCAAAATCTCTTGGTATGCTGAAGCATTCAGAGTTCCTTTCACTGGAACTAAGGGGCCAAGCCCAGCCCCTGAAAAACAACCCCACACCATAATCCCCCCTCCACCAAACTTCACAGTTGGCACAATGCAGTCAGACAAGTACCGTTCTCCTGGCAACCGCCAAACCCAGACTTGTCCATCAGATTGCCAGATGGAGAAGCGTGATTCGTCACTCCAGAGAACGCGTCTCCACTGCTCTAGAGTCCAGTGGCGGCGTGCTTTACACCACTGCATCCGACGCTTTGCATTGCACTTGGTGATGTATGGCTTGGATGCAGCTGCTCGGCCATGGAAACCCATTCCATGAAGCTCTCTACGCACTGTTCTTGAGCTAATCTGAAGGCCACATGAACTTTGGAGGTCTGTAGTGATTGACTCTGCAGAAAGTTGGCGACCTCTGCGCAATATGCGCCTCAGCATCCGCAGACCCCACTCTGTCAATTTATGTGGCCTACCACTTCGTGGCTGAGTTGCTGTCATTCCCAATCGCTTCCACTTTGTTATAATACCACTGACAGTTGACTGTGGAATATTTAGTAGCGAGGAAATTTCACGACTGGACTTGTTGCACAGGTGGCATCCTATCACAGTACCACGCTAGAATTCACTGAGCTCCTGAGAGCGGCCCATTCTTTCACAAATGTTTGTAGAAGCAGTCTGCATGCCTAGGTGCTTCATTTTATACACCTGTGGCCATGGAAGTGATTGGAACACCTGAATTCAATTATTTGGATGGGTGAGCGAATACTTTTGGCAATATAGTGTAGCTGTTAAGGTGTGGTCACCTTTGACTTTGTGCTTCATTCACAGAGCAGGAACACAAGCTCATAAGCATAAGCTGGAATGCTCTATTGACTAATGTGAAGTGTGCAGTCACATCTGTAATCACATGAAGTCCTCTTATGCTCTATGAGAGAGTGACTGAAGGGGGGCGGGACAGATTGAACACTATGCAAATTACATGACCATTTGTGCCATTGTTCTCACATTTAATTCATAATTGACTTGCATTATCCTGCTGAGACTAAATCTCTAAGCAGTTTCTAAAACACTGAAAAACCATCATTCAATTTGATAATGATTGTGCTCTAATAAATGGGCAATAGAACTGTTCAGGATGTAGTCCTGAACCTGGAAGATAAGTCGAATTTTCGAGCCATCGGTTGTCTCTGGCCTTTTAGAATAGAGGTTCTTGTTGGGGGCAGTGGTGGCTCAGTGGTTAAGGCTCTGGGTTACTGATCAGAAGATTGGGGGTTCAAGCCCCAGCACTGCCAAGATGCCACTGTTGGGCCCTTGAGCAAGGCCCTTAACCCTATCTGCTCCAGGGGTGCCATATCATGACTGACCCTGCACTCTGACCCCAGCTTAGCTGGGATATGTGAAAAAAACAAAATAATAATAATTTCACTGTATATGTGCAAAACATTTAATGTGTGATAAATAAAATTATAATTATTTGCTTGACGACTGATGTGTAATTAAGCAGACAAGCGTTGTAGTCAGTGGTGTAGTGGTACTCAATAATAATAAAGTGCTGTTTTTAAATGTATTATCTGCCGTTTAACTTGAATGATCTGCTTCAACTGCCACACTCAGCTTCCTGCTGCCCATATATGGCCTGCCCTGTGAACATGCCAAATGATGGCTCAGAGTCATCTGATTGGCTAAACAAAGAATCTGACCGCAGCATAGAGCGCAACAGTATGGTTCCGGAAGTAAAAATCCCATTTTTTATCCATAGACTAATTGATTTTCAACACTAATTTATAAACCTTTAAAGACAGACCTACCATAAGCTCTGAGGTTGTTCATCGATGGTATATGCTTCCTTTGAAGCCATCAGTCAGCGTTATTTCAACTTCATTGTTTAAAATCAGAGCCAGAGCGGCATTCTCATTGAACAACTACATTATCCAAGGTCCAGCAGAGAAAGCTTCACCAATCAGAGAACCCCAGCCAACGAAGCCCGCAAAATCAGCAAGGAAGTGACCGCCCACTCCCATGACACACTCTGAATGACGCAAACGAGTTCTGGTGTGGAAGTGACTTTCACATTCAGCCACCAACTGGTTGGGGCAGGTGAAAGGTGGAGATTGGTAGTAAAAAGGACTTAAATATTGATCTGTTTCTCACCCACACCTATCATATTGCTTCTGAAGATATTGATTTAATCACTGGAGTCTTATGGATTACTTTTATGCTGCCTTTATGTGCTTTTTGGACATTCTGAGTTCTAGTCACCATTCACTTCCATTGTATGGACCTACAGAGCTGAAATATTCTTCTAAAAATCTTCATTTGTGTTCTGCAGAAGAAAGAAAGTCATACACATCTGGGATGGCATAAGGGTGCGTAATTGATGAGAGAATTTTCATTTTTAGGTGAACTATCCTTTTAAGCACTGAAATAGTTATAAACTAACTAGTCGTTTCTAAGCTCTTAGTTTGAACATTTCGTTCCAACCTAAGTGAGACCTTACGCACAGTTAGTGCAAGGGAGACACTTCAGTTATAGAATGTGGTTATCACTTTCATTTATAACTGTGTATGAACAGAACTGTATTCAGAACTCCAAATGGGACTGACAACCATATTCTGCTGCTGTGTGAACGTAGTCTCTTTGCTCCAAACTGGGAAAACTAGAGGGAGAGTGAGATGAAAAACATTATTATTTTAATAAAACTGGCCTACTGGGGGTCTGGGTAGCTCAGCAAGCTTTTTTTTATTTATTTTTTATTATAATTTTTTATTCCTTTTTTCTCTCAATTTGGAATGCCCAATTCCCACTACTTACTAGGTCCTCATGTTGGCGCGGTTACTCACCTTAATCCGGATGGTGGAGGACAAGTCTCAGTTGCCTCCGCTTCTGAGACCATCAATCCGCGCATCTTATCACATGGCTCATTGTGCATGACACCACGGAGACTCACAGCATGTGGAGGCTCATGCTACTCTCCGTGATCCATGCACAACTTCCCACCACGCCACCACGAGGACCTAGTAAGTAGTGGGACTTGGCCATTCCAAATTGGGAGAAAAGGGGATAAAATAAAAAATTAAATAAATAAATAAACCTGGCCTACCTTTATTCCTTTGGTAATATGTAAGTATAACCTTGTTTATAAGCGACAGTTTGAAGCACTCCTCTGTGTTTTTTTCTCTTTCATTTCTGCAATACCTGCACCCTCGAGCGGCTCAATCACTCACTTTGTTATTTGGGGTATATTCTTACTTTTTCTACCCTCTTTCTCTCTCTCCTCCTCCTCTGTCTGCTTTTGTTAGTGCTGTATCGCATTTCTCCAGTGCTCTCAGGTTCAGCGAGAGAAGAGACGCTGTTTGTACACCAGCCAAACATCGCTAACACCTGAAACTGGCGTACACTTCTCCATCTCTTCGCTGCGGGCGTGGAAAAGCCTTTAATCCCTCATCCCTCAACTTCTCCCGACCCCAGACGGACTCTAGCACACCCACTCCTCTCTGCAGTGCTCTGCATGCATGCATCTGAAGTAAATAATTGTATCTGATGCACATGCATTGTATCTAGTGCATTTAATATGCGCATTAGATCACTCCAATGTGTTGAGTGCAGTTGAGCACAGTTAGAGGTGCGACTGGTGCACGGTGAGGTCTGAGGAGGTGATGATCTTTGACCTCGTGATCTCATAGCTTGTGCAATGTTGCAGCTGTTACAGTTACATCAGTTGTACAATAGCAAAACACATGTGCATGATGTATCCATAAAAACACTTGTGTTTTTGCAAACTATACGACGTTTTTCATTTTCCCTTTCCCAATGCATTTAAATCAAATAAGCTTTATTGGCATGATGAACAAGGCTAGCACAATTCAGTATGCAATTAAATGCACAACAGATGACATCATCAAATCACAAATCAGAATGCACATATTGTGATAACATCATAGCTGATGTCCACACCCACACAAAAAATGTATTGTTTTAAAACTTCACTTTTAGTTTCCTAACGTCATCGTTTTCCAAAGTGTGCAATAATGGAAAGCGGTTTCGAAATGCAATTAAAAAAACAGCGCAGACAGATGCACAAACACGTTCTTTGTGAACGAAACCTAACAATGTAAGTCAATGGGGTATTTGTACCACACAATGGATATCGGCAACAGGATAAAATGTCATGCTGTAGGGCTTCTGCTTTCAATAAAAATTAAAAAAAATAAAATAATAATAAATGGCACACAAAGGTGCGGTCACGCTATCCTTTACCCTTAGTTCGCTATGCATGCAAACGTGGGAGAGTGGATACCAAGACCATGGAAAGAGGTTTCGTCTTCCACTGCACATAAAAGTTTATGGTACTGTCACACTTCACTTTGCACATCACTTCCATTTAAATTGGATTCTCTTCTGAACACGGGAGACCGGAAACGCAAGCTCATGCGAAGAAATTGTGCATTCTGCAGTGGGCGAAAGTTCAAGTTTGTTGAACTTTGACCTGCGAATTCATATGATGAGAAGAGGTGTACCATTAGAAGATGGGAATGTCACACACTGTTTGAGTTTTTATTGCTGCAAGAAACTAAGTAGACACTAGACAGTGTATTTTACCATTTTGAATATAATATTATTTGTGATTTATGATTTATTAAAACCAAAATCCCTTGCATGTGACATCATAACCTGTCCGTTGTGATACTCAATTTAGCATGTTTGCTGAACTCTCAACCAGTATGCATAACGAAAAAACATTTGACCAACAGCAGATCAAAATACAAAATATAGGCTTCCCAATATAAATAATTTAAAAAAAATAATAAAAATAAAATAAAAATAAAAAATATTTATTCAAAGCTTCAAAACTGTGTAGTTTGCAGCGTTGTGGGAAAGTGAAATAATGCATTAATTTTAATTCTTAAATGAATTATTAAATTATTATTAATGTGTTGAGTTATTATTTGTTGTTTATTATTATGTATTTTATTATATATATATATATATATATATCAGAAGCCCTGTGAACGTATAGCATAGATTACAATTTTATTTTTATTTTATTTTCTTTACTTTTAAAACATCCCTGTTTTTTCTTTACTTTTAAATTATATTGTAATGTCCATTATGGAAAGCGGAATGATTTTGGGTTATGTTTTCCATTTTTGTCTTATTTTTCTCCCTTTGTACCTTCACGTCATCCCTCGTACTTGTTACAGTGCAAATCTTTGCATTGTTTTTTATTGATAATAGCGTTCTTTAAAAAAAAATATATAATAATAAAATAAAATAAAATAAAATAAAAATTATAACCGCCCCTATCCTTCTGTCCAAAACCCCGCCCTCAAAAAACAAACCAGCCAATCCCGTATCAGTAAACCCAAACACGCAAAATGATTGACAGGCAGAAAGCATTTCCGACCAGTTGTCTGAAAAGCATTGGCCTCTCCCCTGATTCGTTCTTTTGACTTTCTGTTTTTAGAGGATAGTGCCGTCATAGAAACAGGTGTTATGACTCAGGACATCCATTTCACTGATATCTGTCATGTGATAGTGACGGGTATGTGTGTGTTATAAAAACAAATCACTTACAGCGCCGAACAAACTGTAGAAAGTTGCAGAGGTTGCGAGCGAGCGTGTTGTCAGTAGAGGGCGCTTGTCCACTCGTGAATCGCCACGGCGCTGGTGACGTCGCGCACTTTCTCTCTCGCCGCTTGCAGCGCAACAAAGTATCCGAGCGAGCGCGAGGCACGGAGAGAGATAGAGAGAGCGAGAGAGAGAGAGAGAGAGAGAGAGAGAGAGAGAGAGAGAGAGAGAGAGAGAGAGAGCATGGGGCGCGCGGATCTGCTGGAATAAGGAACATTTCCCAACACTTTTACAAACTTTCTCAACTCAGCCGACGGATATGGATACCTTGATTTTAAGCATATTACTCCTGCACACCGCGTTAGGAAGAGCAGGAGCCCAGTACACACACGGTAAGTGCCTGAAGATCTCACCTTTAACGATACGCGGAGCGGAATGAGGAAAAGTTAACGCGAGTGTTGCCTTTCATGCGTTCGTACCACGAGCGTGTGTTCAGACAACAGAAGCTCACTTACGAGGTGAAATGTGTGTGTTAGAGAACAGGGAGCGCTCAGGTATCAGTGACGGAGTGAAATGAGTTCACCGCGCGCAGATGAACGCTTGTCCAGAATCCTATAGGAATTGTATGTCGTGTTGGGAAGCAATCCTAAACGATCCCAATTGTGGATTTTCTTTCCAACATAAGACAAAACACAAATTATTGATCTTTTCTAACCGTTCCCATTAGGATTCGTATTTAGAATGAAGTGCCACTGTGGGACGTCACATGGAATTTAAAGAAAAATCTTTCAGTATTTATAAAGTCTTATAGATCCTTAATAACGTTATTCCAAGTTCTAAGAAAGAGTAGCCTAAGTAATATCTAATAGGATTCTACGAATCCTTTAAGAATAATAAAAAATAAAAAAAATCTGTCAAGAATGTGTTTATATTTATATCTTGTTTCCGATAGGATCGGTTATATAGGATCGAATAATTCAAAAAATTCCAATAGAATTCCAGTACACATGCATTGTATACTGTATATGTATATTTTACTTGGGAAAGGTGCGATCAACCTGATAAACTTTTCCAGCTCTGTATTTAAAAATGCACGAGCTGCTTTGCTTTATAAATGCGTCATGTAATAATGCTTGTTCAGTTTCTAAACATGAGTCAGATTCAGTTTTCATTGGTATATTATTTTATTATAGGAGTATTTGTGTGATCAGTTGGAGCGCATTTGTGACCATATGGTATGCATTCAGTTGAGCCCAAATAAAATGATTATCACTTTCATTGTTACTGTATGTCTTTACAAAGCAAGCGATTTAGATTGAAAGTGATTGGTTGTTGTTAGATTTGTTCGTGATGCTAAAAGTAGTGTTAGAGCTGTTTTAAATGCATGCAAATGAGAGGGGTATGATTTCTGTCCAGAATGATGTTAGAGAAAAAGCTTTGACAAAGAGTTGTTTTTCAAGTGCACACTCAAATCTCGCATTACAAATCATTAAACAAGAGCAAATTTTGCTTTACAATCTGTAAATCAGCTGTCAGACTTGTAGTGTTATTATTGTTTGTATTATTTGTTTGTAATTATTACAAAAATTACAGAAAATTTCATTTCTGCATCTCAGGGGTCAGATGCAGAAATGAAGGAAAACTGTGCCTTTTTTAATCTGACATAATGTATTAATTGTGCAAGTTTTGCCTCTGCTCAAACTGATATTATACAGCGCATATAACCTGTGTTATTGCTGTATAATCTTTTGGTTTGATGTTCACATCTGTCTTACTGTAACCCATTTCACAGCTCCGTCTGCTGGGGTTGGTGGAGGGGGGTGATACAGCTGTCTGTGTAATTGCTGATTAATTAATCAGTGAGTCTAACCCTCGGATTAATTCTATTAGAGTAATCAAAAACAACGGATGACAAATGGCAAATTACAGGAGCCCGAGATTGATTAGCGACTAGTGTAATTATGCCAGTGTGTTATAGAAATGAAGAGGGGGATCAGAGCTCGCTTTGAATGCTCGGAAATGAGCGAGCTAATCCGTGATATCGCTGTCTTTCTCTTTCTCTGGACGCAGCTCAAATGGGACACGCTGAGAAAGGTGAGTCGTAAATCCATGCCCTTATCATCATCATCATAAACATCTGTCCAGGGCATCTGTGTCTGAGTAATTGACCCAGTGACCTCGCCCCGATGTGCCACACTGTCACCCAGAAGTAAGCTGCAGGCCGGAGACCTTCAAATGGGGGTGGAATCTCCAAAAGAGGGCGGGGTTACTCCAAAAGGGGATTGCGCCAACTCCAAATGGGGGCATCACTTCCACGCACGGTTAAGGTTAGGGACAGGGTTAGATAAGGAGCTCCCTACAGTATATCTTCAGTGGCAGTTTGGAGCGACCGCCCCTTTTTGGAGCAATGCCTGCAGCTATACCCTTCTCATCAGAAGCGCAAATGAGCTGCATGTTGGCACGCCTTTGAACCGCAGCATTGCATTTTAACAACATCAAGCGTTAATGGAACAGTTCACCTGAAATTGACAATTCTGTCATCATGCAGCTCTTTTCCATGCAGCTACAATGAATGGTGACTGAAGATTTCAAACTACAAAAACGACACCAAAGCACCATAAAAGTATCCTAAAGGTAGTCCATTTATATGTATCTATATATATATATATATAGCTTTGTGTGAGGAACAGACCAAAATATAAGTCGTTTTTCACCATTTTGGGCAAACTGTTCCTTTAATACGAACACAATATGATTTTGAGTCTGTTTTAATCGCACTTGAACAGGAAACTGAACATCTCTCAAAGCTTGGCTTATTTAAAAGTATTTATATAAATATAAATATTTATTTTCTAAAAAAAATATATATTTTACCCAGGTACATTCAGAGTAAATTTGATTGCAGGCTGTCACAGAAATATGATTACATAGAAGGACAAACAGAAACATTTCTTTTGCATTTTTTTAGAGCACTTGGAGAGGATGAATGGGCTGACTTTGAAATGGTTTTTACGTGTAAAATGTTGCGATGAAAGAGAAAGCCTTGCAAACAGTGCTCAGGCACAATAGGGACTTCTGCTTATTGAGATTACAGCTGTGTGTGTGTAAGTTAAAATCCACTATACTTAATCGGTGTGAAAGTATGTGTGTGGGTTTACACTTTGACTGCTGAGAGAAAACAAGGTCTACAATTTGAATTTAACAAGGTATTTGCGCATGGAGTCGTGAAAGGCTAGCCCATGATTTGAATGTAATACTTGCACTTCAGGTCGTTATTTCATCTGATTTCTCGCCCTCTATTAACGGTGTGGATATAACGATGGAGATGTGATGCAAAGTGACGTTTAATGAGTATGAGCGTTTGTTTTGTCTTCCACACTGTAGATTCTTGGAAAGACCGCATTAAATATTTCAGTCCTTTGAATTCAGTCATCTAATCAGCCGGGCAGAAATGAGCCTGATGCTCTGAGATCACTCCTGTGCACTTCAGTGGCTGTCTTCCTTGTATTCAGAACAATGTTTTAGGTTTTTGATTGTCCGCAGCCATTTTTAACGCAGTCTGTAGCAAGGAACTTTTTCAGCCATAGTTTTTGTAAGTCAACATCAAAACCATTTAACTTCTGTCAGGTGACATATTTCCAAGTAAAACAGGATATTCAGTAAATAAAATATAGGATGGGACTTTTTCTGGAGGGACCTTGATTGTTTTCTTTTATTTAATTTTTCTTTTTTATTATGGATTGTGAAAGATTGTGTATGACAGGTTGTCAGTTGAAAAGGAAAGTCGTGTCATAGGTGCTATAATTTATTATATTTTTTATGAAAGATTATGATGAAAAACATACATTTATGGAATAATGTGAGCATGTTACAGCTACATCTGTAGGAGATCCATTTTATAATTAATAAATGTGATCAAATAATCATGATGGAAATAATGTCAAATTATTACAGTGCTGTCCGCTGCCTGGATTAATTATCAGCATGGCCCAGTGCCATGCGAGCGCAGATCATGCAATGAAAAATCATGTGTAAAATCATGCATATGCGGGTCATGAGCTTCAGTTAATGTTCACATCAACCATCAGAATGGAGGAAAAATGTGATCTCAGTGATTTAGACCGTGTCATGGAGGAAAACTCCAACACTGACCCTGCTCACCATTCTAAACAGCACTGTGGCAGCAGTGGAGTCATTCAGGTTCCTGGGCACTACCATCTCTCAGGACCTGAAGTGGGAGACCCACACTGGCTCCAATGTGAAAAAAGCCCAGCAGAGGTTGTACTTCCTTCGCCAGCTGAGGAAATTCAACCTGCCACAGGCGCTGCTGATACAGTTCTTCTCAGAGGTCATTGGGTCTGTCCTCTGCACTTCAATAACTGTCTGGTTTGGTTCAGACATCAGAAGACTACAAAGGAGAGTTCGGACTGCCGAGAAGATTATTGGTTGCCCTGTGCTCTCCCTTCAAGAACTGTACACACAGTGAGGAAAAGGGCTGGAAACATCACTCTGGACCCCACTCACCCAGCCCACTACCTCTTTGAACTGTTGCCTTCTGGTCGGCGCTACAGAGCACTGAGCACCAGATCTGTCAGGCACAAGAACAGTTATTTCCCTCAGGCTATCCATCTCATGAACAGTTAAAACTGCACCATTGAGCAATAATTGTGTGCAATACACATTACATTCCCTTGCATCTGTATATAGCAGATTTGTATTTGTATATTGTACATGCATATATATATATATATATATATATATATATATATATATATATATACAGTTCTGTGCAAAAATTTTAGGCACATAATATGTTTCACAAAAGCATTTGTCTTAAGATGGTTATTTATATCTTCAGCTTTAGTGTCAATAGGAAATATAAATGTTAGACTCCCAAAAATTACTTTTGCAAATAGAATGTTATTGAACATTACTTTTGCAGATGTCATGGCCCCCACAAAGTCCCCCACTGAACATCGTGTCAGTCTGGGATTACATAAAGAGACAGAAGCAGTTGAGACAGCCTAAGGGTGCTTTTACATGACAACGATGTACTGAAAACAGAAAAGTTTTTCCTTTGCGTTTTTGAAAAGTTTCGCTTACAGACGACAACATCGTCAAAACGATCCCCACACGGGGATCACACGGATCCGCGAAAACGACTAAAAATGCTGTATTATACATGCCAGGCCAGTAATTGGCGAAACACTACGCGCCTGCGCACATAAGCATTCTTCCACAGAGTGGTGAATACAAACAATGAAGATGGCGAAAGCATCGAGCAATTTTGTCTGGATGGACGATGAGGTTGCTTTATTACTACAATTACTTTGCTAGAGAAGCATCAATAAACTCAAAATCTTGAGCAGCACAAACACAGTCCTGTAGTCCGCCATTGTTGTTTTGAATGTCTCGCGCGTTGTTTTGAAGCACTCGCGCGCATGCCTATAGACTGAACTCTCGAGATTATTCAATAAACTCTGCTCATTTTTACCATCACTTCATCTGCTGCCTTCTTCTGTATTCCCCCTGCTGACTCTTGGGCTGGTAGGAGAGTAAGTTAACATAACAAGCTGTTGATGTTGACTGGTTTTGGATATCAGACAGAACTCTGATATATGGATATCTTCTGACTGAGAGAGAGGTCTTGTGTACACTGGATCTAACATGCATTTTCACTGCCTCATGTTTTCATATTCTAAGCATATCATTGAATACTGTACATGGCATCACATCTCTGTCTATAGGCTATATACATAAGCTGTGGGTGAATGAATTGCAGGGTAAAGGTACATCAAATAAAATTAATTAAATAAATGACATTTAAAATACAAATACATTTCAAGATTTTCAATCTGCAGGTTCTGCCTACTGTACAATGTTCACACTCCATACAAAACACTCCAAATGAATAAATTGTTGATTATTGTTATTTGCACAGACACCAGTATTCATATTGATAATTATACATCTCAAATTGATGCGTATAAATCCATAATTCTTTATGTAACACGTAATACGCGTGCGCATGACGTCATCGTTTTAACAAATTAGCGTTTTTGTATGTTTACACGGAGATGGTAATGGCATTGTTTTCAAAAACTTGCACTTTGAAACCTGTATTCAAAAGTTTGCGTTTTCAGGCCCCAAAACGCCATTGTCGTGTAAACGAACAGCCAAAATGCATAAAAAGTTCCATTTTTAGTTGAAAATGTTGTCGTGTAAACGGCACCTAAATAGATAGCAGAACTGTGGCAAATTCTCCAAGAAGCTTGGAACATCCTATCTGCCAAGAACCAAGAAAAACTGTGTCCAGATGTACCTAGGAGAATTGGTGATGTTTTAAAGGCAAAGGTAGCCACACCAAATATTGATTTAGCTTTTTTAAGTTTACTGGACTTTGTATGACATTAAGTGATAAATGAAAACTATTTATTGTATTATTTTTGAAGACATCCTCATTATGCAACATTTCACAAGTGCCTAAAACATTTGCACAGTACTGTATATATATTGTCTTATTGTATATTTCTATATATACTTATATTTTCTATTCACTTTTTATTTTTATTCTATTTTTGTATTATTATCGCTGTCTTTGTTGTATTGTTTGTGCACTGGAAGCTTCTGTCACCAAGACAAATTCCTTGTATGCGTAAGCATACTTGGCAGTAAAGCTCATTCTGATACTGATTCTGATGATTGTTGGTGCCAGATGGGCTGGTTTGAATATTTCTGTAACTCCTCCTGGGATTTTCACATGCAACAGTGTATAGAGAATGGTTTGAAAAACAAAGAACATCCAGCGAGCAGCAGTTCAGTGGACGAAAAACACCTTGTTGATGAGAGAGGTCAACAGAGAATGGCCAGACTGCTTGGAGCTGAGAGAAAGGCTACGGTAACTCAGATAACTGCTCTGTACAATAGTAGTGAGCAGAATAGCATCTCAGAATGCACAACATGTAGAACCTTGAGGTGGATGGGCTACAACAGCAAAAAACCACGTCAGGTACCACTACTGTCAGCCAAGAACAAAAAGCTGAGGCTGATTTTAGTGATAGTGCCACATTAATCTACCAGTGGCAATTTCTCAGGGCCAGCAAAGCCTTCTCTGCTGGCCTAACATGCCAAATAAATACATATTTTTCATCCTTTCATTCTCAATCACCTTTTTGCCGATGTATTTTTAATCGCTTTCCAATCTTAATTAATCTACAAACAAATAGAGAAAAACTAAAAGTTTATCCAGTCAGAATTGATTCCTTGGTGCTTACAAGCAAAGTGTGACAACTGTTTCACAAATCGAATGCCCAAAGCAGCGTGAGTTTTAGCTCCACCCCGTCAGACCTTCAGAATTTCTTCAGAATCCCTCAACAGTGCAAATGAATGGGCAACTAAAGTCAGATTGTCAGATTCATCAGCCAATCAGATTGATTTACTTGTTCTTGGTGGGTGTGATCTTTAGGATATATCCCGGTTGAGGCCTTCTAGCTGGCCTTGAGTGATGCAATCACGCTTTAAGTGATGTAATCTGAAAGTGAAGAGCGCGAGATCTTGCTGACGAGTCGGCTGTCATCACTGCTGTTATTGCCGCTGAGAAAGAGATCCTTCTGGATTTAAAAACACGAGATGTTCTGTATGACCATGTGATTGCTTAATTTATTAAATAGGAAAGGAGGACTGATTTTCACTTTAAGCAAACTGGTAAGTGCTTTTTGCATTGTTTTAGCAACATCAGGAGTTTTATAAGTGTAAATTAGGCTGCTTGAGCATTCAGTGTCGGATCAAGTTTTGATAAGTAGTGCTGCGTTCCATTCAACTCGGAAAGTTGGATTTTACAACTTCCTACTAGGAAAAGTGCAATGGAATAAATCTTGAATTCAGAATTACAACTTGTAGGCTCGTGCAGAAATTCTCAACTCCGATTTCACCGAGATGCAGGTGCATGATGTCACACAAACATGTCGACACTCAGGGAGATATACAAAGCAAGTGAGAAACATTCACTTTATTAATAATATCGATAAATGAGTTCGTTTCCACATTACATGATATTAAAACTTGTTTAACAAATGCCTGCAGAAACAGATATATAAAACATTATAATCTCTTTTGATAATTGTGCACCTGAAGCACAAATGCTCACGTATTCCCTGTGTTTTTGCTTAGACTTTTATGTTGAAATTCTTGTTTAGTTCCTGTTTTCTGTGGTTTTGTAGTCCATTGTAGTTTTTTTCATGATTGGTTCTCTCTGATTGTTTACCCAGGTGTTCCTTGTTTTCCCTTGTGTATTTAAGCCCTTGTTCCCCCTGGTTAGTTTGTCAGTCTTTACATGTGTTGTCATGTTTTGTGCTTGGTTTCCCGTGTTTTTTTTTTTTTTTTTTTTTTTTTTTTTTTTTTTAATATTCTGTTACTTTGTTTATTCTTTTGTTAATAAAGCTGCATTTAGATCCTCATTTCTCGCCTGCCTCGTCACAGAAAACTACAAAGGACTACAAAACCACAGGAAACAGGAACTAAACAAGAATTTCAACATAAAATCTAAGCAAAAACACAGGGAATACGTGACAGATGCAGTATTGTTTATCAGTTGGGTTGCTAGGAGACATCTCTAATGAGAAACCCCTGCTAAGCGAACGGGATTGTTGCAGTTCTGAATATCGGGGAATGGAATGCATTTATGGTCGGAGATATCAAGTAGGAATATCCCACATCCAACTTGAATGGAACGCAGCATAACCGTGTACCCTGACGAAATGAAATTTATTGCAAGCAACATTTAAATCGCAAATATTATTAGATAGATTTTTCCAGGTATTGTAGACCTCCTTGGTAGTTTCATATGAAAAATTATGATTTTTGAGTGTCTGTTCGGGAGATGTTCATTTCACAAAACAGTCATGCTGCAGTTAAAATTAGGCTTGCTTGAGCGTCCTTTCAAGTTTTGGCTTTCGTTCATGGAGATGTTTTTAAAATGTCAATTGGTATTATTAGTTAGCTGTGACAATGTATGAAATTGTGTTTACTTAATGGCATGACTCACACTGAATGCCTAAACTTAAAATGCATGGCCCGCCACTGTAATCTACTGTATATAATGCAGGATATTATTTATAACAGAGCTATGGGGGAATACAATCCTAATATCAAATGTCATGTCTGATTTGATTTAATCAGTAAATTATTATTATTTAACTGGATAAGCATGCACTTCCATTAAATATGTAGTTTTGAAAAGAATATTTAGATGTAATCACAGACAATATTATTCAAGAAAAATATTTTTTTTTATTTATAATATTTTACATTAATGCAATCAGTGAAAGTGTGTAAGCAGCCTATGTATATAAAATAATTCCGTATTTTCAGTATGCAGAATTACACATTTTCCATTTGGTGTCACCATTACTCTGTTCTGGGCTGATTTTAGTCCCAGTACATCTCTGATTAATCATTTAGAACTTTTAAGAACAATAGATCTTATTCACGCTAGTGCCATCTTTAATTTTTAATAGGAATGACAACGAGACTGTGTGGGATAGACTTACAGTCTCTTCAATGGGCTGTACTGCAGTTTAAAGTGTTTTTGGATTGTTCTGCAGACAAAACATTGAAAAGATATCTGTCCAAGAACATCCAGTATACAAAGATCTAGACAACATGAGCCTCGTTGTCATTCCCATTAAAAATCAAAGATGGTGCTTTCATGAATAAGGTCTATAATTTTAAGAACAATTTAGTTACATTTTAAAGCAAAGGAACTGTTTTGCATATCTCTTTAAAGTAATCATAAAAAATACAATAAAAAAAAATTAAATAAAAAAAAATTAAATCTTAACTTTTCTTGATTCAGGCTTAACCGTGAACCGAACTGAATCATGATAAACATACATACATACATACATACATACATATATGTAAGGGATAATTCATGGCTAGGTGTGTGTTAAATGATTTTAAATGTGCGTTGTGGAGGCGAATAACCACCTAGCCGTGGATTATCCCGCTTATACTATGGTCACTTGCCAGCATTGATTATTTACAGATGTCATAGACTTTTTTGCAGCACAAACTATAACTGATAGAATAAAAAACAACAGTTAATTTTATCTAAGTGTCGTTAGCTCTACAGCTCCGCCTGTTCTAAATCAGACAAAGAGAAAAAGTAGTGCGACCACACACTTGGTCAAAACTGTGAATTTAAATGCACAATCCAGAAATAATAATATCCACAGAATGTAGAGGGACTGGAACTCCAGAGGAAATGTATTATTTAACGATGTTACAAACATGGCAGTGACAGTAAAAGTAGCACTTACTGTACGATAAAGGGAAAACCATTCAAAACACTCTGGAACCTGCAGATTTTGAACTCTGAGACATCTGTATGGTATCCATCAAGGCTGCACGATTGACTGAATTAAGAATGAATTCACAGTTTGTCCTTGCACTGTAGCGTTTCATCGCAAAATGCTGCCTGCATTTTGTAAACAAACAGTGCATCTTCAGCGTTTGAGTCAGAGATGTGTGAGCACTTCAGCAAAGCAACATAACATTAAACAACACATTACAGTTTAAGTCGTCTTGCATTGCCTTGCTGGACAGCGAAAGACGCATTTAATAGGTCCTGATATACTTCTCTCACCCTCTGTGCAAAACAAGCTGAATTCCATTATATTGCTTATGAAAGTGGTTGGGAAATGTTTTCAATTGCTATTGCTCACTCTGCTTGCTCTGTAATGTTATGTTGCTATGGTTACAAACAGCGAATTAATATCGAACGGTGATTAAAACTGACCAGAACTACCTGTGCATTCAACGGTTTGAACAGCACACATTCCAGCCAATCAGAATCAAGTATTAGAACAGACCATGGTATATATATATATATAGCTCTGGAAATAATTAAGAGACCACTGCAAAATTATCAGTTTCTCTGGATTTACTATTTATAGGTATGTGTTTGAGTAAAATCTAAATTTTTGTTTTATTCTATAAAGTACTGACAACATTTCTCCCAAATTCCAAATAAAAATATTGTCATTATTGTAGAGCATTTATTTGCAGAAAATGACAACTGGTCAAAATACCAAAGAAGATGCAGTGTTTTCAGACCTCGAATAATGCAAAGAAGTTCATATTCATTTTTAAACTACATAATACTAATGATTTAACTTAGGAAGAGCTCAGAAATCAATATTTGGTGGAATAACCCTGATTTTCAATCACAGCTTTCATGCATCTTGGCATGCTCTGTACCAGTCTTTCACATTGCTGTTGGGTGACTTTATGCCACTCCAAGCAGCTCAAGGTACAAAAATTCAAGCAGTTCGGCTTTGTTTGATGGCTTGTGACCATTCACCTTCCTCTTGATAACATTCCAGAGGTTTTCAATGGGGTTCAGGTCTTGAGATTGGGCTGGCCATGACAAGGTCTTGATCTGGTGGTCCTCCATCCACACATTGATTGATCTGGCTGTGTGGCATGGAGCATTGTTCTGCTGGAAAAAACAATCCTCAGAGTTGGGGAACATTGTCAGAGCAGCAAGTTTTCTTCCAGGATAACCTTGTATGTGGCTTGATTCATGCATCCTTCACAGAGATGAATCTGCCCGATTCCAGCCTTGCTGAAGCACCCACAGATCATCATTGATCCTCCACCTGGTTGTCTAATGGTTAGACGGAGACCTGGAGAGGCCTTCAAGCCACAGTGTCTCTCACCCACCTTGAAATTTGGTGTAGGATCGGTGATGATCTGGGGGTGCTTCAGCAAGGCTGGAATTGGGCAGATTCATCTTTGTGAAGGATGAATGAATCAAGTCACATACACGGTTATCCTGGAAGAAAACTTGTTTCCCAATTACCTCCTTCCCTGCCTTTTCATTTAGTTGGATGATTGTATTATTAGTCCATTTTTCACTTGTTGCTGCTTGAACTTTAATGAGAGGAACATGCACTCTCTCATATGGGCAAGAGATGAAAGTAAAGTGGAGACTCTACAGGTGCTACTATTGTTTATGCTGTTTAATCGGGAGATATTTAATAAAAATGTTTGAATTACACCACATCATGTAACTCGCGTTATTACTGAGATGGCAATGCCGGGCGGAAACAGAGAAGCTGCCGCCATGAACGATAATAAGGACCGTTTCACAGCTCGCACTGTTTTCCCTTTGCCTTGTAGCGTGTGAAACGCCACATTAACAGTACAGTACACAAACTTTTCATATTCGCCATACCTCTCCCACTGCATGGTTCTTAACTGCTGAATCAAGTTTGTTGTCTTACAACACTATGTATTCCCCACACTCCGATTCCGTTATGCCATGACAGTGCTGCTGAAGTCTTAAAGGAGCCGCACGTCTTCTGTAGCATGAGTGATTCGTTTATGCGATTGGCCAAATTACTGATCACCAATCGAGTCCTAAAACGTGAAAATCGGCCGATACCGATCGGTGGCCGATCGATATGAGTCTTTACTATACACTATGCTTTATTCAATTTCATTTCAACTGAATAATTTCAGTTCAGAAGACTCTGTGCTGTCAGTAACGGGTTAATATTTTGATGCACCGACTCATGTGACAAAACAACATGGCAGCGAACACAGCTGAGTTTGTCTTTGAGAGAAACGGCAACAAAACTACATCTGGTGAGAAACCTCATAAAGTTTTTACATTGAAACCTGTTTGAGTCAAAAGAGTCTCTAGTAGGGTTGCGTAGTTTACTGGTACTAATGAAGTTCTGCAGAGTCCACGATACCAAAAAAATTTAAACGGTATGATATCATCTTGTTGCTAATTTTGGTACCATAATACATTATGCTGTCATTAGCAAAATTATATGAGATGTGACAGTTCTGAGATTAAATCAATGACAATTCGAAAATAAAATTAAAAAAACCTCTGGATATGGCCAAGTGTGATTTTTAAACAGTAGAAGGATGTAATTTAATTACATAATATACAGTTACATGTGTTGCACGCTACAGAATACAATCCCCCCCCACACCACACCACACCACACCACACACACACAAACGCAACACACACTGCTGGTGCTTGATTTTCATGCAGTGTGTTTACAGTATAAACGGCTGTGAACACTTAAATGAACTCCGGTGCAGCTCAGAGATTTCATCTCAAGAGTCATGATGGGAGTATAAAAGCATTAATGGGAAGTTTGATATAACTAACCCATAAAAACAGGAAGAACTTAAAGGTCTGTCAAAATAAAAGTCCCGCTAACATGAAAGCTCTATTCAGCTGGATGCGTGAAATTGAAGACAGAAAAATAAACTACTGTATAAAAATGTAATATTCAAAAAGTAGCAATAATACTCAGAATAACAATTATATAATATTAAATGGTTGTATTATTATTATTGTTATTATTATTATTATTATCTGTAAGCAATATCACAAACACAAGCAGCCTTGTGCCACAGGTAGTCAGATTTTTTTCATTAGTTTTCATTAATACTGTGAAGCTCTGTTGTGCAACATTTTATTTTACAAAAAATAAAATTACAATAATAAAAAAAATAATAATTATGATATTTTTATTTCATTAAAACTGTATGTATCAATTTGATTAAACACCATTTGATCATAACATTTAATTAAAACAGTTAACATGGAATCCAGAAAAACTTAAACAGAAAATGCATCATTTGAATCTGTGAGACTTTATGCAGTTCTTTTATTCAAGTCATTTTCTGTGTAATTTCATAAAAAAATCTGAGGCTTTTTATTTGTTGATTATAGTATCGATTTAGTATTGATACCGAGGTACCAGGGCTGGTATCGTACTGAAGACAAAATTTTGGTATCGGAGCAACCCTAGTCTCTAGTTTCATCCGATATGCCATTTATTAAATTTGATCAATTTATCAATTTTACATGGTTGGCAGTGATTGGATGATGCTGGCCATTACTTTGAATAAGAATTAATTATGCTAATTTCTGATTGGTAAAATGATTTAGCACTGGCTATCACTTGTATGTTTGACAGTGCAAAGAGAGAATTTTGAGATTTTGTTGCCAAAGTAGAAAAAAAAAAACATTGTCTCATAAAAGTCAAATCAAGTCAGATTATTTTTATTTGTATAGTTTTTTATCTGTGCTTTTCCCAATGCACCTTGTTCCCTAGTAGCTTTACAGAAAATCAGCTGTAACGTCTATAACGTCTCAAAAACATGAATAACCAACACTCCTGGACACATAATAAACTATTTGATTTTAAAAAATTGGACTTTCTATTGATTGGTATTATTTAAAATTTCACAACTTAGTCCCACTGTCCCCATATGAGGACATCAATTTTTGCTCTTAAATGTTTTTTTTTTTTTTTTTTTTAATTGCTTGTGTATTTGGTGCTACTAGTTACAGACCAAAAAGAGAAATGGAAAATGCACACAGCAGTCACGCTTGAGTCTCAGGAGGTTAAAATAGCACTTATTTGTTCAATACAACAATAAAATCAAAACTTTTTATTTGTTTCTGTTGTTAAATTTTTTATTTTATTGGCCCCAGAACCCACCCTCCCACATGTGCTACCAAATCAGGTGCTGGTGCCACCATCTGCAGAACTTGGGACCACTCACATGTTAGTTTGGAGCCCTGTAACATGGTGCATAGATCTTGAAATACTAATCATTGAGACTGCCTGACAAGAAGAGAAGCCGCAAGCAGTCAGAGATTCTCTGCCGCAAGCAAACAAACAATTTATTGGTGAAAACATGTCGTCTTTTAAATTAAAAACATGTCTGAATTGGCCTTTCACACGTGGGACAAGATGGTACATTTCCCCTTCTACAGAGCTCTATCTGCCTTTAGTTGCTGACAGGTCACTGAGCGTCTTACTGGATGTCTATGTTAAATCAAAGCTTCGGCCGCAGACGCAAGTTGCTTATCACAGCAGCTGCGAAATGTGTGCAGTGTGCTTATTTTGCAGACTCCCTACAAAATCTATTTACAGCGGACAGGTATTGTCTTCGGACAGCTTTTTTTTTTTTATCCCCGTTGAAGTTTTTCAGATTATGCACAGAGAATCAATACCTGACAAGTATGTCAAGTGCTTTAGTGTTTTATTTTATACAACTGTATGGATTTTTAATCCAGCTCACAGAAATTCAGACTCTCAGAAGTGTCCTCTCGGCTAATGTTGACTGTTTTGTCAGCACATTCGTTAAGCTGACTTTCTGAATGAATACACAAGTTATTCCCATTAGAAACCAGGCTGATTTGCCAGTGCTCCATGTGTTTAGTAACATAAGAAACTAAAAGGGACAATTCATCCACAAATGAAAACAATGTAATCATTTACTCACCCTCATGTTGTTCTTTATTCTGTAAAACACAACATGAGATGTCAGGCAGAATGACAGGGTGAACTATCCCTGAAAGGCTTTTTCATAGGAGTCGCATCAATGCTCTTCAATGCATTGAACTCTGTGAAGCAAAACATCAATCTACTGCATTGCTTGGTCAAGAAGCATTGCACACTGGTCAAGAATTGTAATGCAATGCTCAAATGTGAAACAACTTCATTCATGGAAAAATGTCGATGTTTTAAGGGGATATACTGTGTAATACCCAAATTTCCATAGCTCAAACCAATACCACTGAAATTCCATGTTCCCTATCTGTCACTCACTCGACGTTGTGTCAATGTAGTGACACTAGGGGTCACTCTTGGGAGCCCCAAACACCTCTGCTTTTTGAAAAAAGGCCAATGGGAATTGGCGAGTGGAATTTGCATGCCATACGGGTATAAAAGGAGCTGGTATGCAACCACTCATTCAGATTTTCTCTTCAGAGCCGAGAGTTTCTATTCATTGAGCTGAATTCACCCGCCGAGTTCATTCACCTCATCTGCTGGATCTTATGCCGCATTTCAGCGGCTTCTCCCCCTCTGCATCCGTGGAGTGCAGAGATCGCCCCTGGGCGTTTCGGCAGAACATCAAAAAGAGTATATTTTCAAACTCTAAAAGAGCGGCACACACAGAACGTCTTTTTAAAGATGCCTTTCCGTTTGTGTGTTATTCCTGGTTGCGGTTGTTATCTCTCCACTTCTGACAGCCACGATCGCTGTCTGATGTGTCTGGGCGCTGCCCACGCGGAGACTTCGTTCGTGGATGGGTCTTGTCCTCATTTTGCGAACATGACCATGGCAACATTGCAGTCGCGGCTTGCCTTCGTAAGAAACCAAGCCACCCCAGTGGCTCCCCGCTTCGGTCTTTCTACCTACGGGTATGAGGCCGCGTTGGTTAGCACTGGGGGTGATTTGGGGACTCCAGTGGGACCACCTCAGCCGGGTAACCCCGCACGGACATCCCATTCATCAGCACGCTCGCTTTCCCTGGTTGGACTCTCGGATGAGACCGCCGGCTCGTCTCAGGGCGAGTTCGACCTCTTATTTGGGGCCCGGGAAGACGATGAGTTATCAAGTGCAGCATCGGAGAGCGGGCTGGCTTCCCCCTTTGGGCGTGGTCGCCCAGTTTCAGGCCGACGCGGAGATGACGGTCATGCTTTCCCGGGCAGCCGCGAGCGTTGGGCTAGAGTGGAACCCTCCACTCTCCCCTGAACCCTCGCGTCTCGATGATTGGCTCCTGGGCCCAGAGCGCCGCTCACGGCCGTGCCCCGCCCCAGTTCCTTTCTTCCCGGAAGTGCATGAGGAACTGACAAGATCGTGGGGGGCACCTTTTACTACCCGGTCCCGATCTTTCAGCTCCCCCACTCTCACTACCCTCAATGGTGGGGTGGCCAAGGGGTATTCGGTTATCCCCCAGGTGAATAAGGCGCTCGCGGTGCACTTGTGACCACAGAGCGCCACCACCTGGCACGGGCGCTTGAAGCTCCCATCCAGGGCCTGTAGGTTTACGTCATCTCTGACGGCTAAGCCCTACGGTGCCGCTGGACAAGCCGCCTCTGCCCTGCATGCCATGGCTCTCCTGCATGTACACCAAGCCAAGGTGCTAAAAGAGCTGCACGAGGGTAGGTCTGATCTGGGATTGATGCAGGAACTGCGATCGGTGACCGACCTCGCACTCTGGGTGACGAAAGTCATGGCGCGGTCTCTCGGGCAGGCGATGTCCACCCTGGTGGTCCAGGAACGCCACCTTTGGCTCAACCTGGTCGACATGAGAGAGGCTGACAAGGCACGGTTCCTTGACGCCCCCATCTCCCAGGTTGGCCTGTTCGGCGACACCGTCGAGGACTTTGCCCAGCAGTTCTCGGCGGTGATGCAGCAGACGGAGGCTATTGAACACATCCTGCCCCGGTGCGGCTCAAGACCCCGCACCCCGTCTGCTTGTCACCAAGGGCATACTCCTGCAGCAACAGCACTGGCTCCGCCGCAGCCCACCCCCACGGCCCGGCCCCGGCGTGGAGCCCACCACAGGAAGCAGACGCCACCCATCTCACGGCCGGCCACCAAGAAACCTAGGAAGGCTTCGAAGCGCCCCTGAGGTGGGGGACCCAGGGGCGAGGAGACCCGCTTCTACGGAGCTCCCGGTGGAGGGCCGGGAGGAGAATCTTTTGTTTCATTTTATTATTAAACAAAGTTCAAGTGTCTAATCAAAGTGAACACTAATCACCATAATGATGACTTCAAATGAAACAAAATGACATCAACACAAAATAGAGACATACCTCTTTTAAAAATAACCTTTACACATATGAAAAACAAAATAACCCATATTTCTTAAATATCCTCACACAACATATTAAGAGATTGTTGTCCAATAAACAGTTTCATTTTTCAAATTCAATTGTTGTGGTGTCTGCTGGCTTGTTCTCTTGTTTTCCTGTTCTTGTTCCTCTTTCCTTCAGTAGACTCTGCTTGTAAACAGCAGGTGTCATCACTAATGATCAGTCATCACTTAGAGAGTGTATCTACTTGATCTCATTAACTATTTGGCCAATTCAACATTCAACACAACACAGAGAAGATTCAACACTGCTCAGTGTTAGTTTTAACACTCCTGTAGAGTGGACTCGTGGAGATACCAAGGAATGTTCATTTAACACCGAGGAGATTGCTGTGTACGCATCCCCTGAGCACTCAAGATCTGATGATGTCTCTGACTCTCGAAAAACCACAAGAGACCACCAGAGACAGAAAGAACCAAGAGGAAACTAGAAGGCAAAAAAGTGTAGGCTTTGTGAGACGTGAAGAGGAGGTTGTTTGTGCTCAGAGCCTGCAGAGGATGTGAACGCACACACACACTCTTTGTGGTGGCAGCACTTTGTGGATTATAGCGGTAATGGGCAGCAGTGGTTGTAAGCTCCTTTAGAGAGCAGGCAGGCCCCGCCATAAGAGCCCCTATCAGAAACGGGGGGATGGTCCATTAAAATGAATGCACAAGAAAGCAAAGTCAGATAGAGGATTTTGTCATTAGAATGTTTTTGTTTTATTTTGTCCCCCTGGCTTTATAAAGTGAAGTGTTTTGATTTGTGAGTTTGCTGATCTCCATAAAGATTATGATGATGTTGGTGATTATCAAATTAAGCCCATCGGGCTGACGATGTGGTCTCTTTAGAGGAAAACATCCACGTTGAATGTTTCCAGCTCTATGCCAAAGGCTGTACAGAAGTGCGCTGTTGTTACACACAGGAAAATATTGCTCAGATGTTGCACTTTCACAGCCCAAGAGACTTTATGGAGTCATTTTTCAACTTTGTCTTAGACTCTTCTCCACAAATTTCAAAGGAGACACATAAAATAGACACAAGTTAGTCAATGTTTGTATAGAATAGACCAATACAATTCATGTAGAGCTGAAGCTCAGATATTTTGGACTTTAAATGTTGGCATTCGTTAGGGCAGGGTAAAAAAATATAGATTTTCTGATGCATCACAATCTTCATTTGAACGATCTCGATTAACGATCTTAAATCCCAAAATCGATTTTTTATTTTATGTGCAACCCTCTACAATGAGAGTAAATCACTCACATATACAATAACATTTTGTGCTACATGACTAAAAATGTGTGTGATTCTCAGCTGGCTGGTAAACGTTGGGATTTTACACAGCAGTAGGGTTGCTCCGATACCAAAATATTTTACTTTGTTACGATACCAGTTTTTAGTAAGCTCCGTATTCCAAATGAAATGCTGAAATACTAGCGAGCTGAAATCTCACTGGAGAATGAATTCATGTAAGAGCTGCTCAAACACTAAACAACCTGTATTGAGCATTTCGTGCAATCTGTTTTTTGTTTGTGTGAAGATAGAGAACACTGCGGCACCTCTCGTTCTCAAGCGCACAGCGAGTGCAGATGATCTATTATTTAATTAAATAACATCCGTCTGCTGTTCAGTGATTATACTTGGCCATATCAAGATTGGAATTAGATTAATTGTCATATTGTCATTGATTTCATCTAAAAATAAATGTCACACCCTGTACAATTTAGCTAATAGCACTGGTTGGTGAACAAGATGATATCGTACCGGTTTAACATTTTTGGTATCGCGATATTTCGTTAGTACCAGTATACAGGGTTGGGAGGGTTACTTTTGAAATGTATTCCACTACAGATTACAGAATACATGCTGTAAAATGTCATTTGTAACGTATTCCGTTAGATTACTCAAGGTCAGTAACGTATTCTAAATACTTTGGATTACTTCTTCAGCACTGGTAGATTTTTTCACTTGTTTTGACTATAAAAACTCTGTCAGTACAGTAAGACAAAATACACGTTAAAAATACATTCTCTGAAAAACCTAAATATCTTATGCAGTGTTGTTTCTAAAACAAGATCAATCAAATCGTGTTTTAAGGATTTTAGATATTTATACAGGAATACAATACAAAAATTATTATCAAGAATACGATTTTTGCCCTAATATCAAAGGTCTTACTAGAAAAAAGAAATTATGATCCAACTTGAATTTTCTTGATAAATAAATATGATTGTGTCTGGTAACATGTGCATGTAAAATGGCTAGAAATAGCATTTTAATTTAATTAATTTTTTTAATTATATTTATTTATCACACATTATACATTTTGCACATATACAGTGAAATTCTTTTTTTCACATATCCCAGCTAAGCTGGGGTCAGAGTGCAGGGTCAGCCATGATACAGCACCCCTGGAGCAGTTAGGGTCAAGGGCCTTGCTCAAGGGCCCTGCTCAAGGGCCCAACAGTGGCATCTTGGCAGTGCTGGGGCTTGAACCCCCAACCTTCTGAGCAGTAACCCAGAGCTTAACTGCTGAGCCACCACTGATTTTAGCTTAGCGTAAAGCTGACAATTTACACAAGGTTTATTTCTATTTCTTCTGCTCCAAACTTACTTCAAACGTTCTTCTCTGTCTGCTCGTATGAATGTAACACATCATAAGAAAGTGTTTCACCGCTGTTCAAATGCACTTTGGATCACATCATTTATATGTATAAATGTTTTCCATCTGAAAGGACTAAATATTAAATGAAACAAATGACAATAAAATGCAAAGTAATCTCTTCAGTAATCAAAATACTTTTTGAATGTAACTGTATTCTAATTACCAATGATTTAAAATGTAACTGTAGTGGAATACAGTTACTTATATTTTGTATTTTAAATACGTAATCCCGTTACATGTATTCCGTTACTCCCCAATCCTGCCGGTATACCACACAACCCAGCTCAGCAGTGACTGACTAGCATAGTGATGAAGTGAAGTTCAGCAGCGAGATCCTTTCACTGTGTGTTGAGAGTGAAAGTTTGGTTTAACTCCAAAGACGAGATCCGCACAATCCATTTGTCATTAAATAATGTCTCTTTTAATATCCTTTCTTTTCTTTACAGTCAACTGTTGATCAGAAACAAAAAAAAAATAAACATTCATTCTAATCACTCATAGCACAGATGAGGTAAAGAAGCCATTCAACTCTCAGCCAAAACACTTCTGTGAGACACTCGCTGAACTGATGATATTCTTAAAGAGACAGTACCGTTTTATCACTTGTGCTACGAATCAATGTAAATACTTGTAAATAGTGCAAGTTAGGCATGTAAACAATAAACATGGAACAAGATATATATATATATATATATATATATATATATATATATATATATATATATATATACAATATAGTGCCATTTCAAGACCTAATATTTATTCATTTTTATAAAGCTCAAAAAAAAAAAAAAAGAAACAGAAATATTATAAATAATATTCATACAATTAATATTTGTATAATGTACCAAGTTATTAGGTCACCTGTATGATTAACAGCATTGGCTGAGGCAAAATATACCCAGATGAATCTTAAACGAATCAGGCAATCTGAATCGATACCCAGCCCTAGAGTTCATATTGAGATCTCTTTTGAAACTCTAAAGGAGACACATGTGAGATTACCTGGAAATTTGTTTTAATCTCATTGCTGTCTAGATACAATTGATATTACACTGTCTCAAGAGATCTCATGGGTTAGTAAATCTGAGCACAGTGTGAGATATTATTGAGATCTCCTCTGAAACTTACATTATGATGGACTTTTTGTCAGGAGAAAAATCTAAGAATCAGGAGACTGAAGTAGATATTAAAGAGATCTCATTTGTGATTTTGCTTTTCTGTGATGAGATCTCACATCCTCCTCTGGGCTCTGACTTAGCCGTGTTTAATGCCAGGAAAATGGCTTAGCAGTTTCCAGACCGCCAGAGTTTTACACATGTACTCTGACTTCACGGCCTCAGGATGGTGTGTTCCAGACGGCCCCTAATTGTGACTGGCAGCTTACCGCTGTTTTTTTTTTTTTTTTTTTAACATTTGTGTCCGTGTGAGCACATGCTGAGACAGGAGATAGCCTGACAGATCTGAAATGAGAGCGAGCGAGTGTGAATGAGAGTGGAAATGAGAGAGAGAGAGAGAAAAGAAAATAAGGAGAGTGAGCATATGCCTCGACATGAATCACTGTCTGATTCATCTGTCAGAAGGCAGGTTGTCTTATATCTGTGTCAACACTATGACGTTTAGGCGATATCATCAAGTTTGAACATGTCTAAGTGTGTGTGTGTGAGTGTGTGTGTGTGTGTGTGTGTGTGTGTGTGTGTTTCTGACTCACAATGATTTACCTGTCTTTCATTCTGTCTAATAATTCCCTTGAGACGTACACGTTTTGAAATAGTCTCTTTAGCATTTATCAAATTTTAGCTAGATTTTTCTTCCATTGAACACTGAAGGAGACATTAGGAGATGTATGGAATAAAAGATGCAATGTAAGTGAATGTGTTCGAGGATAACATTCTGCCCAGCATCTGCTTTTATGTTCCACACAAAAAAGAAACTGGCCTATTTTTGATGTCTGACTTTCTCCTAATATAAAATTGTAGTGACAGTATATTGACAAATGACAGAAGCAGACATTTTACCAACATCTCTAACTTGGCAGGGCGTCTGAAAAAAATAATATTGTGTAGTATTGCAGTGCTCTTTCATCACTGTATCCAAGTATAAATAATAATTATAATAATAGCAGTATTAGGTGTAGTACTGTTAGTGAAAATGTGAAGTCAGCCCTACACAGCAACATTGTCTCAACTAATGGTGTAAGTTGTAAATAAATAAAAAAACACAGTTTGGAAAAAATTTAATCATTTATTATAATTTTATTTGATACTAGTAGTGCAGAAATTACTCAAGACACACTATCTCTACCTGATCTGAATATGTTTTGAATATTTTTTTTGGTTGTGGTTTTTATGACATTTTTAGCAAATTACATAATCGGCATTACCTGGTAGTCAGGTTGGTTCATTCATAATAATGTTATTATATTAAATATGTATTATTTAAAATAGATATTATAGGAGTAATATTGTTGATATTAAAAATATTTTTAGTATTTTTTACTGATATTAAATAATATAAATAATATAAAATAATAATAATGCTAAATAATTATTTTATTTTAATTAATTTATTTTTTAATTTAATATATATGTACCCCAGAAAGCACATTTTTGGTTACCTGACAACAATTTTCACTGTGTAGATGGAGATGATGTAGAATGTAGTATCAATAGAAATCACAATAATGCTATTTGAGTCTTTAAAAGCAATTAGCCTAAAATAACTGAGACCACAAAACCCATATAAACCCTCTTTTTAAGGAAAGAGCGATAAAATTGTGCCGGTATAATTGTGATAAATGGAAGTTCCAAACTCTTTCCTTTACGCAAACAAACATGAAAGCAGTGCATCTGTTCTTAATGTTTTCAGTCTACTTTACTGCATAAGGTCAGATGTTTTTGTGAACAGCTGTGCTAGCCTGAGGGGTAGACCTGCGGAAGAGCCAGCACAGGTGGCACCTCACGAGGCAGGATTCAGCGCTGTCACTCAAACAGGTTTCAATTTATCTGGGCTTCTTTAGGGAATGGGCCTCTCTGTGCCACAGTTAAGGTCTGTTCACACCAAATGTGGCAAAATGTTAAAACAAAGCAATACATTCCTGTAGATCTCTTAGCACACATTACGAAAAATTTCACTGTTTTTTTTTTTTTTTTTCCACAAAAAAGTCACCAGGCAATAAGATATAAGGTCATGTATCTGGAAGTAGCATTCCAGATGGGTGTGGAACTTGTTTTGATTGGGTGAGGGAATGCGTTGAATCTATATATATTCAGGGACAAATTCACGTTTAGTTGTTTACGGTTGCTAAGCAACATTGCAACTTGCTGCATAAATGTAGAATTTAACTGATGTGCAGTGACAGGTGTGCGTATATTGTTTAATTTACAGTGGCTTCAAATGAGACTCATCCAATCACAATTTTTATTCTGAACTATCCGCTTATAATTGTAATGTTTATTTACTGTTTTCAATCTTTTGTTTTGAACTCAAGAAGCTGTTTTTGCACTGATGCCAGACTTATCTTTTTTTATGAATAATTGTATCTTTTTGGTTTGTGCCTAACATTGTTAATAGGGGTGAGCGATATGACCAAAATCTTATATCATGGAATGAATCATTTTATACCATGATAACGGTATATATTGCGATATAGTAATGTTTTTTGTTTTTTTTTTTTTCTGAAAAAAAAAAAAAGAAGAAACAAAATTGGTTAATATAATAAATAACCATATTGTAATGCCTATTTTTGGAAAATCTAGTCAGTGAATTAATACTTTTTAAATGAAAACTACTTCCTCTCATATCATTTTCTCTTTATTTGGAAACCTGACAAACAAAGTAAAAAAATAAAATAAATTAGATAAAAACCTCAACCTTACCATAATACTTAATTTCACATTATGCCACATTTTTAGTCTGATATGTTGTTGACCATAATTATTATTATAAACTTTCCTCAAGAAACTCAAGATCTTTTCAAAGCAATGCAACAAAGAAAATAATACATAATTTTAGTTAAAAAAAAAAAACAACAAAGAAAAAAAAACAACAAAAATAACACATCTTGCTGAAAATAACTTTCAAATATATTTATAAACACTTCTTGCAAAAAAATTAAACAAAATAATAAAATAAAAAAACAATTGATGGCGAGCGCATCTTTTGACTTTCATAAAATTGTTTAGCGTGCTTAATTTTGAGGTGGTAAAACAGACCGCTTGTATTACCACAAGTGATTATCATTGTGCAACACAGTTTGCAGATAAAACTGTTTCTGCTCTGTCGGCTTGTGTGAACCACCACCACAAATGTCGCACATGTTTTAATAACAAGCACCCATATCAGAAATAATTCATCAAATGATGGAGAAGTACAGATGCACAGTGATGCTGTCCTGTGTGTCAGATCACGGTGGACTGTGGTATCCTCCATTATATATATATATAACACTCAGAATCGGCCCGCAAAATCAGAATTGCGCATGCAGATTTCGTTCAGCAACGAGTTCTTGCCTGATCTGCATAATTCTTTTAGAAAATTGGCCGCTAAACCAGCACATGCAAATAACTGGTGCTTTTACCGGCCACAATTCATTCCCCCCTCAGTCTCACGCAGTAGTGGATTTAGGCATGGGCGACATGTGCCGTTGCCCAGGGCGGCATCTTGCGGGGGCGGCACGAGGCACCCACACAGACACCCCCCCCAATGCACTTACACTGTTTTTAATTTAAAAACAAATATTTAAGAAAAAAGTAAAGTGAGAATTGATTAAAAAAATGGTCATAGTATATCCTTATCTGTCTAAACGTGAAGAATTCACAACAGAGTTACTTCTAAAAGTAGCTCATACTTCACTATATTTATTATATACTATTATTTCAGGAGCTCAGCTTTTCATGACAGTTTTCTCATGTTTTATCTTATATTTTAATCTTATTTATCATTAACCTTATTAATCTTAAATATCTTTAAATAATTGAAAGTAGTTTATACATTTGATTAAATATTTCAGTATTTGATTAAAGTTTGATCTGTAACAGTTTGACATGTTTTTGTCATTTTGCACATTTTCCTTAACTAAAATGTTATTTTGTCAAATGAAATTATATGTCATTTTAGTCAGAGTAAAATTGACTTAAATGAATGAATATGACATGATGAAATATTGACTAAGTTTAAAGGACTTTTTTTGTCAAAAAACTAAAATTATGACTAGAATAAAAAACTGTGAAAATGAACACTGGCACGCAGTCAAATGAGATGAAGTACCTTAAGTAATTAATTTATTGAATTATTCAAAAATAGTCATTGCACCTCATGATTAGAAAAAACCTATACTTAGATGTTTCTCGTTTTATGTTTTATCAAGCAGTCCATGTGAGTTTAGCATCTTTAGCACAAGAACATGGACTTTTGAGATGATTTTCTCATTAAGTTGGTGTTAATTGATGCTAATAAGCGAGATCGTGGCCCCCTTCTTCTCACTCTGTTCTTCTTGCCTGCTGTTAATCACCATCAGTCCCCCGGGGGCTTTAGAAGTCGACATGTCTACCGCTAAACCCCTCCCTCAACCCCATGACCCCTCTCTTACACCTTCACTCTGGAATTTATAGCCATCGTTGTGAACAAAAGACACAAGTCTTTCACCCACTCCCGGACTTCGCTCTTCCTCCTCCCAAACATTCACCCTGTTTTACTTGTCGACGTGATTTACACACTGGGTTCAAAGCCCAAAGGAAAGATGATTTTTACATGGACTTGTCCTTATGTGGTTGTTGCTTTATTACCTGTGTTTTAAATATTGAACTTTGTTGAACTCAAATCATGCAGCTTGTTGAGGAGAGATGTGCTATTTCTTTTTTAAGAGATCGGACTTACAATTTCCATTCGGTCTGATATATCTAGAGACCAAAATATCATAGGTACTTGGGGGTGGGCTCTTTGAGCACGGAAACACCCTAGCCACTGCATAGCAACACTTTAACAACCAAGCAGAACACCTCAGCAATCACATTGCAACACCCTGGCAAACACCCAGAACACCCTAGCAACTCCACAGCAACGCATTGGAAATGTAAAAATGTAGGTTACATTTGGTATGTCACACATAACAATACTCAACAATAGTGCGGGCCGGTCAGTAAATATGATGAGTGTGTTTTTTTCTTTAAAAAGAGAATGGGTCACAGTTGAAAAGAAGAGCACAATTGATCTGACACGCTTCATTTGATTCCTGAAGAGAGTGTGTATGTGTTTGTCTGTATATGACAGTGCTTGTCCACTGAAGTTTGTGTTACACTCAGTTTTGCTTATATGCTGCACAACAGTCTGTGGCGTGATTTGTTTTATGTGTACATACGATGCATGCAGTTCGTCTCCAGTGTTTGTGATAAGCTCTTGCTGACGGCCAAATAAAACAGGGAAAAAAAGCAACCATCACCCCCTAAGATGTTCTCGTAAACTCTGCTGTGACTTCTTGCTAAGGTACCCAGGGTCCTGTGAGGCCGTAACACACACACACACACACACACACACACACACACACACACACACACACACATGCACAAACACACATCAAACCAATTGTACATACAGTTCATAGTGAATAAGACATTTACTTGAAGCACACATGAAGCACATTTACTTTGAAGATGCTCTCACATACTCGTGCAAATCCAGCATGAGCAGCAATCTCCTGACAGTTTAAACAGCCTGGATCGCCTGTTTGGATTGTCACTGAGTGACCGTCATGATTTGTGAATTAGAGGAACATTTGATCCTGATCCTGAAGTTTTTGATTCTGGCTGATGAGCGTTCGATGGAATAAAACGCTGGATTTTTGTGAGGTTTGTGAATTACATCTGTTTAAACGAGATATCTGCATATTTGCAAATGGTATATAATAGAAGTTTTATTGATATTTTATCATTAGAAAAGTTACAGGGAACTGTTGAGGAGAGGCTGATAGAATACGTGCTTTAGAGGTAAATAAATTATGGATGCTGGATCTGCTCAAGTTTTGTGAGGTCTGTTTATTACATCTGTTTAAACGAGATATGCATATATTTGCAGACGGTGTATGAAAATAGTTTTACTGATATTTGCCTGTTTATCATTACAAAAGTTACAGGGAACTGTTGAGGAGAGAGATGGAGAATGAAACAGGCATGCACTTTAACATTATGAGCTCAAGCGCGTCTGTCGCGGCTCAAATATGCGGACCATTTAAATGAGACTGCTGCACACTGGTCTATTATTGTTGTGACACGATGGACTGATCGTTTACACGTCTCAGTTGCTTCACATGCAAGCAGGTGATTTTCAGCACCCTCAAGAAACAAATCGGCCAAACGGGAAAATTTTTAGGCCATTGCCAATAATTACAAAAGTTAGAATATCGTCCGATTTATAACAAAGTCAACAATTATAGTGAAAAGGACTTAAATATTAATCTGTTTCTCACTCAAGTGATAAGATCTGTTTTTGAGTTAACATTTTGAATGGGTGTGTCGCGAATGCGCGATTCAAGCGTCTTAGAACTAGAACTGTAAATTCTGCAGTGTGTGTCGCAGTCTGGGGCAGTCTCTATCACGTTTTTTGAGAGGAGACTGTGAATCTTTGTGCACAACACCAGCACATCCTGTGTTCGGACCACAGTTTTGCAAAGCGCCGGTGAAGTGAGGTGGCCGGTGTACAAACTGAATCGAATGGAATGGAATAACCATGTTTGATCGTTTTTAGCATCCAGTCGGAAATGCCTGTAAGGGCTTGCCACGCATCTGCGTAACGGGATAGAGGGCAATTTGGTTTGTTCATTGTATGATATAATGCAGCGCTCACCATTGGGAAGTGGTTGTCCATAATGTGTGGGCTTTGAAGTGGGAAAGCTCTTTATTGAAAAAGTGTGAGCGTCTCGTGCATGCGTCTAGTGCAGTACTTTTTTTTACATTCTTTATTGCATGTGATTGCATTTGAGACACAGAAACAACATATTGAACGACATTTTGAACAACAATATTCCTTTCCCGACAAACAGCAGTGGGGATGAGGGGAACAGCATGCGTGGGGGAGGGGGGTTACCCCTTGGTGCGGGGCTTGCGCTGAGGCGGCTGCCTTCGTTTGGGCCGCGGCTTGCGTGGCTTTACCGGCAGCAAAATGTTCTGGTGCTGAGGCAGCAGGCATGGGGTTTTTAGTTGCCTGCTGGCCCGAGACAGAGCAGGAGCGAGCCGGTTGTGATGAAGTACTGCTCTGTTTTGGCATTAAATTCTCATAGCCTGTGAGTGTTGCTGAGTTGTGACTTAGCTCTCAGCAAATCTATCCACAGAGCCTCCAAATAGGTCAGCTGGAGACACCGGAACATCAAATAGAGTGGTCAGCCAGATGTGACGATCCAAAACCACCAGGTTGCTTATTGACTTGCCAATGGCCTGTGCAGTGACTTTCATGGCTCGCAGCACTAAGTCCGGAGCTCTATGAATATCTCTGGATCGTAGCCTTGCTCGTCCATTTGCTTGAGGAGCATAGTTTAGAAAATTTGGGCACCGCCATCGCTTGGAGTGCTGAACCTGATTGGCCCGCTGCTTATGCTTTCCCAGCCAGTGCGGATGTCAGTCAGTAGAAATATCAGTATAAAGATAAACGGGGCGTGATTTCCACGCCCTGCTACTCGCTGGGCAGAGATGTGCTGCTACAGCCTCTTCCACAGGGGGACGTTGTGCACAACCTTTGTCTTCCCTGTGGTCCACTTTAGTGAGGAGAGTGGAACCGTTGTGCGAGAAAGCTGAATAGGGTGGCAGGATTTTGTCAGTGCGTTATGAACTTCTGGGAAGAATGGGGCAGATCTGCAGAACGCGGTCGCTCGACGGCGTCCGGACTGAAAGAACTATTCATCAAGATGAGTTTTTTCCGGTTCCTCTGGAGGAGACCACTTGAGACCGAGCTTTTCTACCACCCTTGAAAGGACGCGAAGCATCTCCTTGTCAGTGACGAGTGCATGCTCCTTGCCCTCACTGGGGGAAGGGGAGGCAACATCATTCATTGACCACTCGCCAGATGCAGCGAGTGGATCATCAGATCATCATCCCCAGTGTCAGAAACACCCAACATGATGAGGCCGTGCGCTCCTGCAGAGGGCTGAAGCTCATCACATACATACTGTATCGGCAGAGATGCAGTATTTGGAAATTGAGGGGCTGGCTCGTGGGGTGTCTGCCTGCACGAGATCCACCTCAAATTCATCCTGCTCAACCTTGTTGCCCTGCCATTCCTACTCGTGTGATCCATCGGGAGTCACAGAAGAGGTGGGTGGGAGGGTGAGGGAGGATGAATCCTCCCTCAGAACAAGGGCCATTCATGAGTGAAGCATCTTGAGACTCATGCCCTCACAGTGAGGGCAGTCTGTCTATGAGAGCTGTCTCTGCGTGAGCGCGGCCCAGACAGTGAATTCAGCTCTCATGCTGATCTGATGCCGGGATGTGTCCCTCGCATAATGAACACTTACGGAACGACATCTTTAAAAAGACGCAAACACGTAAGCGGTTCTTTTAGTTGAAGGCCGTGAAGATCCCGCCTGCGGACTCGTGTATGTCGACGGCAAAGTAGTAGAAGTCTTCTAGACGAGAGATGAATTGCTGTCTTGAAGGAAGAAAATTCTGAGGAATGGTGTTTGCACGCCCGCTTTTATACCGGACAGGTTCGCGCCTAAAAGGGCGGGGCTTAAACACCATAGCCAATTTTAGAAATGCCGTTATTGTAGAAAGGTTTCAACTAGGTCATACAGAAGGACACTCCCATAGCATCAGCTTAGTGACGCAATGTCAGGTGTACTGAGTCATAAGGGAACTTCAAGAAACATGAGTTGTCGAAAACTCGATGTGATCTATGAGCTTTATACGGTTAATGCCATTGAAGAGATTGTAAGTATATCCCTCACATTAAAACTGATTTTGGAGTCTTTTTGACAAGTCATTCATCCTTAACTCAGACTACACTGGTCATGCTGTATGTTTGTTTTTTTTTTTGCTGATAATGAGATCTACTTACATACAGTTGTTTGTTTACAGAACATACAGTACATGCCATTTTAAAAAGGTTTTTTTTTCTTGTCATTAAAGGAATGTTCCAGGTTCAAATAGAAGTTAAGCTCAGTCAACAGCATTTGTGTCATAATGTTGATTACCACAAAAATTAATTTAGACTCGTCCCTCCTTTTCTTAAAAAAAAAAGCAAAATTCTGGGTTACAGTGAGACACTTGCAATGGAAGTCAATGGGGCCAATATGTAAACTTTAAAATACTCACTGTTTCAAAAGTACTTTGTCACGAAGGTATAACGCTGTAAACCCTAAAACTCTAAAACAACAATAAAAACTTATTTTTGAAACAACTTTGCAGCTCAAATAATACAGAAGAATTTTAACAAAAGAATCAATAAATTATTTTATAAAATTATAAGCTTCACGTTTCTGCCTTTAAACCCTCCAAAAATTGGCCCCATTGACTGCCATTGTAAGTGTGTCACTGTAACACAGATTTGTGCTTTTTTTAAAGAAATTTTTGTGGTAATCAACATTATGCCTCAAATGCTGTAGATTGAGCTTTGCTTGTATTGAACCCGGAATATTCCTTTAATACATGATGGATCAAGTTCAAACACATCTTTCCCTGACTCAGGCTATAATTATTATGTGTGTGTGTGTGTGTGAGTTTGACAGGCTGTCTTAATGAGCGTTGTATCAGAGACACTGATTTGATGTGGTCTCACTGAAACACCAAGCTTCTAAAACCCGCCGAGAGGACTAAGTCTGTGTGTGTGTGTGTATGCAAACATGCTTGTATGTGTCAACTCTCACTTTCCTGTGTGTATAATGTTAAGTTGGTATTAGTGAGTGTGTGTGTGTGTGTGTGTGTGTGTGTGTGTGTGTGTGTGTCAAGCGGTGTTAGCTCAGCTCGAGTGATTGATCTCTATCCCTGATGTTTGATGTTTGTTGAAATTGTTTTAACTAGTGTGACTGAGATGTCCCACTGTCACCTTCCTGCAGGCAAAGGAAGTAGAGTCCAGAAATACTCCCTCGCCCACCCCCGTCTCTCTCTATCTCGCTCTCACTGTCTGTCTGTCTGTCAATCTGTCTGTATGTCTGAGCCACATGCCTTCACACTTCACTTGATTGTTAGAAAAAGAGAGCATGTTTGCCTCTTGATTTGACGATGTTTTTGCTTTTATATTGGTCAGATGTACAGTGGGGTGCACTGAGAAATAACTCACACTTTAGGTACAGCTAGATGATAAAAATGTAAACCGTACATTTAATTTAACACCCATACTGTATGCAGCTCAATATATATTGGGATGCTATTCTTGGGTTTGGAAAATCTGGGAATATTTTTACCATTTTTGAAATTTTGTTTTGCAGGCCTATAAAAGTCATGGAAATTAATTTAACAGTAAACATGACAGAAATGTCATCAACGTTTTTTATAGTGAATGTATATTTTCTGGTCTATTCTAAAAGATTTATTCAGTTATAAATTGCTCTTGTCTGGAGTAAAACTTTACCCCTCAAACCGTTGTCTTTTGAGTGGGTTCTTTTCGATGAATCAATTTAATGAATTCAATTTCAGTTAATCAGAATGAGTAAATTGGTAGGTTTGAAAAAATCCTTATACAGTAATCACAAATGACTGGAAAAGTCATGGAAATTCAGTGGTCATTTTGTATAAGAACCATATACACTAGTGTTGTTACGATACCAAATTTCAGTAGTCTGTACCGATACCAGTGAAATTTCACGGTTCTCGATACCAATTTCGATACCACAGCAAAAATAGATATATTTATATATTGTGGTGATGTAAATAGGGATATAGCAGAAAAGATTAAGCACTTTTTGCAATGAAGAAGCTGAACTTATTGAAGTTGAATTCATTACATCAATTCAACATTTATACTCAATTCAAACATGTAAATTAATACTCTATAAGTAAATATTATTTATGATCATTTGCTATCTTTACAACGTGTCCACAAGTATTAATCCTTAAGTAGAAATTTGTTTACATTTCACTGGTAAATAAAACATACACTTAGCATGTTCAAACTGTCGAAAGCTTGTGGTTTCACTGTTTTCTTGTTTTCTTGTTGATTTTGTCTTGTTTTGTGAAGTCTGAAGTTCATTTTCTACTCAAAATTACCCAGTCATGATCTAAAATGATCCATTTATTGTTACCGTTATCGTGTTTTGTTCACCAAAAATGATAAGTGATATTATCTCAAGTAATCTTTGTTGCACATTGTGTCTAAAAAAAACCTTTACCTATGACTATATTCACAATAAAGCATGACGTCTCGTACCTTGATTACTTTAGACACTAACTTTTCAAGCTAATTCCTTTGTCTCAATATGCATTGCTTTTCATTTAAGCATATAAATCTCAATATTTAGCATATTTAAAAAACTTCGAAAACACTTTAGTAAGAAAACAAAACAACTTCTTAATGGCAGCTAGTGTTGGGTTGATGCATTACTACTGTACGATTGGCATGTCTCCGAAAAAATGAAAGTTTTGTAGTGGAGAGTAGAAGGACTGTGTGGGTGAATACTGTCTGGGGAAAATGTGAATTGTTTGCAATATTTTGACATTAATGAACACAGAAAGAAAAATTTTCAAGTTTGATATGCTTCAACAGAGAGTTGTGGAGGACTCTCTCTTGAACCTGCTCACAATATTCTGCATTTTTGGAAAAGTTAAGTACACACAGCATATTTCGATAAGCAAGCACTTACCTTCAACCTTTAAGAGATTGCTGTAATGCGCGAACATGTTTTATTTCTCCTTACATTTCAACTCAGAGCTTTTGTTTTATCTAATTGTACAGCAAAACAAAAAGAACATACTTTATATGAAATAATTATATTTTTCTTGGTTCATTTTCTGTATCTTTCAGAGAAGTGCTACTCAGTAGTAGCCTATATTATGTCGTTGGGCCTCATGTATTCAGATAGAAGACAAAGGCAGGCCTAACACAGTCGTAAAACCTAACTCAGGCCCCCACATAACAAGTCATAAATCTTACTGATAAAAACCGCGGCAAAATCAAACAAAGGGAGTCCAAAACAGACTACAAATCCCATGAAGCCTTGCTCACTAAAGGATCGAACTCTCAACTCCTATTGGATGAGGCACACGACAGAACGCACCTCAACCATGACATCATCAGGAGTAGAAATACCTCTGAAATTCTTCCGGGATTTGCTTCCAGCAACTTTGCTCGCCGTGTGTAGACGCAGCTCAACGCTCTCAGGTGCAACCTCGTGGCACAAGGAAGTAACATCTGACTTGAAACTGTGACCATACAATCTCCATCTCGCTGGACGAGTTGAGATTACTCTGTGTTCAACCAAACACTCTAACGGATCCGAAGGAGACCGCCGAGCAATCTGCATCTTCATCCGTTTGCCTGCAGAAGTGAAGAGAAAAAGAGTTCTCTTCCCTCTTCAATCAAGTCGGCGTCGCTGATTTCTCCGCCAGCCCGCCGAGAATCAGCAGCCGTACCGCCCGCCGACAGAGCGAGGAAACGGCCTCCCGTCATCACCCGAGCCTCGAGGAACCGAGTCGGAGTTAAAGGACGGATAAACACACATTCTGTGTCCTCATGCGATTCAAGTAAGAGGTTTACGTCTGGGCAGAGATAGAATATTATAGTGTGTTATTCTTGTGTTTCAAGGTTTTTGCTTGTATAGTTTACGGACCGCCGTGTCCGCTCATTATTAATACTCAGGGTATTAATTATCATGAATTTGATTTGCTGTATTGTAGTCCAACCACATTGGACTGTTGTGCATTTCTGATATCGCGGGTGAGACCGGCAAACTGAGTTTATCATTAAAGAATCCAAGACCGCAGGACGGTTTACGAGCCATCCACCGCGTCTCTGAGTGATAAACTAACAGCTGCTTTCTCTCCCACTATCGCAAAACCGGCTTTGGGGCCGTCACTTAATTCTCTCTCTCTCGTACTAACCACACACACACACGCGACCCCTCACAAACATTCTCGCACACATTTTTGGCTAGTAGATAGCTTCGTGATAAAGCTCAGCTTTGTTCCTAAGCTATCGTACAAGCAGATACACTCGGTAAACTGGTAGACACCATTGACTGGTTTCTCTCTGCCCACATTCGTGGCCATATTCTCTGGCCGGAAGTCTTGTGTGACATACTCTCCACGAGAGTCACGTCCGCCATTTTATGCGCGTCCCTCCTTACACACACACACACACACACACACACTCGCTTTTACAGACACACACACACACACCCTCATGTGTTATAGGATTGTTTTCATTTCCATATCTAATCATATCACTGTTTAGTTTGTAGTTGTAAGTCGGAAGTTTATTGACTGCATTGTATTAATTATTAATTGATATTACTGCATAAATAAACTTTGTTTATATTACAAAGAGAAGTGTTTTGGTTTGTTTTGCATACACCTCTGTCATGCTGACGGGATATCAGTGCTCGGATTCAAACCTTCATTCATTGTTTTTTTTATAGAAAATCGATATTCTTCAGATGTCGATTTTCCTAAGAAAACAATCTAATATTGAGACTGTTATACTATCTGGTTATTAGTCCCTGATTCCAGGGTGGTGCCCCATCAATATTAATCCTTATTAATATTCTATTGATTTTTGATAATTGATCATTATCTTTGATGATTGTTGAATTTGAATGATCAATAAGCTAGTGTTCATTTTAATTAATGTTTCATCAATGTTAACAATTAACGATTATCTTTGATAATTGTTGATTTAAAGGATTAGAAAAAGCTAACATTGGGAACAATGTGCATTGGGAAAAGCACAAATTAATAACTATACAAATAATAATGATTTGACTTTATTTAACTTTTATGTTACAATATTGTTTTCTACTTTGACAATAAAATCTCAATGCTCTCTCCTTGCACAGTCAAACAAACAAGTGATAGCCAGTGCTGAAGCATTTTACCAATCATAAATTAGCATAAAAAAATCTGATTCAAAGTAATGGCCAGCATCGTCCAATCACTGCCAAACATCATGATTCTTTGATCTGATTGTAGGAGTGAATGCACTTAGCTGCATAGAGAGTTATAGGATGCACCCTTGCTCCCTATTTAGTGAATGATTGAACCTCCAGTGTGCTGTCTGTCTGCACTGGTCTCAGAACAGTTTGAAATGCACCTTATTTTCATCCTAACTCCATATAAATCCCTGAAAGCAACATTTTTCAGCTTTTGGATGAATACATTTATTCTCAATGTGAAAATGCACAGTAAATAGGATTGGAGCTATAGTCCATGTCCATGGTCATTGTGTTTAGCAGTATGGGGTTTCATGATAAATCGCTCAAAGTTAAAAAAAATGGCATATCGGATGAAGCTAGAGACTCTAGCTTGGGTGGGGCCTTGCAGCAGGGCAGAGCTCGAGGTGCCACGTCGAGGGGATTCGAGCCCCGTGGCTGTGCTGAGTCCAGAGACATCGAAGCACTTACCTGGATCCTGCCGCCTGCCGCCCACCATAAGATTGGCGAGGAGGGGGGAGGAGGAGTCTCGTCCACCGGAACCAATCCCATATGGGTGTGTTTGTGCCACAGCTGGGCGCACAGGGACGGGGGGTCCGCCGCTGGAGTGCCATACCTGCAAAGATGGGACGGTGGACGGTGGTCGTGACGACGGCCGTGCACACCGGACATGTGACCCAGGGAACAAGAAAACCGCTCTTTTGTTGAATTTTTGGGTACCGCAGCCTCTTGGACATGCGGCGAAATTAAATGAAAACAAAACAAAAGATTCTCCTCACGGCCTTCCACCGGGAGATGGAGTGGTCTGCTCACCAGCTCCAGAGAAGCGGGTCTCCTCGCCCCTGGGTCCCCCGTCTCAGGGGCGCTTCGAAGCCTTCCTCAGGTTCTTAGCGGCCGGCCGTGAGACGGGTGGCGTCTGCTTCCTGCGTTGGGCTCCACGGGGGCGGGCTATGGTGGAGCCGGTGTTGGTGCTGTAGGAGGACGTCCTTGGCGATGAGTGGACAGGGTGCGGGGTCTTGAGGCTCGCCGGGGCAGGATGTGTTGTATGGCCTCCGTCTGCTGCTTAACCGCCGAGAACTGCTGGGAAAAGTCCTCGACGGTGTCGCCGAACAGGCCAACCTGGGAGGTGGGGGCATCAAGGAACCATGCCTTGTCAGTCTCTCACATTTCAACCAAGTTGAGCCAAAGGTGGCATTCCTGGACCACCAGGATGGACATTGCCTGCCCGAGAGACCGCGCCATGACCTTCGTCGCCCAAAGAGCGAGGTCGGTCACCGAGCGCAGTTCCTGCATCAATCCCGGGTCAGAACTACCCTCGTGTAGTTCTTTTAGTGCCTTGGCTTGGTGTACTTGCAGGAGAACCATGGCATGCAGGGTGGAGGTGGCTTGTCCAGCGGCACCGTAGGCCTTTGTCGTCAGGGACGATGTAAACCTACAGGCCCTGAACTGGAGCTTCAGGCGCCCGCACCAGGTGGTGGTGCTCTGCGAACACAATTGCACCGTGAGCGCCTTATCCACCTGGGGGATCACCGAATACCCCCTGGACGCTCACCACCGAGGGTAGTGAGAGTGGGGGAGCTGAAAGACCGGGACCGGGCAGTAAAAGGTGCCTCCCACGATCTTGTCAGCTCCTCATGCACTTCCGGTAAGAAAGGAACGGGGGTGGGGCGTGGCCTTGGGCGGTGCCCCGAGCCCAGGAACCAATCGTCGAGCCACAAGGGTTCAGGGGAGAGTGGAGGGTTCCAATCTAGCCCGACACTCGCAGACGCCCGGGAAAGCATGACCGTCATTTCCGTGTCGGCCTGGGACTGGGCGACCATTCCCGAAGGAGGAAGCCCAGCCAAAGCCCACTCTCCGATGCTGCGCTCGATAACTCATCTTCTTCCCGGGCTCCGAACAAGAGGTCGAACTCGCCCTGAGACGAGCCGGTGATCTCGTCCTAGTGCTAGACCGGGCAAGCGAGCATGCTGGGGAGTTCTGTGGGGGGATACCCGGCAGAGGTGGTCCCATTGATGTCCCCAAATTGCCCCCAGTGCTAACTGGCATGGTCTCATACCCGTAGGTAGAAGGACCGAGGTGGGGAGCCGCTGGGGTGGCTTGCTTTCTTACGAATGCAAGCCGCGACCGCAACGTTGCAATGGTCATGTTCTCGCAATGAGGACAAGACCCATCCACAAATGATGTCTCCGCGTGGGCAGCGCCCAGACACTAAAACAGCGATCGTGGCCATCAGAAGTGGAGAGAAAATGACCACAACCAGGAATAACACACAAATGGAAAGGCATCTTTAAAAAGACGTTCCGTGTGTGCTGCTCTTTTAGAAAGAAAATATACTCTTTTAGAATATACTCTTTTGTTGTTCTGCCGGAGAGAAGCCGCTGAAATGTGGCGTAGAATCCAGCAGATGAGGTGAATGAACTCGTGGATGAATTCAGCTTCAATGAATAGAACCGCTCGGCTCCGAAGAGGAAATCTGAATGAGTGGTTGCATACCAGCTCCTTTTATACCCGTATGTCTGGAGGAGTGGCATGCAAATTCTACTCGACAATTCTCATTGGCCTTTTTTCAAAAAAGCAGAGGTGTTTGGGGCTCCCAAGCGTGACCCCTAGTGTCACTACATTGACACAATGTCGAGTGAGTGACAGATAGGGAACTCAGATTAATCTTGGAGTTTTGTAGTGGTTCATTGAAACAAACCATAGAATGAGCCGATACAGTAAAATACTTCAGACTTCCCAGTGTTACAGGTGAGAGAGAACATTCTAGAAAAGTGCCTTGGGCGCTCTTGTTTGTTCGTGAATGTGCCAAAAACAAAGTGATGTTATGCCACTACGTGTGGGAAAAAATAGCTTGATGTTTGAAAAGCGACACTATTTTAAAAACAGATGAACTTCTGTCACGCTACTGAAAAATGCACTTAAGTTTGTAACGTTAGTTTATAGTTACTCGCCATTACCTGAAGAACAAACATTCTTTTGAGGTCCCTTCGAGTTGAGTGACCTTTGATTTATGTACAATTACAGCAGAACTGCATTTTACAGTGAACTGCACGTGGTTTACACTTTCTGTTCTTGCTTTACAGTAAAACTGCTGTTGTTTTAAATTTTCATTGACCTACTTGAGATTTTCCTCAATCGTGACTTGATTGGTAATTAGTCAGTTAGATTTTGAAAGTGTAACTGTTAAAAATCTCTGAATAAGTTTGACCGTTGGTTGTTATCTTCCAAAGGTGGATGCTAGATGCACATCCAGTATTGCTCATGGAGGGGGCATCATGTAGATGTTGTGTAAGCCTCTAACATATGATTTAATGTTCTGATTGGATCATTTAGAAGATACACTTTTCTCAGGTTTCTCCTGTCTTCCTGTCTCTCCGCTGGCTCACAGTCTTCTTCAGGCTCGCGGCCATTTTGAATGACCTCGTTCTTGTCTCTCTGTCCGTGAGATGACATCAGCCTGGATGCTTCAGCCATCTTGGCCTGTGTTCAGGCTGTTCTCTCATGTAGAGAAAGTTTGACCCAGTTAGAATTGCTGAACTGCCCTTATCACGTCCCCTTTGTGTTTTCTTGGCCACATCTTTATGCATTTGGAATAAATCTGAGCATTTAAGCATTACATGACATTTTAAAAATATGAATTATTGGTTTAGTCTGACTGAAATCTAATTGTTGGTAGCACCAAAGAATAACAGTGTTGACACTTTCCGGGGGAATCAACCTAAGACCTGTGTCTTATTTATAGTTGTCTCTGTATGTTATGATAGGATAGGAGAAAGTAATTTTAACATCAAAAAGACACAACTCCTTTAACCTTTCAAATGTGGTAATTTAGCAAATTTTTCATGTTTTTATTTAGGAAAATCTGTGTTTTTTTATATTTGTGCATGGTGACGTTGTCTGTCCCTCTCTTGCATTAATAATCTGCCATAGATGGCCATATTGTACTGCTGTATGTGTGTGTAACCAGCTGTAAATAATCTGTAGATGGAGTGTGTGTTTGTAATCTGTTAGTAAGTTTGGACAGAAGGTGCATTTATGTGCAGGCATGTGCATGTGTTTAAGACTGTAATGTATTGTTATGCTTGAGTGTGTGTGTGTGTGTGTGTGTGTGTGTGTGTGTGAGAGGGTCAGTCTCCTGTGCTGCCATATGGTATTTGGGACCGGAGGTTGTGATCAGGGTCCATTTCCAGATGGCCTTTCCTCCTCCTCCTCTCCTTCTATCCTCCTCACAGAATGTCACCATGGAATCGAATATTTTGCTGTTTCACCTGTGTGCGCGCTCTCTTATTTACCGTAAAAGACCAAAGATCATCTCACCTGGGTTGAGTCATCATTTCAATGCTGTTGAATGTTGTTTGGATGGATGATATAGTTAAAGAAATCTATTTTCATATTTTTTAGTCTTTATATGAAATGTATCTCAATGAAGTGTTCATTTTCATCATTTTTTTATTTGAGTCATTATTGTCAAATTTTCATAATTGTCAGTCTTTGACTAAAATTTCTTTTAAATCTACTCAAAATTTCATCATGTCATATTCATAAATTTTAGTCAATTTTACTCTTAATCTAACTGAAATGATTTAATTTATTCTTCAAATATAACACATTTTTGTTGACAGTAATTTGCAAAATGAAAAAGCATGTAGCAAACTGTAACAGACAAGACTTTTTGAAAAATGTATAAACTACTTACGATTATTTAAACATTTATCAAACATATTAAAGATGAATAAGTATTGTATGTCAGATTAAACGACATGAGAAAAGCGGAGCTCCTGATATAATCTCATAACAATCTACTGAAGTATGAGCTATTTTTTGAAGTGATTCTGTTGTGAATTCCTCACGTTTAGACAGTTTTGGATATTGCGTTACGTGTAAAGTGTTTTTAAGGAAACTGCAAATTCACAACGCAAGTTACACATTCTGATCAGCATTATTTGACAGCATACTAAGCGTCACTTTGTTCAAGTTCACCTGTTCAGTCGCTTCATTGTAAACTGTAATATTACATTCATGTTGTGAATATAGTGATTAAGGTCACATATAGAGGATGTGTTTGGATGAGGTAAATAACCCATTAAAAGTTCATTGTTCATGTCAGGGTATGTGAAGGGAAGAGACGAGAGAAACTTATTTTGTTTACTTTAATTATAAACAAAAGAAGAGGATACAACAATGAAGGTAAACATTCGAAAATGAAAGTAACACAAAACTCTGCAGCAGTATGCTGGCTAATAACGCACCATATACAAACAAGAACCGACCCAGGAACAAAGAACAAGTGGGTATATATAAGCCTGGGCTAACAAGAAGATGAGGAACACCTGGAAATTTACCAAGTAAGCCATGGGGCAAAGGTATGGAAGCAGACCAGGGTGGAGTCAGCGGATGACCAAGAGACCAGGGCAAAGCTGGTGGAGGCGACGGATGGTTTGGAGGCCAAGGCAGAGCTGATGGACGATTCAGAGTCCAAGACGGAGCTGATGGATGATTCGAAGGCCAAGGTGGAGCTGTAAGATGGTCCAAAGCCCAGGGCAGAGCTGGATGGTCCATAGGCCAGGGCAGAGCTGGCAGAAGGTCAAGAGGCCAAGGAGGAGTTGGTAGACTGTCTGGAGGCCTGGGAGGAGTTGGTGGAATATCCGAGGTCCAGGACAGGGCTAGAGGACTGTCCGGAGGCCTGGACGGAACAGGCTGAGGATCAGGAGACCAGGATGGAACTGGCAAATGTTCAGGAGGCCAGGATAGAACTGGTGAACATCCTAGAGAACATGGTACTGCTGGCTGATAATCAGGAGGCCAGGGAGGAACCGGCGAACATCCAGAATACCTCGGTGGTGTCGGCTGATCCTCAAGAGGCCATGGTGTCAAGGGTAAAGCCGCTTGAGGCGGAGACTCGGGTAGTGACTCCGTAGGCAGAGACTCATGTAGGGACTCAGAAAATGAATACTCAGGCAAAGATTCAGAAGGTGAGGATTTAGGCATTGGCTCAGAAGGCTCAGGCTTAGGGGGCTGAGCCGCAGCAGGCAGAGGCTCAGGGTGCAGAGCCACTGAAGGTAGAGACTCAGGAGGCAAAGCAGACAGAGCCGCAGGATTGTCAGGAGGCGGACCGGGTGGAGCTGCAGTAAAAGTCTCAGGATAAGGAGCGGGCGGATCCGCAGGAGTCCCAAGAGATGGAGCAGGTGGAGCCGCAGGAGGAGTGTCAGGAGAAGGAGCAGGTGGAGCCACAGGAGTCTCAGGAGAAATAGCAGAAAGAACTGCAGGTACAGGCAAGACCCCAGAAAACTTTAGCAAAGATATGGTTACAGGCATAACTGAGGAGGGTGGGGTCTCTGAGGACAGAGAGGTAGGGACCACCGGGACCACAGAGGCTGGGATCATCGTGGTTGAGACCACCGAGGCTGGGACCATTGTGGTTGGGACCTCTGAGAAAGGGACCTCTGGAGCGGGAAACGGAAGGGCCTCTGTCAAGGGGGTCTCCGGGACCACTGGAGCTTGGAGCAGAGGGGCCTGTTTTGAAGAAATCTCCTTGCCCACTGGAGCAGAGAGCAGAAGGCCAGCCCTTATGATGATAATAAAATCCTTAAGAGGCAGATGATCACAGTCTAAAGGGACCAGCTCCCTCATAGGGTCATTAAGTCCAATCCAGAACATGTTCCTGAGGGATCTTTCACGCCAGTTCAATTGAGTGGCCAACTTCCAAAATATCAAACAGTACTCCACCGCAGGGTGGACCATTGAGAAAGTTGCTTGATCTGTTGTGCTGAATCCATAATTCAGGGTTGGTTATTCTGTCAGGGTATGTGAAGGGAAGAGACGAGAGAGTGAGGATCCAAATGCATAACTTTAATTGTAAACAAAATTAGAGGATACAATGATGAATGTAAACATTTGAAAAAGAAAGTAACACAAAACTCTACAGCAGTATGCTGGCTAAAAACGCACCACATACAAACAACAACCGACCCAGTAACAAAGAACAAGAGGGTATACTGTACATACACCTGGGCTAAAAAGAAGATGAGGAACACCTGGGATAGTGGAGACAGATATCACAGAGGAAGATACAAAACTTCAAAACTAAGAGTCTCTTCAAAACTTCAAAAGAAGGGTCTCACATGAGTTCAATATGTGTGACAGTTCAGGTGTTCAGTGGGGAAATACACAACATACTATGACTGGATCATTTTAATCAATTCCTTCTAGATGTTTCTTTCTTTAAAAAAATAAAAAATAAATTAAACAATGCATTGCTAATATCTTGCAGTATTATTTTTTTCTTCATCATATTGTTATCAACAGTATATTTTAATTAAAACCATTTGGTCATTGCCATGATGCATCTTTTTCATCTCGTCTTCATAATCATTGACAATATAAAAAATTTCAACAAATATTTACATCAATAATATTGTTGATGGATTAACACTGCCTTGATATTTATGTATTTGCTCTGAAATAGCTTAAAAACCTCATGACTTGATGAGAACAGTTTTCTTTCCTGTGTTGGGGTGGGACATATCGAAGGGTTTGCCCCCTTTTTTAAAATTGCCAATAGCCTTTAGTTACATCACAACCATGAACCATGATTTGTACTTGTTATTGCTACTCACTAAATTTATTAAATTTATAATTTAATGTAAGAGACTGTCACATTCTAGAGGTCACTTTATTGGAAAGCAAAAATGATTGCACCCCTGAAGTAGGGCTGGGCGATTAATCAAATTTTATTTTCAGTTACGATTTTGACTTCCATCTATTATTAAAACAAGATAATCGAGATAAAACGATTATTGTGCCGCATTCCATTTAGGAATGAAACACCCCGGTATTAATCTTTAAAGCATCTTTTAGTAAAGTTAAATTAATAAGAAAGCGGGTTATGAAAATAAACTCCAAAACTGGAATTTCTCTGTGTGGTCAATGCCACGTCTATGAGTTGTGTAAAGTGACTGGGGAAGAGACTGAATATTCTCCCAGCTGATGCACACTCTGGCGTGGGGATGCTTGCCACTTGCACATGTTTGCTACAGCTAGATCTCTAATAGATCTCATTCTATAGAAGTGTGAGCAGCTCTGCTGTAAATGATGGTGATGGAGGCTTTCCTTTATTTCACTACCATACAACATAAAATAATTATCATATGACAATAGTCTCCTCCCCTATCTAGTGCAGTTTACATTTCAAGTTCAAGGAAATTCACTGTTAAAAAGACAAGTTTTTTTTTTAATTCAATGAAAGCATGATGTTTCCAAAGTCATTCTCAATATTGACCAAAATAATCGTGATTATGATTTTTGCCATAATCGAGCAGCCCTACCCTGAAGACAAGATGAACCGTTGATATCTGTTTTCCCCAAGTTCACACTGGCAGCCAAAAGTTTGGAATAATGTACAGATTTTACTCTTATGAAAGAAATTGGTACTTTTATCCACCAAAGTGGCATTCAAATGATCACAATGTATAGTCAAGACATTAATAACATGAAAAATTACTATTACAATTTGAAAAAATGTTCAGAACTTCTTAAACTACTTCAAAGAGTTCTCATCAAAAAATCTTCCACGTGCAGCAATGACAGCTTTGCAGATCCTTGGCATTCTAGCTGTCAGTTTGTCCAGATACTCAGGTGACATTTCACCCCACACTTCCTGTAGAACTTGCCATAGATGTGTCTGTCTTGTCGGGCACTTCTCACGCACCTTACAGTCTAGCTGATCCCACAAAAGCTCAATGGGGTTAAGATCCATAACACTCTTTTCCAGTTATCTGTTGTCTAATGTCTGCGTTTCTTTGCCCACTCTAACATTTTCTTTTTGTTTTTCTGTTTCAAAAGTGCCTTTTTCTTTGCAATTCTTCCCATAAGTCCTGCAACCCTGAGTCTTCTCTTTACTGTTGTACATGAAACTGGTGTTGAGCGGGTAGAATTCAATGAAGCTGTCAGCTGAGGACATGAGAGGTGTCTATTTCTCAAACTAGAGACTCTGATGTACTTATCCTCTTGTTTAGTTGTACATCTGGCCTTCCACATCTCTTTCTGTCCTTATTAGAGCCAGTTGTCTTTTGTCTTTGAAGACTGTAGTGTACACATTTGTATGAAATCTTCAGATTTTTGGACAATTTCAAGCATTGCATAGCCTTCATTCCTCAATACAATGATTGACTGATGAGTTTCTAGAGAAAGCTGTTTCTTTTATGTCATTTTTGACCTAATATTATTATTTGACCTGAAGATATGCCAGTCTATTGTGTACTGTGGCAACTCAAAAACAAACACAAAGACAATGTTAAGCTTCATTTAATGAACCAAATAGCTTTCAGCTGTGTTTGATATAATGGGAAGTGATTTTCTAGTACCAAATTAGCAATTTAGCGTGATTACTCAAGGATAAGGTGTTGGAGTGACGGCTGCTGTCTAGATTTGATAAAAATGACTTTTTTCAAATAGGGATGGTGCTGTTTTTTACATCAGTAATGTCCTGACTATACTTTGTCATCAGTTGAATGCCAATTTGGTGAATTAAAATACCAATTTCCTCTCGAAACAGCAAAATCTGTATATTATTTCAAACTTTTGGCCGCCAGTTTATTATTTTTTAACTTTCAGGAGTACACCAGCATAGATGGCCTTAAAGCAAAGGCACACGGACTAAAACATAATTTTACATAATAACATAATTACACATTTGTTTTACTAAACATTTTTAAAAAAATGTCATCAGAGTTTTTAATCGATTGAATGCAATGCTAAGTTTGAACAGATTCACTCGAATGAACTGAACTCCAACTCGAACACTGTTTCTGCTACTGAAGTTTAAATGAGATACTATGAAAACATTTCCATCTTAACGTTCTCACTCACTAGTCACGACACAGAAAAGAATTGTGAAACTAGTCTAATGATATGCTTTTTATGAAACTTTAATGAATGACTTATTGTTCGATTAGCAAAATCAAGGCAAGATGAACTCACAGGACTGTGTTTTTCTCTAATGGACCAGCACTGGATTTGGTGAAAGCATTTGAAAATGGTTGTCAGACACACTTGCCGGTGCCATCTTGCCCATAATCCAACGTGGGGAGGACTGACGTGCAGGGAGAGAGAGCACAAGTAGGTGAAAGAGAGAGAGACAGAGGAATCACGAGAGACGCCAGTTAATGGCATAATTTAATTCCTGCAATGTTTTATTTTACTCTGGCTGCAGTGTTTATTAATATTTTTATCATTATTATTATTATTATATATTAATGTGTTAAATGTGACAAACAGAATAAAGGTTTATTGTATATACCATTTTATAAGAATGAAAAGTATTGTAATTGTTGTTATTATTATGATTATGATTATTATTATCCTACATGTAAGATAAAAGTTTATATGTGATGAAGTTGTTTCTGCATCATCTCCAGCGCTCTCTCCGACGCTCCATGTATACGTCAGCGTCCATATTCACTCACTCATTTAATTCACTCCTTGCCTGATATCGGGCACTCACAGACATCCACTATAGAGGAAATAGTGAATGAGTGAACAAATTAGTGATTTCGGACACAGCCAGTGATTTTATCTCACTAAAATCATGTTACCACGCGTATTGTTTATGTCTTGTGGCTATACTTTTGAAACAGTGAGTATTTTAACATTCAAAAATTGGCCCCATTCACTTCCATTGTAAGTGCCTCATTTTTAAGCTGACCTATTTTGAACTTGGCACACAATCATAAAAATGCAGCACTCAAGACACGAAATGCTGATGAAACAGCGAGGCACCCTGTTACAGCCAAAGACGTCCATCTGGTGCATTTATACGTAGATCAACAATTAAAACAATAGTACTGATGGAACACAATAATGTGTTCTGTGTGAACAGCCCTTTAGTCTGCAGTAGTTGTAATCAGCATTATATAAAAAGAAGAGACATTTATGACGTGTCCTCAATTACATGGCTTGATAAACGTGTATGTAGTTACTTTTCACTGAAGTCCATGTCCCGCGCAAAAAAGTGATGGTACCAGAAGTTAATGGCATGGTGCTTTGATATAGGCCAATAATACCATGGTACTTTTGATTACTAAATCCATTTACCATGGTTAATGGCAGTGTTAGGTAATTCTAAGGATACCTTGTTTTTACCATCATGGTACTGTCCAAAAAAACATGGTAATGCTATGTTCTTTCCATGGCATATTTTAAAGGTAATACATTGGTACTTCTTTGTAAGGGGTGATTGATGCTTTGGGTCATCATGAGAAACAGTCTTTGTTACTTTTTGCCATGTGTGAGCTGAATGCGTAAAGACAGAGGTGTTGAACTGGATCCCTCTGAGCCAAACAGCTGTGAATTACAGGAAACCAGCGACAGAGAGAGACCGCGACAGCCTTAATATTTCAGCCATAGTCTCGCTGTACAACCTCAAGAGTCTAATATGAATTTCATGAGGAGGAAAGCTCTGATTTTTCATGTTCAGCCTGGTCAGCGTTCTTAACATCTTCATTTTCTTCATAGGTGTCTGCTTTTTCCCGCAAGGCTTTTGTCTTACGTGTTACAATTTATGACTGCAACTTTTCCTGGAGAAAGCAAATGAGGCATTCGCTGGAGTTATGCATAATCTCAGAGTAGCTGTCGAAGCCACTGGGAGGTTTTTGCCTCATGAAACATTGTTTATTGTGGGGAATGTTATGTTGTCAGGGATAGAGCCCTTGAACTTGTCCATGGTTCCAGCTCATGCTGTGCTACTTAAATACATTCCTCATAAAAGCACAACATATGGCCTAAACGTTTTTTTTATAAAAAAAAAAAAATTAAGTTTCACAGACTGAATAACAACTTACAGTATATCGTCTTCTACTTTCACAACCAACAACGTAATTAATGAACATTTAGGGACAACTCTGCTATTGTTTTGTCGTTACATATCCGAAGTTGTTTTTCCAGGCACAAAATTGAATGTGGCATTTGAAGATGTACGCAAGAGCATGAAGTGTGTCCGCTCTCTCTCTCTGGGTCTCGCTTTGTCTGTCTGATTCTGTAGTTGCCCAGTTTAATGTAACTAATGTAACCTGATGCACTTCTTTTTGTCAAGAGAATGATGGGATGTTATCAGCGCACTGCGTGTACGAGAGTTTGACGTGTAGGGTCTATGTACTCATTTGAGCTTCAGTCGCCGCAAATCTCTGTGTATCTCAGCGATTGCATGAACATGCTTAAAATGCACATTTCTCTCATTCATAAGCTAATGCAAACATGCGCATCGTAATCTTGGGGGCGTATTACAGAAAATGTCCTATCTTAAATTAATATCTTAACTTTAGATTAGGATTTTTCAAAAATTCATATTACAGAAACAAATCCTAATCTAAAGTTAAGATTTTTCTGTGATGCGCCCCCTGGAGCTCATCACGCAATTGGTCAACATGTTTGCTCATCACCAATCAGTGGATTTTGCATACGCCTGTGATTTGCATGAGCTAACAGCCTCGGCAAGGGGAACAAAGCAGCACATTTGGATGCTCAAGTACTGTAGAGTGTTCCGAAAGTCTTTTGTGAGGCAAGTCGAAATTTCCAACTTAACTTGGAAAAATGCAATTGAATGCCACTTCAAGTCAGACTTTTAACTTGGACATTTTCAGCCCAGATTTTGCCAAGATGCCAGGTGGGAAATGTGCAGAGTTCATGATTTATTTTTAAGCAATAAAATGCATCAGTGAGTCAACGTTCCTACATGATATGATAATAAAACCTTTAGAGCAAACGTTTTGAATTTTTCAACCTTTTCTCATGAAAATTACATGATTGTGGCTACTTTTTTGAGAAAGAATATATGTATTTAAGTACAGGTATTGCAGCAGTTCCGAGGTGAAATGTCCACTTTTTGATGTTAAAAACGAGATAAATGTTCCCCCAAACAGATGAGGTTTTTAAGGTTAATGCTCGATTGAGTTTTAAGTCAATACAACTGACCTCCCTACCCTAAACCTAACCGACAGTGTTAAAAAAACACAACCACATCATTTTGTGGTGATTCAACTCACATGCTCTTCAGGACTCATACCCAACGCTCTATCAGTTGAGCTGCTGCAGAACAGTCAGAAGTTTAAAGAAATATCACGGGACTTGTGTTTCCTAAAGCAACAAATTGCTTTACTGAAAATAATTCTGATAGTTCGTATCTTGATGTAAAAATCCATTACATTTGAAGTGATTTGATCAGAATCTTTACATTTTCTCTTTGTGTATCTGTTATTGTTGTGTGTGGTATTGGGAGGAGGGTAAATCCTTTCCCAGCAGTGCAGAATGTTGGCAGCAGTGTTTGGCCGCCGGCCGTTCTCCTCTGCTGTGTCCGTCAGGCCTGTAAGTGTGTCCTCAGGCAGTGATCAGCAGAAGCCTGTATGCCTGGACACACATGAAAGATAGCAGAGAGACAGAGATAGAAATAGAGGGGGGAAGACTGAACAAAGTGGAAATGGTGATACACTTTTAAGGCATAGTTTGTCCTCCCACAACCCCCTACACTAGGCATAAGGAGTGTTCTAGTCTGTACACAGAGCGTGAAACACATTGAGGTCAGAGGTAAAGAAGCTGATCTATGATCCACCATGAGGTAAGACCTCTAAAATGATGAGAGACCTGAACCCAGTTCACCTGGGTGAGAGGAGTGGTGTAATTGTTGGCTAAGGGCTGGTAACTCTCTTTGGAGTCAAGACCCAGACCAATACCAGACCCTCTAAGACCTTGACAAAAAGCAAGAACATCCATGCCCAGATCCAGACCAAGACCTTACTCAAACCCCAGACCAAGTTGCTGCAGTAGGGGTTGTTCCTGTAATAAGTTTATGGCACCATTCTGTGGCGACATAAACAAATTCTACTGGCCTTGGTAGGATTCTGATTTTACCCTATACCTTTATGGACCCTATACATTAAACAACAAAGTGCAGATCTAGCAGCATTTTTTGTCATTTGTATTCTTGATAGGGACCAAAGACAATCTGCTTGTAGATCATTTAGATGCATCCTGACTCCAGTAGATGGACTTCATGGAACGAAGCCCGTGGCGGGGACACGGCACACTCTAAATTATTTTTATCTGTGCTGTCTGTTAATCGCCCTGATCTACATTGCTCATCACTCGCTAATTTCTTTGTTTCAAGGTCAGGAGACGTTATTGAGGGTGAAAGACGCGTGAGCCAAGCTAACAAGACTTTAATGCAGAGAGACAGGACTGCAGGGGAAGAGAAGAACCAAACCAAGAAAGATAAAGAAAGAAAGATAGAACGGCCAAGGGTGGGATATTCGTTGATGATTCTTTCCAGTTTTGACCTATCCACCATTGAAAAAAGAAGTTGGGGCAGGACATATTAAAGGGTTTGTTTAAGTAGCCACTAACCAGTAGGCACGTTTATGGCACTGTTAGCCCTTTTCCACCGAAATGGTGATGGTTTGCGTGCCGAGCCTGTGCTCGGCTGGTTCATGGCCGTGGCAGTCTAGAGCCTCTCGCAAACAGGCCACGCTTTTCCACTGACCTGAGATCTGCTTGAGAACCGAACAGTGACGTAACGGGTTATGTGGCTACGTGGTAGTTTTACATGACTACTTCACCTGCCCAAAACAAACATGCGTGTTGTAATGTTTGTGTACAACTTACTACTGTTTTTAGGGACATATTTAAATATACAGAGAAATGCAATCCAACGTTTTTACCCTGCTTAACAAGATTGCCGGAGACGACGTCTACGCTCAAGACGACAGGTAACATTATTACGTTACTTTATATGAACTTTTTATCAGTGTAAATTTATATAAGATATGTTACCACATTTTTGTTTTCTTTTGATTTTTTATTTAATATATAGTTAGGATCAATTATTGGATTGCATTTATGCCTCTAAAAAGTATGCAAAAGCACCCTTTACACAAATTGTATTAAATTTATTTCTTTTTTGTTATATCTGCTCTATAGAAATCTGAAATGATTCTCATTATTTGGCAACAATATTGCAATGAGTTCAGCAAATGCAATAAGAACTGCATTTCTTATTTCCAAATAATTCTTTCTTAAAAGTAATCATTATAAATTATTAAGACCAGAATCAGTATTGTTAAGACTATTCAGCATTGGAAACAGAATTATTAAATTCCTTGTAATTCCCATACCAATTTAGGAGTAGACTACAATTCGGATATCCTCAAAGCCAACACTCATGAACTAAAAGTCCCCAAATTCCAATTTGCATTCATGGGGTCTTCAGGGATGTAGTATAAAAGTGAGACCCCACCCAAGTGTATTGTAAGGTTGGGATAAGATAGTTTGGTTACTTACTACACCACTAAAGGGCAACACTCCAAGAACAGTGTGGAATGTGTGGAGAGGCATTACATTACACACTTACCTGAGACTATGTCCTTTTACCTCTCTCTCTCACACATACATACACACACACATACACACACACTCACACACACACACACACACACACACACCGTCAGACTGGTTGCACTGATTTCCAAGTCTCAGATTACATTTCTGAAGCATTTCTATCCAATGAGTGATCCGCCTCTGGGCTGTTGGCCGAATTTGTCTCCACCTCTGCGAGTGATTCATGTGTTTAGTGTGTAAAGTCAATGACTCTTTGCTCTTAAAATGTTGCCGTAAAGTTTCCCAAACTCCCCACCATCATTTTGTCTGCAGCGCAGCCTCAACACTCGTTTTAAAGCGAACAAGCTCTTTTAGCTGCCTGTGAGAGGTGACTGAACAGATTTACAACCAAATGGAATGTCGATCTCTCTCTTGCTCTTTCTAGCAGAATATTTATTGCTGAATGTGAGGAGAGAAATGTCATTAATGTTTTTTATTTAGGACTTGTGGTCAGTAATGTAGTAGTACTCTGATCGATCATGTCTGTGACATCATACGCTTGAACAAGGCTGTTTTGAGGAGGATATGCCATTGCTGAACAGTAGAGCACAGCAGTCTGGTTCCAGAAGTAGAAATGCCATTACTTCTTTGCATAGGTGAATTGGTTTTTAACGATAATTTTTAAACCTTTAAAGACAGACTTACCTTGAGCTATGAGATTGTTCATCAACGGTATATGCTTCTGTTGAAGCTATCAGTCCATGTTATTTATTTTTATTTTTGTTATTACGGTATAACTTCATTGTTTAAAAATGGTTTAATAACGAAATTCCTAGTGAAGAACTACACTACCCGTATTCCTAAAGTGAGATCCACCAATCAGAGAATCACAGCCAAAAGACCTCTGCAGCTCAGCCCACTCCCATTATGCACTGTGAATGACACAATCACTCTCATAACACTCTCAAACTAATGATAAATATTTTTCAATTATATTTAAATACATTTTTTTTTACATACTTATGATCAACAACTTTAAATCAGTAGTTTTTTCCATCCTTTTTTTATGTTATTATGTCATTTGCAATGCTTCATGAGATTGTAGTTCATTCCCTCATATAAAGTCCTTAAGTACACATTCTTGTACATTTGTCTGTTTGTCTGAGATTATTTGTACTCATTGAAAACAGGATTTTACATGCTTTTTTGTTAAAAAAACATTTGGGTTTACAATATAGTCATACTGTAATATGAGCTTATTAACATATGACCACCAACATATACATATCAACTTCCATTCCATGTTTGGCAACTTCACACTTGTTTGGAACTAGTTTCTTCTTTTTTTTTCTCCCCCCTTTTTTCTCCCCAATTTGGAATGCCCAATTCCCAATGCACTCTAAATCCTCGTGGTGGCGTAGTGACTCGCCTCAATCCGGGTGGTGGAGGACGAATCTCAGTTGCCCCCACGTCTGAGACTGTCAATCCGCGCATCTTATCACGTGGCTTGTTGAGCGCGTTACCGCGGAGACATAACACATGTGGAAGCTTCACACTATTCTCCGCGGCATCAACGCACAACTCACCACGCACCCCACTGAGAGCGAGAACCACATTATAGCGACTACGATGAGGTTACCCCATGTGACTCTACCCTCCCTAGCAACCTGGCCAATTTGGTTGCTTAAGAGACCGGAGTCACTCAGCACCCTGAATTCGAACTTGCAACTTCAGGGGTGGTAGTCAGCATCTTTAATTGCTTAGCTACACAGGCCCCCACCTCATTTTAGATGCGAAGAGGTTAGCCAATCATAACAGAGGTCTTTTACATAAAGTAGTCTTAAAGGTACTATAGCAAATACAGGCCATGTCCAAATCAGGAACGGCGTGAAATTTTCCCACATCAAGTAATTTGTATGTCCAGACTGTAAGTGACAATCAGTACGTTTAAATTGAGCCACAGTGAGGTTTTGCATAGTCAGGTCTTCATCTGTTTGTCCAAGTATACATGACACAATGCAAAATCAAATATTTGAAGTTGGTTAGTCACAATACCAAGATTTCACGATTCTCGATACCAATTTCGATTCCACAGTAAAAATGGGTAATAGCTATTGAACACACTCCCGTAGCCTATTTATAAGGTTCAATATTAATGCAAATAATAGATCAAAACAATATCATCTTTCCTTCAAGTTTTTCTCAGTTATGTGAACACAAGTGTGTTTACATTAATACCGCATCTGACGGACATTTTGACCATGAGGCGCATTTGACCGCTTATGCACGCAGACGCGTGACCGCATGTAGTGCACGGCACGCGAGCACTCGTCTTCTGACACGACAATCAGCTATCAAATTGGTACCAAAGTACTGGTACTTTTGAGATCCCTAGAAGAAAGAGTGACAAATACGGCAGGTTAAATACACATCACATGTCATTTTCGGGGCATGCGCACAACGGCGATGCCAATTGTGGTCCTATTAATTTGTATACATGCTGGATGAAGCTGAGCTACAATTACATTATCTATATCGTTCTGGTAAGATTTTAGTCAGACTAAAGCATTTAGATGATACCTTAAAAGACTAATTATTGTTTTAGTCTGACTGAAATGCATGTTAAGATATCGGCTAATGCTGAGTGCCATGGAATTGCCATGCATGCCATGCATTTTAAGATGGGATACGTGAAAGGATTTTAACATAAAAAAAAAATGAAAACACACACTTTGCCGTTTAAACCATTCTGCAGAATTCCACAGATCCCCCCTCTAAAAAAGCACAGAAAATGTAGAAAAAGTCAGCAGATTCTGTCTGGGCCTGGTTATTCAGCACCCGTTACCAGCTTACCTCAGTGTGTGCGTGAGTGTGTGTGTGTGCCCAGAGTTTGTGTTCCTCTCTGGAAGTCTCAAATCCAGCTCTAGTCTGGATTTAAACCCGGCTTAATGGCTAGGCCGATTCACTGGCATCTCTATGCACTGCACTCAGCCCCTTTGAGCCGCACACACGACAGGCACGCCAAAATCATGCAAATGCTCATGAAATGTACGAATGATTTGCCAGCATCTCCACATGAATATGGAATTGAGTTGATTGCATCAGCCAACAAATGGAAGAGTTTTGAAGGTTAGTTGTAAGTGGGATTATCTTTCATTTGGTTTAGTGTTGACCAACGATAATGAATACGACAGTTTGTATTTAGTTGATTAGTTAATGTCTTTCTTTCATTTGTTAATTTTTTAAACTGTTAAGCTGACACTTTTGTCCACTTAATAACAAGTACACTAACTTAAAAAAAAAGAAAAGTTTATTAGTTTGGTGTGCTGGAATTGACGTCACAACAGTCATTCAGGAACAGTCATACTTTTTGAAAATAATTTTCACACAAATATTGAAATGGTTTCTGTTTATTTCACTCTTTCTTTAGATGATCATAGTTTTAAACGTAATAATGTTTATTTTTATCATGTATTTTCATAGTTTAATATTGAAAGTCTGACTCTGAAGACTGAAACAGTCAAATCTAGACATAAAAGACATTTGAAAAGTACCAAAATAAATCAAGGCCTGATCAATTCCAATTCAGTTCTAATAAGACTTTAATATGACAGAAAAAAAATTAATAATATTCTGTTCATTTTAATGCAAATCAACTACTGTCTTTTATGGTTACAACATATATGCCCTCATAAAAGAAATAATAATAATAATTAAATTTAGTGTCTATGATATTCTGGTCTCTTGATCCGCCAGGTGGAAATCAGTAACCTGGAAAAGTAATCGCACACCTCTGCTCAACATGCTGTGTGATTTGCGCTATCAATCATGTCCGTAACACAAACGACGAGTTACACTGAAAAGTCGAATATTTAGAGGTTTGTTCCAATCCCTAACCTTCATTGATCAGCAAACAGTCAGAATTTGGACATGTTGGGCCGCTTGATCAAACAGAGCAATTTATGAAAGTGCCTCAGTGTTTTACACTCTTCAGGAAGTCAACCTATAGTTGTTTGTTGTAATTTATAATCGAACAAGTGACATATTTCACCTTCAGCAAAGTACAACACTACAGTTTGAATAAAGCCGTACTGCAGTTTTGACCCTGGATGTGGAACAACA